>NC_091282.1:782164476-782836976 GCF_032444005.1 Ranitomeya imitator | reverse complement strand
ATCAGAGGTGACATCACTGAGAATGCCTCCTATCCATCACTAGAGATCAGAGGTGACATCACTGAGAATGCCTCCTATCCATCACTAGAGATCAGCGGTGACATCACTGAGAATGCCTCCTATCCATCACTAGAGATCAGCTGTGACATCACTGAGAATGTCTCCTATCCATCACTAGAGATCAGCGGTGACATCACTGAGAATGCCTCCTATCCATCACTAGAGATCAGCGGTGACATCACTGAGAATGCATCCTATCCATCACTAGAGATCAGCGGTGACATCACTGAGAATGCCTCCTATCCATCACTAGAGATCAGCGGTGACATCACTGAGAATGCCTCCTATCCATCATTAGAGATCAGCAGTTACATCACTAAAAATGCCGCCTATCGATCACTAGAGATCAGCAGTGACATTACTGAGAATGCCTCCTATCCATCATTAGAGATCAGAGGTGACATCACTGAGAATGCCTCCTATCCATCACTAGAGATCAGAGGTGACATCACTGAGAATGCCTCCTATCCATCATTAGAGATCAGAGGTGACATCACTGAGAATGCCTCCTATCCATCACTAGAGATCAGAGGTGACATCACTGAGAATGCCTCCTATCCATCATTAGAGATCAGAGGTGACATCACTGAGAATGCCTCCTATCCATCATTAGAGATCAGCGGTGACATCACTGAGAATGCCTCCTATCCATCACTAGAGATCAGAGGTGACATCACTAAAAATGCCGCCTATCGATCACTAGAGATCAGCAGTGACATTACTGAGAATGCCTCCTATCCATCACTAGAGATCAGCGGTGACATCACTGAGAATGCCTCCTATCCATCACTAGAGATCAGAGGTGACATCACTGAGAATGCCTCCTATCCATCATTAGAAATCAGCAGTGACATCACTGAGAATGCCTCCTATCCATCACTAGAGATCAGCGGTGACATCACTGAGAATGTCTCCTATCCATCACTAGAGATCAGAGGTGACATCACTGAGAATGCCTCCTATCCATCATTAGAGATCAGCGGTGACATCACTGAGAATGCCTCCTATCCATCACTAGAGATCAGCGGTGACATCACTGAGAATGCCTCCTATCCATCATTAGAGATCAGCGGTGACATCACTGAGAATGCCTCCTATCCATCACTAGAGATCAGCGGTGACATCACTGAGAATGCCTTCTATCCATCACTAGAGATCAGCTGTGACATCACTGAGAATGCCTCCTATCAATCATTAGAGGTCAGCGGTGACATCACTGAGAATGCCTCCTATCCATCATTAGAGGTCAGCGGTGACATCACTGAGAATGCCTCCTATCCATCACTAGAGATCAGCGGTGACATCACTGAGAATGCCTCCTATCCATCACTAGAGATCAGCGGTGACATCACTGAGAATGCCTCCTATCCATCATTAAAGATCAGCGGTGACATCACTGAGAATACCTCCTATCCATCACTAGAGATCAGCGGTGACATCATTGAGAATGCCTCCTATCCATCACTGGAGATCAGCGGTGACATCACTGAGAATGCCTCCTATCCATCATTAGAGATCAGAGGTGACATCACTGAGAATGCCTCCTATCCATCACTAGAGATCAGCGGTGACATCACTGAGAATGCCTCCTATCCATCACTAGGGATCAGCTGTGACATCACTGAGAATGCCTCCTATCCATCACTAGAGATCAGAGGTGACATCACTGAGAATGCCTCCTATCCATCATTAGAGATCAGCGGTGACATCACTGAGAATACCTCCTATCCATCACTAGAGATCAGCGGTGACATCATTGAGAATGCCTCCTATCCATCACTGGAGATCAGCGGTGACATCACTGAGAATGCCTCCTATCCTTCATTAGAGATCAGCGGTGACATCACTGAGAATGCCTCCTATCCATCACTAGAGATCAGCGGTGACATCACTGAGAATGCCTCCTATCCATCATTAGAGATCAGCGGTGACATCACTGAGAATGCCTCCTATCCATCACTAGAGATCAGCTGTGACATCACTGAGAATGCCTCCTATCCATCATTAGAGATCAGCGGTGACATCACTGAGAATGCCTTCTATCCATCACTAGAGATCAGCTGTGACATCACTGAGAATGCCTCCCATCAATCATTAGAGATCAGAGGTGACATCACTGAGAATGCCTTCTATCCATCACTAGAGATCAGCTGTGACATCACTGAGAATGCCTCCTATCCATCATTAGAGATCAGCAGTGACATCACTGAGAATGCCTCCTATCCATCATTAGAGATCAGAGGTGACATCACTGAGAATGCCTCCTATCCATCACTAAAGATCAGCGGTGACATCACTGAGAATGCCTCCTATCCATCACTAGAGATCAGCGGTGACATCACTGAGAATGCCTCCTATTCATCATTACAAATCAACAGTGACATTACTGAGAATGCCTCCAATCCATCACTAGAGATCAGCGGTGACATCACTGAGAATGCCTCCTATCCATCACTAGAGATCAGCGGTGACATCACTGAGAATGCCTCCTATCCATCATTAGAGATCAGCAGTTACATCACTAAAAATGCCGCCTATCGATCACTAGAGATCAGCAGTGACATCACTGAGAATGCCTCCTATCCATCATTAGAGATCAGAGGTGACATCACTGAGAATGCCTCCTATCCATCACTAGAGATCAGCGGTGACATCACTGAGAATGCCTCCTATCCATCACTAGAGATCAGAGGTGACATCACTGAGAATGCCTCCTATCCATCATTAGAAATCAGCAGTGACATCACTGAGAATGCCTCCTATCCATCACTAGAGATCAGCGGTGACATCACTGAGAATGCCTCCTATCCATCACTAGAGATCAGAGGTGACATCACTGAGAATGCCTCCTATCCATCATTAGAGATCAGCGGTGACATCACTGAGAATGCCTCCTATCCATCACTAGAGATCAGCGGTGACATCACTGAGAATGCCTCCTATCCATCATTAGAGATCAGCGGTGACATCACTGAGAATGCCTCCTATCCATCACTAGAGATCAGCGGTGACATCACTGAGAATGCTTTCTATCCATCACTAGAGATCAGCTGTGACATCACTGAGAATGCCTCCTATCAATCATTAGAGATCAGAGGTGACATCACTGAGAATGCCTCCTATCCATCATTAGAGATCAGCGGTGACATCACTGAGAATGCCTCCTATCCATCACTAGAGATCAGCGGTGACATCACTGAGAATGCCTCCTATCCATCACTAGAGATCAGCGGTGACATCACTGAGAATGCCTCCTATCCATCACTAGAGATCAGCGGTGACATCACTGAGAATGCCTCCTATCCATCATTAGAAATCAACAGTGACATCACTGAGAATGCCTCCTATCCATCACTAGAGATCAGCGGTGACATCACTGATTATGCCTCCTATCCATCACTAGAGATCAGCGGTGACATCACTGAGAATGCCTCCTATCCATCATTAGAGATCAGCGGTGACATCACTGAGAATACCTCCTATCCATCACTAGAGATCAGCGGTGACATCACTGAGAATGCCTCCTATCCATCACTAGAGATCAGCGGTGACATCACTGAGAATGCCTCCTATCCATCACTAGAGATCAGAGGTGACATCACTGAGAATGCCTCCTATCCATCATTAGAGATCAGCAGTTACATCACTAAAAATGCCGCCTATCGATCACTAGAGATCAGCAGTGACATCACTGAGAATGCCTCCTATCCATCATTAGAGATCAGAGGTGACATCACTGAGAATGCCTCCTATCCATCACTAGAGATCAGAGGTGACATCACTGAGAATGCCTCCTATCCATCACTAGAGATCAGCTGTGACATCACTGAGAATGTCTCCTATCCATCACTAGAGATCAGCGGTGACATCACTGAGAATGCCTCTTATCCATCACTAGAGATCAGCGGTGACATCACTGAGAATGCCTCCTATCCATCACTAGAGATCAGCGGTGACATCACTGAGAATGCCTCCTATCCATCACTAGAGATCAGCGGTGACATCACTGAGAATGCCTCCTATCCATCATTAGAGATCAGCAGTTACATCACTAAAAATGCCGCCTATCGATCACTAGAGATCAGCAGTGACATTACTGAGAATGCCTCCTATCCATCATTAGAGATCAGAGGTGACATCACTGAGAATGCCTCCTATCCATCACTAGAGATCAGAGGTGACATCACTGAGAATGCCTCCTATCCATCATTAGAGATCAGAGGTGACATCACTGAGAATGCCTCCTATCCATCACTAGAGATCAGAGGTGACATCACTGAGAATGCCTCCTATCCATCATTAGAGATCAGAGGTGACATCACTGAGAATGCCTCCTATCCATCATTAGAGATCAGCGGTGACATCACTGAGAATGCCTCCTATCCATCACTAGAGATCAGAGGTGACATCACTAAAAATGCCGCCTATCGATCACTAGAGATCAGCAGTGACATTACTGAGAATGCCTCCTATCCATCACTAGAGATCAGCGGTGACATCACTGAGAATGCCTCCTATCCATCACTAGAGATCAGAGGTGACATCACTGAGAATGCCTCCTATCCATCATTAGAAATCAGCAGTGACATCACTGAGAATGCCTCCTATCCATCACTAGAGATCAGCGGTGACATCACTGAGAATGTCTCCTATCCATCACTAGAGATCAGAGGTGACATCACTGAGAATGCCTCCTATCCATCATTAGAGATCAGCGGTGACATCACTGAGAATGCCTCCTATCCATCACTAGAGATCAGCGGTGACATCACTGAGAATGCCTCCTATCCATCATTAGAGATCAGCGGTGACATCACTGAGAATGCCTCCTATCCATCACTAGAGATCAGCGGTGACATCACTGAGAATGCCTTCTATCCATCACTAGAGATCAGCTGTGACATCACTGAGAATGCCTCCTATCAATCATTAGAGGTCAGCGGTGACATCACTGAGAATGCCTCCTATCCATCATTAGAGGTCAGCGGTGACATCACTGAGAATGCCTCCTATCCATCACTAGAGATCAGCGGTGACATCACTGAGAATGCCTCCTATCCATCACTAGAGATCAGCGGTGACATCACTGAGAATGCCTCCTATCCATCATTAGAGATCAGCGGTGACATCACTGAGAATACCTCCTATCCATCACTAGAGATCAGCGGTGACATCATTGAGAATGCCTCCTATCCATCACTGGAGATCAGCGGTGACATCACTGAGAATGCCTCCTATCCATCATTAGAGATCAGAGGTGACATCACTGAGAATGCCTCCTATCCATCACTAGAGATCAGCGGTGACATCACTGAGAATGCCTCCTATCCATCACTAGGGATCAGCTGTGACATCACTGAGAATGCCTCCTATCCATCACTAGAGATCAGAGGTGACATCACTGAGAATGACACCTATCCATCACTAGAGATCAGCGGTGACATCACTGAGAATGCCTCCTATCCATCACTAGAGATCAGCTGTGACATCACTGAGAATGTCTCCTATCCATCACTAGAGATCAGCGGTGACATCACTGAGAATGCCTCCTATCCATCACTAGAGATCAGCGGTGACATCACTGAGAATGCCTCCTATCCATCACTAGAGATCAGCGGTGACATCACTGAGAATGCCTCCTATCCATCACTAGAGATCAGCGGTGACATCACTGAGAATGCCTCCTATCCATCATTAGAAATCAGCAGTGACATCACTGAGAATGCCTCCTATCTATCTCTAGAGATCAGCGGTGACATCACTGAGAATGCCTCCTATCCACCACTCGAGATCACAGGTGACATCACTGAGAATGCCTCCTATCCATCACTAGAGATCAGAGGTGACATCACTGAGAATGCCTCCTATCCATCATTAGAGATCAGAGGTGACATCACTGAGAATGCCTCCTATCCATCATTAGAGATCAGCGGTGACATCACTGAGAATGCCTCCTATCCATCACTAGAGATCAGAGGTGACATCACTAAAAATGCCGCCTATCGATCACTAGAGATCAGCAGTGACATTACTGAGAATGCCTCCTATCCATCACTAGAGATCAGCGGTGACATCACTGAGAATGCCTCCTATCCATCACTAGAGATCAGAGGTGACATCACTGAGAATGCCTCCTATCCATCATTAGAGATCAGAGGTGACATCACTGAGAATGCCTCCTATCCATCACTAGAGATCAGCGGTGACATCACTGAGAATGCCTCCTATCCATCACTAGAGATCAGAGGTGACATCACTGAGAATGCCTCCTATCCATCATTAGAGATCAGCGGTGACATCACTGAGAATGCCTCCTATCCATCACTAGAGATCAGCGGTGACATCACTGAGAATGCCTCCTATCCATCATTAGAGATCAGAGGTGACATCACTGAGAATGCCTCCTATCCATCATTAGAGATCAGAGGTGACATCACTGAGAATGCCTCCTATCCATCACTAGAGATCAGAGGTGACATCACTGAGAATGCCTCCTATCCATCATTAGAGATCAGAGGTGACATCACTGAGAATGCCTCCTATCCATCATTAGAGATCAGCGGTGACATCACTGAGAATGCCTCCTATCCATCACTAGAGATCAGATGTGACATCACTGAGAATGCCTCCTATCCATCATTAGAGATCAGCGGTGACATCACTGAGAATGCCTCCTATCCATCACTAGAGATCAGCGGTGACATCACTGAGAATGCCTCCTATCCATCACTAGAGATCAGAGGTGACATCACTGAGAATGCCTCCTATCCATCATTAGAGATCAGAGGTGACATCACTGAGAATGCCTCCTATCCATCACTAGAGATCAGAGGTGACATCACTGAGAATGCCTCCTATCCATCATTAGAGATCAGAGGTGACATCACTGAGAATGCCTCCTATCCATCATTAGAGATCAGCGGTGACATCACTGAGAATGCCTCCTATCCATCACTAGAGAACAGAGGTGACATCACTAAAAATGCCGCCTATCGATCACTAGAGATCAGCAGTGACATTACTGAGAATGCCTCCTATCCATCACTAGAGATCAGCGGTGACATCACTGAGAATGCCTCCTATCCATCACTAGAGATCAGAGGTGACATCACTGAGAATGCCTCCTATCCATCATTAGAAATCAGCAGTGACATCACTGAGAATGCCTCCTATCCATCACTAGAGATCAGTGGTGACATCACTGAGAATGTCTCCTATCCATCACTAGAGATCAGAGGTGACATCACTGAGAATGCCTCCTATCCATCATTAGAGATCAGCAGTGACATCACTGAGAATGCCTCCTATCCATCACTAGAGATCAGCGGTGACATCACTGAGAATGCCTCCTATCCATCATTAGAGATCAGCGGTGACATCACTGAGAATGCCTCCTATCCATCACTAGAGATCAGCGGTGACATCACTGAGAATGCCTTCTATCCATCACTAGAGATCAGCTGTGACATCACTGAGAATGCCTCCTATCAATCATTAGAGGTCAGCGGTGACATCACTGAGAATGCCTCCTATCCATCATTAGAGGTCAGCGGTGACATCACTGAGAATGCCTCCTATCCATCACTAGAGATCAGCGGTGACATCACTGAGAATGCCTCCTATCCATCACTAGAGATCAGCGGTGACATCACTGTGAATGCCTCCTATCCATCATTAGAGATCAGCGGTGACATCACTGAGAATACCTCCTATCCATCACTAGAGATCAGCGGTGACATCATTGAGAATGCCTCCTATCCATCACTGGAGATCAGCGGTGACATCACTGAGAATGCCTCCTATCCATCATTAGAGATCAGCAGTTACATCACTAAAAATGCCGCCTATCGATCACTAGAGATCAGCAGTGACATCACTGAGAATGCCTCCTATCCATCATTAGAGATCAGAGGTGACATCACTGAGAATGCCTCCTATCCATCACTAGAGATCAGCGGTGACATCACTGAGAATGCCTCCTATCCATCACTAGGGATCAGCTGTGACATCACTGAGAATGCCTCCTATCCATCACTAGAGATCAGAGGTGACATCACTGAGAATGACACCTATCCATCACTAGAGATCAGCGGTGACATCACTGAGAATGCCTCCTATCCATCACTAGAGATCAGCTGTGACATCACTGAGAATGTCTCCTATCCATCACTAGAGATCAGCGGTGACATCACTGAGAATGCCTCCTATCCATCACTAGAGATCAGCGGTGACATCACTGAGAATGCCTCCTATCCATCACTAGAGATCAGCGGTGACATCACTGAGAATGCCTCCTATCCATCACTAGAGATCAGCGGTGACATCACTGAGAATACCTCCTATCCATCACTAGAGATCAGCGGTGACATCACTGAGAATGCCTCCTATCCATCACTAGAGATCAGCGGTGACATCACTGAGAATGCCTCCTATCCATCACTAGAGATCAGCGGTGACATCACTGAGAATGCCTCCTATCCATCACTAGAGATCAGCGGTGACATCACTGAGAATGCCTCCTATCCATCACTAGAGATCAGCGGTGACATCACTGAGAATGCCTCCTATCCATCATTAGAAATCAGCAGTGACATCACTGAGAATGCCTCCTATCTATCTCTAGAGATCAGCGGTGACATCACTGAGAATGCCTCCTATCCACCACTCGAGATCACAGGTGACATCACTGAGAATGCCTCCTATCCATCACTAGAGATCAGAGGTGACATCACTGAGAATGACACCTATCCATCACTAGAGATCAGCGGTGACATCACTGAGAATGCCTCCTATCCATCATTAGAGATCAGCGGTGACATCACTGAGAATGCCTCCTATCCATCACTAGAGATCAGCGGTGACATCACTGAGAATGCCTCCTATCCATCACTAGAGATCAGCGGTGACATCACTGAGAATGCCTCCTATCCATCACTAGAGATCAGCGGTGACATCACTGAGAATGCCTCCTATCCATCACTAGAGATCAGCGGTGACATCACTGAGAATGCCTCCTATCCATCACTAGAGATCAGCGGTGACATCACTGAGAATGCCTCCTATCCATCATTAGAAATCAGCAGTGACATCACTGAGAATGCCTCCTATCTATCTCTAGAGATCAGCGGTGACATCACTGAGAATGCCTCCTATCCACCACTCGAGATCACAGGTGACATCACTGAGAATGCCTCCTATCCATCACTAGAGATCAGCGGTGACATCACTGAGAATGCCTCCTATCCACCACTCGAGATCACAGGTGACATCACTGAGAATGCCTCCTATCCATCACTAGAGATCAGAGGTGACATCACTGAGAATGACACCTATCCATCACTAGAGATCAGAGGTGACATGACTGAGAATGCCTCCTATCCATCACTAGAGATCAGCGGTGACGTCACTGAGAATGTCTCCTATCCATCACTAGAGATCAGCGGTGACATCACTGAGAATGCCTCCTATCCATCACTAGAGATCAGCGGTGACATCACTGAGAATGCCTCCTATCCATCACTAGAGATCAGCGGTGACGTCACTGAGAATGTCTCCTATCCATCACTAGAGATCAGCGGTGACATCACTGAGAATGCCTCCTATCCATCACTAGAGATCAGCGGTGACATCACTGAGAATGCCTCCTATCCATCATTAGAGATCAGCGGTGACATCACTGAGAATACCTCCTATCCATCACTAGAGATCAGCGGTGACATCATTGAGAATGCCTCCTATCCATCACTGGAGATCAGCGGTGACATCACTGAGAATGCCTCCTATCCATCATTAGAGATCAGAGGTGACATCACTGAGAATGCCTCCTATCCATCACTAGAGATCAGCGGTGACATCACTGAGAATGCCTCCTATCCATCACTAGGGATCAGCTGTGACATCACTGAGAATGCCTCCTATCCATCACTAGAGATCAGAGGTGACATCACTGAGAATGACACCTATCCATCACTAGAGATCAGCGGTGACATCACTGAGAATGCCTCCTATCCATCACTAGAGATCAGCTGTGACATCACTGAGAATGTCTCCTATCCATCACTAGAGATCAGCGGTGACATCACTGAGAATGCCTCCTATCCATCACTAGAGATCAGCGGTGACATCACTGAGAATGCCTCCTATCCATCACTAGAGATCAGCGGTGACATCACTGAGAATGCCTCCTATCCATCACTAGAGATCAGCGGTGACATCACTGAGAATGCCTCCTATCCATCATTAGAAATCAGCAGTGACATCACTGAGAATGCCTCCTATCTATCTCTAGAGATCAGCGGTGACATCACTGAGAATGCCTCCTATCCACCACTCGAGATCACAGGTGACATCACTGAGAATGCCTCCTATCCATCACTAGAGATCAGAGGTGACATCACTGAGAATGACACCTATCCATCACTAGAGATCAGAGGTGACATGACTGAGAATGCCTCCTATCCATCACTAGAGATCAGCGGTGACGTCACTGAGAATGTCTCCTATCCATCACTAGAGATCAGCGGTGACATCACTGAGAATGCCTCCTATCCATCACTAGAGATCAGCGGTGACATCACTGAGAATGCCTCCTATCCATCACTAGAGATCAGCGGTGACGTCACTGAGAATGTCTCCTATCCATCACTAGAGATCAGCGGTGACATCACTGAGAATGCCTCCTATCCATCACTAGAGATCAGCGGTGACATCACTGAGAATGCCTCCTATCCATCACTAGAGATCAGCGGTGACATCACTGAGAATGCCTCCTATCCATCATTAGAGATCAGCAGTTACATCACTAAAAATGCCGCCTATCGATCACTAGAGATCAGCAGTGACATTACTGAGAATGCCTCCTATCCATCATTAGAGATCAGAGGTGACATCACTGAGAATGCCTCCTATCCATCACTAGAGATCAGAGGTGACATCACTGAGAATGCCTCCTATCCATCATTAGAGATCAGAGGTGACATCGCTGAGAATGCCTCCTATCCATCACTAGAGATCAGAGGTGACATCACTGAGAATGCCTCCTATCCATCATTAGAGATCAGAGGTGACATCACTGAGAATGCCTCCTATCCATCATTAGAGATCAGCGGTGACATCACTGAGAATGCCTCCTATCCATCACTAGAGATCAGAGGTGACATCACTAAAAATGCCGCCTATCGATCACTATAGATCAGCAGTGACATTACTGAGAATGCCTCCTATCCATCACTAGAGATCAGCGGTGACATCACTGAGAATGCCTCCTATCCATCACTAGAGATCAGAGGTGACATCACTGAGAATGCCTCCTATCCATCATTAGAGATCAGAGGTGACATCACTGAGAATGCCTCCTATCCATCACTAGAGATCAGCGGTGACATCACTGAGAATGCCTCCTATCCATCACTAGAGATCAGAGGTGACATCACTGAGAATGCCTCCTATCCATCATTAGAGATCAGAGGTGACATCACTGAGAATGCCTCCTATCCATCACTAGAGATCAGCGGTGACATCACTGAGAATGCCTCCTATCCATCATTAGAGATCAGAGGTGACATCACTGAGAATGCCTCCTATCCATCATTAGAGATCAGAGGTGACATCACTGAGAATGCCTCCTATCCATCACTAGAGATCAGAGGTGACATCACTGAGAATGCCTCCTATCCATCATTAGAGATCAGAGGTGACATCACTGAGAATGCCTCCTATCCATCATTAGAGATCAGCGGTGACATCACTGAGAATGCCTCCTATCCATCACTAGAGATCAGATGTGACATCACTGAGAATGCCTCCTATCCATCATTAGAGATCAGCGGTGACATCACTGAGAATGCCTCCTATCCATCACTAGAGATCAGCGGTGACATCACTGAGAATGCCTCCTATCCATCACTAGAGATCAGAGGTGACATCACTGAGAATGCCTCCTATCCATCATTAGAGATCAGAGGTGACATCACTGAGAATGCCTCCTATCCATCACTAGAGATCAGAGGTGACATCACTGAGAATGCCTCCTATCCATCATTAGAGATCAGAGGTGACATCACTGAGAATGCCTCCTATCCATCATTAGAGATCAGCGGTGACATCACTGAGAATGCCTCCTATCCATCACTAGAGATCAGAGGTGACATCACTAAAAATGCCGCCTATCGATCACTAGAGATCAGCAGTGACATTACTGAGAATGCCTCCTATCCATCACTAGAGATCAGCGGTGACATCACTGAGAATGCCTCCTATCCATCACTAGAGATCAGAGGTGACATCACTGAGAATGCCTCCTATCCATCATTAGAGATCAGAGGTGACATCACTGAGAATGCCTCCTATCCATCACTAGAGATCAGCGGTGACATCACTGAGAATGCCTCCTATCCATCACTAGAGATCAGAGGTGACATCACTGAGAATGCCTCCTATCCATCATTAGAGATCAGCGGTGACATCACTGAGAATGCCTCCTATCCATCACTAGAGATCAGCGGTGACATCACTGAGAATGCCTCCTATCCATCATTAGAGATCAGAGGTGACATCACTGAGAATGCCTCCTATCCATCATTAGAGATCAGAGGTGACATCACTGAGAATGCCTCCTATCCATCACTAGAGATCAGAGGTGACATCACTGAGAATGCCTCCTATCCATCATTAGAGATCAGAGGTGACATCACTGAGAATGCCTCCTATCCATCATTAGAGATCAGCGGTGACATCACTGAGAATGCCTCCTATCCATCACTAGAGATCAGATGTGACATCACTGAGAATGCCTCCTATCCATCATTAGAGATCAGCGGTGACATCACTGAGAATGCCTCCTATCCATCACTAGAGATCAGCGGTGACATCACTGAGAATGCCTCCTATCCATCACTAGAGATCAGAGGTGACATCACTGAGAATGCCTCCTATCCATCATTAGAGATCAGAGGTGACATCACTGAGAATGCCTCCTATCCATCACTAGAGATCAGAGGTGACATCACTGAGAATGCCTCCTATCCATCATTAGAGATCAGAGGTGACATCACTGAGAATGCCTCCTATCCATCATTAGAGATCAGCGGTGACATCACTGAGAATGCCTCCTATCCATCACTAGAGAACAGAGGTGACATCACTAAAAATGCCGCCTATCGATCACTAGAGATCAGCAGTGACATTACTGAGAATGCCTCCTATCCATCACTAGAGATCAGCGGTGACATCACTGAGAATGCCTCCTATCCATCACTAGAGATCAGAGGTGACATCACTGAGAATGCCTCCTATCCATCATTAGAAATCAGCAGTGACATCACTGAGAATGCCTCCTATCCATCACTAGAGATCAGTGGTGACATCACTGAGAATGTCTCCTATCCATCACTAGAGATCAGAGGTGACATCACTGAGAATGCCTCCTATCCATCATTAGAGATCAGCAGTGACATCACTGAGAATGCCTCCTATCCATCACTAGAGATCAGCGGTGACATCACTGAGAATGCCTCCTATCCATCATTAGAGATCAGCGGTGACATCACTGAGAATGCCTCCTATCCATCACTAGAGATCAGCGGTGACATCACTGAGAATGCCTTCTATCCATCACTAGAGATCAGCTGTGACATCACTGAGAATGCCTCCTATAAATCATTAGAGGTCAGCGGTGACATCACTGAGAATGCCTCCTATCCATCATTAGAGGTCAGCGGTAACATCACTGAGAATGCCTCCTATCCATCACTAGAGATCAGCGGTGACATCACTGAGAATGCCTCCTATCCATCACTAGAGATCAGCGGTGACATCACTGAGAATGCCTCCTATCCATCATTAGAGATCAGCGGTGACATCACTGAGAATACCTCCTATCCATCACTAGAGATCAGCGGTGACATCATTGAGAATGCCTCCTATCCATCACTGGAGATCAGCGGTGACATCACTGAGAATGCCTCCTATCCATCATTAGAGATCAGCAGTTACATCACTAAAAATGCCGCCTATCGATCACTAGAGATCAGCAGTGACATCACTGAGAATGCCTCCTATCCATCATTAGAGATCAGAGGTGACATCACTGAGAATGCCTCCTATCCATCACTAGAGATCAGCGGTGACATCACTGAGAATGCCTCCTATCCATCACTAGGGATCAGCTGTGACATCACTGAGAATGCCTCCTATCCATCACTAGAGATCAGAGGTGACATCACTGAGAATGACACCTATCCATCACTAGAGATCAGCGGTGACATCACTGAGAATGCCTCCTATCCATCACTAGAGATCAGCTGTGACATCACTGAGAATGTCTCCTATCCATCACTAGAGATCAGCGGTGACATCACTGAGAATGCCTCCTATCCATCACTAGAGATCAGCGGTGACATCACTGAGAATGCCTCCTATCCATCACTAGAGATCAGCGGTGACATCACTGAGAATGCCTCCTATCCATCACTAGAGATCAGCGGTGACATCACTGAGAATACCTCCTATCCATCACTAGAGATCAGCGGTGACATCACTGAGAATGCCTCCTATCCATCACTAGAGATCAGCGGTGACATCACTGAGAATGCCTCCTATCCATCACTAGAGATCAGCGGTGACATCACTGAGAATGCCTCCTATCCATCACTAGAGATCAGCGGTGACATCACTGAGAATGCCTCCTATCCATCACTAGAGATCAGCGGTGACATCACTGAGAATGCCTCCTATCCATCATTAGAAATCAGCAGTGACATCACTGAGAATGCCTCCTATCTATCTCTAGAGATCAGCGGTGACATCACTGAGAATGCCTCCTATCCACCACTCGAGATCACAGGTGACATCACTGAGAATGCCTCCTATCCATCACTAGAGATCAGAGGTGACATCACTGAGAATGACACCTATCCATCACTAGAGATCAGCGGTGACATCACTGAGAATGCCTCCTATCCATCATTAGAGATCAGCGGTGACATCACTGAGAATGCCTCCTATCCATCACTAGAGATCAGCGGTGACATCACTGAGAATGCCTCCTATCCATCACTAGAGATCAGCGGTGACATCACTGAGAATGCCTCCTATCCATCACTAGAGATCAGCGGTGACATCACTGAGAATGCCTCCTATCCATCACTAGAGATCAGCGGTGACATCACTGAGAATGCCTCCTATCCATCACTAGAGATCAGCGGTGACATCACTGAGAATGCCTCCTATCCATCATTAGAAATCAGCAGTGACATCACTGAGAATGCCTCCTATCTATCTCTAGAGATCAGCGGTGACATCACTGAGAATGCCTCCTATCCACCACTCGAGATCACAGGTGACATCACTGAGAATGCCTCCTATCCATCACTAGAGATCAGCGGTGACATCACTGAGAATGCCTCCTATCCACCACTCGAGATCACAGGTGACATCACTGAGAATGCCTCCTATCCATCACTAGAGATCAGAGGTGACATCACTGAGAATGACACCTATCCATCACTAGAGATCAGAGGTGACATGACTGAGAATGCCTCCTATCCATCACTAGAGATCAGCGGTGACGTCACTGAGAATGTCTCCTATCCATCACTAGAGATCAGCGGTGACATCACTGAGAATGCCTCCTATCCATCACTAGAGATCAGCGGTGACATCACTGAGAATGCCTCCTATCCATCACTAGAGATCAGCGGTGACGTCACTGAGAATGTCTCCTATCCATCACTAGAGATCAGCGGTGACATCACTGAGAATGCCTCCTATCCATCACTAGAGATCAGCGGTGACATCACTGAGAATGCCTCCTATCCATCACTAGAGATCAGCGGTGACATCACTGAGAATGCCTCCTATCCATCATTAGAGATCAGCAGTTACATCACTAAAAATGCCGCCTATCGATCACTAGAGATCAGCAGTGACATTACTGAGAATGCCTCCTATCCATCACTAGAGATCAGAGGTGACATCACTGAGAATGCCTCCTATCCATCATTAGAGATCAGAGGTGACATCACTGAGAATACCTCCTATCCATCACTAGAGATCAGAGGTGACATCACTGAGAATTCCTCCTATCCATCATTAGAGATCAGAGGTGACATCGCTGAGAATGCCTCCTATCCATCACTAGAGATCAGAGGTGACATCACTGAGAATGCCTCCTATCCATCATTAGAGATCAGAGGTGACATCACTGAGAATGCCTCCTATCCATCATTAGAGATCAGCGGTGACATCACTGAGAATGCCTCCTATCCATCACTAGAGATCAGAGGTGACATCACTAAAAATACCGCCTATCGATCACTATAGATCAGCAGTGACATTACTGAGAATGCCTCCTATCCATCACTAGAGATCAGCGGTGACATCACTGAGAATGCCTCCTATCCATCATTAGAGATCAGCGGTGACATCACTGAAAAGGCCTCCTATCCATCACTAGAGATCAGCGGTGACATCACTGAGAATGCCTTCTATCCATCACTAGAGATCAGCTGTGACATCACTGAGAATGCCTCCTATCAATCATTAGAGATCAGAGGTGACATGACTGAGAATGCCTCCTATCCATCACTAGAGATCAGCGGTGACATCACTGAGAATGCCTCCTATCCATCACTAGGGATCAGCTGTGACATCACTGAGAATGCCTCCTATCCATCACTAGAGATCAGAGGTGACATCACTGAGAATGACACCTATCCATCACTAGAGATCAGCGGTGACATCACTGAGAATGCCTCCTATCCATCACTAGAGATCAGCTGTGACATCACTGAGAATGTCTCCTATCCATCACTAGAGATCAGCAGTGACATCACTGAGAATGCCTCCTATCCATCACTAGAGATCAGCGGTGACATCACTGAGAATGCCTCCTATCCATCACTAGAGATCAGCGGTGACATCACTGAGAATGCCTCCTATCCATCACTAGAGATCAGCGGTGACATCACTGAGAATGCCTCCTATCCATCATTAGAAATCAGCAGTGACATCACTGAGAATGCCTCCTATCTATCTCTAGAGATCAGCGGTGACATCACTGAGAATGCCTCCTATCCACCACTCGAGATCACAGGTGACATCACTGAGAATGCCTCCTATCCATCACTAGAGATCAGAGGTGACATCACTGAGAATGACACCTATCCATCACTAGAGATCAGAGGTGACATGACTGAGAATGCCTCCTATCCATCACTAGAGATCAGCGGTGACGTCACTGAGAATGTCTCCTATCCATCACTAGAGATCAGCGGTGACATCACTGAGAATGCCTCCTATCCATCACTAGAGATCAGCGGTGACATCACTGAGAATGCCTCCTATCCATCACTAGAGATCAGCGGTGACGTCACTGAGAATGTCTCCTATCCATCACTAGAGATCAGCGGTGACATCACTGAGAATGCCTCCTATCCATCACTAGAGATCAGCGGTGACATCACTGAGAATGCCTCCTATCCATCACTAGAGATCAGCGGTGACATCACTGAGAATGCCTCCTATCCATCATTAGAGATCAGCAGTTACATCACTAAAAATGCCGCCTATCGATCACTAGAGATCAGCAGTGACATTACTGAGAATGCCTCCTATCCATCATTAGAGATCAGAGGTGACATCACTGAGAATGCCTCCTATCCATCACTAGAGATCAGAGGTGACATCACTGAGAATGCCTCCTATCCATCATTAGAGATCAGAGGTGACATCGCTGAGAATGCCTCCTATCCATCACTAGAGATCAGAGGTGACATCACTGAGAATGCCTCCTATCCATCATTAGAGATCAGAGGTGACATCACTGAGAATGCCTCCTATCCATCATTAGAGATCAGCGGTGACATCACTGAGAATGCCTCCTATCCATCACTAGAGATCAGAGGTGACATCACTAAAAATGCCGCCTATCGATCACTATAGATCAGCAGTGACATTACTAAGAATGCCTCCTATCCATCACTAGAGATCAGCGGTGACATCACTGAGAATGCCTCCTATCCATCACTAGAGATCAGAGGTGACATCACTGAGAATGCCTCCTATCCATCATTAGAAATCAGCAGTGACATCACTGAGAATGCCTCCTATCCATCACTAGAGATCAGCGGTGACATCACTGAGAATGCCTCCTATCCATCACTAGAGATCAGAGGTGACATCACTGAGAATGCCTCCTATCCATCATTAGAGATCAGCGGTGACATCACTGAGAATGCCTCCTATCCATCACTAGAGATCAGCGGTGACATCACTGAGAATGCCTCCTATCCATCATTAGAGATCAGAGGTGACATCACTGAGAATGCCTCCTATCCATCATTAGAGATCAGAGGTGACATCACTGAGAATGCCTCCTATCCATCACTAGAGATCAGAGGTGACATCACTGAGAATGCCTCCTATCCATCATTAGAGATCAGCGGTGACATCACTGAGAATGCCTCCTATCCATCACTAGAGATCAGAGGTGACATCACTGAGAATGCCTCCTATCCATCATTAGAAATCAGCAGTGACATCACTGAGAATGCCTCCTATCCATCATTAGAGATCAGCAGTTACATCACTAAAAATGCCGCCTATCGATCACTAGAGATCAGCAGTGACATCACTGAGAATGCCTCCTATCCATCATTAGAGATCAGAGGTGACATCACTGAGAATGCCTCCTATCCATCACTAGAGATCAGCGGTGACATCACTGAGAATGCCTCCTATCCATCACTAGGGATCAGCTGTGACATCACTGAGAATGCCTCCTATCCATCACTAGAGATCAGAGGTGACATCACTGAGAATGACACCTATCCATCACTAGAGATCAGCGGTGACATCACTGAGAATGCCTCCTATCCATCACTAGAGATCAGCTGTGACATCACTGAGAATGTCTCCTATCCATCACTAGAGATCAGCGGTGACATCACTGAGAATGCCTCCTATCCATCACTAGAGATCAGCGGTGACATCACTGAGAATGCCTCCTATCCATCACTAGAGATCAGCGGTGACATCACTGAGAATGCCTCCTATCCATCACTAGAGATCAGCGGTGACATCACTGAGAATGCCTCCTATCCATCATTAGAAATCAGCAGTGACATCACTGAGAATGCCTCCTATCTATCTCTAGAGATCAGCGGTGACATCACTGAGAATGCCTCCTATCCACCACTCGAGATCACAGGTGACATCACTGAGAATGCCTCCTATCCATCACTAGAGATCAGAGGTGACATCACTGAGAATGACACCTATCCATCACTAGAGATCAGAGGTGACATGACTGAGAATGCCTCCTATCCATCACTAGAGATCAGCGGTGACGTCACTGAGAATGTCTCCTATCCATCACTAGAGATCAGCGGTGACATCACTGAGAATGCCTCCTATCCATCACTAGAGATCAGCGGTGACATCACTGAGAATGCCTCCTATCCATCACTAGAGATCAGCGGTGACGTCACTGAGAATGTCTCCTATCCATCACTAGAGATCAGCGGTGACATCACTGAGAATGCCTCCTATCCATCACTAGAGATCAGCGGTGACATCACTGAGAATGCCTCCTATCCATCACTAGAGATCAGCGGTGACATCACTGAGAATGCCTCCTATCCATCATTAGAGATCAGCAGTTACATCACTAAAAATGCCGCCTATCGATCACTAGAGATCAGCAGTGACATTACTGAGAATGCCTCCTATCCATCACTAGAGATCAGAGGTGACATCACTGAGAATGCCTCCTATCCATCATTAGAGATCAGAGGTGACATCACTGAGAATACCTCCTATCCATCACTAGAGATCAGAGGTGACATCACTGAGAATTCCTCCTATCCATCATTAGAGATCAGAGGTGACATCGCTGAGAATGCCTCCTATCCATCACTAGAGATCAGAGGTGACATCACTGAGAATGCCTCCTATCCATCATTAGAGATCAGAGGTGACATCACTGAGAATGCCTCCTATCCATCATTAGAGATCAGCGGTGACATCACTGAGAATGCCTCCTATCCATCACTAGAGATCAGAGGTGACATCACTAAAAATGCCGCCTATCGATCACTATAGATCAGCAGTGACATTACTGAGAATGCCTCCTATCCATCACTAGAGATCAGCGGTGACATCACTGAGAATGCCTCCTATCCATCATTAGAGATCAGCGGTGACATAACTGAAAAGGCCTCCTATCCATCACTAGAGATCAGCGGTGACATCACTGAGAATGCCTTCTATCCATCACTAGAGATCAGCTGTGACATCACTGAGAATGCCTCCTATCAATCATTAGAGATCAGAGGTGACATGACTGAGAATGCCTCCTATCCATCACTAGAGATCAGCGGTGACATCACTGAGAATGCCTCCTATCCATCACTAGGGATCAGCTGTGACATCACTGAGAATGCCTCCTATCCATCACTAGAGATCAGAGGTGACATCACTGAGAATGACACCTATCCATCACTAGAGATCAGCGGTGACATCACTGAGAATGCCTCCTATCCATCACTAGAGATCAGCTGTGACATCACTGAGAATGTCTCCTATCCATCACTAGAGATCAGCAGTGACATCACTGAGAATGCCTCCTATCCATCACTAGAGATCAGCGGTGACATCACTGAGAATGCCTCCTATCCATCACTAGAGATCAGCGGTGACATCACTGAGAATGCCTCCTATCCATCACTAGAGATCAGCGGTGACATCACTGAGAATGCCTCCTATCCATCATTAGAAATCAGCAGTGACATCACTGAGAATGCCTCCTATCTATCTCTAGAGATCAGCGGTGACATCACTGAGAATGCCTCCTATCCACCACTCGAGATCACAGGTGACATCACTGAGAATGCCTCCTATCCATCACTAGAGATCAGAGGTGACATCACTGAGAATGACACCTATCCATCACTAGAGATCAGAGGTGACATGACTGAGAATGCCTCCTATCCATCACTAGAGATCAGCGGTGACGTCACTGAGAATGTCTCCTATCCATCACTAGAGATCAGCGGTGACATCACTGAGAATGCCTCCTATCCATCACTAGAGATCAGCGGTGACATCACTGAGAATGCCTCCTATCCATCACTAGAGATCAGCGGTGACGTCACTGAGAATGTCTCCTATCCATCACTAGAGATCAGCGGTGACATCACTGAGAATGCCTCCTATCCATCACTAGAGATCAGCGGTGACATCACTGAGAATGCCTCCTATCCATCACTAGAGATCAGCGGTGACATCACTGAGAATGCCTCCTATCCATCATTAGAGATCAGCAGTTACATCACTAAAAATGCCGCCTATCGATCACTAGAGATCAGCAGTGACATTACTGAGAATGCCTCCTATCCATCATTAGAGATCAGAGGTGACATCACTGAGAATGCCTCCTATCCATCACTAGAGATCAGAGGTGACATCACTGAGAATGCCTCCTATCCATCATTAGAGATCAGAGGTGACATCGCTGAGAATGCCTCCTATCCATCACTAGAGATCAGCTGTGACATCACTGAGAATGCCTCCTATCCATCACTAGAGATCAGAGGTGACATCACTAAAAATGCCGCCTATCGATCACTATAGATCAGCAGTGACATTACTGAGAATGCCTCCTATCCATCACTAGAGATCAGCGGTGACATCACTGAGAATGCCTCCTATCCATCACTAGAGATCAGAGGTGACATCACTGAGAATGCCTCCTATCCATCATTAGAAATCAGCAGTGACATCACTGAGAATGCCTCCTATCCATCACTAGAGATCAGCGGTGACATCACTGAGAATGCCTCCTATCCATCACTAGAGATCAGAGGTGACATCACTGAGAATGCCTCCTATCCATCATTAGAGATCAGCGGTGACATCACTGAGAATGCCTCCTATCCATCACTAGAGATCAGCGGTGACATCACTGAGAATGCCTCCTATCCATCATTAGAGATCAGAGGTGACATCACTGAGAATGCCTCCTATCCATCATTAGAGATCAGAGGTGACATCACTGAGAATGCCTCCTATCCATCACTAGAGATCAGAGGTGACATCACTGAGAATGCCTCCTATCCATCATTAGAGATCAGCGGTGACATCACTGAGAATGCCTCCTATCCATCATTAGAGATCAGCGGTGACATCACTGAGAATGCCTCCTATCCATCACTAGAGATCAGATGTGACATCACTGAGAATGCCTCCTATCCATCATTAGAGATCAGCGGTGACATCACTGAGAATGCCTCCTATCCATCACTAGAGATCAGCGGTGACATCACTGAGAATGCCTCCTATCCATCACTAGAGATCAGCGGTGACATCACTGAGAATGCCTCCTATCCATCACTAGAGATCAGAGGTGACATCACTGAGAATGCCTCCTATCCATCATTAGAGATCAGAGGTGACATCACTGAGAATGCCTCCTATCCATCATTAGAGATCAGCGGTGACATCACTGAGAATGCCTCCTATCCATCACTAGAGATCAGAGGTGACATCACTAAAAATGCCGCCTATCGATCACTAGAGATCAGCAGTGACATTACTGAGAATGCCTCCTATCCATCACTAGAGATCAGCGGTGACATCACTGAGAATGCCTCCTATCCATCATTAGAAATCAGCAGTGACATCACTGAGAATGCCTCCTATCCATCACTAGAGATCAGCGGTGACATCACTGAGAATGTCTCCTATCCATCACTAGAGATCAGAGGTGACATCACTGAGAATGCCTCCTATCCATCATTAGAGATCAGCGGTGACATCACTGAGAATGCCTCCTATCCATCACTAGAGATCAGCGGTGACATCACTGAGAATGCCTCCTATCCATCATTAGAGATCAGCGGTGACATCACTGAGAATGCCTCCTATCCATCACTAGAGATCAGCGGTGACATCACTGAGAATGCCTTCTATCCATCACTAGAGATCAGCTGTGACATCACTGAGAATGCCTCCTATCCATCATTAGAGGTCAGCGGTGACATCACTGAGAATGCCTCCTATCCATCATTAGAGGTCAGCGGTGACATCACTGAGAATGCCTCCTATCCATCACTACAGATCAGCGGTGACATCACTGAGAATGCCTCCTATCCATCACTAGAGATCAGCGGTGACATCACTGAGAATGCCTCCTATCCATCGCTAGAGATCAGCGGTGACATCATTGAGAATGCCTCCTATCCATCATTAGAGATCAGCAGTGACATCACTAAAAATGCCGCCTATCGATCACTAGAGATCAGCGGTGACATCACTGAGAATGCCTCCTATCCATCACTAGAGATGAGCGGTGACATCACTGAGAATGCCTCCTATCCATCACCAGAGATCATCAGTGACATCACTGAGAATGCCTCTTATCCATCACTAGAGATCAGCGGTGACACCACTGAGAATGCCTCCTATCCATCACTAGAGATCAGCGGTGACGTCACTGAGAATGCCTCCTATCCATCACTAGAGATCAGAGGTGACATCACTGAGAATGCCTCCTATCCATCATTAGAGATCATCAGTGACATCACTGAGAATGCCTCTTATCCATCACTAGAGATCAGCGGTGACACCACTGAGAATGCCTCCTATCCATCACTAGAGATCAGAGGTGACATCACTGAGAATGCCTCCTATCCATCACTAGAGATCAGAGGTGACATCACTGAGAATGCCTCCTATCCATCATTAGAGATCAGAGGTGACATCACTGAGAATGCCTCCTATCCATCATTAGAGATCAGCGGTGACATCACTGAGAATGCCTCCTATCCATCACTAGAGATCAGAGGTGACATCACTAAAAATGCCGCCTATCGATCACTAGAGATCAGCAGTGACATTACTGAGAATGCCTCCTATCCATCACTAGAGATCAGCGGTGACATCACTGAGAATGCCTCCTATCCATCACTAGAGATCAGAGGTGACATCACTGAGAATGCCTCCTATCCATCATTAGAAATCAGCAGTGACATCACTGAGAATGCCTCCTATCCATCACTAGAGATCAGCGGTGACATCACTGAGAATGTCTCCTATCCATCACTAGAGATCAGAGGTGACATCACTGAGAATGCCTCCTATCCATCATTAGAGATCAGCGGTGACATCACTGAGAATGCCTCCTATCCATCACTAGAGATCAGCGGTGACATCACTGAGAATGCCTCCTATCCATCATTAGAGATCAGCGGTGACATCACTGAGAATGCCTCCTATCCATCACTAGAGATCAGCGGTGACATCACTGAGAATGCCTTCTATCCATCACTAGAGATCAGCTGTGACATCACTGAGAATGCCTCCTATCCATCACTAGAGATCAGCGGTGACATCACTGAGAATGCCTCTTATCCATCACTAGAGATCAGCGGTGACATCACTGAGAATGCCTCCTATCCATCACTAGAGATCAGCGGTGACATCACTGAGAATGCCTCCTATCCATCACTAGAGATCAGCGGTGACATCACTGAGAATGCCTCCTATCCATCATTAGAGATCAGCGGTGACATCACTGAGAATACCTCCTATCCATCACTAGAGATCAGCGGTGACATCATTGAGAATGCCTCCTATCCATCACTGGAGATCAGCGGTGACATCACTGAGAATGCCTCCTATCCATCATTAGAGATCAGCAGTTACATCACTAAAAATACCGCCTATCGATCACTAGAGATCAGAGGTGACATCACTGAGAATGCCTCCTATCCATCACTAGAGATCAGCGGTGACATCACTGAGAATGCCTCCTATCCATCATTAGAGATCAGCGGTGACATCACTGAGAATGCCTCCTATCCATCACTAGAGATCAGCGGTGACATCACTGAGAATGCCTTCTATCCATCACTAGAGATCAGCTGTGACATCACTGAGAATGCCTCCTATCAATCATTAGAGGTCAGCGGTGACATCACTGAGAATGCCTCCTATCCATCATTAGAGGTCAGCGGTGACATCACTGAGAATGCCTCCTATCCATCACTAGAGATCAGCGGTGACATCACTGAGAATGCCTCCTATCCATCACTAGAGATCAGCGGTGACATCACTGAGAATGCCTCCTATCCATCATTAGAGATCAGCGGTGACATCACTGAGAATACCTCCTATCCATCACTAGAGATCAGCGGTGACATCATTGAGAATGCCTCCTATCCATCACTGGAGATCAGCGGTGACATCACTGAGAATGCCTCCTATCCATCATTAGAGATCAGTAGTTACATCACTAAAAATACCGCCTATCCATCACTAGAGATCAGAGGTGACATCACTGAGAATTCCTCCTATCCATCATTAGAGATCAGAGGTGACATCGCTGAGAATGCCTCCTATCCATCACTAGAGATCAGAGGTGACATCACTGAGAATGCCTCCTATCCATCATTAGAGATCAGAGGTGACATCACTGAGAATGCCTCCTATCCATCATTAGAGATCAGCGGTGACATCACTGAGAATGCCTCCTATCCATCACTAGAGATCAGAGGTGACATCACTAAAAATGCCGCCTATCGATCACTATAGATCAGCAGTGACATTACTGAGAATGCCTCCTATCCATCACTAGAGATCAGCGGTGACATCACTGAGAATGCCTCCTATCCATCACTAGAGATCAGAGGTGACATCACTGAGAATGCCTCCTATCCATCATTAGAAATCAGCAGTGACATCACTGAGAATGCCTCCTATCCATCACTAGAGATCAGCGGTGACATCACTGAGAATGCCTCCTATCCATCACTAGAGATCAGAGGTGACATCACTGAGAATGCCTCCTATCCATCATTAGAGATCAGCGGTGACATCACTGAAAATGCCTCCTATCCATCACTAGAGATCAGCGGTGACATCACTGAGAATGCCTTCTATCCATCACTAGAGATCAGCTGTGACATCACTGAGAATGCCTCCTATCAATCATTAGAGGTCAGCGGTGACATCACTGAGAATGCCTCCTATCCATCATTAGAGGTCAGCGGTGACATCACTGAGAATGCCTCCTATCCATCACTAGAGATCAGCGGTGACATCACTGAGAATGCCTCATATCCATCACTAGAGATCAGCGGTGACATCACTGAGAATGCCTCCTATCCATCATTAGAGATCAGCGGTGACATCACTGAGAATACCTCCTATCCATCACTAGAGATCAGCGGTGACATCATTGAGAATGCCTCCTATCCATCACTGGAGATCAGCGGTGACATCACTGAGAATGCCTCCTATCCATCATTAGAGATCAGCAGTTACATCACTAAAAATGCCGCCTATCGATCACTAGAGATCAGCAGTGACATCACTGAGAATGCCTCCTATCCATCATTAGAGATCAGAGGTGACATCACTGAGAATGCCTCCTATCCATCACTACAGATCAGCGGTGACATCACTGAGAATGCCTCCTATCCATCACTAGGGATCAGCTGTGACATCACTGAGAATGCCTCCTATCCATCACTAGAGATCAGAGGTGACATCACTGAGAATGACACCTATCCATCACTAGAGATCAGCGGTGACATCACTGAGAATGCCTCCTATCCATCACTAGAGATCAGCTGTGACATCACTGAGAATGTCTCCTATCCATCACTAGAGATCAGCGGTGACATCACTGAGAATGCCTCCTATCCATCACTAGAGATCAGAGGTGACATCACTGAGAATGACACCTATCCATCACTAGAGATCAGAGGTGACATGACTGAGAATGCCTCCTATCCATCACTAGAGATCAGAGGTGACATCACTGAGAATAACACCTATCCATCACTAGAGATCAGAGGTGACATGACTGAGAATGCCTCCTATCCATCACTAGAGATCAGCGGTGACGTCACTGAGAATGTCTCCTATCCATCACTAGAGATCAGCGGTGACATCACTGAGAATGCCTCCTATCCATCACTAGAGATCAGCGGTGACATCACTGAGAATGCCTCCTATCCATCACTAGAGATCAGCGGTGACATCACTGAGAATGCCTCCTATCTATCTCTAGAGATCAGCGGTGACATCACTGAGAATGCCTCCTATCCATCACTAGAGATCAGCGGTGACATCACTGAGAATGCCTCCTATCCATCACTAGAGATCAGCAGTGACATCACTGAGAATGTCTCCTATCCATCATTAGAGATCAGCAGTGACATCACTGAGAATGCCTCCTATCCATCAATAGAGATCAGAGGTGACATCACTGAGAATGCCTCCTATCCATCACTAGAGATCAGCGGTGACATCACTGAGAATGCCTCCTATCCATCACTAGAGATCAGCGGTGACATCACTGAGAATGCCTCTTATCCATCACTAGAGATCAGCGGTGACATCACTGAGAATGCCTCCTATCTATCTCTAGAGATCAGCGGTGACATCACTGAGAATGCCTCCTATCCATCACTAGAGATCAGCGGTGACATCACTGAGAATGCCTCCTATCCATCACTAGAGATCAGCAGTGACATCACTGAGAATGTCTCCTATCCATCATTAGAGATCAGCAGTGACATCACTGAGAATGCCTCCTATCCATCACTAGAGATCAGAGGTGACATCACTGAGAATGCCTCCTATCCATCACTAGAGATCAGCGGTGACATCACTGAGAATGCCTCCTATCCATCACTAGAGATCAGAGGTGACATCACTGAGAATGCCTCCTATCCATCATTAGAGATCAGAGGTGACATCACTGAGAATGCCTCCTATCCATCACTAGAGATCAGCGGTGACATCACTGAGAATGCCTCCTATCCGTCACTAGAGATCAGCGGTGACATCACTGAGAATGCCTCCTATCCATCACTAGAGATCAGCGGTGACATCACTGAGAATGCCTCTTATCCATCACTAGAGATCAGCGGTGACATCACTGAGAATGCCTCCTATCCATCACTAGAGATCAGCGGTGACATCACTGAGAATGCCTCTTATCCATCACTAGAGATCAGCAGTGACATCACTGAGAATGCCTCCTATCCATCACTAGAGATCAGCGGTGACATCACTGAGAATGCCTCCTATCCATCACTAGAGATCAGAGGTGACATCACTGAGAATGCCTCCTATCCATCACTAGCGATCAGCGGTAACATCACTGAGAATACCTCCTATCCATCACTAGAGATCAGCGGTGACATCACTGAGAATGCCCCCTATCCATCACTAGAGATCAGCGGTGACATCACTGAGAATGCCTCCTATCCATCACTAGAGATCAGCGGTGACATCACTGAGAATGCCTCCTATCCATCACTAGAGATCAGCAGTGACATCACTGAGAATGACTCCAAACCATCACTAGAGATCAGAGGTGACATCACTGAGAATGCCTCCTATCCATCACTAGAGATCAGCGGTGACATCACTGAGAATGCCTCCTATCCATCACTAGAGATCAGCGGTGACATCACTGAGAATGCCTCCTATCCATCGCTAGAGATCAGCGGTGACATCATTGAGAATGCCTCCTATCCATCATTAGAGATAAGCAGTGACATCACTAAAAATGCCGCCTATCGATCACTAGAGATCAGCGGTGACATCACTGAGATTGCCTCCTATCCATCACTAGAGATGAGCGGTGACATCACTGAGAATGCCTCCTATCCATCACCAGAGATCATCAGTGACATCACTGAGAATGCCTCTTATCCATCACTAGAGATCAGCGGTGACACCACTGAGAATGCCTCCTATCCATCACTAGAGATCAGCGGTGACGTCTCTGAGAATGCCTCCTATCCATCACCAGAGACCAGAGGTGACATCACTGAGAATGCCTCCTATTCATCACTAGAGATCAGTGGTGACATCACTGAGAATGCCTCCTATCCATCACTAGAGATCAGTGGTGACATCACTGAGAATGCCACCTATCCATCACTAGAGATCAGCGGTGACATCACTGAGAATGCCTCCTATCCATCACTAGAGATCAGCGGTGACATCACTGAGAATGCCTCCTATCCATCACTAGAGATCAGAGGTGGCATCACTGAGAATGCCTCCTATCCATCACTAGAGATCAGAGGTGACATCACTGAGAATGACACCTATCCATCACTAGAGATCAGAGGTGACATCACTGAGAATGCCTCCTATCCATCACTAGAGATCAGCGGTGACGTCACTGAGAATGCCTCCTATCCATCACTAGAGATCAGCGGTGACATCACTGAGAATGCCTCCTATCCATCACTAGAGATCAGCGGTGACATCACTGAGAATGCCTCCTATCCATCACTAGAGATCAGAGGTGACATCACTGAGAATGCCTCCTATCCATCACTAGAGATCAGAGGCGACATCACTGAGAATGCCTCCTATTCATCACTAGAGATCAGCGGTGACATCACTGAGAATACCTCTTATCCATCACTAGAGATCAGCGGTGACATCACTGAGAATGCCTCCTATCCATCACTAGAGATCAGCGGTGACATCACTGAGAATGCCTACTATCTATCTCTAGAGATCAGCGGTGACATCACTGAGAATGCCTCCTATCCATCACTAGAGATCAGCAGTGACATCACTGAGAATGCCTCCTATCCATCACTAGAGATCAGCGGTGACATCAATGAGAATGCCTCCTATCCATCATTAGAGATCAGAGGTGACATCACTGAGAATGCATCCTATCCATCACTAGAGATCAGCAGTGACATCAATGAGAATGCCTCCTATCCATCATTAGAGATCAGAGGTGACATCACTGAGAATGCATCCTATCCATCATTAGAGATCAGCAGTGACATCAATGAGAATGCCTCCTATCCATCATTAGAGATCAGAGGTGACATCACTGAGAATGTCTCCTATCCATCACTAGAGATCAGCGGTGACATCACTGAGAATGCCTCCTATCCATCACTAGAGATCAGCGGTGACATCACTGAGAATGTCTCCTATCCATCACTAGAGATCAGCGGTGACATCACTGAGAATGCCTCCGATCCATCACTAGAGATCAGCGGTGACATCACTGAGAATGCCTCCTATCCATCACTAGAGATCAGCGGTGACATCACTGAGAATGCCTACTATCTATCTCTAGAGATCAGCGGTGACATCACTGAGAATGCCTCCTATCCATCACTAGAGATCAGCAGTGACATCACTGAGAATGCCTCCTATCCATCATTATCGATCAGCAGTAACATCACTGAGAATGCCTCCTATCCATCACTAGAGATCAGCGGTGACATCACTGAGAATGCCTCCTATCCATCATTAGAGATCAGAGGTGACATCACTGAGAATGCATCCTATCCATCACTAGAGATCAGCGGTGACATCACTGAGAATGCCTCTTATCCATCACTAGAGATCAGCGGTGACATCACTGAGAATGCCTCCTATCCATCACTAGAGATCAGCGGTGACATCACTGAGAATGCCTCCTATCCATCACTAGAGATCAGCGGTGACCTCACTGAGAATGCCTCCTATCCATCACTAGAGATCAGCGGTGACATCACTGAGAATGCCTCCTATCCATCACTAGATATCAGAGGTGACATCACAGAGAATGCCTCCTATCCATCACTAGAGATCAGCGGTGACATCACTGAGAATGCCTCCTATCCATCACTAGAGATCAGCAGTGACATCACTGAGAATGCCTCCTATCCATCACTATCGATCAGCGGTAACATCACTGAGAATACCTGCTATCCATCACTAGAGATCAGCGGTGACATCACTGAGAATGCCTCCTATCCATCGCTACAGATCAGCGGTGGCATCACTGAGAATGCCTCCTATCCATCACTAGAGATCAGCGGTGACATCACTGAGAATGCCTCCTATCCATCGCTACAGATCAGCGGTGGCATCACTGAGAATGCATCCTATCCATCACTAGAGATCAGCGGTGACATCACTGAGAATGCCTCTTATCCATCACTAGAGATCAGCGGTGACATCACTGAGAATGCCTCCTATCCATCACTAGAGATCAGCGGTGACATCACTGAGAATGCCTCCTATCCATCACTAGAGATCAGCGGTGACATCACTGAGAATGCCTCCTATCCATCACTAGAGATCAGCGGTGACATCACTGAGAATGCCTCCTATCCATCACTAGAGATCAGCGATGACATCACTGAGAATGCCTCCTATCCATCACTAGAGATCAGAGGTGACATCACTGAGAATGCCTCCTATCCATCACTAGAGATCAGCAGTGACATCACTGAGAATGCCTCCTATCCATCACTAGAGATCAGAGGCGACATCACTGAGAATGCCTCCTATTCATCACTAGAGATCAGCGGTGACATCACTGAGAATGCCTCCTATCCATCACTAGAGATCAGCGGTGACATCACTGAGAATGCCTCCTATCCATCACTAGAGATCAGCGGTGACATCACTGAGAATGCCTACTATCTATCTCTAGAGATCAGCGGTGACATCACTGAGAATGCCTCCTATCCATCACTAGAGATCAGCAGTGACATCACTGAGAATGCCTCCTATCCATCACTAGAGATCAGCTGTGACATCACTGAGAATGCCTCCTATCCATCATTAGAGATCAGAGGTGACATCACTGAGAATGCATCCTATCCATCATTAGAGATCAGCAGTGACATCAATGAGAATGCCTCCTATCCATCATTAGAGATCAGAGGTGACATCACTGAGAATGTCTCCTATCCATCACTAGAGATCAGCGGTGACATCACTGAGAATGCCTCCTATCCATCACTAGAGATCAGCGGTGACATCACTGAGAATGTCTCCTATCCATCACTAGAGATCAGCGGTGACATCACTGAGAATGCCTCCTATCCATCACTAGAGATCAGCGGTGACATCACTGAGAATGCCTCCTATCCATCACTAGAGATCAGCGGTGACATCACTGAGAATGCCTACTATCTATCTCTAGAGATCAGCGGTGACATCACTGAGAATGCCTCCTATCCATCACTAGAGATCAGCAGTGACATCACTGAGAATGCCTCCTATCCATCACTAGAGATCAGCGGTGACATCACTGAGAATGCCCCCTATCCATCATTAGAGATCAGCAGTGACATCAATAAGAATGCCTCCTATCCATCATTAGAGATCAGAGGTGACATCACTGAGAATGCATCCTATCCATCACTAGAGATCAGCGGTGACATCACTGAGAATGCCTCTTATCCATCACTAGAGATCAGCGGTGACATCACTGAGAATGCCTCCTATCCATCACTAGAGATCAGCGGTGACATCACTGAGAATGCCTCCTATCCATCACTAGATATCACAGGTGACATCACAGAGAATGCCTCCTATCCATCACTAGAGATCAGCGGTGACATCACTGAGAATGCCTCCTATCCATCACTAGAGATCAGCGGTGACATCACTGAGAATGCCCCCTATCCATCACTAGAGATCAGCGGTGACATCACTGAGAATGCCTCCTATCCATCACTAGAGATCAGCGGTGACATCACTGAGAATGCCTCCTATCCATCACTAGAGATCAGCGGTGACATCACTGAGAATGCCTCCTATCCATCACTAGAGATCAGAGGTGACATCACTGAGAATGCCTCCTATCCATCACTACAGATCAGCAGTGACATCACTGCGAATGCCTCCTATCCATCACTAGAGATCAGCGGTGACATCACTGAGAATGCCTCCTATCCATCACTAGAGATCAGAGGTGACATCACTGAGAATGCCTCCTATCCATCACTAGAGATCAGCGGTGACATCACTGAGAATGCCTCCTATCCATCGCTAGAGATCAGCGGTGACATCATTGAGAATGCCTCCTATCCATCATTAGAGATCAGCAGTGACATCACTAAAAATGCCGCCTATCGATCACTAGAGATCAGCGGTGACATCACTGAGAATGCCTCCTATCCATCACTAGAGATCAGCGGTGACATCACTGAGAATGCCTCCTATCCATCACTAGAGATCAGCGGTGACACCACTGAGAATGCCTCCTATCCATCACTAGAGATCAGCTGTGAAGTCTCTGAGAATGCCTCCTATCCATCACCAAAGACCAGAGGTGACATCACTGAGAATGCCTCCTATCCATCACTAGAGATCAGTGGTGACATCACTGAGAATGCCTCCTATCCATCGCTAGAGATTAGCAGTGACATCACTGAGAATGCCTCCTATCCATCACTAGAGATCAGCGGTGACATCACTGAGAATGCCTCTTATCCATCACTAGAGATCAGCGGTGACATCACTGAGAATGCCTCCTATCCATCACTAGAGATCAGCGGTGACATCACTGAGAATGCCCCCTATCCATCACTAGAGATCAGCGGTGACATCACTGAGAATGCCTCCTATCCATCACTAGAGATCAGCGGTGACATCACTGAGAATGCCTCCTATCCATCACTAGAGATCAGCGGTGACATCACTGAGAATGCCTCCTATCCATCACTAGAGATCAGAGGTGACATCACTGAGAATGCCTCCTATCCATCACTAGAGATCAGCAGTGACATCACTGCGAATGCCTCCTATCCATCACTAGATATCAGCGGTGACATCACTGAGAATGCCTCCTATCCATCACTAGATATCAGCGGTGACATCACTGAGAATGCCTCCTATCCATCACTAGAGATCAGCGGTGACATCACTGAGAATGCCTCCTATCCATCACTAGAGATCAGCGGTGACATCACTGAGAATGCCTCCTATCCATCACTAGAGATCAGAGGTGACATCACTGAGAATGCCTCCTATCCATCACTAGAGATCAGCAGTGACATCACTGCGAATGCCTCCTATCCATCACTAGATATCAGCGGTGACATCACTGAGAATGCCTCCTATCCATCACTAGAGATCAGAGGTGACATCACTGAGAATGCCTCCTATCCATCACTAGAGATCAGCGGTGACATCACTGAGAATGCCTCCTATCCATCGCTAGAGATCAGCGGTGACATCATTGAGAATGCCTCCTATCCATCATTAGAGATCAGCAGTGACATCACTAAAAATGCCGCCTATCGATCACTAGAGATCAGCGGTGACATCACTGAGCATGCCTCCTATCCATCACAAGAGATCAGCGGTGACATCACTGAGAATGCCTCTTATCCATCACCAGAGATCATCAGTGACATCACTGAGAATGCCTCCTATTCATCACTAGAGATCAGCGGTGACATCACTGAGAATGCCTCCTATCCATCACTAGAGATCAGCGGTGACATCACTGAGAATGCCTCCTATCCATCACTAGAGATCAGCGGTGACATCACTGAGAATGCCTACTATCTATCTCTAGAGGTCAGCGGTGACATCACTGAGAATGCCTCCTATCCATCACTAGAGATCAGCAGTGACATCACTGAGAATGCCTCCTATCCATCACTAGAGATCAGCTGTGACATCACTGAGAATGCCTCCTATCCATCATTAGAGATCAGAGGTGACATCACTGAGAATGCATCCTATCCATCATTAGAGATCAGCAGTGACATCAATGAGAATGCCTCCTATCCATCATTAGAGATCAGAGGTGACATCACTGAGAATGTCTCCTATCCATCACTAGAGATCAGCGGTGACATCACTGAGAATGCCTCCTATCCATCACTAGAGATCAGCGGTGACATCACTGAGAATGTCTCCTATCCATCACTAGAGATCAGCGGTGACATCACTGAGAATGCCTCCTATCCATCACTAGAGATCAGCGGTGACATCACTGAGAATGCCTCCTATCCATCACTAGAGATCAGCGGTGACATCACTGAGAATGCCTACTATCTATCTCTAGAGATCAGCGGTGACATCACTGAGAATGCCTCCTATCCATCACTAGAGATCAGCAGTGACATCACTGAGAATGCCTCCTATCCATCACTAGAGATCAGCGGTGACATCACTGAGAATGCCCCCTATCCATCATTAGAGATCAGCAGTGACATCAATAAGAATGCCTCCTATCCATCATTAGAGATCAGAGGTGACATCACTGAGAATGCATCCTATCCATCACTAGAGATCAGCGGTGACATCACTGAGAATGCCTCTTATCCATCACTAGAGATCAGCGGTGACATCACTGAGAATGCCTCCTATCCATCACTAGAGATCAGCGGTGACATCACTGAGAATGCCTCCTATCCATCACTAGATATCACAGGTGACATCACAGAGAATGCCTCCTATCCATCACTAGAGATCAGCGGTGACATCACTGAGAATGCCTCCTATCCATCACTAGAGATCAGCGGTGACATCACTGAGAATGCCCCCTATCCATCACTAGAGATCAGCGGTGACATCACTGAGAATGCCTCCTATCCATCACTAGAGATCAGCGGTGACATCACTGAGAATGCCTCCTATCCATCACTAGAGATCAGCGGTGACATCACTGAGAATGCCTCCTATCCATCACTAGAGATCAGAGGTGACATCACTGAGAATGCCTCCTATCCATCACTACAGATCAGCAGTGACATCACTGCGAATGCCTCCTATCCATCACTAGAGATCAGCGGTGACATCACTGAGAATGCCTCCTATCCATCACTAGAGATCAGAGGTGACATCACTGAGAATGCCTCCTATCCATCACTAGAGATCAGCGGTGACATCACTGAGAATGCCTCCTATCCATCGCTAGAGATCAGCGGTGACATCATTGAGAATGCCTCCTATCCATCATTAGAGATCAGCAGTGACATCACTAAAAATGCCGCCTATCGATCACTAGAGATCAGCGGTGACATCACTGAGAATGCCTCCTATCCATCACTAGAGATCAGCGGTGACATCACTGAGAATGCCTCTTATCCATCACCAGAGATCATCAGTGACATCACTGAGAATGCCTCCTATCCATCACTAGAGATCAGCGGTGACACCACTGAGAATGCCTCCTATCCATCACTAGAGATCAGCTGTGAAGTCTCTGAGAATGCCTCCTATCCATCACCAAAGACCAGAGGTGACATCACTGAGAATGCCTCCTATCCATCACTAGAGATCAGTGGTGACATCACTGAGAATGCCTCCTATCCATCGCTAGAGATTAGCAGTGACATCACTGAGAATGCCTCCTATCCATCACTAGAGATCAGCGGTGACATCACTGAGAATGCCTCTTATCCATCACTAGAGATCAGCGGTGACATCACTGAGAATGCCTCCTATCCATCACTAGAGATCAGCGGTGACATCACTGAGAATGCCCCCTATCCATCACTAGAGATCAGCGGTGACATCACTGAGAATGCCTCCTATCCATCACTAGAGATCAGCGGTGACATCACTGAGAATGCCTCCTATCCATCACTAGAGATCAGCGGTGACATCACTGAGAATGCCTCCTATCCATCACTAGAGATCAGAGGTGACATCACTGAGAATGCCTCCTATCCATCACTAGAGATCAGCAGTGACATCACTGCGAATGCCTCCTATCCATCACTAGATATCAGCGGTGACATCACTGAGAATGCCTCCTATCCATCACTAGATATCAGCGGTGACATCACTGAGAATGCCTCCTATCCATCACTAGAGATCAGCGGTGACATCACTGAGAATGCCTCCTATCCATCACTAGAGATCAGCGGTGACATCACTGAGAATGCCTCCTATCCATCACTAGAGATCAGAGGTGACATCACTGAGAATGCCTCCTATCCATCACTAGAGATCAGCAGTGACATCACTGCGAATGCCTCCTATCCATCACTAGATATCAGCGGTGACATCACTGAGAATGCCTCCTATCCATCACTAGAGATCAGAGATGACATCACTGAGAATGCCTCCTATCCATCACTAGAGATCAGCGGTGACATCACTGAGAATGCCTCCTATCCATCGCTAGAGATCAGCGGTGACATCATTGAGAATGCCTCCTATCCATCATTAGAGATCAGCAGTGACATCACTAAAAATGCCGCCTATCGATCACTAGAGATCAGCGGTGACATCACTGAGCATGCCTCCTATCCATCACTAGAGATCAGCGGTGACATCACTGAGAATGCCTCTTATCCATCACCAGAGATCATCAGTGACATCACTGAGAATGCCTCCTATCCATCACTAGAGATCAGCGGTGACACCACTGAGAATGCCTCCTATCCATCACTAGAGATCAGCGGTGAAGTCTCTGAGAATGCCTCCTATCCATCACCAAAGACCAGAGGTGACATCACTGAGAATGCCTCCTATCCATCACTAGAGATCAGTGGTGACATCACTGAGAATGCCTCCTATCCATCATTAGAGATCAGCAGTGACATCACTGAGAATGACACCTATCCATCACTAGAGATCAGCGGTGACATCACTGAGAATGCCTCCTTTCCATCACTAGAGATCAACAGTGATATCACTGAGAATGCCTCCTATCCATCGCTAGAGATCAGCGGTGACATCACTGAGAATGCCTCCTATCCATCGCTAGAGATCAGCGGTGACATCACTGAGAATGCCTCCTATCCATCACTAGAGATCAGCGGTGACATCACTGAGAATGCCTCCTATCCATCACTAGAGATCAGCGGTGACATCACTGAGAATGCCTCCTATCCATCACTAGAGATCAGCGGTGACATCACTGAGAATGCCTCCTATCCACCACTCGAGATCAGAGTTGACATCACTGAGAATGCTGCCTATCCATCACTAGAGATCAGCATTGACATCACTGAGAATGCCTCCTATCCATCACTAGAGATCAGCGGTGACATCACTGAGAATGCCTCTTATCCATCACTAGAGATCAGCGGTGACATCACTGAGAATGCCTCCTATCCATCACTAGAGATCAGCGGTGACATCACTGAGAATGCCTCCTATCCATCACTAGAGATCAGCGGTGACATCACTGAGAATGCCTCCTATCCATCACTAGAGATCAGAGGTGACATCACTGAGAATGCCTCCTATCCATCACTAGAGATCAGCGGTGACATCACTGAGAATGCCTCCTATCCATCGCTAGAGATCAGCGGTGACATCATTGAGAATGCCTCCTATCCATCATTAGAGATCAGCAGTGACATCACTAAAAATGCCGCCTATCGATCACTAGAGATCAGGGGTGACATCACTGAGAATGCCTCCTATCCATCACTAGAGATCAGCGGTGACATCACTGAGAATGCCTCTTATCCATCACCAGAGATCATCAGTGACATCACTGAGAATGCCTCCTATCCATCACTAGAGATCAGCGGTGACACCACTGAGAATGCCTCCTATCCATCACTAGAGATCAGCGGTGAAGTCTCTGAGAATGCCTCCTATCCATCACCAAAGACCAGAGGTGACATCACTGAGAATGCCTCCTATCCATCACTAGAGATCAGTGGTGACATCACTGAGAATGCCTCCTATCCATCATTAGAGATCAGCAGTGACATCACTGAGAATGACACCTATCCATCACTAGAGATCAGCGGTGACATCACTGAGAATGCCTCCTATCCATCGCTAGAGATCAACAGTGATATCACTGAGAATGCCTCCTATCCATCGCTAGAGATCAGCGGTGACATCACTGAGAATGCCTCCTATCCATCGCTAGAGATCAGCAGTGACATCACTGAGAATGCCTCCTATCCATCACTAGAGATCAGCGGTGACATCACTGAGAATGCCTCTTATCCATCACTAGAGATCAGCGGTGACATCACTGAGAATGCCTCCTATCCATCACTAGAGATCAGCGGTGACATCACTGAGAATGCCCCCTATCCATCACTAGAGATCAGCGGTGACATCACTGAGAATGCCTCCTATCCATCACTAGAGATCAGCGGTGACATCACTGAGAATGCCTCCTATCCATCACTAGAGATCAGCGGTGACATCACTGAGAATGCCTCCTATCCATCACTAGAGATCAGAGGTGACATCACTGAGAATGCCTCCTATCCATCACTAGAGATCAGCAGTGACATCACTGCGAATGCCTCCTATCCATCACTAGAGATCAGCGGTGACATCACTGAGAATGCCTCCTATCCATCACTAGAGATCAGAGGTGACATCACTGAGAATGCCTCCTATCCATCACTAGAGATCAGCGGTGACATCACTGAGAATGCCTCCTATCCATCGCTAGAGATCAGCGGTGACATCATTGAGAATGCTTCCTATCCATCATTAGAGATCAGCAGTGACATCACTAAAAATGCCGCCTATCGATCACTAGAGATCAGCGGTGACATCACTGAGAATGCCTCCTATCCATCACTAGAGATCAGCGGTGACATCACTGAGAATGCCTCTTATCCATCACCAGAGATCATCAGTGACATCACTGAGAATGCCTCCTATCCATCACTAGAGATCAGCGGTGACACCACTGAGAATGCCTCCTATCCATCACTAGAGATCAGCGGTGAAGTCTCTGAGAATGCCTCCTATCCATCACCAAAGACCAGAGGTGACATCACTGAGAATGCCTCCTATCCATCACTAGAGATCAGTGGTGACATCACTGAGAATGCCTCCTATCCATCATTAGAGATCAGCAGTGACATCACTGAGAATGACACCTATCCATCACTAGAGATCAGCGGTGACATCACTGAGAATGCCTCCTTTCCATCACTAGAGATCAACAGTGATATCACTGAGAATGCCTCCTATCCATCGCTAGAGATCAGTGGTGACATCACTGAGAATGCCTCCTATCCATCGCTAGAGATCAGCAGTGACATCACTGAGAATGCCTCCTATCCATCACTAGAGATCAGCGGTGACATCACTGAGAATGCCTCTTATCCATCACTAGAGATCAGCGGTGACATCACTGAGAATGCCTCCTATCCATCACTAGAGATCAGCGGTGACATCACTGAGAATGCCCCCTATCCATCACAAGAGATCAGCGGTGACATCACTGAGAATGCCTCCTATCCATCACTAGAGATCAGCGGTGACATCACTGAGAATGCCTCCTATCCATCACTAGAGATCAGCGGTGACATCACTGAGAATGCCTCCTATCCATCACTAGAGATCAGAGGTGACATCACTGAGAATGCCTCCTATCCATCACTAGAGATCAGCAGTGACATCACTGCGAATGCCTCCTATCCATCACTAGAGATCAGCGGTGACATCACTGAGAATGCCTCTTATCCATCACCAGAGATCATCAGTGACATCACTGAGAATGCCTCCTATCCATCACTAGAGATCAGCGGTGACACCACTGAGAATGCCTCCTATCCATCACTAGAGATCAGCGGTGAAGTCTCTGAGAATGCCTCCTATCCATCACCAAAGACCAGAGGTGACATCACTGAGAATGCCTCCTATCCATCACTAGAGATCAGTGGTGACATCACTGAGAATGCCTCCTATCCATCATTAGAGATCAGCAGTGACATCACTGAGAATGACACCTATCCATCACTAGAGATCAGCGGTGACATCACTGAGAATGCCTCCTATCCATCACTAGAGATCAACAGTGATATCACTGAGAATGCCTCCTATCCATCGCTAGAGATCAGCGGTGATATCACTGAGAATGCCTCCTATCCATCGCTAGAGATCAGCGGTGACATCACTGAGAATGCCTCCTATCCATCACTAGAGATCAGAGGTGACATCACTGAGAATGCCTCCTATCCATCACTAGAGATCAGCGGTGACATCACTGAGAATGCCTCCTATCCATCACTAGAGATCAGCGGTGACATCACTGAGAATGCCTCCTATCCACCACTCGAGATCAGAGTTGACATCACTGAGAATGCTGCCTATCCATCACTAGAGATTAGCAGTGACATCACTGAGAATGCCTCCTATCCATCACTAGAGATCAGCTGTGACATCACTGAGAATGCCTCTTATCCATCACTAGAGATCAGCGGTGACATCACTGAGAATGCCTCCTATCGATCACTAGAGATCAGCGGTGACATCACTGAGAATGCCTCTTATCCATCACTAGAGATCAGCAGTGACATCACTGAGAATGCCTCCTATCCATCACTAGCGATCAGCGGTAACATCACTGAGAATACCTCCTATCCATCACTAGAGATCAGCGGTGACATCACTGAGAATGCCCCCTATCCGTCACTAGAGATCAGCGGTGACATCACTGAGAATGCCTCCTATCCATCACTAGAGATCAGCGGTGACATCACTGAGAATGCCTCCTATCCATCACTAGAGATCAGCGGTGACATCACTGAGAATGCCTCCAATCCATCACTAGAGATCAGCGGTGACATCACTGAGCATGCCTCCTATCCATCACTAGAGATCAGCGGTGACATCACTGAGAATGCCTCCTATCCATCGCTAGAGATCAGCGGTGACATCATTGAGAATGCCTCCTATCCATCATTAGAGATCAGCTGTGACATCACTAAACATGCCGCCTATCGATCACTAGAGATCAGCGGTGACATCACTGAGAATGCCTCCTATCCATCACTAGAGATCAGAGGTGACATCACTGAGAATGCCTCCTATCCATCACTAGAGATCAGCGGTGACATCACTGAGAATGCCTCCTATCCATCACCAGAGATCATCAGTGACATCACTGAGAATGCCTCCTATCCATCACTAGAGATCAGCGGTGACACCACTGAGAATGCCTCCTATCCATCACTAGAGATCAGCGGTGACGTCTCTGAGAATGCCTCCTATTTATCACCAGAGACCAGAGGTGACATCACTGAGAATGCCTCCTATCCATCACTAGAGATCAGTGGTGACATCACTGAGAATGCCTCCTATCTATCACTAGAGATCAGTGGTGACATCACTGAGAATGCCTCCTATCCATTACTAGAGATCAGCGGTGACCTCACTGAGAATGCCACCTATCCATCACTAGAGATCAGCGGTGACATCACTGAGAATGCCTCCTATCCATCACCAGAGATCATCAGTGACATCACTGAGAATGCCTCCTATCCATCACTAGAGATCAGCTGTGACATTACTGAGAATGCCTCCTATCCATCACTAGAGATCAGCGGTGACATCACTGAGAATGCCTCCTATCCATCACTAGAGATCAGCGGTGACCTCACTGAGAATGCCACCTATCCATCACTAGAGATCAGCGGTGACATCACTGAGAATGCCTCCAATCCATCAGCAGAGATCATCACTGACATCACTGAGAATGCCTCCTATCCATCACTAGAGATCAGCTGTGACATCACTGAGAATGCCTCCTATTCATCACTAGAGATCAGCGGTGACATCACTGAGAATGCCTCCTATCCATCACTAGAGATCGGCGGTGACATCACTGAGAATGCCTCCTATCCATCACTAGAGATCAGCGGTGACATCACTGAGAATGCCTCCTATCCATCACTGGAGATCAGCGGTGACATCACTGAGAATGCCTCCTATCCATCACTAGAGATCAGCGGTGACATCACTGAGAATGCCTCCTATCCATCACTAGAGATCAGCGGTGACACCACTGAGAATGCCTCCTATCCATCACCAGAGATCATCAGTGACATCACTGAGAATGCCTCCTATCCATCACTAGAGATCAGCGGTGACATCACTGAGAATGCCTCCTATCCATCACTAGAGATCAGCGGTGACATCACTGAGAATGCCTCCTATCCATCACTAGAGATCAGCGGTGACATCACTGAGAATGCCTCCTATCCATAACCAGAGATCATCAGTGACATCACTGAGAATGCCTCCTATCCATCACTAGAGATCAGCGGTGACACCACTGAGAATGCTTCCTATCCATCACTAGAGATCAGCGGTGACGTCTCTGAGAATGCCTCCTATCCATCACCAGAGACCAGAGGTGACATCACTGAGAATGCATCCTATCCATCACTAGAGATCAGCGGTGACATCACTGAGAATGCCTCCTATCCATCACTAGAAATCAGTGGTGACATCACTGAGAATGCTTCCTATCCATCACTAGAGATCAGCGGTGACATCACTGAGAATGCCTCCTATCCATCACTAGAGATCAGCGGTGACATCACTGAGAATGCCTCCTATCCATCACTAGAGATCAGAGGTGACATCACTGAGAATGCCTCCCATCCATCACTAGAGATCAGAGGTGACATCACTGAGAATGACAACTATCCATCACTAGAGATCAGCGGTGACGTCACTGAGAATGTCTCCTATCCATCACTAGAGATCAGCGGTGACATCACTGAGAATGCCTCCTATCCATCACTAGAGATCAGCAGTGACATCACTGAGAATGCCTCCTATCCATCACTAGAGATCAGCGGTGACATCACTGAGAATGCCTCCTATCCATCACTAGAGATCAACGGTGACATCACTGAGAATGCCTCCTATCTATCTCTAGAGATCAGCGGTGACATCACTGAGAATGCCTCCTATCCATCACTAGAGATCAGCGGTGACATCACTGAGAATGCCTCCTATCCATCATTAGAGATCAGCAGTGACATCAATGAGAATGCCTCCTATCCATCATTAGAGATCAGAGGTGACATCACTGAGAATGCCTCTTATCCATCACTAGAGATCAGCGGTGACATCACTGAGAATGCCTCCTATCCATCACTAGAGGTCAGCGGTGACATCACTGAGAATGCCTCTTATCCATCACTAGAGATCAGCAGTGACATCACTGAGAATGCCTCCTATCCATCACTATCGATCAGCGGTAACATCACTGAGAATACCTCCTATCCATCACTAGAGATCAGCGGTGACATCACTGAGAATGCCCCCTATCCATCACTAGAGATCAGCGGTGACATCACTGAGAATGCCTCCTATCCATCACTAGAGATCAGCGGTGACATCACTGAGAATGCCTCCTATCCATCACTAGAGATCAGCGGTGACATCACTGAGAATGCCTCCTATCCATCACTAGAGATCAGAGGTGACATCACTGAGAATGCCTCCTATCCATCACTAGAGATCAGCGGTGACATCACTGAGAATGCCTCCTATCCATCACTAGAAATCAGCGGTGACATCACTGAGAATGCCTCCTATCCATCACTAGAGATCAGAGGTGACATCACTGAGAATGCCTCCTATCCATCACTAGAGATCAGCGGTGACATCACTGAGAATGCCTCCTATCCATCGCTAGAGATCAGCGGTGACATCATTGAGAATGCCTCCTATCCATCATTAGAGATCAGCAGTGACATCACTAAAAATGCCGCCTATCGATCACTAGAGATCAGCGGTGACATCACTGAGAATGCCTCCTATCCATCACTAGAGATCAGCGGTGACATCACTGAGAATGCCTCTTATCCATCACCAGAGATCATCAGTGACATCACTGAGAATGCCTCCTATCCATCACTAGAGATCAGCGGTGACTCCACTGAGAATGCCTCCTATCCATCACTAGAGATCAGCGGTGACGTCTCTGAGAATGCCTCCTATCCATCACCAAAGACCAGAGGTGACATCACTGAGAATGCCTCCTATCCATCACTAGAGATCAGTGGTGACATCACTGAGAATGCCTCCTATCCATCATTAGAGATCAGCAGTGACATCACTGAGAATGACACCTATCCATCACTAGAGATCAGCGGTGACATCACTGAGAATGCCTCCTATCCATCACTAGAGATCAACAGTGACATCACTGAGAATGCCTCCTATCCATCACTAGAGATCAGCGGTGACATCACTGAGAATGCCTCCTATCCATCACTAGAGATCAGAGGTGACATAACTGAGAATGCCTCCTATCCATCACTAGAGATCAGCGGTGACATCACTGAGAATGCCTCCTATCCATCACTAGAGATCAGCGGTGACATCACTGAGAATGCCTCCTATCCACCACTCGAGATCAGAGGTGACATCACTGAGAATGACACCTATCCATCACTAGAGATCAGCGGTGACATCACTGAGAATGCCTCCTATCCATCACTAGAGATCAACAGTGATATCACTGAGAATGCCTCCTATCCATCGCTAGAGATCAGCGGTGATATCACTGAGAATGCCTCCTATCCATCGCTAGAGATCAGCGGTGACATCACTGAGAATGCCTCCTATCCATCACTAGAGATCAGAGGTGACATCACTGAGAATGCCTCCTATCCATCACTAGAGATCAGCGGTGACATCACTGAGAATGCCTCCTATCCATCACTAGAGATCAGCGGTGACATCACTGAGAATGCCTCCTATCCACCACTCGAGATCAGAGTTGACATCACTGAGAATGCTGCCTATCCATCACTAGAGATTAGCAGTGACATCACTGAGAATGCCTCCTATCCATCACTAGAGATCAGCTGTGACATCACTGAGAATGCCTCTTATCCATCACTAGAGATCAGCGGTGACATCACTGAGAATGCCTCCTATCGATCACTAGAGATCAGCGGTGACATCACTGAGAATGCCTCTTATCCATCACTAGAGATCAGCAGTGACATCACTGAGAATGCCTCCTATCCATCACTAGCGATCAGCGGTAACATCACTGAGAATACCTCCTATCCATCACTAGAGATCAGCGGTGACATCACTGAGAATGCCCCCTATCCGTCACTAGAGATCAGCGGTGACATCACTGAGAATGCCTCCTATCCATCACTAGAGATCAGCGGTGACATCACTGAGAATGCCTCCTATCCATCACTAGAGATCAGCGGTGACATCACTGAGAATGCCTCCAATCCATCACTAGAGATCAGCGGTGACATCACTGAGCATGCCTCCTATCCATCACTAGAGATCAGCGGTGACATCACTGAGAATGCCTCCTATCCATCGCTAGAGATCAGCGGTGACATCATTGAGAATGCCTCCTATCCATCATTAGAGATCAGCTGTGACATCACTAAACATGCCGCCTATCGATCACTAGAGATCAGCGGTGACATCACTGAGAATGCCTCCTATCCATCACTAGAGATCAGAGGTGACATCACTGAGAATGCCTCCTATCCATCACTAGAGATCAGCGGTGACATCACTGAGAATGCCTCCTATCCATCACCAGAGATCATCAGTGACATCACTGAGAATGCCTCCTATCCATCACTAGAGATCAGCGGTGACACCACTGAGAATGCCTCCTATCCATCACTAGAGATCAGCGGTGACGTCTCTGAGAATGCCTCCTATTTATCACCAGAGACCAGAGGTGACATCACTGAGAATGCCTCCTATCCATCACTAGAGATCAGTGGTGACATCACTGAGAATGCCTCCTATCTATCACTAGAGATCAGTGGTGACATCACTGAGAATGCCTCCTATCCATTACTAGAGATCAGCGGTGACCTCACTGAGAATGCCACCTATCCATCACTAGAGATCAGCGGTGACATCACTGAGAATGCCTCCTATCCATCACCAGAGATCATCAGTGACATCACTGAGAATGCCTCCTATCCATCACTAGAGATCAGCTGTGACATTACTGAGAATGTCTCCTATCCATCACTAGAGATCAGCGGTGACATCACTGAGAATGCCTCCTATCCATCACTAGAGATCAGCGGTGACCTCACTGAGAATGCCACCTATCCATCACTAGAGATCAGCGGTGACATCACTGAGAATGCCTCCAATCCATCAGCAGAGATCATCACTGACATCACTGAGAATGCCTCCTATCCATCACTAGAGATCAGCTGTGACATCACTGAGAATGCCTCCTATTCATCACTAGAGATCAGCGGTGACATCACTGAGAATGCCTCCTATCCATCACTAGAGATCGGCGGTGACATCACTGAGAATGCCTCCTATCCATCACTAGAGATCAGCGGTGACATCACTGAGAATGCCTCCTATCCATCACTGGAGATCAGCGGTGACATCACTGAGAATGCCTCCTATCCATCACTAGAGATCAGCGGTGACATCACTGAGAATGCCTCCTATCCATCACTAGAGATCAGCGGTGACACCACTGAGAATGCCTCCTATCCATCACCAGAGATCATCAGTGACATCACTGAGAATGCCTCCTATCCATCACTAGAGATCAGCGGTGACATCACTGAGAATGCCTCCTATCCATCACTAGAGATCAGCGGTGACATCACTGAGAATGCCTCCTATCCATCACTAGAGATCAGCGGTGACATCACTGAGAATGCCTCCTATCCATAACCAGAGATCATCAGTGACATCACTGAGAATGCCTCCTATCCATCACTAGAGATCAGCGGTGACACCACTGAGAATGCTTCCTATCCATCACTAGAGATCAGCGGTGACGTCTCTGAGAATGCCTCCTATCCATCACCAGAGACCAGAGGTGACATCACTGAGAATGCATCCTATCCATCACTAGAGATCAGCGGTGACATCACTGAGAATGCCTCCTATCCATCACTAGAAATCAGTGGTGACATCACTGAGAATGCTTCCTATCCATCACTAGAGATCAGCGGTGACATCACTGAGAATGCCTCCTATCCATCACTAGAGATCAGCGGTGACATCACTGAGAATGCCTCCTATCCATCACTAGAGATCAGAGGTGACATCACTGAGAATGCCTCCTATCCATCACTAGAGATCAGCGGTGACATCACTGAGAATGCCTCCTATCCATCACTAGAGATCAGCGGTGACATCACTGAGAATGCCTCCTATCCATCACTAGAGATCAGCGGTGACATCACTGAGAATGCCTCCCATCCATCACTAGAGATCAGAGGTGACATCACTGAGAATGACAACTATCCATCACTAGAGATCAGCGGTGACGTCACTGAGAATGTCTCCTATCCATCACTAGAGATCAGCGGTGACATCACTGAGAATGCCTCCTATCCATCACTAGAGATCAGCAGTGACATCACTGAGAATGCCTCCTATCCATCACTAGAGATCAGCGGTGACATCACTGAGAATGCCTCCTATCCATCACTAGAGATCAACGGTGACATCACTGAGAATGCCTCCTATCTATCTCTAGAGATCAGCGGTGACATCACTGAGAATGCCTCCTATCCATCACTAGAGATCAGCGGTGACATCACTGAGAATGCCTCCTATCCATCATTAGAGATCAGCAGTGACATCAATGAGAATGCCTCCTATCCATCATTAGAGATCAGAGGTGACATCACTGAGAATGCCTCTTATCCATCACTAGAGATCAGCGGTGACATCACTGAGAATGCCTCCTATCCATCACTAGAGGTCAGCGGTGACATCACTGAGAATGCCTCTTATCCATCACTAGAGATCAGCAGTGACATCACTGAGAATGCCTCCTATCCATCACTATCGATCAGCGGTAACATCACTGAGAATACCTCCTATCCATCACTAGAGATCAGCGGTGACATCACTGAGAATGCCCCCTATCCATCACTAGAGATCAGCGGTGACATCACTGAGAATGCCTCCTATCCATCACTAGAGATCAGCGGTGACATCACTGAGAATGCCTCCTATCCATCACTAGAGATCAGCGGTGACATCACTGAGAATGCCTCCTATCCATCACTAGAGATCAGAGGTGACATCACTGAGAATGCCTCCTATCCATCACTAGAGATCAGCGGTGACATCACTGAGAATGCCTCCTATCCATCACTAGAAATCAGCGGTGACATCACTGAGAATGCCTCCTATCCATCACTAGAGATCAGAGGTGACATCACTGAGAATGCCTCCTATCCATCACTAGAGATCAGCGGTGACATCACTGAGAATGCCTCCTATCCATCGCTAGAGATCAGCGGTGACATCATTGAGAATGCCTCCTATCCATCATTAGAGATCAGCAGTGACATCACTAAAAATGCCGCCTATCGATCACTAGAGATCAGCGGTGACATCACTGAGAATGCCTCCTATCCATCACTAGAGATCAGCGGTGACATCACTGAGAATGCCTCTTATCCATCACCAGAGATCATCAGTGACATCACTGAGAATGCCTCCTATCCATCACTAGAGATCAGCGGTGACTCCACTGAGAATGCCTCCTATCCATCACTAGAGATCAGCGGTGACGTCTCTGAGAATGCCTCCTATCCATCACCAAAGACCAGAGGTGACATCACTGAGAATGCCTCCTATCCATCACTAGAGATCAGTGGTGACATCACTGAGAATGCCTCCTATCCATCATTAGAGATCAGCAGTGACATCACTGAGAATGACACCTATCCATCACTAGAGATCAGCGGTGACATCACTGAGAATGCCTCCTATCCATCACTAGAGATCAACAGTGACATCACTGAGAATGCCTCCTATCCATCACTAGAGATCAGCGGTGACATCACTGAGAATGCCTCCTATCCATCACTAGAGATCAGAGGTGACATAACTGAGAATGCCTCCTATCCATCACTAGAGATCAGCGGTGACATCACTGAGAATGCCTCCTATCCATCACTAGAGATCAGCGGTGACATCACTGAGAATGCCTCCTATCCACCACTCGAGATCAGAGGTGACATCACTGAGAATGCTGCCTATCCATCACTAGAGATCAGCGGTGACATCACTGAGAATGCCTCCTATCCATCACTAGAGATCAGCGGTGACATCACTGAGAATGCCTCCTATCCATCACTAGAGATCAGCGGTGACATCACTGAGAATGCCTCCTATCCATCACTAGAGATCAGAGGTGACATCACTGAGAATGCCTCCTATCCATCACTAGAGATCAGCAGTGACATCACTGAGAATGCCTCCTATCCATCGCTAGAGATCAGCGGTGACATCACTGAGAATGCCTCCTATCCATCACTAGAGATCAGAGGTGATATCACTGAGAATGCCTCCTATCCATCACTAGAGATCAGCGGTGACATCACTGAGAATGCCTCCTATCCATCACTAGAGATCAGAGGTGATATCACTGAGAATGCCTCCTATCCATCACTAGAGATCAGCGGTGACATCACTGAGAATGCCTCCTATCCATCGCTAGAGATCAGCGGTGACATCATTTAGAATGCCTCCTATCCATCATTAGAGATCAGCTGTGACATCACTAAAAATGCCGCCTATCGATCACTAGAGATCAGCGGTGACATCACTGAGAATGCCTCCTATCCATCACTAGAGATCAGAGGTGACATCACTGAGAATGCCTCCTATCCATCACTAGAGATCAGCGGTGACATCACTGAGAATGCCTCCTATCCATCACCAGAGATCATCAGTGACATCACTGAGAATGCCTCCTATCCATCACTAGAGATCAGCGGTGACACCACTGAGAATGCCTCCTATCCATCACTAGAGATCAGCGGTGACGTCTCTGAGAATGCCTCCTATTTATCACCAGAGACCAGAGGTGACATCACTGAGAATGCCTCCTATCCATCACTAGAGATCAGTGGTGACATCACTGAGAATGCCTCCTATCTATCACTAGAGATCAGTGGTGACATCACTGAGAATGCCTCCTATCCATCACTAGAGATCAGCGGTGACCTCACTGAGAATGCCACCTATCCATCACTAGAGATCAGCGGTGACATCACTGAGAATGCCTCCTATCCATCACCAGAGATCATCAGTGACATCACTGAGAATGCCTCCTATCCATCACTAGAGATCAGCTGTGACATCACTGAGAATGCCTCCTATCCATCACTAGAGATCAGCGGTGACATCACTGAGAATGCCTCCTATCCATCACTAGAGATCAGCGGTGACCTCACTGAGAATGCCACCTATCCATCACTAGAGATCAGCGGTGACATCACTGAGAATGCCTCCAATCCATCAGCAGAGATCATCAGTGACATCACTGAGAATGCCTCCTATCCATCACTAGAGATCAGCTGTGACATCACTGAGAATGCCTCCTATCCATCAATAGAGATCAGCGGTGACATCACTGAGAATGCCTCCTATCCATCACTAGAGATCGGCGGTGACATCACTGAGAATGCCTCCTATCCATCACTAGAGATCAGCGGTGACATCACTGAGAATGCCTCCTATCCATCACTGGAGATCAGCGGTGACATCACTGAGAATGCCTCCTATCCATCACTAGAGATCAGCGGTGACATCACTGAGAATGCCTCCTATCCATCACTAGAGATCAGCGGTGACACCACTGAGAATGCCTCCTATCCATCACCAGAGATCATCAGTGACATCACTGAGAATGCCTCCTATCCATCACTAGAGATCAGCGGTGACATCACTGAGAATGCCTCCTATCCATCACTAGAGATCAGCGGTGACATCACTGAGAATGCCTCCTATCCATCACTAGAGATCAGAGGTGACATCACTGAGAATGCCTCCTATCCATCACTAGAGATCAGCGGTGACATCACTGAGAATGCCTCCTATCCATCACTAGAGATCAGCGGTGACATCACTGAGAATGCCTCCTATCCATCACTAGAGATCAGCGGTGACCTCACTGAGAATGCCACCTATCCATCACTAGAGATCAGCGGTGACATCACTGAGAATGCCTCCTATCCATCACCAGAGATCATCAGTGACATCACTGAGAATGCCTCCTACCCATCACCAGATTTCATCAGTGACATCCCTGAGAATGCCTCCTATCCATCACTAGAGATCAGCGGTGACATCACTGAGAATGCCTCCTATCCATCACTAGAGATCAGAGGTGACATCACTGAGAATGCCTCCTATCCATCACTAGAGATCAGCTGTGACATCACTGAGAATGCCTCCTATCCATCAATAGAGATCAGCGGTGACATCACTGAGAATGCCTCCTATCCATCACTAGAGATCGGCGGTGACATCACTGAGAATGCCTCCTATCCATCACTAGAGATCAGCGGTGACATCACTGAGAATGCCTCCTATCCATCACTGGAGATCAGCGGTGACATCACTGAGAATGCCTCCTATCCATCACTAGAGATCAGCGGTGACATCACTGAGAATGCCTCCTATCCATCACTAGAGATCAGCGGTGACACCACTGAGAATGCCTCCTATCCATCACCAGAGATCATCAGTGACATCACTGAGAATGCCTCCTATCCATCACTAGAGATCAGCGGTGACATCACTGAGAATGCCTCCTATCCATCACTAGAGATCAGCGGTGACATCACTGAGAATGCCTCCTATCCATCACTAGAGATCAGAGGTGACATCACTGAGAATGCCTCCTATCCATCACTAGAGATCAGCGGTGACATCACTGAGAATGCCTCCTATCCATCACTAGAGATCAGCGGTGACATCACTGAGAATGCCTCCTATCCATCACCAGAGATCATCAGTGACATCACTGAGAATGCCTCCTATCCATCACCAGATTTCATCAGTGACATCCCTGAGAATGCCTCCTATCCATCACTAGAGATCAGCGGTGACACCACTGAGAATGCCTCCTATCCATCACCAGAGATCATCAGTGACATCACTGAGAATGCCTCCTATCCATCACTAGAGATCAGCGGTGACATCACTGAGAATGCCTCCTATCCATCACTAGAGATCAGCGGTGACATCACTGAGAATGCCTCCTATCCATCACTAGAGATCAGAGGTGACATCACTGAGAATGCCTCCTATCCATCACTAGAGATCAGTGGTGACCTCACTGAGAATGCCACCTATCCATCACTAGAGATCAGCGGTGACATCACTGAGAATGCCTCCTATCCATCACCAGAGATCATCAGTGACATCACTGAGAATGCCTCCTATCCATCACCAGATTTCATCAGTGACATCCCTGAGAATGCCTCCTATCCATCACTAGAGATCAGCGGTGACCTCACTGAGAATGCCACTTATCCATCACTAGAGATCAGCGGTGACATCACTGAGAGTGCCACCTATCCATCACTAGAGATCAGCGGTGACATCACTGAGAATGCCTCCTATCCATCACTAGAGATCAGTGGTGACATCACTGAGAATGCCTCCTATCCATCACTAGAGATCAGCGGTGACATCACTGAGAATGCCTCCTATCCATCACTAGAGATCAGCGGTGACATCACTGAGAATGCCTCCTATCCATCACTAGAGATCAGAGGTGACATCACTGAGAATGCCTCCTATCCATCACTAGAGATCAGAGGTGACATCACTGAGAATGCTTCCTATCTATCTCTAGAGATCAGCGGTGACATCACTGAGAATGCCTCCTATCCATCATTAGAGATCAGCAGTGACATCAATGAGAATGCCTCCTATCCATCATTAGAGATCAGAGGTGACATCACTGAGAATGCCTCCTATCCATCACTAGAGATCAGCGGTGACATCACTGAGAATGCCTCCTATCCATCACTGGAGATCAGCAGTGACATCACTGAGAATGCCTCCTATCCATCATTAGAGATCAGCAGAGACATCAATGAGAATGCCTCCTATCCATCATTAGAGATCAGAGGTGACATCACTGAGAATGCCTCCTATCCATCACTAGAGATCAGCGGTGACATCACTGAGAATGCCTCTTATCCATCACTAGAGATCAGCGGTGACATCACTGAGAATGCCTCCTATCCATCATTAGAAATCAGCAGTGACATCAATGAGAATGCCTCCTATCCATCATTAGAGATCAGAGGTGACATCACTGAGAATGCCTCTTATCCATCACTAGAGATCAGCGGTGACATCACTGAGAATGCCTCCTATCCATCACTAGAGATCAGCGGTGACCTCACTGAGAATGCCACCTATCCATCACTAGAGATCAGCGGTGACATCACTGAGAATGCCTCCTATCCATCACCAGATTTCATCAGTGACATCCCTGAGAATGCCTCCTATCCATCACTAGAGATCAGCTGTGACATCACTGAGAATGCCTCCTATCCATCATTAGAGATCAGCAGTGACATCAATGAGAATGCCTCCTATCCATCATTAGAGATCAGAGGTGACATCACTGAGAATGCCTCCTATCCATCACTAGAGATCAGCGGTGACATCACTGAGAATGCCTCTTATCCATCACTAGAGATCAGCGGTGACATCACTGAGAATGCCTCCTATCCATCATTAGAGATCAGCAGTGACATCAATGAGAATGCCTCCTATCCATCATTAGAGATCAGAGGTGACATCACTGAGAATGCCTCTTATCCATCACTAGAGATCAGCGGTGACATCACTGAGAATGCCTCCTATCCATCACTAGAGATCAGCGGTGATATCACTGAGAATGCCTCCTATCCATCACTAGAGATCAGCGGTGACCTCACTGAGAATGCCACCTATCCATCACTAGAGATCAGCGGTGACATCACTGAGAATGCCTCCTATCCATCACCAGATTTCATCAGTGACATCCCTGAGAATGCCTCCTATCCATCACTAGAGATCAGCTGTGACATCACTGAGAATGCCTCCTATCCATCACTAGAGATCAGCGGTGACATCACTGAGAATGCCTCCTATCCATCACTAGAGATCAGCGGTGACACCACTGAGAATGCCTCCTATCCATCACCAGAGATCATCAGTGACATCACTGAGAATGCCTCCTATCCATCACTAGAGATCAGCGGTGACATCACTGAGAATGCCTCCTATCCATCACTAGAGATCAGCGGTGACATCACTGAGAATGCCTCCTATCCATCACTAGAGATCAGCGGTGACATCACTGAGAATGCCTCCTATCCATCACCAGAGATCATCAGTGACATCACTGAGAATGCCTCCTATCCATCGCTAGAGATCAGCGGTGACATCATTGAGAATGCCTCCTATCCATCATTAGAGATCAGCAGTGACATCACTAAAAATGCCGCCTATCGATCACTAGAGATCAGCGGTGACATCACTGAGAATGCCTCCTATCCATCACTAGAGATCAGCGGTGACATCACTGAGAATGCCTCCTATCCATCACCAGAGATCATCAGTGACATCACTGAGAATGCCTCCTATCCATCACTAGAGATCAGCGGTGACACCATTGAGAATGCCTCCTATCCATCACTAGAGATCAGCGGTGACGTCTCTGAGAATGCCTCCTATCTATCACCAGAGACCAGAGGTGACATCACTGAGAATGCCTCCTATCCATCACTAGAGATCAGTGGTGACATCCCTGAGAATGCCTCCTATCCATCACTAGAGATCAGTGGTGACATCACTGAGAATGTCTCCTATCCATCACTAGAGATCAGCGGTGACATCACTGAGAATGCCTCCTATACATCACCAGAGATCATCAGTGACATCACTGAGAATGCCTTCTATCCATCACTAGAGATCAGCTGTGACATCACTGAGAATGCCTCCTATCCATCACTAGAGATCAGCGGTGACATCACTGAGAATGCCTCCTATCCATCACTAGAGATCAGCGGTGACCTCACTGAGAATGCCACCTATCCATCACTAGAGATCAGCGGTGACATCACTGAGAATGCCTCCTATCCATCACCAGATTTCATCAGTGACATCCCTGAGAATGCCTCCTATCCATCACTAGAGATCAGCTGTGACATCACTGAGAATGCCTCCTATCCATCACTAGAGATCAGCGGTGACATCACTGAGAATGCCTCCTATCCATCACTAGAGATCAGCGGTGACACCACTGACAATGCCTCCTATCCATCACCAGAGATCATCAGTGACATCACTGAGAATGCCTCCTATCCATCACTAGAGATCAGCGGTGACATCACTGAGAATGCCTCCTATCCATCACTAGAGATCAGCGGTGACATCACTGAGAATGCCTCCTATCCATCACTAGAGATCAGCGGTGACATCACTGAGAATGCCTCCTATCCATCACCAGAGATCATCAGTGACATCACTGAGAATGCCTCCTATCCATCACTAGAGATCAGCGGTGACACCACTGAGAATGCCTCCTATCCATCACTAGAGATCAGCGGTGACGTCTCTGAGAATGTCTCCTATCCATCACCAGAGACCAGAGGTGACATCACTGAGAATGCCTCCTATCCATCACTAGAGATCAGCGGTGACATCACTGAGAATGCCTCCTATCCATCACTAGAGATCAGCGGTGACACCACTGAGAATGCCTCCTATCCATCACCAGAGATCATCAGTGACATCACTGAGAATGCCTCCTATCCATCACTAGAGATCAGCGGTGACATCACTGAGAATGCCTCCTATCCATCACTAGAGATCAGCGGTGACATCACTGAGAATGCCTCCTATCCATCACTAGAGATCAGCGGTGACATCACTGAGAATGCCTCCTATCCATCACCAGAGATCATCAGTGACATCACTGAGAATGCCTCCTATCCATCGCTAGAGATCAGCGGTGACATCATTGAGAATGCCTCCTATCCATCATTAGAGATCAGCAGTGACATCACTAAAAATGCCGCCTATCGATCACTAGAGATCAGCGGTGACATCACTGAGAATGCCTCCTATCCATCACTAGAGATCAGCGGTGACATCACTGAGAATGCCTCCTATCCATCACCAGAGATCATCAGTGACATCACTGAGAATGCCTCCTATCCATCACTAGAGATCAGCGGTGACACCACTGAGAATGCCTCCTATCCATCACTAGAGATCAGCGGTGACGTCTCTGAGAATGCCTCCTATCCATCACCAGAGACCAGAGGTGACATCACTGAGAATGCCTCCTATCCATCACTAGAGATCAGTGGTGACATCCCTGAGAATGCCTCCTATCCATCACTAGAGATCAGTGGTGACATCACTGAGAATGTCTCCTATCCATCACTAGAGATCAGCGGTGACATCACTGAGAATGCCTCCTATACATCACCAGAGATCATCAGTGACATCACTGAGAATGCCTTCTATCCATCACTAGAGATCAGCTGTGACATCACTGAGAATGCCTCCTATCCATCACTAGAGATCAGCGGTGACATCACTGAGAATGCCTCCTATCCATCACTAGAGATCAGCGGTGACCTCACTGAGAATGCCACCTATCCATCACTAGAGATCAGCGGTGACATCACTGAGAATGCCTCCTATCCATCACCAGATTTCATCAGTGACATCCCTGAGAATGCCTCCTATCCATCACTAGAGATCAGCTGTGACATCACTGAGAATGCCTCCTATCCATCACTAGAGATCAGCGGTGACATCACTGAGAATGCCTCCTATCCATCACTAGAGATCAGCGGTGACACCACTGACAATGCCTCCTATCCATCACCAGAGATCATCAGTGACATCACTGAGAATGCCTCCTATCCATCACTAGAGATCAGCGGTGACATCACTGAGAATGCCTCCTATCCATCACTAGAGATCAGCGGTGACATCACTGAGAATGCCTCCTATCCATCACTAGAGATCAGCGGTGACATCACTGAGAATGCCTCCTATCCATCACCAGAGATCATCAGTGACATCACTGAGAATGCCTCCTATCCATCACTAGAGATCAGCGGTGACACCACTGAGAATGCCTCCTACCCATCACTAGAGATCAGCGGTGACGTCTCTGAGAATGTCTCCTATCCATCACCAGAGACCAGAGGTGACATCACTGAGAATGCCTCCTATCCATCACTAGAGATCAGCGGTGACATCACTGAGAATGCCTCCTATCCATCACTAGAGATCAGCGGTGACATCACTGAGAATGCCTCCTATCCATCACTAGAGATCAGCGGTGACATCACTGAGAATGCCTCCTATCCATCACTAGAGATCAGAGGTGACATCACTGAGAATGCCTCCTATCCATCACTAGAGATCAGAGGTGACATCACTGAGAATGCCTCCTATCTATCTCTAGAAATCAGCGGTGACATCACTGAGAATGCCTCCTATCCATCACTAGAGATCAGCGGTGACATCACTGAGAATGCCTCCTATCCATCACTGGAGATCAGCAGTGACATCACTGAGAATGCCTCCTATCCATCATTAGAGATCAGCAGTGACATCAATGAGAATGCCTCCTATCCATCATTAGAGATCAGAGGTGATATCACTGAGAATGCCTCCTATCCATCACTAGAGATCAGCGGTGACATCTCTGAGAATGCCTCTTATCCATCACTAGAGATCAGCGGTGACATCACTGAGAATGCCTCCTATGCATCACCAGAAATCATCAGTGACATCACTGAGAATGCCTCCTATCCATCACTAGAGATCAGCGGTGACACCACTGAGAATGCCTCCTATCCATCACTAGAGATCAGCGGTGACGTCTCTGAGAATGCCTCCTATCCATCACCAGAGACCAGAGGTGACATCACTGAGAATGCCTCCTATCCATCACTAGAGATCAGTGGTGACATCCCTGAGAATGCCTCCTATCCATCACTAGAGATCAGTGGTGACATCACTGAGAATGCCTCCTATCCATCACTAGAGATCAGCGGTGACCTCACTGAGAATGCCACCTATCCATCACTAGAGATCAGCGGTGACATCACTGAGAATGCCTCCTATACATCACCAGAGATCACCAGTGACATCACTGAGAATGCCTCCTATCCATCACTAGAGATCAGCTGTGACATCACTGAGAATGCCTCCTATCCATCACTAGAGATCAGCGGTGACATCACTGAGAATGCCTCCTATCCATCACTAGAGATCAGCGGTGACCTCACTGAGAATGCCACCTATCCATCACTAGAGATCAGCGGTGACATCACTGAGAATGCCTCCTATCCATCACCAGATTTCATCAGTGACATCCCTGAGAATGCCTCCTATCCATCACTAGAGATTAGCTGTGACATCACTGAGAATGCCTCCTATCCATCACTAGAGATCAGCGGTGACATCACTGAGAATGCCTCCTATCCATCACTAGAGATCAGCGGTGATACCACTGAGAATGCCTCCTATCCATCACCAGAGATCATCAGTGACATCACTGAGAATGCCTCCTATCCATCACTAGAGATCAGCGGTGACATCACTGAGAATGCCTCCTATCCATCACTAGAGATCAGCGGTGACATCACTGAGAATGCCTCCTATCCATCACTAGAGATCAGCGGTGACATCACTGAGAATGCCTCCTATCCATCACCAGAGATCATCAGTGACATCACTGAGAATGCCTCCTATCCATCACTAGAGATCAGCGGTGACACCACTGAGAATGCCTCCTATCCATCACTAGAGATCAGCGGTGACGTCTCTGAGAATGTCTCCTATCCATCACCAGAGACCAGAGGTGACATCACTGAGAATGCCTCCTATCCATCACTAGAGATCAGCGGTGACATCACTGAGAATGCCTCCTATCCATCACTAGAGATCAGTGGTGACATCACTGAGAATGCCTCCTATCCATCACTAGAGATCAGCGGTGACATCACTGAGAATGCCTCCTATCCATCACTAGAGATCAGCGGTGACATCACTGAGAATGCCTCCTATCCATCACTAGAGATCAGAGGTGACATCACTGAGAATGCCTCCTATCCATCACTAGAGATCAGAGGTGACATCACTGAGAATGCCTCCTATCTATCTCTAGAAATCAGCGGTGACATCACTGAGAATGCCTCCTATCCATCACTAGAGATCAGCGGTGACATCACTGAGAATGCCTCCTATCCATCACTGGAGATCAGCAGTGACATCACTGAGAATGCCTCCTATCCATCATTAGAGATCAGCAGTGACATCAATGAGAATGCCTCCTATCCATCATTAGAGATCAGAGGTGACATCACTGAGAATGCCTCCTATCCATCACTAGAGATCAGCGGTGACATCACTGAGAATGCCTCTTATCCATCACTAGAGATCAGCGGTGACATCACTGAGAATGCCTCCTATCCATCATTAGAGATCAGCAGTGACATCAATGAGAATGCCTCCTATCCATCATTAGAGATCAGAGGTGACATCACTGAGAATGCCTCTTATCCATCACTAGAGATCAGCGGTGACATCACTGAGAATGCCTCCTATCCATCACTAGAGGTCAGCGGTGACATCACTGAGAATGCCACCTATCCATCACTAGAGATCAGCGGTGACATCACTGAGAATGCCTCCTATCCATCACCAGATTTCATCAGTGACATCCCTGAGAATGCCTCCTATCCATCACTAGAGATCAGCGGTGACCTCACTGAGAATGCCACCTATCCATCACTAGAGATCAGCGGTGACATCACTGAGAATGCCTCCTATCCATCACCAGATTTCATCAGTGACATCCCTGAGAATGCCTCCTATCCATCACTAGAGATCAGCTGTGACATCACTGAGAATGCCTCCTATCCATCATTAGAGATCAGCAGTGACATCAATGAGAATGCCTCCTATCCATCATTAGAGATCAGAGGTGACATCACTGAGAATGCCTCCTATCCATCACTAGAGATCAGCGGTGACATCACTGAGAATGCCTCTTATCCATCACTAGAGATCAGCGGTGACATCACTGAGAATGCCTCCTATCCATCATTAGAGATCAGCAGTGACATCAATGAGAATGCCTCCTATCCATCATTAGAGATCAGAGGTGACATCACTGAGAATGCCTCCTATCCATCATTAGAGATCAGCAGTGACATCAATGAGAATGCCTCTTATCCATCACTAGAGATCAGCGGTGACATCACTGAGAATGCCTCCTATCCATCACTAGAGATCAGCGGTGACATCACTGAGAATGCCTCCTATCCATCACTAGAGATCAGCGGTGACCTCACTGAGAATGCCACCTATCCATCACTAGAGATCAGCGGTGACATCACTGAGAATGCCTCCTATCCATCACCAGATTTCATCAGTGACATCCCTGAGAATGCCTCCTATCCATCACTAGAGATCAGCCGTGACATCACTGAGAATGCCTCCTATCCATCACTAGAGATCAGCGGTGACATCACTGAGAATGCCTCCTATCCATCACTAGAGATCAGCGGTGACATCACTGAGAATGCCTCCTATCCATCACTAGAGATCAGCGGTGACATCACTGAGAATGCCTCCTATCCATCACCAGAGATCATCAGTGACATCACTGAGAATGCCTCCTATCCATCACTAGAGATCAGCGGTGACACCACTGAGAATGCCTCCTATCCATCACTAGAGATCAGCGGTGACGTCTCTGAGAATGCCTCCTATCCATCACCAGAGACCAGAGGTGACATCACTGAGAATGCCTCCTATCCATCACTAGAGATCAGTGGTGACATCACTGAGAATGCCTCCTATCCATCACTAGAGATCAGTGGTGACATCACTGAGAATGCCTCCTATCCATCACTAGAGATCAGCGGTGACCTCACTGAGAATGCCACCTATCCATCACTAGAGATCAGCGGTGACATCACTGAGAATGCCTCCTATCCATCACCAGATTTCATCAGTGACATCCCTGAGAATGCCTCCTATCCATCACTAGAGATCAGCTGTGACATTACTGAGAATGCCTCCTATCCATCACTAGAGGTCAGCGGTGACATCACTGAGAATGCCTCCTATCCATCACTAGAGATCAGCGGTGACACCACTGAGAATGCCTCCTATCCATCACCAGAGATCATCAGTGACATCACTGAGAATGCCTCCTATCCATCACTGGAGATCAGCGGTGACATCACTGAGAATGCCTCCTATCCATCACTAGAGATCAGCGGTGACATCACTGAGAATGCCTCCTATCCATCACTAGAGATCAGCGGTGACATCACTGAGAATGCCTCCTATCCATCACCAGAGATCATCAGTGACATCACTGAGAATGCCTCCTATCCATCACTAGAGATCAGCGGTGACACCACTGAGAATGCCTCCTATCCATCACTAGAGATCAGCGGTGACGTCTCTGAGAATGTCTCCTATCCATCACCAGAGACCAGAGGTGACATCACTGAGAATGCCTCCTATCCATCACTAGAGATCAGCGGTGACATCACTGAGAATGCCTCCTATCCATCACTAGAGATCAGTGGTGACATCACTGAGAATGCCTCCTATCCATCACTAGAGATCAGCGGTGACATCACTGAGAATGCCTCCTATCCATCACTAGAGATCAGCGGTGACATCACTGAGAATGCCTCCTATCCATCACTAGAGATCAGAGGTGACATCACTGAGAATGCCTCCTATCCATCACTAGAGATCAGAGGTGACATCACTGAGAATGCCTCCTATCTATCTCTAGAGATCAGCGGTGACATCACTGAGAATGCCTCCTATCCATCACTAGAGATCAGCGGTGACATCACTGAGAATGCCTCCTATCCATCACTGGAGATCAGCAGTGACATCACTGAGAATGCCTCCTATCCATCATTAGAGATCAGCAGTGACATCAATGAGAATGCCTCCTATCCATCATTAGAGATCAGAGGTGACATCACTGAGATTGCCTCCTATCCATCACTAGAGATCAGCGGTGACATCACTGAGAATGCCTCCTATCCATCACTATCGATCAGCGGTGACATCACTGAGAATGCCTCCTATCCATCACTAGAGATCAGAGGTGACATCACTGAGAATGTCTCCTATCCATCACTAGAGATCAGCGGTGACATCACTGAGAATGCCTCCTATCCATCACTAGAGATCAGCAGTGACATCACTGAGAATGACGCCTATCCATCACTAGAGATCAGCGGTGACATCACTGAGAATGCCTCCTATCCATCACTAGAGATCAGCGGTGACATCACTGAGAATGCCTCCTATCTATCTCTAGAGATCAGCGGTGACATCACTGAGAATGCCTCCTATCCATCAGTAGAGATCAGCGGTGACATCACTGAGAATGCCTCCTATCCATCACTAGAGATCAGAGGTGACATCACTGAGATTGCCTCCTATCCATCACTAGAGATCAGCGGTGACATCACTGAGAATGCCTCCTATCCATCACTATCGATCAGCGGTGACATCACTGAGAATGCCTCCTATCCATCACTAGAGATCAGAGGTGACATCACTGAGAATGTCTCCTATCCATCACTAGAGATCAGCGGTGACATCACTGAGAATGCCTCCTATCCATCACTAGAGATCAGAGGTGACATCACTGAGAATGCCTCCTATCCATCACTAGAGATCAGCAGTGACATCACTGAGAATGCCTCCTATCCATCACTAGAGATCAGCGGTGACATCACTGAGAATGCCTCCTATCCATCACTAGAGATCAGAGGTGACATCACTGAGATTGCCTCCTATCCATCACTAGAGATCAGCGGTGACATCACTGAGAATGCCTCCTATCCATCACTATCGATCAGCGGTGACATCACTGAGAATGCCTCCTATCCATCACTAGAGATCAGAGGTGACATCACTGAGAATGTCTCCTATCCATCACTAGAGATCAGCGGTGACATCACTGAGAATGCCTCCTATCCATCACTAGAGATCAGAGGTGACATCACTGAGAATGCCTCCTATCCATCACTAGAGATCAGCAGTGACATCACTGAGAATGCCTCCTATCCATCACTAGAGATCAGCGGTGACATCACTGAGAATGCCTCCTATCCATCACTAGAGATCAGAGGTGACATCACTGAGATTGCCTCCTATCCATCACTAGAGATCAGCGGTGACATCACTGAGAATGCCTCCTATCCATCACTAGAGATCAGAGGTGACATCACTGAGATTGCCTCCTATCCATCACTAGAGATCAGCGGTGACATCACTGAGAATGCCTCCTATCCATCACTAGAGATCAGCGGTGACATCACTGAGAATGCCTCCTATCCATCACTAGAGATCAGCGGTGACATCACTGAGAATGCCTCCTATCCATCACTAGAGATCAGCGGTGACATCACTGAGAATGCCTCCTATCCACCACTAGAGATCAGCGGTGACATCACTGAGAATGCCTCTTATCCATCACTAGAGATCAGCGGTGACATCACTGAGAATGCCTCCTATCCATCACTAGAGATCAGCTGTGACATCACTGAGTATGGCACCTATACATCACTAGTGATCAGCGGTGACCAACTTTCTAATAGCCTTTTGTCCCAATTAATCAAGGTGTTTTCGCCAGAATTCTGACGTAAAAATAAACAGTGTACTCCTATGCCATTTCAGGCTGGCTCAGGCTTTTGTAAATGTGAGCAGAGCTGAGATAGGGCGTGATGAAGAGCTCCTGGCTAATTCAAGCCAATGTATGCTGCTAAGGTTTATGACTAATAACAGCAGAAATATTCCCCAGTCCCTGAGAGAATTAATATTTATTGAGAACAAAAGTTGAAGGATTCCCCAAATGCACTAAGAGTAGCATGAATCTACTAGTCTTTATGAATCGCGCTCTTTGTGTTTTAATTCCCATTCATTTTTAAAATCTCTTCTTACTGTCAGTGAAGGGAAATGTTTATTTCTCCAGGATGAAAACTCTTCACAAATGTATCCAGTTCTGAGCTAAAGATTCAGAAATGCAGATTGATACACTTTACCTGTACTGATACATTATAACAAAATTAGAACATCTAAGTTATTACATTAATTTTTTTCAGCATTATCTAAACTAGATAAAAATTGAAACAAACCCTCAGCTGTCAGATGAATATTCCTATTTCTCACACAGATGTTGATCGGGTAGGATTTAACCTGCTCTAAACCCCGATGTAAAACTATTCACACCTCCAAAGTGATTGCAGATATTCGCCTCCATCTCCCGAGCGTTGGAATAACTGGGAGCTGTCAGGTCCCGCTATCACTGTTTCCTCTGAGGTGTCAGCCAGTTTTTAGTTGTGACAGGTCTGGGATCCAGCGATACGTAAAAATGTCAGGTTGAATATTTGTTGGCGTCTATAACAAGATGACATTGGAGTAACACCGCGCCCGCCTCCTGCCCTGGTCTCATTTGATTTGTTCACCACCCGGCACATATTCTCAGCTCCAGGCTACGAGCTTCGTGTCACCCGCTGCTGGCATCGCCCTAATAATCTTTCCTGTCACAGGATACTTTCCAGCTGTCTTATCCGATGCATCTAATCAACCTGCTGGGGCGAGTGCTATTATTCCACGTGTGCGGCTGATTGGAGTGAAGCAGGACGCGCACCCGACCCAGCCCACCGATCGGTCACACAGCGCTCAAGTAGCACTTAATCTGATCGACACTTCAAAGAGTCCGCAGGTATCAGCGGTCGGACCAAGATTAAAAACTTTTGATGCATTGTTGATTTACTTTGTAGTGAAAACTGAGTGTGGCCACGTCTGCGAGAGACTGCATAATAATATAACAATAATAATAATTTTATTTATATAGCGCCAGCATATTCCGCAGCGCTTTACAAATTATAGAGGGGAGTTGTACAGACAATAGACATTACAGCATAACAATAATCACAGTTCAAAACAGATACCAGGAGGAGTGAGGGCCCTGCTCACAAGCTTACAAACTATGAGGAAAAGGGGAGATACGAGAGGTGGATGGTAACAATTGCTTTAGTTATTCGGACCGGCCAAAGTGTAAGGCTCGGGTGTTCATGTAAAGCTGCATGAACCAGTTAACTGCCTAAGTATGTAGCAGTACAGACACAGAGGGCTATTAACTGCATGAAGTGTGTTCTGTCTTCTTCCACGTAGGATGCTGTGTGGATTCCAACATACGGCTAAACCTTCATCCACATCCCAGTAAACAGACTGTGTTGATGCTTAAGTCTTATTTATTAGGGTGATGATAACCAAAACTATAACGTTGAACAACAATGGTGGACAGTATTCATAGTAGATGATCGAATAGTGAATGATGTTGATGTACAAAGTGGATGTTCAGTGAATAATCATAGTGGATGACTGATTATAGTGGATGACTGGTGAAAAACTGTAAAGAATAACAGCATTTCAGTATATGCACATACAGGGTGCAATCACATAAATAACTGGGACATTACAGCAAGGATTATACAGAGTGCATTACACAGTAATTCTAACAGCACTGCCCTATTCTATACAAGAATGCATCTATCTACATGCAGAGTACACCTGAACCTAACTGCAAGCTGCAAAGCACATCTGCCTAACTATATCTGACTATAGGAGCTGCATAAGGCTTAAATACTAACACAAACATAAGATGCATTAAACCTTTATAAACGTACCGAGATCCGTTAGGACAGGGGTAAGAAAGTAAGCGAGACAGGAGCACGTGTGCCTCTCTGCAGATCTCAGGAAAAATGGCTACTGAAGCTTGTCTTCACAAGAAGAATGTGGGCGGAACTAACCCATAAGACATTGCTCTTAGGAGGGAAAGGTTGGTAAACAACATGAAAAGTAGGCAACTGATGACCTCCAGTGGCCACAACTTGAATAACATGATAATTAACTATGCACATTAAGATGGGCAGAACACTCCCCGCTTGGCGTCAACAGATGCCACAATTAGGTTCTTTTGGGGAAAATAATAATACAAGCTCGGTAACGGGTCTGAGGAACAGTTTGTTTTCTCCAAGCTCGCACACTCTGACCTTTACTTTCCGCACTTTCCCATCTTTACTGGGAAGGGTCTTAATGACTAGGCCGAGTGGCCAAACGTTCCGATGTGACTGACTGTCTTTGACGAGTACAACATCGCCAGATTGAATGTTCGGGCGGTCTTTCTGCCACTTTGTCCTGCTTTGCAGAGTGGAGAGATACTGTTTCCTCCATCTATTCCAGAAGACGTTGGACACGCTTTGTACCTGCCTCCATTGTCGTCTGTAGAGGTCTTTGTCATTGAATTCTCCGAGTGGAGCTTTCGGGACACAGGTTTTCTGTGTGAGTAACATTGCAGGAGTAAAGATGGATGGATCTCCAGAATCACTAGAAAGTGCTGTCAGTGGCCTGGCATTCATGATGGCTGAGACCTCTGCCAAGAACGTGGATAAACTCTCTTGTGTAAGTCTGGTGTTAGCTTGCAAGAAGATAGAGTCTAATATTCTGCGTGCTATCCCTATCATCCTTTCCCACGCACCTCCCATGTGCGAAGAGTGTGGTGGATTGAAGGTCCAGGTACATCCTTGCTCACCTAGATACCTTTCCACATTATCGATGTCCAGATTGGAAGGGATTTGGAGTTCTCTTGCCGCTCCGACGAAATTCGTACCTCGGTCAGAACGAATATGCTTCACAGGTCCTCTGATTGCGATGAAGCGTCGAAGTGCGTTTCTAAAACTTGATGTGTCCATCGATTCGATTACTTCGATATGAACGGCTCTGACGGACAGACACGTGAATAGAACCGCCCAACACTTTGCTTCCGTAAGTATTTTTCTAGTCCGTCGTGTAGCCACAGACCAAGGACCGAATACATCTAGTCCAACGTTGGTGAAGGGAGGTTCAGAACTGAGTCTGTCGGGTGGAAGATTGGCCATCTTCGGATTTTGGAATGTGCCCCGGAGTTTGCGACACGTAACACAGTCGAAGATGAGTTTGCTCACTCTTCTCTTAGCTCCAACTATCCATAGTCCAGCTGCCCTTAGGTTTCCTTCAGTGAACAAACGGCCTTGGTGTCTCACCAAGACATGATGGTGTTGAATCAGCAGGGTTGTTACGTGATGACGTCCAGGAATTATCACCGGGTGCTTCTCTGAAACTTCTACCTCAGCTTCTTGAAGACGACCACCGACTCTCAGCAGCCCTTCTTGATCGACAATCGGATCGAGCTTCCTCAGCCCACTGACCTCAGGAATGGGTTGTCCCTTGTTGAGGTTGTCTATTTCTCTGCCATAGGTTTCTCTTTGTACGGCACGAAGTATTATAACCTTGGCTCTTTCCAGGTCGGGAGCAGTAAACGCAAGCCTGCAGTGATGCCAACCTTTACAACGTCTCTGGCTATCAGGTAGTGCTGACTTGTAGGACTGGGTTACATGAAATAGACAAGCTATAGCTCGAACAAGTGACTTCCATGTGGAGAACCTGCTGAACCGGTGAGATTCGAGGTGGCAGCTTGAAATCTCTGTATGTAGAGCAGACACTTGAGGTCGGATCTCTTCGTCTGTGTCTGGACCCACTAGTTCGAAAGTTTCAGGCCTGCTGATGTGGGACATCGAACGGTACAAAGAGGTAGGACCTGTGAACCATGAAGTGTCCTTCAGATGACTGGGTGCAACGGATCTAGTCGCGTGGTCCGCAGGATTGTGATGAGTAGGTACGTAGTGCCACTGATTAGGGTCGGTGGATCTTCTTACCCGAAGTACCCGGTTGCTGACGTAGAAGCGTCGTGTCTCGTTACAGATGTACCCCAGTACCACCTTGCTATCGGTGTAGAACTCTGCATCCCCGATCTTCAGGCCCATCGCAGCCGAGACCAGCTCGGCCAACTCAACTGCGAGGACAGCAGCACAGAGTTCCAGTCTGGGTATCGTGTGTTCACGAAGTGGCGCCAATTTCGTCCGGCTCATAACGAACCCGATATGGCATTGTCCGCTTACGTCTGTGGATTTGAGGTACGCTACTGCTGCAATCGCTTTGACTGATGCATCACAGAAAATACAAAGTGTTTGCGTTTTGACCTCTGTGGATGGCACAGGAGCATACGGTCGTTTCACACGAAGGTTGGTCAGGGCTTCAAGAGACTTCCTCCACTCTGCCCACAGGTCAGCCTTTCCCGCTGGAAGTGGATCATCCCAATCAGTAGTGTCTTGGGTGAAGTCCCTGAGCATCAGCTTTCCTTGGATGGTTACTGGAGCTACGAACCCCAAGGGGTCATATAAACTATTCACGAAGGAAAGAACTCCTCTGCGCGTGAAGGGTTTCTCATCCTTGCTGATCTGAAAGGTGAAGGTATCTGTCTTCAGGTCCCACAGCAATCCAAGGCTCCGCTGCTTAGGAAGGGGGTCGATGCTGAGGTCTAAATCCTTTAGATCGCTGGAATAGTCTTCAGAGGGAAAGGCTTCCATCAACTCTCGGCTGTTGGAAGAAATCTTGTGTAACCTTAGGTTAGACTGAGCGAGCATGTCACGAGTCCTCTTTAGTAGACTGATTGCGGCCTCACTTGTCGGTGTGGACTTCAAACAGTCATCCACGTAAAAATCCTTTTCCACAAAGGACCTGACGTCCGAGCCATACTCTTCTTCACCCTTTTTGGCAGAATCTCGGAGGCCGTAGATTGCGACCGCTGGGGAAGGACTGTTCCCAAAGATGTGTACCCGCATCCGGTACTCTGCGATGTCTTCGTCCGGGTCATTGTCACGGTACCAGAAGAACCTCAGGTAGTTTCTGTGTTCCTCTTTGACGAGAAAACAGTGGAACATCTGTTGTATGTCGGCCATAAATGCCACTGAATCTCTACGGAAACAGAGTAATACTTCCAGAAGTCTGTTGTTGAGGTCTGGGCCCGACAGTAAGACATCATTCAATGACACGTCTTCGCATTTGGCACTTGAGTCGAATACCACTCTAATTTGACCTGGCTTCTTAGGATGGTACACTCCGAAGATGGGCAGGTACCAACACTCCTCTCCGTGTCGAAGTGCAGGCGCAATCTCTGCGTGGTTGTTCTGGAATATCTTTCCCATGAAGGTAAAGAAATGTTCCTTCGTCTCAGGTGACTTCTGAAGCTTGTGTCTTAGGGAGATGAATCTGCGGTAGACCAATTCCTTGTTGTTGGGTAGGCGTCTCCTCTGAGGTCGAAATGGTAGAGGTGCGACCCAACTATTCGCCGTATCCTTGACTATTTGTTCGTCCATGATGTCCAGGAATATCTTGTCTTCTATAGACATCGCTACCTTGTTGTCTTCCTTCGTCCTGTGGAAGACTGTACATCCTATATGGTCTTGTTCACCTTCACAGGCGTGGTCTTCGTTGATAGGAACTGAGAAAGGGCAAGGTAGGGGAGTGCTGCTCGGTAGTTCCTTTACCAGCAGACTATTGTGACACGGCTGGAAGAGAGATGGACGTCCATTTTCTAGTGTGCTGGTAAGCATACTGTTGACTGAGACCGGCTTGTGTGCTCCTCCTAGACAGACATCTCCTACAATGACCCATCCAAGGTCTTGCCTCTGCGCGTATGGAGCATTCAGTGAGCCGTTGATATATTCTCTAGTCTTGTGGACTCGTAGTATATCTCTTCCCAGAAGTAAAGCTTTTGGCGCTTCTGGTTCCAACTTAGGTATCAGGTGGGCTATACGCTTCAGGTGGGGGTGATACGTTGCCACCTCTGGTGAAGGTATCTCAGACCTGTTGTCAGGAATCTGGTTGCACTCCAGGATGGTCGGTAGTGACAGACAGGTCTGGCCATCCATGGACTCCACTTTGTATCCGGTTGCTTTCCTCCCCGCCGTCTCGACAGTACCTGAACATGTCCTAAGGGAGTAGGGAGAACTGGGGCCTACAATGCTGAAGTTGTCAAAGAAGATGGACCTGGCTAAAGACCTATTACTTTGGTCATCTAGGATTGCATATATCTTGAGCGCTTTGTCTCTGTGGCCTGTTGGATAGACTCGGACAAGGCAGATTTTTGAGCAGGATCTTCCTCCCTTGAGTCCCTTACAGATCTCCGTACATTGAGAGGTGACCGCAGGGGTGTCTTCGACGGTGTTCTTCTGTTTCTCATCGTGCTCCTCTGCTTGTGACAACACTCCTGGAGGTGGTCCAGGATGCAAGGCTGTATTGTGATCCGTGCTGCTGCATTCTGCACATTTCACGCTAGCTCCACAGTTCCTGGCGAAGTGAGAGGTCGTAGCACAGCATTTGAAGCAGATGTTGATTTCCTTGAGGAAACCTTTGCGATCGTCTAAAGTCTTCTCCCTGAAGGCTCTGCACTTTAGTAGAGGATGTGGTTTCCTGTGTAGAGGACACTGCTTACTGACATCCTGAGGTTTGCTCTCTTCCGTAGGGGGCTTAGTTATCTTGTGTGGAGGACCTGTGGAATCAATATCAGTTTTATGGACTGCCACGGGTGTCTTACTGGGTTTGACACCAGGGGTAGTGGAACTTGACAGAGTGAAATAAAAACTAGGGTCATTTCTGATCTTGGCTTGCTGGGTGACAAACTCAACAAATACAGTAAAAGGAGGGAATGGTACGTTATGAATTTGTTTATACCGTGAGCCATGTATAATCCACCTTTCTTGAAGATTGTAAGGAAGTTTTTGTACTATTGGATTGACACCCCTAGCAGTGTCTAAGAATGCCAATCCAGCCAAGTGACCTTCCTTCTGGGCGACCTGTAACTCAATCAATAAATCACTCAATTCTCTAAGTCTTTGATAACCCTTGGGCCCTATCTTAGGGAAATCATCAATTCTTTTGAATAAAGCATTCTCTATTACTTCTACGGACCCATAGCATTCGTCAAGTCTTTCCCACACTTTACGTAAACCTATGTGTGGGTATTCTATGTTAATGTCTCTTAGTCTTTTAGCATGCTCGACCGATTCAGTTCCAAGCCACTTTACCAGGAGATCTAACTCCTCACTACTAGAAAGGTCCAGTCCCTGAATGGCGTTCTGGAACGAAGCTTGCCATGACCTGTAGTTTTCGGCTTTGTCAGTGAACTTTACAAGTCCTTTTGTTACCAGTTCTCGGCGGGCAAAGAACTTTGCCAAGTCTATGGTGGCTTGATCAGTGTTGGTACGAGCCGGTATGTTATAGCCATGTCTAGTGTGTGGTGCATCACCATACCTGTGAGACGCTCTTGGCTTCGGACAGTCTGCATAGTACCTTTCTGGTGAAGAAGATGTCTCTTTAAGGTGAGGTGGGAGCTGTACCTTCTTCTCAGTGGAACGATAGCTGTGGCCGACTCCTCTGTGTTGGACGTCTTCTTGTTTGTAGTAGCGAAGTTCGGGGTTAGATCGATGATAATCGGCGTAGGCTGATCGTTGTAGTCTGTCGAGGGTGTTGTCCATGCTGGAGTGTCGATGAACGTACTCTGCGACGCGCTGAGCTGGATCTTGCTGCTCTAGATCTGTTCCAAGAACGTTGCTGCGTCCCTCATAATCAGGATCCTTCATGGCTTCCAAGTACTCTGCCTTAGCTATTGCAGCTGCTGCCTCTTTGTCTACCATAAGTCTTTCTAGAGACACTTGCAGGCGCGCACCTTCTGCTTCTTGCTCTGCCCGCAAACGTGCGGTTTCAGCCTGCAAACGTGCATTTTCTGCTTCATGCTCTGCTTTTCTCAGCTTTAGATGCATTTCTTTCTCGGCAAAGGAGGACCTCGCTTTGGCTGCTTCAGCTTCAGCACGAGCGACAGCAGCCAGCTCTGCTAATGATGACCTGTTAGAGCTTGCTCGTGACCTCGTTTTGAGTGAGGATGTGCTGTTTCGAGACATTGTGCGCTTAGCTGCGTACTGCTGAGTGTTTTGGCGGGAAACTGAGTCTAGGTGCGGTGAGCTTCCGTGTGGCAGGAATGATGTAGCTTCTCTTGGCGGGCTGCAGTATAGTCCCGTGGCTGTATGGCGGCTGCTGTGATACCCGAATGCGGAGCAGTGTGGGTGTTAGCGGTTCCGTGCAGTCTGAACAACTACAGCCTGCGACCGGCTATCAGTTTCGCTGAAGGCAGCTAATCTGTTCTTACTTTACAATCACCGCCTGCGACTGGCGGTCTCGTTTTTCACTGTTCTGTCTTCCTCCACGTAGGATGCTGTGTGGATTCCAACATACGGCTAAACCTTCATCCACATCCCAGTAAACAGACTGTGTTGATGCTTAAGTCTTATTTATTAGGGTGATGATAACCAAAACTATAACGTTGAACAACAATGGTGGACAGTATTCATAGTAGATGATCGAATAGTGAATGATGTTGATGTACAAAGTGGATGTTCAGTGAATAATCATAGTGGATGACTGATTATAGTGGATGACTGGTGAAAAACTGTAAAGAATAACAGCATTTCAGTATATGCACATACAGGGTGCAATCACATAAATAACTGGGACATTACAGCAAGGATTATACAGAGTGCATTACACAGTAATTCTAACAGCACTGCCCTATTCTATACAAGAATGCATCTATCTACATGCAGAGTACACCTGAACCTAACTGCAAGCTGCAAAGCACATCTGCCTAACTATATCTGACTATAGGAGCTGCATAAGGCTTAAATACTAACACAAACATAAGATGCATTAAACCTTTATAAACGTACCGAGATCCGTTAGGACAGGGGTAAGAAAGTAAGCGAGACAGGAGCACGTGTGCCTCTCTGCAGATCTCAGGAAAAATGGCTACTGAAGCTTGTCTTCACAAGAAGAATGTGTCAAATAAGACATTGCTCTTAGGAGGGAAAGGTTGGTAAACAACATGAAAAGTAGGCAACTGATGACCTCCAGTGTCCACAACTTGAATAACATGATAATTAACTCATTGCACATTAAGATGGGCAGAACAAAGTGTATGAGAACATGATATGAGGAACCTGATTATGTTTTTGCTTTTTTGAAAGGGCCACACAGGGATCGTTAGGTTAATGCGTTGAGGCGGTAGGCCAATCTGAACAAATGAGTTTTTAGGGCACGCTTAAAACTGTGGGGATTGCATGATTTTAAGAATACGCAGCCCATAGATTATTTATTTTTTTTTTTTTATAGAACCATTGATTCCACGGTGCTGGACATGAGGAGTTACATACAATACACAAATAGAAATGACAATGCACACACTAATAGTGACAGACAGGTAAAGAAGGAAGAGGGTCATGCCCTTGCGGGCTTACATCTTACTGGATAATGTAGGAGACAGTAGGTTTGGGGGTCTCCAGGTCCGGCGTCAGCACCCGGCGCACCCGGGCAAGTGCTGGGGCCCTGAGCAGGCAGGGGGCCCACTCGCCGTCAGGGACACTGGCGTGCTATAGTGCCGGCCCCCACGAATTGGACTCCCGGCCTGCTCCGGGCCCCGGCACTTGTGATACTTACCTCTCCTGGTTCCAATGCTGCAGCGTCTTCCATCCTCTGACTGTGACTTTCAGGTTCAGAGGGTGCGATGACTTCACTAGTGCGCGCTCTCTGCCTGAGCAGTCGCAGCACAGAGAGCAGGAAGAGGCTGACGCTGAGGAGTCCAGAGCAGAGCAGCGCCAAGCAACGAGGTCAGTATTTCATTTTTTGTAATATTTGGAGGAATATATGGGGACTATCAGAACGGGCCCATATATGGAGCATTATAAGGGGCTAATTCTATATGGAGTATCTTATGGGGCCTATAATATAGGGAGCAACTTATGAAGCCAATTCTACAGGGAGCATTATATGGGGCCAATTCAATATGGAGCATCTTATGTGGCCAATTCCATATGGAGCAGTATATGGGGCTAATTACATATGGAGCAGTATATGGGGGCCAATAATATATGAAGCATCTTATGGGACTAATTATATATGGAACATTTTATATCGCCAATTATATATGGAGCATTATATGAGGCCCATTATACATGGAGCATCTTATGGGGCCAATTATTTTTGGAGCATTATGTGGGACCCATTCTGTAAGGAGTATTATATGGGGCCCATTCTGTATGGAGCATCACATGGGGCCCATTCTGTATGGAGCAATATATGGGACTCAGTATACTGTATGGGGCTGATCATATACTGTATGGAGCATTATATGAGGCCCATTATATATGGAGCAATAGATGGGGCCCATCATATACTGTATGGAGAATTATATGTGGCTCACTATACTGTATGGAGCATTATATGGGGTCAATTCCGTATGGAGCAATATATGCGGCTCATTCTGTATGGAGCACTCTGTGGTGCCCATTATACTGTATGGAGCATTATATGAGGCTCATTATTCTGTATGGAGCATAATATTGGGCTCATTATTCTGTTTGGAGCAATATATGGGGCTCATTATTCTGTATAGAGGAAGATTTGGTGCCAATTATACTGTATGGAGCACAATATGGGGCCACTATACTGTATGGGACAATATATGGGGCTCATTATTCTGTTTGGAGCAATGTATGGGGCTCATTATTCTGTACTAGATGGTGGCCCGATTCTAACGCATCGGGTATCCTAGAATATGCATGTCCACGTAGTATATTGCACAGCCCACGTAGTATATTGCCCAGTCACGTAGTATATTGCCCAGCCACATAGTATATTGCCCAGCCACGTAGTATATTGCCCAACCACGTAGTATATTGCCCAGCCACGTAGTATATTGCCCAGCCACGTAGTATATTGCCCAGCCACGCAGTATATTGCCCAACCACGTAGTATATTGCCCAGCCACGTAGTATATTGCGTAGTATACTGCCCAGTCACGTAGTATATTGCACAACCACATAGTATATTGCCCAGCCACGTAGAATATTGCCCAGCCATGTAGTATATTGCCCAGCCACATAGTATATTGCCCAGCCACATAGTATATTGCCCAGCCACATAGTAAATTGCCCATCCACATAGTATATTGCTCAGTCACATAGTATACAGCACAGAGCCACGTAGTATACTGCCCATTCACGTAGTATATTGCCCAGTGACATAGTATACAGCACAGAGCCACGTAGTATATTGCACAGCGGCGTAGTATACAGCACAGAGCCACGTAGTATACTGCCCATTCACGTAGTATATTGGCCAGTCACGTAGTATATTGCCCAGTCAAGTAGTATGCACCATATCCCTGTTAAAAAAAAGAATTAAAATAAAAAATAGTTACATACTCACCTTCCGGAGCCCCCGAATCGAAGAGGCCGGTTACCGATGCTCCTCGCGCGCTCCGGTCTGAAGAGTGCATTGCGGTCTCGCGAGATGATGACGTTGCGGTCGCTTCGATCCCGGGGCTCCGGAAGGTGAGTATGTAACTATTTTTTATTTTTTTTTTATTATTTTTAACATTAGATCTTTTTACTATTCATGCTGCATAGGCAGCATGAATAGTAAAAAGTTGGTCACACAGGGTTAATAGCAGCATTAACCGAGTGCGTTACACCACGGTCAACGCTGCCTTTAACCCTGTGTGAGCGCTGACTGGAGGGGAGTACGGAGCGCGCACTGACTGCGGGGAGGAAGGAGCGGCCATTTTTCTGCCATCGCTGATTAGTCGCGGCAGCCATGACAGGCAGCTGGCAAGACCAATCAGCGACTTGGATTCCATGACAGACAGAGGCCGCGACCAATGAATACCCGTGACAGACAAACAGAAGTGACCCTTAGATAATTATATAGTAGATAGCGGACTATACTGTCCGGTTTCTGAGCTAATGTAGAATGTGCAATAGATATCAGTCATGTAATGTAAGAAGTAAGTGAAATCTTTGGCATTGTACTATAACTATATTTCTCTGCCGTATCCGTGCATTATGAATTGTGGTATGAGTTAAAGGGGCCCACCGGGACTCTTTCGCCCGGGGCCCATGAAAACCTGGAGCCGGCCCTGGGGGTCTCAGCAGCTATGGTGGGGGTGAGGTGGCAGCGGGGTCATTGCAGGTTGTAAGCTGTTCTGAAGAGATGGGTTTTCAAGCTCCTCTTGAAAATCTCAAGTGTAAGGCATAATTGGACGTGTTTGTGCACAGAATTCCAGAGGATTGGGGATACTCGGGAGAAGTCTTGCAGGCGATTGGGTGAAGAATGGAGGAATTTGTGGAGGAGACAAGGTCTTGGGAGGGCCGAAGACTATGTGTGGGTAGATTTTAATAGATTAGTTCAGAGATATATGAGGGAGACAGATTATAGTTGAAGTATAGAGGTGGATACGTTAGGGAGTTGGGAGCCCATGAAGGGCTTTGCAGATGGGAGAAGCGGAAGAGTAGCGAGGACAGAGATTGATTAGGCTACTTTCACACTAGCGTCGTTTGGCCTCCGTCGCAATGCGTCGCTTTGGAGAAAAAACGCATCCTGCAAAGTTGGCCGCAGGATGCGTTTTTTCTCTATAGACTTTCATTAGCGACGCATTGCGACGGATTACCACACGTCGCATCCGTCGTGCGACGGATGTGTCGTGTTTTTGCAGTCCGTCGGGACAAAAAAAGTTCCATGCAACGTTTTTTTGTCCGTCGGTTCCGATTTTTCCGACCGCGCATGCACGGCCAGAACTCCGCCCCCTCCTCCCCGGACCTTACAATGGGGCAGCGGATGCGTTGAAAAACTGCATCCGCTGCCCCCGTTGTGATTTTATTTCAAACTGCACTGCGATGGGCCCGTACCGATGCTAGTGTGAAAGTAGCCTTAGTCGTGCAGCAGAGTTAAGGATGGACTGGAGAGGTGGGAGTGTTAGCAGTGTGGCCACAAAGGAGGATATTGCAGTAGTCCAGGCAGAAGATGATGAGGGCATGCACTATTATTTTAGTGCTATTATTCCTCGGGGGGCCAGCGTGGAAGCTGTGGGCAAAACGCGCGTAGGGGCGCGTCTTGGCACTAATGGAGAAAGAGAAGGGTAAGACTACATTATGGGACTACTAGTCCCTTTTGCATTTGTGACATTTTGGGTCACTGGACCATAGGATATATCCCTCTTATATCTGTGCAATAGTGGGTCTTTGTAGTTGCGCACTGGCACTTTATCATGTTACAATGGGTGACTACTGGAACTCATTTTTGTCATAATCTATGCCCCTCTCTGTTTCCATGGTGCAACACTGATTGTTTTTGGTGCACCCATATATGATACTCAAATAACTCTGTATGTTATATCTCTTTGGAAATATTATTGGATCATAGTTTGTCCTTTTTAGTGTTAATAAAATATACCTTTTTATACAAATTTTGTGTGCTTCTATACTTTATTTTCTTTGGTTATCATCTGATTACATCTTGTAGCGCCCGCATCTCTGCCTGCAGTCCCTCTCTCCGTGCAGAGACACCAGCGTACTCACTACCGTGGCCTTGCACCTTCCGGGTCTGCTGCTGCCTGGGGACCTGTGTGCTTAGGGCGTGCATGTACACTTCCTTTTCCTTAAAGGGGTTGTGCTCGTTCCTCTAAAGTGTCCCCATCCAATAGCTGGAGGACTTACTATTTAAAGTATCTCCTCCAACATGGAGGTGCCTGTGCAATATTGTGAGTTTATTTTCCAAACACTCTTGGAAGTTCTCAGGTCCAGTGATTGTATCTCAGCCCGCTGCACCCGCCAGTGCTCATCTCAACGGCAGCTGATCCTGCTGAACCGCCAGTGCTTATCTCAATAGCAGACGATTCCACTGCCCCCGCCAGTGCTCACCTCAACGGCAACCAGTCCCACTGCACCTGCCAGTGCTAATATCAATGGCAGCTAGTCCCGCTGCACCCGCCAGTGCTCATCTCAACGGTAGCCAGTCCCGCTACACCTGCCAGTGCTAATCTCAATGGCATCCGGTCCCGCTACACCTGACAGTTCTCTTCGCAATGGCAGCTGGTCCAGTTGCACCTGTCAGTGCTCATCTGAACAGCAGCCGGTCCAGTTGAACCCGCCAGTGCTCATCTCAACAGGGCTAGATCCCGCTGAACCCACCAGTACTTATCTCAAAAGCAGCCTGTCCTGCTGCACCTGCCAGTGCTCATCTCAAGAGCAGCCAGTCCCACTACACCCGTCAGTGCTCATCTCATCAGTAGCAGGTTCAGTAGCACCTGTGAGTGCTCACCTCAATGGCAGCCAGTCCTGTTGCTCCTGCCAGTACTCATCTCAAGGACAACTGGTCCCACTGCACCTGCCAATGCTCATCTCAACGCCAGCCAATCCTGTTTCTCCTGCCAGGCCTCCTCTCAATAGCAGCCAGTCCCGCTGCACCCACCTGGGCTCATCTCAACGGCAGCCGGTCCAGTTGCAGCTGCCAATGCTCATCTCTCCATCAGCCGGACATCGGGCCACCTCAGCTACTCGTTCCTAGGAGTCAGCTGCCATCTACCCAAGTTCTATCCTGGAGTAGGACCTGGACGACCTTCCTTGTCTCTCCTCGGATCTCAGTGTCGTTAGCTGCTATGATCCATGGTCAGATTGGGTGAGGCTCCTAGTCACGCCCAGCTAGATCTTCCTTGGGCTTCGGCACACTGGTTACAACACCCAGCCAGTTACAGTTTGCACAAGCCATGGAATCCGCAGGCTCCCAAGCGTCTTCTATCTTGGACCTACACCAGGATGTCTCTCACCAGAAGTATCAGCAGGATAAGATTCTGTCCTATATACGAACTGTGAATACCCATCTAGACATGCTGGAAGTACCGGCCACTTTCACATCTTCTCAGACGGCAGTCACCATGACGGTAACCCACCAGGCTGCCAGTTATGCACTAGGCTACGGACCTCGTCTGTCGGCTCGTCCACGCTTTGGCAGAGATCCTGCCCTGTGTTGGGGGTTCATTAACCAGTGCACACTTCATCTATCTGGTGAGGCCCTAGCATGGCTCAACCCTCTGTGGGAGAGAGGGTATCCGTCGAACCTACAGTCCCTCTTCGAAGCCTTCCGTTTTTCCTTGTACTCCACTCCCTGATGCATTCCTCTGTTATATGTGAATGAATATTTGTACTTCTGGTATTTTCAGTTACCCTTGTTTGTGTTGCCTTGTTCATCGGGTTGGTGTACTGCGAGGCACGGCAGTGCCCCTGTTCTCTGGGTGGGGGAATGGAGGGCTGATTTAGGAGATAAGGCAAGGGTGGAGGCCCGGCATCTTCACCTTCAGAAGTATCCCGGGGAATAAGGCAAGCCAGGGCACCCCATAGTTGTTCTGGCGCTGCCCCCAGTTCCAGGCCCTCACCTGCTTCTGCTCCCGAGGCAGCCTCTGCACCTGTGCGAGATCCCTGCCTGGATCCTCGCTCTCTGTCTGTTCCTCGGCAACCTGATGCTGTCTCTCTCTCCCCCACTTCCTGGCACGCTGCCAGCAGGCCTCCAGGGAGAATGCTTAGAACACGCACGTGTAACGTGTACCTCCGGTCTCTTAAAGGGACAGCGCGCATTTAAAAAAAATCTTAATTAACCAATGGCGGCTTACTGATTACTACTTCTGGCCTCTCCGTCATAGGGAGGGTGCCGGAGCAACGAGTATCTACTCTTGATATTTCCGGTTCTGTTCCTGTTCTGACTGCGCTGTAATAGCATTCCATTGTGCACTCTGCTTATACTGTTTGTTTCCACAGAATATCAGGGTCCAGTTGTTTGGCAATCCTAAGACGACTCCTGCACCTTTATACTCAAGTGCCATCCCGTTTCACCACCCGCCATCTGTATCCCTGGACTACGCTAAAGGTGCCAGAGCCAGCTTTCTCTCATCTACCCTGAATCTGACTACCCTCACCAGAGCCAGCTTTACATCTCATACCTGGTGTCTGTCGGTCTGCTCCACTATCTCTGCTATATTTGTTTACTTGTTTGTCCCACTGGGACAGCTGCCACGTGTCCGGGGTCTAACTGGAGGTAGCATCTGTGTCCCCCAAAGGGCCGGACTGGCCATCGGGCAGTTCTGGCAAATGCCAGAAGGGCCGATGGCAGTAGTGGGCCGCTCGAGTGTGCCGCTGTCGGCACACTCCCGGCCCCGCATTCAACTATACCGGCGTCATAGACGCCGGTACAGTCAGTGGCCTAGGAAGGGGGGTGCGGGTCGCCCCGGGCGGCACAATGCGGGGGGTGGGTCACAGGGTGACAGACTGCAGGGCATCAGGAAGAAGCCGGGTGTAAGTGCAGCACTCCACCAGTCATCTGGGTCTCCAACAAAATGGCTCCGGGAGGCGGAAGTGATGACATTGCCAGCTGCCACCTCTAGCGGAAGCACAGGGCGCGCCTGTGAGTACTGTCCCCCATCTTCCTGCACATGTGCTGCCTGAATTCCGGGCTGTGCAGCGCCATCACTGCACACTATGGAGGTGGCCCAGAAGTGGCTCACACTACCCAGCCAGCCCAGTCTGAAGAAGCTGACTGACCCCAGCTATGGAATGCCTGGACGTCAGCAGCACCCGCCGCTGCAGGACCTGACCAGGGCTCACACCGAGAGCTTCAATGAGGCCATGACTGACGGCCTGTACCGGGTGATCCAGGTGAGGAGCCGGCCCGGCTCTGCATGGGACTTGCTGCACTAGGGGTTATGCAGGATCTTTAAGGACAGAGGCTAGTTTTGCTCTTGCAGTTGTCCTTTTCTTCCAAAACAATGCAGACTTTTGTTTTTGAGGGATCATTTGTATTTTTTTTCCTTGCACTTTCCCGTATAATATGCATAGAGTCGTCAGAAAAAATTCCCAAGTGCGAGCGATGAATTGGTGAAAAAGCAATGTCTCCTCCCTTGTTTCGTTACGTTCGTCTTTGTGCTGTAGAAATAAGCCGATAGCCCGATTCCCGGGGCGGAACGATGGCGGCGACACTAAACTTGTGAGGTTTTATGTTAGTGGCTCTGCTGAAATGTGGATTGTTGCCAATGTCCGCGCCCCGCGGGCTTGTGTTATATCTGGTGAGGTGCGGCTTTTATTCGTGCAGTTTGTTCGCTTTTATGAAGCACAGCAGTATTCCGCACACAATGGACGGTACAAGGTAGATAGAATTGTGCTAATCTCTCAGCTGCGATTACCATAACACCGGGAAGGCTCCAGGTCACTGACAGCAAACAGAGATCATAAACATTACAGAGGAATTCCAGAACAAATAATAATACAAGTTTCAGAATGATCTTCTATTACACGTCACCAGCTCTGTGCTCACAGTGTGCCACACATAAAATACAGGGCACCAAACTCAGGAACAGCCCCGGGCGGCAAAAGCTCTAGCTACGCCCGTGGAGTTGAATGCAATGATGGGGAGAGAGGGTCTGCTGTCGCTCCCTCTCCCATCATTCCCCGCTTTCTGCCGCTTACACTGCGGGTGCGCGATGACGTCATATCATTGCGCACCTGCTGTGTGACCGGGCGGGCAGACTGCAGCTGCTGAGACCGGAGCCAGGAGCAGCGCGGGGCAAGAGGAAAGGTGAGTAGAGTCAGTGTTTTTTTTTATTATTATTACATGGCATGGCTGCATTACATTCTATGGGGCTGGGCAGCGCTGCATTATATTGTATGGTGGCTGTGCTGCACTACATTCTATGGGGACTGGCTGCATTACATTCTATGGGACCTGTGCTGCATTACATTCTATGGGGACTGGCTGCATTACATTCTATGGGGGCTGAGCTGAAATGCTGGATATAGCTGTAATTATATGTTATATAGTCGTGTTACACTCCCCTCACTTCTTGTAATCTACAAGTGTACAAAGATATTATACAGTCACCATGTGACAAGTGGGCCTGTGTGACTTCAAATGCCAGGGCTAAATTTTAGTCCCAGTCCAGCCCTGGTCCCCCAGGTATTCCACTCTGGTCCTGTTCGAGGGATCTTACTACGGATACCTGGGGCTCATTAGTTACGACCCCTTCGGAGCCCCCCGGTCCGAGGTTCCACTCAAAAAATAAAAAAATGTGAATTTCATCACCTGAGCCTCCACTTCCATTCGTTACACTAGTGTTAGGGACAGGGAAGGATCCCTGGTCTCGGGTCACCTGACAGCTGTGTCATGACAGGAACCTTCTGGGAAGGCCTCTCCAAGCGAATCAAGGATGAACTGGCTGGGCGGGAGGTATCGACCTCTCTGGATGACCTGATGTCCCTGGCAAACCGAATTGACATTAGGTTCCAGGAGTGGACCAAAGATGTGAACTGTGATAGAAGATCGGTACTCTTGGCTCCCACTGATCATTATGCAAGTTCCTGCTGCGACTTCCTTCCTTGAACCCATGCAGATTGACCAGGTGAAGCTATCCAAGCACCGCCAAGAGGTTCGATGTGCTGAAGGAACATGCTTCTAATGTGGCAGATCCGAACACTTCATTCGTTCCTGGTCCGAGAGACTGGTAAACGCCAGTGCTTAGTGTCGGTAGGAGAGGCTACCCTGGGCAAGACTTCTTCCTCTCCATCATTGACCCTGACTGTATTGGCCTCCTGCAGCAAAGGATCTTTGGTTGAGTTGGCCAACATGGATTCTGGCTATATGGGCAATTTTGTTCAACAGGCTGTCTTTGAGCGGTATAAGATCCCGATCCTATGTCTCCCGGATCCGTTGGTGATTTCTTCAGCGGATGGAAAGCCTCTTCCCAGACCATACAGTTCATAACGGAGCCCATGGAGCTTCAGGTAGGGATGCTACATTCTGAGAAAATTTCACTTCATGTGTTGTCTGGTCTCTATTATCCTCTGCTTCTAGGTCTCAAAAACACAAACCTGTTCTGGACTGGAGGTCTGAAGAAGTACTCCGTTGGGGTTCAGCTGGTCACAAAAAGTGACTTGTTTCTGCGCCAGAGGGAGAAAGCCGACGGCTGGGGGCCAATATTTGTAGCCTTAATTTATTAAAAAAGAAAAACTGAAATATCACATGGTCATAAGTATTCAGACCCTTTGCTCAGACACTCATATTTAAGTCACATGCTGTCCATTTCCTTGTGATCCTCCTCGATATGGGATAGATAGTTAGATAGATAGATAGATAGATAGATAGATAGATAGATAGATAGATAGATAGATAGATAGATAGATAGATAGATATGGGAAAGATACATAGATATGGGATAGATAGATAGATAGATAGATAGATAGATAGATAGATAGATAGATAGATAGATAGATAGATAGATAGATAGATAGATAGATATGGGATAGATAGATATGGGATAGATAGATAGATAGATAGATAGATAGATAGATAGATAGATAGATAGATAGATAGATAGATAGATAGATAGATAGATCAATATGGGATAGATAGATATGGGATAGATAGATAGATAGATAGATAGATAGATAGATAGATAGATAGATAGATATGGGATAGATAGATAGATAGATAGATAGATAGATAGATAGATAGATAGATATGGGATGGATAGATACATAAAGAAATATATCTATCCATATATCTATCTATAGATACAGTACAGACCAAAAGTTTGGACACACCTTCTCATTTAAAGATTTTTCTGCATTTTCATGACTATGAAAATTGTACATTCACACTGAAGGCATCAAAACTATGAATTAACACATGTGGAATTATATACTTAACAAAAAAGTGTGAAACAACTGAAATTATGCCTTATATTCCAAGTTCTTCAAAGTAGCCACCTTTTGCGTTGATGACTGCTTTGCACACTCTTGGCATTCTCTTGATGAGCTTCAAGAGGTAGTCACCGGGAATGGTCTTCCAACAATCTTGAAGGAGTTCCCAGAGATGCTTAGCACTTGTTGCCCTTTTGCCTTGACTCTGCGGTCCAGCTCACCCCAAACCATCTCGATTGGGTTCAGGTCTGGTGACTGTGGAGGCCAGGTCATCTGGCGTAGCATGCCATCACTCTCCTTGTTGGTCAAATAGCCCTTACACAGCCTGGAGGTGTGTTTGGGGTCATTGTCCTGTTGAAAAATAAATGATTGTCCAACTAAACGCAAACTGGATGGAATAGCATGCCGCTACAAGATGCTGTGGTAGCCATGCTGGTTCAGTATGCCTTCAATTTTGAATAAATCCCCAACAGTGTCACCAGCAAAGCACCCCCAAACCATCACACCTCCTCCTCCATGCTTCACAGTGGGAACCAGGCATGTAGAGTCCATCCGTTCACCTTTTCTGCGTTGCACTAAGACACGGTGGTTGGAACCAAAGATCTCAAATTTGAACTCATCAGACCAAAGCACAGATTTCCACTGGTCTAATGTCCATTCCTTGTGTTCTTTAACCCAAACAACTCTCTTCTGCTTGTTGCCTGTCCTTAGCAGTGGTTTCCTAGCAGCTATTTTACCATTAAGGCCTGCTGCACAAAGTCTCCTCTTAACAGTTGTTGTAGAAATGTGTCTGCTGCTAGAACCCTGTGTGGCATTGACCTGGTCTCTAATCTGAGCTGCTGTTAACCTGCGATTTCTGAGGCTGGTGACTCGGATAAACTTATCCTCAGAAGCAGAGGTGACTCTTGGTCTTTCTTTCCTGGGGCGGTCCTCATGTGAGCCAGTTTCTTTGTAGCGCTTGATGGTTTTTGCCACTGCACTTGGGGACACTTTCAAAGTTTGCCCAATTTTTTGGACTGACTGACCTTTGTTTTTTAAAGTAATGATGGCCACTCATTTTTCTTTACTTAGCTGCTTTTTTCTTGCCATAATACAAATTCTAACAGTCTATTCAGTAGGACTATCAGCTGTGTATCCACCAGACTTCTGCACAACACAACTGATGGTCCCAACCCCATTTATAAGGCAAGAAATCCCACTTATTAAACCTGACAGGGCACACCTGTGAATTAAGAACCATTCCCTGTGACTACCTCTTGAAGCTCATCAAGAGAATGCCAAGAGTGTGCAAAGCAGTCATCAAAGCAAAAGGTGGCTACTTTGAAGAACCTAGAATATAAGACATATTTTCAGTTGTTTCACACTTTTTTGTTAAGTATATAATTCCACATGTGTTAATTCATAGCTTTGATGCCTTCAGTGTGAATGTACAATTTTCATAGTCATGAAAATACAGAAAAATCTTTAAATGAGAAGGTGTGTCCAAACTTTTGGTCTGTACTGTATATCTATAGCTATATCCATAGATATATCTATAGATATAGCCATAGATATATCCATGTTTCCTAATGAACAATATGTTTCACTTAAAAAAAAAAAAAAAAAGGCGTGGGCTCCTGTGCAATTTTCTGCGCCAGAGGGGGAAAGCCGACAGCCGGGGGCCAATATTTGTAGCCTTAATTTATTAAAAAAGAAAAACTGAAATTTCACATGGTCATAAATATTCAGACCCTTTGCTCAGACACTCATATTTTAAAGTCACATGCTGTCCATTTCCTTGTGATCCTCCTTGATATGGAATAGATAGATATGGGATACATAGATAGATATGGGATAAATAGATAGATAGATATGGGATAAATAGATAGATAGATAGATAGATAGATAGATAGATAGATAGATAGATAGATAGATAGATAGATAGATAGATAGATAGATATGGGATAGATAAATAGATATGGGATAGATAAATAGATATGGGATAGATAAAAAGATATGGGATAGATAGATAGATAGATAGATAGATAGATAGATAGATAGATAGATAGATAGATAGATAGATAGATAGATAGATAGATAGATAGATAGATAGATATGGGATAGATACATAGACAGATATGGGATAGATAGATATGGGATAGATAGATATTAGATAGATAGATAGATAGATAGATAGATAGATAGATAGATAGATAGATAGATAGATAGATAGATAGATAGATAGATACAGTGGGGCAAAAAAGTATTTAGTCAGTCAGCAATAGTGCAAGTTCCACCACTTAAAAAGATGAGAGGCGTCTGTAATTTACATCATAGGTAGACCTCAACTATTGGAGACAAACTGAGAAAAAAAAATACAGAAAATCACATTGTCTGTTTTTTTAACATTTTATTTGCATATTATGGTGGAAAATAAGTATTTGGTCAGAAACAAAATTTCATCTCAATACTTTGTAATATATCCTTTGTTGGCAATGACAGAGGTCAAACGTTTTCTGTAAATCTTCACAAGGTTGCCACACACTGTTGTTGGTATGTTGGCCCATTCCTCCATGCAGATCTCCTCTAGAGCAGTGATGTTTTTGGCTTTTCGCTTGGCAACACGGACTTTCAACTCTCTCCAAAGGTTTTCTATAGGGTTGAGATCTGGAGACTGGCTAGGCCACTCCAGGACCTTGAAATGCTTCTTACGAAGCCACTCCTTCGTTGCCCTGGCGGTGTGCTTTGGATCATTGTCATGTTGAAAGACCCAGCCACGTTTCATCTTCAATGCCCTTGCTGATGGAAGGAGGTTTGCACTCAAAATCTCACGATACATGGCCCCATTCATTCTTTCATGTACCCGGATCAGTCGTCCTGGCCCCTTTGCAGAGAAACAGCCCCAAAGCATGATGTTTCCACCACCATGCTTTACAGTAGGTATGGTGTTTGATGGATGCAACTCAGTATTCTTTTTCCTCCAAACACGACAAGTTGTGTTTCTACCAAACAGTTCCAGTTTGGTTTCATCAGACCATAGGACATTCTCCCAAAACTCCTCTGGATCATCCAAATGCTCTCTAGCAAACTTCAGACGGGCCCGGACATGTACTGGCTTAAGCAGTGGGACACGTCTGGCACTGCAGGATCTGAGTCCATTGTGGCGTAGTGTGTTACTTATGGTAGGCCTTGTTACATTGGTCCCAGCTCTCTGCAGTTCATTCACTACGTCCCCACGCGTGGTTCTGGGATTGTTGCTCACCGTTCTTGTGATCATTCTGACCCCACGGGGTGGGATTTTGCGTGGAGCCCCAGATCGAGGGAGATTATCAGTGGTCTTGTATGTCTTCCATTTTCTAATTATTGCTCCCACTGTTGATTTCTTCACTCCAAGCTGGTTGGCTATTGCAGATTCAGTCTTCCCAGCCTGGTGCAGGGCTACAATTTTGTTTCTGGTGTCCTTTGACAGCTCTTTGGTCTTTACCATAGTGGAGTTTGGAGTCAGACTGTTTGACGGTGTGCACAGGTGTCTTTTTATACTGATAACAAGTTTAAACAGGTGCCATTACTACAGGTAATGAGTGGAGGAAAGAGGAGACTCTTAAAGAAGAAGTTACAGGTCTGTGAGAGCCAGAAATCTTCATTGTTTGTTTCTGACCAAATACTTATTTTCCACCATAATATGCAAAAAAAATGATAAAAAAACAGACAATGTGATTTTCTGGATTTTTTTTTCTCAGTTTGTCTCCCATAGTTGAGGTTTACCTATGATGTAAATTACAGACGCCTCTCATCTGTTTAAGTGGTGGAACCTGCACTATTGCTGACTGACTAAATACTTTTTTGCCCCACTGTAGATAGATATGGGATGGATAGATACATACAGAAATATATTTATCCATATATCTATCTATAGATATTTGCATATATATATATATATATATCTATAGATATTTCCATAGATATATCCATATCCATGTTTCTTAATGAACAATGTTTCACTTAAAAAAAAAAAAAAAAATGGTGTGAGCTACCGTACAATTTTCTGCGCCAGAGGGGGAAAGCCAACGGCCGGGGGCCAATATTTGTAGCCTGGGAAGGGGGTAATACCCATTGCCTCTTCTCAGGCTATGAATATCAGCGCAGAGCTGTCTGCATAGCCTTTACTGGCTATTAAAATAGGGAGACCCCCCCAAAAAATGATGTGGGGTCCCACTATATTTTATAGCCAGAAAGGCTATGCAAACAGCTGCGGGCTGATATTCATAGCCTAGAATGGGGCCATGGATATCGCCCCCCCCGGCTACAAATACCAGCCCGCAGCCGCCCAGAAATGGCACTTAGCCCCTCTCTTCCCACTCTCGTGTAGCAGTGGGATATGGGGTAATAAGGGGTTAATGTCACCTTGCTATTGTAAGGTGACATTAAGCCCGGTTAATAATGGAGAGGCGTCAATAAGACGCCTATCCATTATTAATCCTATAGTAGGAAAGGGTTAAAAAACACACACAAGACTAAAGTATTTTAATGAAATAAAACACAACACGATTTTCATATTTTTATTGCACACCCAGATCCAAGCGAAGCCCCAGGTCTCCTATAATAAAAAGTAAAAAAATAAACCAACCGTATACTCCGCAGTCCAATTAATAATGAGTGTCCTACGAAGATTTCCCCTATAAAACAGTGACATCAGGTGGTGTCACTGCTCTATAGGGTCTCCCAGTGATGAACTTACAGGAGACAATGGCTCCTGCAGTGCATCACTGTGGTTACCTGAGTTCAGGCTCTCACTTTACAGCAATGCTGCATGAGAATTAGGGTTAGGGGACCTCTTTCCCAGCAGCGGAGGGATACACAGCAATCCTCCGCCAGTCAATTCACCACTGGAGCCCCTGTAGAGCACTGACATCACCCGAGATCGCCGTGGGACCCTTGTTATTAATTGTACTATGGCAGAAAGGTAAGTATAGGTTGGTTTATTATTTTCGTTTTATTAAAGGAGACAAGGGCTTCAGGGAATTAGGTGATTGGTAAGTATGTAATCTGTATTATGTCTTGTGTGTTCTGTATGTGTTTTTTTACATTCAACACATTAGCCGAATGATGGGACTACTACTGTCCCATCATTGGCTAATGTGTCACTCACTGACAGTGTAGCAGGCATAGCCCGATGGGACTTGTAGTCCCATCGGACCATGCCTGTATACACATACACACACACACATTACTATGGCTATGTGCGGGGGGTCTGCGGTCTGTGCAGGGGGGTCTGGAAGCTGTGTGTGTGTGTATGCGTATGCAGGCATCGGACGATTCCAGCATACACACACACATACAGCCCGCAGACCCCCCGCACAGCCTGCAGACCCTTCCCGCACAGCCCCGCAGACCCCCCACAGCCTGCAGACCCCCTCGCACAGCCAGCAGACCTCAGCACCGCCCACAGCCCAGTCACTCTTGATAAGTGACCGCTGTCTGTGGAGGCTGGGTCCCGTCTACTGATGATGTCATGTCAATTTCCAGAGTCAGGAAATTGACGTGACGTTGGTAGATATTAGCGGCGGCTGCAGCCTGGGGGTTATGTGACCCAGACTCAGCCGCCAGCATAGCGCCGCTCACAGGCAGTATCGGCAACAGAAGGTATTTACAAAATTCATTAGGGGCCCCGGGGGGATACATTGGGGGGTTAATTGAAAGTAGTGGACAACCCCTTTAATGTGAAAAAAATAACTTTTTGAATTTACCAAATGGCTGCAATGAAACAAAGGGTGACAAATTTAAAGGGATCTGAATACTTTCCTTACCCACTGTATGTGTGTGACAGCATACATAGGCCACATCTTGGTATTCTCTACCAATCTGCCAACACACAGGAGGGACGTTCACCAGGCTCTGCCAAGATTAAGAACCGTCTCTGCATTTTCATCCTGGACTGCTCCTATTTCTGCCCTGACCCGCATGGGAGCCAATCCTAAGGAATGAACTGCATAAGCAGAAGACGCCTTTGTATCCCTTAATCAGGCATTCTCCTCGGCTCCTGTGCTGCATCGCCCAAACCATAAGAAGTTCCTCATGGACGTGGATGTATCTTCCACAGGGGCCAGTGCCGTTCTAACTCAGAAGTCTTCATCCAGTTACATGGTGTCCTCTGTCTTCTTCTCTAAGCTCTTCTCTGCACCGGAACACAATTACTCTATTGGCAATAAAGAAATGCTCACGATAAAGCTGGCTCTGGAGGAGTGGATGTACTTGTTGGAAGGAGCGTTGCACCTGTAGTAATATACACTGTCCACAAGAATATTGCTTATCTGCAGTCCGCACAGTGGCTTAACCCTTGTCAAGGCGGATGCTCTCCAGGTCCTTCAAGGCCTCCAACCAGGAGGAGGAGTGACCCCTCAAAAATAATCATTCTCTCTTTATGTGGACATTTCCTTTTTCTCTGTGCTAATTATTTTGGTCTCCTGACCTTTGGCAGATGACCAATATTTACAGTTTGGTTGTTACATGCCATATTACAATAAGGAACGTGTTATGTGTACATCGTTTACCCTATGCCTGATACTTTAAAGTGTGGAACAGTGCAATGGATTTTTTTGACACTGTGCGCCACTTGTCCATCGCCTTTTCCTTATAATGTGAGTTTTTGGTAATATTATTTTGTGTTAATGTTATTTTTTTTTTATATATGTTTGGATTTTGTACTCTATGTATCTTGTAGGTTATATGGATGTTACTTTGGATTTCTCATCTTTCTAACATCGTCAGTCCAATAGCCAAGTGGAACGAATCAATTATCTCCTAATTTTCTCCGGCACTTTGTCCATGCTCACCACAGTGACTGGCCTGAACTCCTGCCTTGGGCTGAATTCTCTTACAATAACCATGTGACTGAGTCTTCTGCCACATTTCCGTTTATTTGTGGTCTATGGTCAACACCCCAAGGTCCCATTTCCTGTGGCTGTCACCTCCGATATTCCTGCTGCTGATTCCTTCATCAGGAACTTTCCTGAAATCTGGGTGGACACCAAAGTGTCCTTAGTGAAATCCTCTGAATTGATAAACTGACACGCATATAAGAGACATTTGGATATGCCTCTGTTTCATCCTAGTCTAGCTATCATTTAAGTATATCTATCTGAAGATACCGTCCTTTAAATTGGGTTCTTGCTTCATCGGCTGCTTCGAGGTGTTGAAAAGAATTTATCCAGTAGTCTACAAACTCAAACTTGTCTACTTCGAATCACCATTTCCTTCCATGTGTCTCTTCTCAAACCTGCTGTCAGTTCTTTTTTCAAGGTTCCTGGTACGACTCAGGCTACTGTCAGAACTGAGGTAGAGAATATTTTGGCCACCAAGAGGGTAAGAGAAAAGACCTTCTTTCTTCCAAGGAGCCTATGGAGAACATCCATGCCCCTCTCCTTCGGGAGAAATTTCTGGCAGGCTTGAAAAAGATGGGGCCTAAGGGGGAAGGGGTACTGTAGAACTGGCGTCTCTGCCGGTAGTCCCTCTCTCCCTACAGAGACACCAGCGTACTCACCACCACTGCCCCTGTCCTGCTCCTTCCAGGTCCGCTACAGCTTGCTGCATCGCCAATGCTCTTCTCAACGACAGCCAGTCCCACTGCACCCACCAGTGCTCATCTTAATGGCAGCCAGTCTAGTTGCACCAGCCAGTGCTCATCTCTTCTTCAGCCAGTCCTGTCTGCCGCTTCAATTCCTGTCATCTTTCTCTGCCTGCCTGCATCTGTTAGACATTTCCTTGGGACGCCCAACTACCCGTTCTTAGGGGTCAACTGCCATCTACCCAAGGTCAGTCCTGGAATAGTCCAGGTGGAATAGCACTTTTAAGCATTTATATGTGTGTCTCTATGACATACAGTACAGACCAAAAGTTTGGACACACCTCATTAAGGCTACGTTCACATTAGCGTCATGCGACGCTGCGTCGTCGACGCACGACAACGCATGCGTCATGCGCCCCTATCTTTATCATTGGGGACGCATGCGTTGCGTTGTCGTGCGTTTTCGGTAAAACGCACAACGCATGCGTCGTTTCACCGCACCTGGGTGGCGTCGGAGACGCTACATGTTGCATTTTTGTAGCGTCCAAAAATCGCACGCGTCGCACTTGCGTCGCTCGTGCATCGTCAATGCGTTACAATTTCCCATTGAAACCTATTGACAACGCACTTGCGTCGCGTGTGTGCGTCGTGCGTGCGTTGTGCGACGCATGCGTCGTTAGATAAAATTAAACAAAAAAGTGTCTAGACAGTGTCTAGACAGTGCAAACAGTGATAAAAACATCCCCCATATATAAAGAAAATGTTTGGATTGTTTGTCACTTCTGCTGCAGGCTACACATGAGACTAGACACTACTAGACACACTACAAGATTGTCTTTTCATCCGCTGTCCAGAGATGTAAGTATAGAATGATTCTGTGCATTTTCTACATGTTTTTTAAAATTGTTTTTGCAAGTTGTGTATTATATTCTGCACTGTGGTTTTTTAAAGATATTGTTGTATTTTTAGTCTGGTTGTGATGTATGGCGTTGTATAGAATGGCGTTTCATTGTCTGCGGCCTGTTCTTTACAGGATAGATTTTTCTTTTCCATTTTTTGGTTTGGTGGTGTTTTTTGTATTCAGTTGTGATGTTTTCTTGCCTTATATGATGGCGTTTAATAGTCTCCGGCCCTGTCGGTTTTATTGTTAAGTATGGTAGTATAGAATGATTCTGCGCCCTTTTATTAAATGTAATAATTTTTTAATGCAAGTTGTGTATTATGTTCAGCACTGTGGTTGTGTAAAGACATTGTTGTATGTTTCTGGTTGTGATGTATGGCGTTGTATGGCCTTTTATATTGTATCCGTCCCTGTTGGATTTATTGTAAAATATGGTGTGTTATTTCTGCCCTTAATTTTTGGGGGTTGATAATTTTTACCTTTCAAAAATCTATTGTGTTTTTTGGGTTTGTCCATGCATACTGTACTTTAAAAAAAAAAAAAAAAAAATACTCTTTTGGGATTACTACATAGGGTCTGTTGTAGATTAGTTTTCTTATCTTTAGGCTTTTGTTTACTTTGGCATTGGGTTGTCTCTGCCATTGTTTCTTTTAATCAATGTGGCAGTGTTGTTTGCTCATCGTTAGTTCAGTTGGAGTGCAATGTTCTTTGTGGTTGAAATGAAAATGTTTTTTTTTTTTATATTGCTGGATTGTGCATAGGAGCATAGGATCAATGTTATTTTTTTTTTTTTTTCAGAATCAGAATTGCATTATGGCCAGCGATACCAGCAACACCCCACCGCTGACGAGTCCGGTGAGTACATGATCTACTATTGCTTACTATATTCGCTGTCATTTGTAGATGGGTCACTCAACTTTTTGGTAAACTATTTTGCAGGCTTCTTCAAGTGAGGAGGAGAACCAGGAGGAACAGAGGGAGCAGGAGCAGGGACCACGGGGCCAAGCTGTGGCTGCAGGACGGAGAGTAAGTTTTTATTTCAAACCTATTCATTTTTTTTGTGTAATTTTTTTGTTTTTGCGGGTATGGGGGGTGGTGGGAGGGGGTGGTGGTGTTTGTGGTAGGTGGCGGTGGAGGAAGTAGGAACAACTTTTTTTTTTTTTCTTGCAAACATTAATATTTTCCTTTTATTCTAGGTTTCACAACGGGCCCTGGATGAACCACTGGATATTGACCTGATGGTGGCATCCATAGAAGCACGGGGCCCGTTGTGGGACAGCCGTGACCCCCGGCACGCGGACCAGGGCATATTGCGGCGTCTGTGGTTAGAGGTGGCACAATCGCTGTGGGATGGCTTTGACAGCGCTTCCCCCAAGGCCAAAGCTAGTTTCCGTAAGTATTTCCAAAATGCTGCTGTGACCCATCATGCCAGGATTACACAACCGTCTGTGATGTCTTCTATTGGTATTGCACACGGTTGCGTAATCGTTTTCAATATATTCTCTAAAACATTTTTTATTTTTTTAATTTATACACAGTTAAACAATTGAAGACCAGATGGCGCTCCATGAAGGACCGCTTCAGGAGGGGCCTGAAAAAGGAGGGACAGAGCCGTAGTGGTGCTGCCGCTTCAAGGACCTCGGTGTACAAGTACAACCGTATACTGCAGTTCTTGCCACCGGTCCTTGAAAGCAGAGAGTAAGTATAGTACCTATGCACACACCTAGTTTTTACAACATGCATATTCACCTACTATATTCCAGTCACGTAGCTTATTGCCCAGCCAGTTATTTTGGCAAGTACAAAGTATAGAAATGAAGAAAAAAAGGAAAGCTCAACGAGGCGTGAAAAGTAAAAAATACATACTTTTATCCTCTTCAATAATAAGCAGAGGATGAAACATCAGCACAATACAATAGACACTATGTACGCGTTTCAGGTGACACGGAACATCCGACCTGAAACGCGTAGATAGTGTTTTTATTGTATTGTGCAGATGTTTCATCCTCTGCTTCTGATTGAAGTGAATAAAGTATTTATTTTTTACTTTTCACGCCTTGTTGACCTCGAATTTTTTATTCATTTCTGGTCTTCTCACACTTGACACAGCGGCTCCCTTCTGTGATTACTACAATGGAGAGCTTTACTTACTAGTAATTTCCCTGAAATCATAAGTATACAGAAAACAGAAAGATAGTAGATTGGCCATGCCCAGGCAATATTTCATAGTGGAGTAGTATAGTGCCCATCCTGTTGTATCCCAGATTTTTTATACACAAAAAATTAAAATATAATAGACACGTCATACCTTCAACTGCAAGGCAGGTTATGTTCCCATGGTTGCTCAGCTCGCAGGACCTGTGATGTTGTCTCGGTCACATGACCGTGACGTCATGGCAGTTCCAACGTAAGCATAATTGTCTGGCGTTACAAACCGCAACCATGGGTGACTATTTGTAATTAAATAAATGCATTTTTTTTTAATATTGATGGTGCATATGCAGTGTCAATATTAAAAATAGGTTAATATTAATGGCGGCAATGGATACCTGGCGGTAAAGTTAATTAATGACGCATGTGAAATGTGATATTTAGTATAGTAATGGTTTCATTATGTTTTCACAGAACACACAGCAGCACCCGCGAGCCTGTCCGACCCTCTGGAGCGGTCCTTTGTGAAGCGCCATCTGAACTGTCGCAGCCATCCCACAGCGAGAGCAGGTCTGCACCACCACAATCTGGCGAACCGGCAGCCGGTCCATCAGATGTTCCCCTGGCCGAGGCCTCTGGCGTTCCTTCCTTCGGGTCTTCCCGACAGCGTCAGCGGGCCTCGGACAGGGCGGTCATGCCCGAATTTTTACATTTGAGCACCGTATTTCAGAATGGTTTCAAGGCGCTGTGCGATAAAATGTCCAATATCGAGCGGCGTCTTGAAAACATCGAATCGGATCTCTCGAGGCCGGCCAAACATTTTTTTAGTGCCATTCACAAGGGCATGGTTGAACATCTTACGCCGGAACTCCAGATTTCGGTCATGCAGGGCTGCAATAATGCATATGTCACTGCTCTGCAGCAGGCTCGGGTCATGCAGTCAGCGACAAATGTGCCCGCAGTACCATCGCTGGCTGCCATGACTCCGACTCCTGCTGCAGAGCACCACCACAGAGCTCCGCGTGCCGAGGGCCACCGCCACCGCCACCACAGAACAGAGCCCCAAAGTTCAGAGCATGACAGGCCTTCAAGGGCACACAGACGGGAAGCCGACCCACACCCAGAGGGAGAGAGGAGGCAAAAAAAGAAGAAGACAGCGACGACAAGCACTACGACCTTGGCTATGGCTGCTCCCAAAACTACCACCAGAACACAGCCTGGGTCGACCCGGAGCACACCAAGTACCCAGGCTGGGTCTACACGGAGTACACCCAGTACCCAGCCTGGGTCTACAAGGAGTACACCATCACAGCCTGGGTCTACCCGGAGCCGGAGTAGCCAGCCAAGGACACTGGTCGTCCCTCCTCCTCCCTCACCTCCTGCTTTGGCAGTCTCGCCACCATCAACTGCCTGGATTGATGTCGGCATCCCGTCTAGTGTGATAGACTATGCTGCTTCCTGCCCCTCGTCCTCCTCCTCGGTCTCCTCAACACCCCCAAAAAGTGGGGGATATCAATCCCCTTTAATCGCTGATGTTGATACCCCCTAACATTTCCCATTCCCTTTTTTTTTGGTGTCTCTAAATAAAATTTATATTTTTAAAAAAAAAAATAGTTTTTATTGTCTCAAATAAAGTTTGCACCAAATCACACCTTGCGCCGTATACACAAATCTTGTCTTTGTAACACCTGATGTGCAATGTCTGACAATATTTTTTCTATTTTTTTTTTTTATTTTTTTATAGGGCTGTCGCTCATTGTACTATCAGATGTTACAAACACAAACAGCATTGCTCAATATGTCAAGTTTAAAATGTACCATCACACAACGATTTCAGTATCGATAAAGTTGGTTTTTGTGTGTACCGACGTTATCTTTTCTGAAATCGTAAAACGATTAGGCCCCTGCTGTGTCAGCGAATGATTTGGAATTTTTTGGGGTAACTGGTCACACGCTGTCATTGTTGGATCGGCGTGTTTGACACCGATCCAGCGATGTCTTTGTTTTAAACAAGGGAATATTGGGTTACTAGCGCAGTGTTTTAAACACTCAAATAAAATGTGAACAATACCCCACAAATATAAAAAGGTGTCAACCACGTCCCTCGCCGTCATCTTTCCGCACTGACTGACACTGTGATTCCCGCCCGTAAAGCAGAGCACACCGTTGACTTAATAATAAACGCTGTGCTGTGCTTTAGGGCTGGCACAGTACGGAAAGCTGACGGCGATGGACGTGTCACACACCGGAATGTAAGGGTTTTTTGTATTTTTTAAAATTACATTTACAATGGTAAACATCGTGAGTGCGGCCATAACACGGGGACTTGCTCTTTTTTGATCGCTGGAGAGCTGTCTGTGTGACAGCTCTCCAGCAACCACGCGACAAATAAACAACGATCACGGTCCGGTCGTATCACTGGTTGGTCTCGTTGGATAATAGTTTTATTAATGTACATTAAGAATATTGGTCAGGTGAGGTGGTAGCAATGTTCACAGTGTCGCCACTATTTGACTCTGGACGATTTATAGCATCCTGAGTACAATAGTGTTAACTCTGTAGAGTTTTGCAAACATGATCGTCTCCCTCCTTGTCAAGCCAGGTTCCATATGCAAATAGTCTGCAGGATTAAAAATGGTTGACAAGGTGGGAGCCGATTATGTTATACGTCAAAACTATGGAACACACAAATTTTGTGGGACACACATTACTTTCAATAAAATTGGATTTTATTACTATTACTATGGAAAAAAGTATGGGAGATTTGTTTTTTGAAAACGGAAAGGCACAAGAACTTTATTTCAAAACACAACGCATTAGACAATCAGGGGACATTATAGGATGGTTAAATGACATGGACTCCACAGTGTTTACATGACATCATAATAACAAGAAGAATTAAACCATTTGATCTTGCCATGAAACACGGCCAACATCTGAAATAAAGTATGCAGCAAATTGGTCCCTCATATGAGCAATCTCCACAGTTGTCCGCAGAGGATGATCTTGATAATCAGGCAATGGATTTTGTATGGGTTCATCGAGTTCCACGTTGACTCTCTCTTTATCAATAATAAAATTGTGGAGAACCACACACGCCTTCACGACCTCATCCACTGTCTCAATTTTCAAATTTATAGCGGATCCTAAGATACGCCATTTGGAGACAAGGATTCCAAAGGCGCACTCCACAGTTCTTCTGGCCCTGGACAGTCTATAATTAAATATAGTTTTGGTGCGGTCCAACCCCCGACTGGAGTACGGTTTAAGTAGGTTGCCACTCATTTGAAAAGCCTCATCCCCAACAACAACAAATGGCAGGGCCGGGCCTTCGGTGTTGGGAAGAGTTCGTGGATGGGGGAAATTAAAATTGTTATTGTACAATCTTCGGCCCATATCAGACTCCTTAAATGTCCGTGAATCATTTGCACGGCCAAACGCTCCAATGTCCACAGCGAGAAACCTGCAGTCCGCACCTGCAATTGCCATCAGCACGGTGGAAAAGTATTTTTTATAATTAAAAAAAAGAGATCCACTTCTTGAAGGCTTGGTAATCCTAATGTGCTTCCCATCCACGGCTCCAATACAGTTAGGGAAAGAACACACTTGTTCGAATTTTTGGGCGTTGGCCTGCCATATTTCTCTTGTAGGGATGGGTAAAAATTCCTCCCGGAGGTTGTCCCACAATGCGCGGCATGTGTCGGCAATAATACCAGACAGTGTGGAGACTCCAATCCGAAACTGGAAATGCAGTGATCTCAATGTCTCTCCGGTAGCAAGGAAACTGACAAGAAGAAAAATAAATAAATGTAATTAATTAAATTGATTTGAAAACATTTTTCATTCATAATTACAATCCCCCACCCCACAATAGCAAAACACATTACTTTAAAAAATAGCAAGAACATATAAATCCTTCACATTGCATTACGTACCGTAGAGTCACCAGCAGACGTTCCTCGGGGGAAATCGATTTACGGAGCTGCGTGTCCTGCCTGGAAATGCTTCCTTCCACCAGACGCAGCAGATATCGGAAGCTGTTTTGTGACATCCTGGTGTATTCGAAGTATTTCTCCTGGTTCTCATTTAATTCACCAAACAGACAATGGTAGGCTCCACGACTCTCTCGGACTTCCACTATAGGGTGTAGCCAAAAACGCCGACGACTCCTTCTCCGTAGTTTGTCTCTTTTCCTCTGTTCATGACAGGCAATAGCATAAGCAATAGCAAGGGCTAATTCCAGCTCAAAATTGAGGTAGATACTCTCCATGGTACGCTCCATCCTGATGCTGTATGGTTGGAAATAATCTATGTCGGGGTATATATACCACTATTACATTAATACCCACCCTCATCTACCCATTGGTGGCATTATCTATTGTCTAGACACTAGACCCACCCTCTTCTATTCATTGGTGGTGTTATCTAGTGTCTAGACACTAAATTGTGTGTAAAGATATAATCATTGTTTGACAACGCATGCGTCGTAAAACGCTGCGTTTTTTGTAAAAACGCAACAAAAACGCACAAAAAACGCTGCGTTTTACGACGCATCCGTCCGACGCTTGCGTCAAAAAAGGTGCGTTTTTGCGTGCGTTTCCGATCCATCGTGCGTTGCGTCGGCGACGCAGCGTCGCATGACGCTAATGTGAACGTAGCCTAAAAGATTTTTCTGTATTTTCATGACTATGAAAATTGTAAATTCACAATGAAGGCATCAAAACTATGAATTAACACATGTGGAATTATATACTTAACAAAAAAGTGTGAAACAACTGAAAATATGTCTTATATTCTAGGTTCTTCAAAGTAGCCACCTATTGCTTTGACGACTTCTTTGCACCCTCTTGGCATTCTCTTGATGAGCTTCAAGAGTTAGTCACTGGAAATGGTCTTCCAACAATCTTGAAGGCGTTCCCAGAAATGCTTAGCACTTGTTGGCCCTTTTGCCTTCACTCTGCGGTCCAGCTCTCCCCAAACAATATACATACCTTCCGTTGATCTGTAACGTCCCACGCTGTAAATCCATCTGAAGGGGTTAAAATATTTTACAGGCAGGAGCTCTGCTATAATGCAGCTGTGCTCCTGTCTGTAAAACCCCGGGGAATGAAGGTGATGTAGGTCAATGACCTATAGTTACCTTCATTCGCGGTGATGCGCCCTCTGCTGGATGTCCTCATATGAACTCGAGCCTGGGAGCTTTCCAGGAAAGTTCCCACGCTCGAGGTCATTTGAGGACATCCAGCAGAGGGCGCATCACCGGGACTGAAGGTAACTATAGGTCATTGACCTACACTACCTTCATTCCCCGGGGTTTTACAGGCACGAGCACAGCTGCATTATAGCGGAGCTCCTGCCTGTAAAATATTTTAACCCCTTCAGATGGATTTACATCGTGGGACGTGACAGATCATCGGAAGGTATAAAGAAAACACTCCTACCCCGTGACCATAGACCTACCAGAGATTAACACCACACCAGGATCTTAATCATTAAAATTAATTTTTATTATACAATTCAAAATAGCAACATTACAACAACATATAAAATCAAATACCAGTACGCACCACAGGACAATAATATAATAATAATATAATATACAATATACTAGCAGCAATACCCAGAGCAATATAGATCCCTACCAATGTTATATTTATAGAATGCAGTATCCAAATTTAATATACAGCAAAAAGAGCAATTTTTACAGAAAATATTGATATGAAACTATATAACTGTTGAAGTATTAAAAAGAAGACTAGATGTAATAAATAAAGTGTTTATATGCTACAAAAATCTATTCTATCACAGAATGATCAAACCAAGGTAAAAAAATATATACACAAAAATCCGTGAAAAAACTAAAAATCATAAAAAAATATATATAAATATATGATATATATATAAGAAAAATGTGCCCATAAGACAGTCAATACATATTCTGCCACACACTAGTGTATATAAAAAAATATGCTGAAGTGCTGTAAACCAAAAAAGAAATGCCACATGCAGGAGTATGCAAAATCCAACTGATTACTATTACCAAATAGTGCTTCCTCACTTAAATGAGTAAGATCACATGAAAAGTGCTATGTGCTGTGCATATGAAGACTATATATCTGTGCCACAGAAAACAGGTAATTGCTCAGCTGTAGGTGATGTACTGAATACAATAGAGCGCTGTGATATCTGGGTTACAATAAAGCGCACACTAAAAGTGCTGTGTGCTGTGCATATAAAGAGTCTATGTATGTGCCACAGAAGCACTGGCGTAGGAAGGGGGGTGCGGGGGGGGCGGTCCGCCCCGGGCGGCACAATGCGGGGGGCGGCCGGCGCTGCAGGAGAAGAAAAAAAAAAAAAAGACGCCCCTTTAAATCTTCGGGCGGCGCCGTCCGCCGCCACGACCAGGGCCAGCTCCCCCCACCACCGGACCCCGCCCCCCGCTCTATACTCACCTCTCCTGGTTCCTGCGGCGCCGGCAGCTGCAGCGTCCTCTGACTCTGCGACGTCTCAGAGCAGAGGGCGCGATGACGTGACTACTGTGCGCGCCGCTCTGCCTCTCTGTCCTGAGCGTCGCAGAGCCGGAGAGACGCTGACTGCACCGGACCTGCGCTAGGAACGGGAGAGGTGAGGATTTTACTTTTTTTTTTTTTCTTTATGTCTGACTGTCTGGGGCTGGGGCAATGCTGGACACACTGGGGCAATACTGGAGACCATGGGGCAGATTGCTGGACACACTGGGGCAATACAGGAGACCATGGGGCAGAATGCTGGACACACTGGGGCAATACAGGAGACCATGGGGCAGATTGCTGGACACACTGGGGCAATACTGGAGACCATGGGGCAGAATGCTGGACACACTGGGGAAATACTGGAGACCATGGGGCAGAATGCTGGACACACTGGGGCAATACAGGAGACTATGGGGCAGATTGCTGGACACACTGAATACTGGAGACCATGGGGCAGATTTCAGGACACATTGAGGCAATGCTGGAGACCCTGGGCAGACTTCTGGACATACTGGGGCAATACTGGAGACCATGGGGCAGATTGCTGGACACACCGAGGCAATACTGGAGACCATGGGGCAGAATGCTGGACACACTGGGGCAATACAGGAGACCATGGGGCAGATTGCTGGATACACCGGGGCAATACTGGAGACCATGGGGCAGAATGCTGGACACACTGGGGCAATACAGGAGACCATGGGGCAGATTGCTGGACACACTGGGGCAATACTGGAGACCCTGGGGCAGATTTCTGGACACATTGAGGCAATGCTGGAGACCCTGGGGCAGACTTCTGGACACACTGGGGCAATGCTGGACACTGGGGCAGATTGCTGGACACACTGGGGGTAATATGCTGGACACACTGGGGCAATGCTGGACACTGGGGGTAATATGCTGGACACACTGGGGCAGACTGCTGGACACACTGGGGAAAGGCTGGACACACTGGGGGCAGTGCTGGACATACTGGGGCAGATTGCTGGACACACTGGGGGTAATATGCTGGACACACTGGGGCAGATTGCTGGACAACATGGGGGTAATATGCTGGACACACTGGGGCAGATTGCTGGACAACATGGGGGTAATATGCTGGACACACTGGGGGCAGGACTTGAGGCATGGGCAGAATGTAGATACGGGGCATGATTGGAGACACGGGGCAGGATTGGATCATGGGGCAGGACGGATACGATGGAGGCTGGTGGGGCAGGATGTGGAGATCATATGGGGTAGAATGGATACTCATGAGGGCAGGATGCGAGAACATATGGCTGGAGCCAGGAATGAGAAACGGGGCCAGGGTGGGGAATATTATTACCATAGGGGCTAATTAAGGGATATTATTACTGCAGTGATGTATTTATTTTATTTTTTGAGTATACTGTTTTAAATGGGGGGGCGGTCCTGTTACTGTGCAGAGTGACACTATATCACCTTTTTTTCTTCATGTGATGTAATGTAGAAGTTGTGAAAAATTAAGTAATGTGTTCTGCAAGCGGAGCTCGAGATAACTGTGTTATTTCCTGCAGAAACGAGTCCTGGCTGGAAGGAATGATGGCGGTCTGTGCTGGATGAAAGATGAAGGACTTCACCTAGAGACGTCACTGGTGAGTCAGTGTTACCTATACACTGACACTATACACTGTATACTATATAGAGGTCCTGTGTATAATGTCACCAGTGATCTCTGTATTACCTCTACACAGACACTGCATACTAAGTACAGATCTCCTGTGAATACTGGCACTTATGGTGATAGTATTGTGGTTTTTTTTTTTATTACTGATCAGTATTGTAGTATTCAGTCACTATGTGGTGGTAATATGTGGTCTGGAAATGGTGTTGTGGTATTTGTCCCTTGTACAGTTAGGTCCATATGTATTTGGACAGAGACAACATTTTTCGAATTTTGGTTATAGACATTACCACAATGAATTTTAAACAAAACAGTTCAGATGCAGTTGAAGTTCAGACTTTCAGCTTTCGTTTTAGGGTATCCACATTAAAATTGGATGAAGGGTTTAGGAGTTTCAGCTCTTTAACATGTGCCACCCTGTTTTTAAAGGGACCAAAAGTAATTGGACAGATTCAATAATTTTAAATAAAATGTTCATTTTTAGTACTTGGTTGAAAACCCTTTGTTGGCAATGACTGCCTGAAGTCTTGAACTCATGGACATCACCAGACGCTGTGTTTCCTCCTTTTTGATGCTCTGCCAGGCCTTCACTGCGGTGGTTTTCAGTTGCTGTTTGTTTGTGGGCCTTTCTGTCTGAAGTTTAGTCTTTAACAAGTGAAATGCATGCTCAATTGGGTTGAGATCAGGTGACTGACTTGGCCATTCAAGAATATTCCACTTCTTTGCTTTAATAAACTCCTGGGTTGCTTTGGCTTTATGTTTTGGGTCATTGTCCATCTGTAGTATGAAACGACGACCAATCAGTTTGCTGCATTTGGCTGGATCTGAGGACACAGTATGGCTCTGAATACCTCAGAATTCATTCGGCTGCTTCTGTCCTGTGTCACATCATCAATAAACACTAGTGACCCAGTGCCACTGGCAGCCATGCATGCCCAAGCCATCACACTGCCTCCGCCGTGTTTTACAGATGATGTAGTATGCTTTGGATCATGAGCTGTACCACACCTTCACCATACTTTTCTCTTTCGATCATTCTGGTAGAGGTTGATCTTGGTTTCATCTGTACAAAGAATGTTCTTCCAGAACTGTGCTGGCTTTTTTAGATGTTTTTTTTATCAAAGTCCAGTCTAACCTTTTTATTCTTGATGCTTATGAGTGGCTTGCACCGTGCAGTGAACCCTCTGTATTTACTTTCATGCAGTCTTCTCTTTATGGTAGATTTGGATATTGATACGCCTACCTCCTGGAGAGTGTTGTTCACTTGGTTGGCTGATGTGAAGGGGTTTCTCTTCACCACGGAGATTATTCTGCAATCATCCACCACTGTTGTCTTCTGTGGGCGCCCAGGTCTTTTTGCATTGATGAGTTCACCAGTGCTTTTTTCTTTCTCAGGATGTACCAAACTGTAGATTTTGCCACTCCTAATATTGTAGTAATTTCTCAGATGATGTTTTTCTGTTTTTGCAGCTTAAGGATGGCTTGTTTCACCTGCATGGAGAGCTCCTTTGACCGCATGTTTACTTCACAGCAAAACCTTCCAAATGCAAGCACCACACCTCAAATCAACTCTAAGCCATTTATCTGCTTAATTGAAAATGACATAACGAGGGGATTGCCCACACCTGTACATGAAATAGCCTTGGAGTCAATTGTCCAATTACTTTTGGTCCCTTTAAAAACAGGGTGGCACATGTTAAGGAGCTGAAACTCCTAAACCCTTCATCCAATTTTTAATGTGGATACCCTCAAATGAAAGCTGAAAGTCTGAACTTCAACTGCATCTGAATTGTTTTGTTTAAAATTCATTGTGGTAATGTCTATAACCAAAATTCGAAAAATGTTGTCTCTGTCCAAATATATATGGACCTAACTGTATGTAGTATTATTCGGTCACTATGTGGCCTGGTCATGGTGTGGTGGTATTAAGTCACAGGTGTGGCATGTGGGGGTGACACCATTAGGCCCAGTTTAAGTTCTACAAAACAGGAAAACCGTTTTTGGTAACCTTTGTGTGTGGGGGGGGGGGCGCCAAACTCGGGAACAGCCCCGGGCGGCAAAAGCTCTAGCTACGCCTCTGCACAGAAGTACTACTAAATCTAGTGCTAAAAAAATTATTCGCTCAGCTACGAGGGATGCACAGGATACAATAAAGCACCGTGCTATCAGAAATACAATGAGGCGCACACAGAAAGTGCTATGTGCTATGTATATAAAGAGTCTGTATGTGCCACAAAAGGTTCTGCTATATATAGTGCTCAGCTGCGGGGGATACACGGGATACAATAGACCGCTGTGCTACCAGGGTTACAATGAAGTACTATATACTTATAACAAATGCGAAAGGGATCTAAAAATATATTGCCAATATATACCTTGGGTTGCTGAGTCCTGTGGGAAACGCACCCCGACGCGCGTTTCGGAAGAATTCCTTCGTCAGGGGGTGTTCTGTCTAAGTCTGAAGGGGGTTATATACCAGCGTACAACCTATTCCTAGCGCCACTAGTGCCGGCGGCGCATGCGCGGTCAGGAGGATCCGGTGAGCCGACGTCACGCCCCACGTGACCGGACGCACGGGCCAGAATACCCGGCGTTACCAAGGACACGGGGACGCAACAACAGCGCACGGAACACAGACCGCACATGCGCTCCACCAGGAGCGCAGTATAGGAGGTAACGCGTTACCTATAAGTGTCCAAAATCATCTGGTTAGATACGTGTTCTCAACATTAAGCCATAAAGGGAGGGATTTCATATATTTGCACTCATGGAGACTACTGCTGAGATAAAGTAATTGCAGAGTATTTATAAAATGAACATTTAGGTAGCAAATCCAATTGGGTGTACTTGATTCAATAAGCAGAACATTTAGGCACAATATGTCTCATGATAAGAACTATATATGGGGTAAAACCTATTACTACTTTATGTATTTCCACACTTATGTTTTGCAAATATCATTTGTTGTTAAAAAATGTGATCATATATGGATTAACCATGTTAAAGTGTCCCACATGACACATATCCCTTGCTTCCCATGTATTTACCCAAATGAGAATTATCCAATATCAATATTATTTGTGTGGATGTATGAGCATAACTACATATATATGGCAGAAATATATAAGTATATACACCACGGATACCCTCTTACATAACACATAATCTTCGGGCTCAAAATCATGTAGGTGGCATATATACGTGATGTCTAGAAAAAATTTTTTTTTCTTTTTACTATCACAAAATATAAAGGAATATATAAAAAACAAAATACATATAAAGTAGATTTTTGTGATATTTTGTATCTGTATGAGCAATATATATAGGTATTGTTATATACATCTGGTTTGGCCATATATGATGTCACATAGGGTATTGAGATATATTTGATATATATACTCATATGTATTTTGTTTTTCATATATATCCTTGGTAACGCCAGGTACTCTGGCCCGTGCGTCCGGTCACGTGGGGCGTGACGTCGGCTCACCGGATCCTCCTGACCGCGCATGCACCGCCGGCACTAGTGGCGCTAGGAATAGGTTGTACGCTGGTATATAACCCCCTTCAGACTTAGACAGAACACCCCCTGATGAAGGAATTCTTCCGAAACGCGCGTCGGGGTGCGTTTCCCACAGGACTCAGCAACCCAAGGTATATATTGGCAATATATTTTTAGATCCCTTTCGCATTTGTTATAAGTATATAGTCCTTCATTGTAACCCTGGTAGCACAGCGGTCTATTGTATCCCGTGTATCCCCCGCAGCTGAGCACTATATATAGCAGAACCTTTTGTGGCACATACAGACTCTTTATATACATAGCACATAGCACTTTCTGTGCGCGCCTCATTGTATTTCTGATAGCACGGTGCTTTATTGTATCCTGTGCATCCCTCGTAGCTGAGCGAATTATTTTTTTAGCACTAGATTTAGTAGTACTTCTGTGGCACATACATAGACTCTTTATATGCACAGCACACAGCACTTTTAGTGTGCGCTTTATTGTATCCCAGATATCACAGCGCTCTATTGTATTCAGTACATCACCTACAGCTGAGCAATTACCTGTTTTCTGTGGCACAGATATATAGTCTTCATATGCACAGCACATAGCACTTTTCATGTGATCTTACTCATTTAAGTGAGGAAGCACTATTTGGTAATAGTAATCAGTTGGATTTTGCATACTCCTGCATGTGGCATTTCTTTTTTGGTTTACAGCACTTCAGCATATTTTTTTATATACACTAGTGTGTGGCAGAATATGTATTGACTGTCTTATGGGCACATTTTTCTTATATATATATCATATATTTATATATTTTTTTTATGATTTGTAGTTTTTTCACGGATTTTTGTGTATATATTTTTTTACCTTGGTTTGATCATTCTGTGATAGAATAGATTTTTGTAGCATATAAACACTTTATTTATTACATCTAGTCTTCTTTTTAATACTTCAACAGTTATATTGTTTCATATCAATATTTTCTGTAAAAATTGCTCTTTTTGCTATATATTAAATTTGGATACTGCATTCTATAAATATAACATTGGTAGGGATCTATATTGCTCTGGGTATTGCTGCTAGTATATTGTATATTATATTATTATTATATTATTGTCCTGTGGTGCGTACTGGTATTTGATTTTATATGTTGTTGTAATGTTGCTATTTTGAATTGTATAATAAAAATTAATTTTAATGATTAAGATCCTGGTGTGGTGTTAATCTCTGGTAGGTCTATGGTCACGGGGTAGGAGTGTTTTCTTTACTCCGTGTGGTGGTGGTAAACACACATCTTTTCACAGAGTACCTGGAATCACTACTTTAAATAATTTATGGTATATGTGGCATAGACATAGATTTTGTGATATTCCGTGGTAACTTCTGTGTTATATAATTCATCGGAAGGTATGTATATTGTTGTTTTTTTATTTTTCCTTTGTTACAGAGCGAGGGTCTTCAGGTGGATTGAGAGTACAATAAAATATTACAACAACCTGTGTGTTTATTTCATTAAAATACTTTTTAATAATGTGTGTGTGTTTTTTTTTAACCCTTTCATACAATTGGATTAATAATGGATAGGTGTCATAATTGACGCCACTCCATTATTAATCTGGCTTAATGTCACCTTACAATAGCAAGGTGACATTAACCCTTCATTACCCCATATCCCACCGCTACACGGGAGTGGGAAGAGAGTGGCCAAGTGCCAGAATCGGCGTATCTTCCAGATGTGCCTTTTCTGGGGTGGCTCGGGGCAGATGTTTTTAGCCAGGGGGGGGGGGCAATAACTGTGGACCCTCTCCAGGCTATTACTATCTGCCCTCAGTCACTGGCTTTACCACTCTGGCGGAGAAAATTGCGCGGGAGCCCACGCCAATTTTTTCCGCGATTTAACCCTTAAATTTAATAGCTAGAGCGCCGAAATTTTGCACATACACACTACTAAAATTAGTAGTGTGTAATATGCAAAGAAAGGGGGATATGACATGGTTTACTGTATGTAAACCATGTCTCATATCATGTCGGGTTTAGGCAGGAGAAATGAAAAGCTGGCAATTGAATTACCGGCTTTTCTGCTATATCGCGCTGCAGTAAATATAAAAAAAAAAATAAATTCCCATTGACTTTGCATTGGGTTTCGTGTTTCGGCCGATCCCCGACCCCGACTTTTCAATAAGATTGGCTGATTTTACTCGACCCGACTTTTCAGAAAGTCGGGTTTCGCGAAACCCGACTTGACCTGAAAAAATGAAAAGTCGCTCAACCCTAATCAGGAGGCATCTGATCTGATTGGCTCCAAATTTATTCTGCAGCCGGACGACTCCCAACATTCAGCCAATGTCATTAAAGGGACTCTGTCACCCCTTCCAGCCGTTAGAAACTAAAAGAGCCGCCTTGTGCAGCAGACTGAAGTGTGGCGTTTGCAGCAGGGGGGTTAAGACCTGCCTCCCTGTCTAAAGACAGGTATTTTGGCGAAATTATAAAACGCTTTATTTTGGCTTTAACTGCACCAATAACTAAAAGAGCCACCTTGTCAGAATGCTGCATTACTGATGCACAAGGTGGCTCTTTTAGTTTCTAACGGCTACGGCTAATGAGCCGTTAAGTAATGATCCAGCTCCCACAGATCCCTGATCTCACATCATCCCTTCTGTCTGGGATCACATGAAGATACAGAAGGGTCCACACAAGCCTCATACACAGAATATCTGGGGTCAGGTCTCCAAGATGTTTGGAACAAAATCTTGCCGAGATCCTTCGTAACCTGTGTACAAGTGATGAGAAGTGATGGAGGCCATGGGCGGTCACCAGATACTGATTATGGAGGTGCCAGGTGGTCAGCAGATACTGATGATGGAGGTGCCGGGCGGTCACCAAATACTGATGATGTAGGCGCCAGGTGATCACCAACCATTGATGATGGATGGCTGGATGGTCACCAGATACTGATGATGGAGGCACCAGGTGGTCAGCAGATATTGATGGAAGCGCCAGGTGGTCATCAGATACTGATGACAGAGGCAACCGGCGGTCACCATGCATTCATGGGATTTACAATTCTCTTTTGTCCATTTACTTTGCATTTTGTTAATTGATAAAAATAAACTATTCTCAACTATTATGCCTAAAACATTTGAAAAGTACTGATACATACAGTAGATCTATCTTATATAGCTCTGGCAAAAATTAAAAGACCACTGAAAAATTTTCAGTTTGTTTGATTTTTCTTTTTATAGGTATATTTTTGAGTAAAATGTAAATTGTTCTTTTATTCCATAAACTTCTGACAACGTCTCCGAATTTCCAAGCAATACTTTTTTTTTTCTGAAAAAGGAGAAATGGTCCAAATAAAACAAAACAAAACAGTGCTTTCAGACCTCAAATAATGCAAAGAAAACAAGTTCATAATCATTTAGAAACAACAATACTAATGTTTTAACTCAGGAAGAGTTCAGAAATCAATATTTTGTGGAATAACCATGATTTTTAATCACAGGTTTCATGCGTCTTGGCATGCTTTCCACCAGTCTTTCACACAGCTTCTTGAGCAAAAATGTAAGCAGTTCTTCTTTGTTTGATGGCTTGTGACTATCCATCATTCTCTTGATTACATTCCAGAGGTTTTCAAAGGGGTTCAGGTCTGGAAATTGGGCTGCCCATGGCAGGGTTTTGATGTGGTGGTCTCTTCATCTTTGCCAGAGCTGTATTATGCTATTATCCATTTGTCTAATATCTATATGATATCTAGATATGTTGATAGATAGACAGATAGATAATAGATATCCACATTATATCCAGTAATGCAGTAATCAGGTTACATAGCGCAGCTGCACACTTCTCAGTGCAGTGCATATATCACTGACATCAGGGGAAATAAAAACTACAAACATAATTAATTGATAAAAATTCCTACAGGAAATCAACAGTAATTAATTTGACCTAATCAATAGTAATTAGAGTTGAGCGACCTTGACCTTTTTAGAGTCGAGCCGGGTTTTGCGAAACCCGACTATGTCCAAAGTCGGGTCGAGTGAAATCGGCCGATTATGACGTAAAGTCGGGATCGACCGAAACACGAAACCCAATGCAAGTCAATGGGGCAGCATAGTCGGCAGTGAGTGGGGGCCAGGAAAACACCTAGAGTGCCCATTTTAATGTCAAAACCATCCATTCTTCTTAATGAAGCTTGTCAAGCGTAATTTACCTTAAAATAATTGGAAGGCATTTGAAATTGGGGGTCATTTGGCTAAAGTTGTGGGGGGTAGGGCTGGTTCAAGTAATTAGTGGGCCCAGTAAATCTGGACCACGTCACGGCAGTGGAGCAGGGAGAGGTAAGTATTTCAACTTTGCAAGTGCTGTGATCCTGAGCAAGCAGGGGGGGCCCACTCGTTGGCATTGGCACTGGCACAGGGCCCCTCAAAGTACAGCGGTGTGTTTGCACGGCGGGGGCGCCTCCCACCGGCAGCAACACTTTTGCGTACTATGAGAGGCCCTGTGCCAGTGACGTCGCCAACTAGTATTCCTCCCCCCACCTGATGAAGGAACCTGCACTTTCATCTGCACCTTCCTCTTTGTCCCCGTGTAAGGTGGTATGGTATGCGGGAAGAGCAACCTGACTTTCAGCAGGGTCACAATGTTGTTGTGTAGCGTGCACGGGGAATGTTGCGTTATGGGTCAATGTACCAGCAGACTCATCTATCACTGGCTGGGCAATGGGCACGATGAAGTGGAAACACAGATATAGGCCCAAAGAAGAAAGTGGGCTAAATGCAGTTCAAAATTGGTAACACAGGAATAACCAGGGGGCATTGCAGTGGAGGACAACTGGAATGAGAGGCTGACACAGAGAGTAGGGCCAAATCAGTAAGTAGTCGAAATGCAGTTCAAAATTGGCAACCGTAGTAAACAGGCGGCACAGCTTTGTTCAGTGGAGGAGAACAGCAAGGAGTGGCAGACACCGATAGTAGGCCCCAACCCAACTAGTAGGCCAAATGCAGTCTAACATTAACAACTACTTAACGAGAGGCTGAAAATGGAATTTCAGGACAGGAAACCAGGAGAACAGCAAGGAGTGGCAGACACCGATAGTAGGCCCCAAACCAACTAGTACGCCAAATGCAGTTGTTCCATTTAACCACAATTTAATGAGAGCCTGAAGATAGAAGCTCAGGAAAGGCAACCTGGGGAACACCTTGGAGTGTAACACACCATCTCTCTCCACCCCATACCCATTTTGTAGGCCTAATGCTGTGTACTTTTCTACAACTACTAAACGAGAGTCGGAAGACCGAAGCAATGGCAAGGAAACCTGGGGAACACCTTGGAGTGTAACACACCATCTCTCTCCACCCCATACCCAATTTGTAGGCCTAATGCAGCCTACTTTCCGACACCTACTAAACGAGAGCATGAAGATCGAAGCTCAGGAAAGGCAACCTGGGGAACACCTTGGAGTGTAACACACCATCTCTCTCCACCCCATACCCATTTTTTAGGCCTAATGCAGTGTACTTTTCTACAACTACTAAACGAGAGTCGGAAGACCGAAGCAATGGCAAGGAAACCTGGGGAACACCTTGGAGTGTAACACACCATCTCTCTCCACCCCATACCCAATTTGTAGGCCTAATGCAGCCTACTTTCCGACACCTACTAAACGAGAGCATGAAGATCGAAGCTCAGGAAAGGCAACCTGGTGAAAACCTTGGAGTGTAACACAACCTGTCTCTACACCCCATACACAATTAGTAGGCCTAATGCAGCGTAGTTTCCAACAGCTACTAAACGAGAGCCGGAAGATCGAAGCTCAGGAAAGGCAACCTGGGGAACACCTTGGAGTGTAACACAACCTCTCTCTACACCACGGAAGGGCTGATTCTTAGGAAGGAAGGCTGTTGTAAATAAGCATTGCGCGTCCGAGGGTGATTATATTCTTATTCGGTATCTACTCACCCTCGGACGCGCCATGCTTCTTGATTTGTAATTAATGTTTATTTGCAATGTGCTTTTGACTTACTCAATTATTTTTTTAATTATTGATTTTATTAAATTAATAGTTTAACATCTTATTGGAAATAATTTAAAGGAGACGCGACAGGACAACACTCGGTGGATGCCATATCTGTGTTAACAACTCCAAAAAACTTTCAGTTAACTTCTTGCAGGAGAAAGAAATTGTAGCTGTTGGACCTTTGTAGTACAGTTCCAGATATTTGTTGTGTGTTTGTTTTGATTGTTAAAATGTCTGCATTTGAGATCTCAACACGATCTTATTTTTTATAATCAAATTAATTTTTTAAATATTTTATTAGGTTGGTTCAAGGGGTACACGGGCCGCAGTAGACAGGTCAGTGGAGGCCTAGTGGAAGGAGGGACCGCAGATGCGCCACTGTTTCACCCATACACAATTAGTAGGCCTAATGCAGCGTAGTTTCCAACAGCTACTAAACGAGAGCCGGAAGATCGAAGCTCAGGAAAGGCAACCTGGGGAACACCTTGGAGTGTAACAACAACCTCTCTCTACACCACGGAAGGGCTGATTCTTAGGAAGGAAGGCTGTTGTAAATAAGCATTGCGCGTCCGAGGGTGATTATATTCTTATTCGGTATCTACTCACCCTCGGACGCGCCATGCTTCTTGATTTGTAATTAATGTTTATTTGCAATGTGCTTTTGACTTACTCAATTATTTTTTTAATTATTGATTTTATTAAATTAATAGTTTAACATCTTATTGGAAATAATTTAAAGGAGACGCGACAGGACAACACTCGGTGGATGCCATATCTGTGTTAACAACTCCAAAAAACTTTCAGTTAACTTCTTGCAGGAGAAAGAAATTGTAGCTGTTGGACCTTTGTAGTACAGTTCCAGATATTTGTTGTGTGTTTGTTTTGATTGTTAAAATGTCTGCATTTGAGATCTCAACACGATCTTATTTTTTATAATCAAATTAATTTTTTAAATATTTTATTAGGTTGGTTCAAGGGGTACACGGGCCGCAGTAGACAGGTCAGTGGAGGCCTAGTGGAAGGAGGGACCACAGACAGGCATCGAAGGCCTAAAATAATAACACATGGCTGTAGGCAATTTTAAATTGGTTCCAGGGGTACACGGGCAGCAGTGCCCTGGTCAGTGTAGTAGTAGTTGAAAGAATGGACCGCAGACAGGCATCGAAGGCCTAAAATAAAAAAATTGGGCTGGCTGTAGGCAATTTTAAATTGGTTCCAGGGGTACACGGGCAGCAGTGGTGTGGTCAGTGGAGGCCTAGTGGAAGGAGTGACCGCAGACAGGCATCGAAGGCCTAAAATATTAACACATGGCTGTAGTCAATTTTAAATTGGTTCCAGGGGTACTTGGGCAGCAGTGCCCTGGTCAGTGTAGTAGTAGTTGAAAGAATGGACCGCAGACAGGCATCGAAGGCCTAAAATAAAAAAATTGGGCTGGCTGTAGGCAATTTTAAATTGGTTCCAGGGGTACACGGGCAGCAGTGGTGTGGTCAGTGGAGGCCTAGTGGAAGGAGTGACCGCAGACAGGCATCGAAGGCCTAAAATAATAACACATGGCTGTAGGCAATTTTAAATTGGTTCCAGGGGTACACGGGCAGCAGTGCCCTGGTCAGTGTAGTAGTAGTTGAAAGAATGGACCGCAGACAGGCATCGAAGGCCTAAAATAAAAAAATTGGGCTGGCTGTAGGCAATTTTAAATTGGTTCCAGGGGTACACGGGCAGCAGTGGTGTGGTCAGTGGAGGCCTAGTGGAAGGAGTGACCGCAGACAGGCATCGAAGGCCTAAAATAATCACACATGGCTGTAGGCAATTTTAAATTGGTTCCAGGGGTACACGGGCAGCAGTGGTGTGGTCAGTGGAGGCCTAGTGGAAGGAGTGACCACAGACAGGCATCGAAGGCCTAAAATATTAACACATGGCTGTAGTCAATTTTAAATTGGTTCCAGGGGTACTTGGGCAGCAGTGCCCTGGTCAGTGTAGTAGTAGTTGAAAGAATGGACCGCAGACAGGCATCGAAGGCCTAAAATAAAAAAATTGGGCTGGCTGTAGGCAATTTTAAATTGGTTCCAGGGGTACATGGGCAGCAGTGTATGGTCAGTGGAAGTCTAGTGGAAGGAGTGACGGCAGACAGTCTTCGAAGGCCTAACATAACAAAATTGGGCTGACTGTAGGCACTTTTAAATTGGTTCCAGGGTAACACGGCCAGCAGTGGCCTGGTCAGTGTAGTAGTTGTAGAAAGAAGGGACCGCAGACAGGCTTCCAAGGCCTAACATAACAAAAATGTCAAAACAATGGTATTGTCAGTGCCAGGCATTGAAGGATGTCAGCGCCTAGACTACACATTGGTGAAGCTGTGAGAGATAATTTTGCTAGTGGTAGAGCACTGTTTGAGCTGGGGGGGGGGAACTGGCTTGTGGCCGGCGGTACAGGCACAGGGCCCCTCATATTACAACGGTGTGTCTGACGTTGGGTGCGCACCACCACCGCCAGAGACACTTTATTGTACTATGAGGGACCCAGTGGCAGTGCCGTCGACCAAAAGCGGCCACACCCACCTCTTCAGACAAACAGCACTCTCAAGGGTCCAAGCGCAAAGTGGCGATAGCACGGCCCCGTGTGGGGAGTTTGGCCATTTCGTGAGGTGGAAACATGTCGTATGCTGGACAATCAGGTGAAGAAAATTACGAGATTGGAAAAGTCATTCAGAATAGTCCACAGGCAAGACCTTTTCATAGGAAAGCTAGGTGTCAGCCGGGCAGGGTGGGGCAAAAGATTTTGAAATCCAGTTGTGGTTCATTTTAATGAAGGTTAGATCATCTACATTTTGGGTAGCCAGACGAGTCCTTTTTTCTGTTAGTATTGAACCTGCAGCACTGAATACTCTTTCTGATAGGACACTAGCTGCCGGGCAAGCAAGCTCCTGCAATGCATATTCTGCCAATTCTGGCCAGGTGTCTAATTTGGATGCCCAGTAATCAAATGGGAATGACGGTTGAGGGAGAACGTCGATAAGGGATGAAAAATAGTTTGTAACCATACTGGACAAATGTTGTCTCCTGTCACTTTGAATTGATGCTGCAGTACCTGTCCTGTCTGCGGTCATAGAAAAATCACTCCACAACCTGGTCAGAAAACCCCTCTGGCCAACGCCACTTCTGATTTCTGCCCCTCTAACACCTCTGGTCTGCTGGCCCCTGGAGCTCGTGTGAGAACGATCACGGGCGCTGTGTGCAGGGAATGCCAGAAGCAAACGGTCAACAAGAGTTGATTGTTTTGTTGCTAATATTAGTTCCAAGTTCTCATGTGGCATAATATTTTGCAATTTGCCTTTATAGCGAGGATCAAGGAGGCAGGCCAACCAGTAATCGTCATCGTTCATCATTTTTGTAATGCGTGTGTCCCTTTTGAGGATACGCAAGGCATAATCCGCCATGTGGGCCAAAGTTCCCGTTGTCAAATCTGCGGTTTGTGCTTGGTTGAGGGGCAGTTGCAGGCAAATCTACGTCACTTGTGTCCCTCAAAAAACCAGAACCCGGCCTTGCCACGCCACCAATTTCCCGTGCCCCCGGGAAAGCTTCCTCATTAAAAATATACTCATCCCCATCATCCTCCTCATCCTCCACCTCCTCTTCGCCCGGTACCTCGTCATGTACACTGCCCTGACCAGACAATCGCTGACTGTCATCAAGGCTTTCCTCTTCCTCTGGTGCAGACGCCTGATCCTTTATGTGCGTCAAACTTTGCATCAGCAGACGCATTAGGGGGATGCTCATGCTTATTATGGCGTTGTCTGCACTAACCAGCCGTGTGCATTCCTCAAAACACTGAAGGACTTGACACATGTCTTGAATCTTCGACCACTGCACACCTGACAACTCCATGTCTGCCATCCTACTGCCTGCCCATGTATGTGTATCCTCCCACAAAAACATAACAGCCCGCCTCTGTTCGCACAGTCTCTGAAGCATGTGCAGTGTTGAGTTCCACCTTGTTGCAACGTCTATGATTAGGCGATGCTGGGGAAGGTTCAAAGAACGCTGATAGGTCTGCATACGGCTGGAGTGTACAGGCGAACGGCGGATATGTGCGCAAAGTCCACGCACTTTGAGGAGCAGGTCGGATAACCCCGGATAACTTTTCAGGAAGCACTGCACCACCAGGTTTAAGGTGTGAGCCAGGCAAGGAATGTGTTTCAGTTGGGAAAGGGAGATGGCAGCCATGAAATTCCTTCCGTTATCACTCACTACCTTGCCTGCCTCAAGATCTACAGTGCCCAGCCACGACTGCGTTTCTTGCTGCAAGAACTCGGACAGAACTTCCGCGGTGTGTCTATTGTCGCCCAAACACTTCATAGCCAATACAGCCTGCTGACGTATGCCAGTAGCTGCCCCATAATGGGAGACCTGGTGTGCAACAGTGGCAGGTGCGGATGGAGTGTTTGTGCGACTGCGGTCTGTGGACGAGCTCTTGCTTCTGCAGGAGGACGAGGAGGAGGAGGAGGAGGGGGTGCGAACGGCTACAGACAACTGTTTACTAGACCGTGGGCTAGGCAGAACTGTCCCAAACTTGCTGTCCCCTGTGGACCCTGAATCCACCACATTTACCCAGTGTGCCGTGATGGACACGTAACGTCCCTGGCCATGCCTACTGGTCCATGCATCTGTTGTCAGGTGCACCTTTGTGCTCACAGATTGCCTGAGTGCATGGACGATGCGCTCTTTAACATGCTGGTGGAGGGCTGGGATGGCTTTTCTGGAAAAAAAGTGTCGACTGGGTAGCTCGTAGCGTGGTACAGCGTAGTCCATCAGGTCTTTGAAAGCTTCGCTTTCAACTAACCGGTAGGGCATCATCTCTAACGAGATTAGTCTAGCTATGTGGGCGTTCAAACCCTGTGTACGCGGATGCGAGGCTAAGTACTTCCTTTTTCTAACCATAGTCTCATGTAGGGTGAGCTGGACTGGAGAGATGGAGATCGTGGAACTAGCGGGGGTGCCGGTGGACATGGCAGACTGAGAGACGGTGGGAGATGGTATTGTTGCCGCCGGTGCCCTAGATGCAGTGTTTCCTACTACGAAACTGGTGATTCCCTGACCCTGACTGCTTTGGCCTGGCAAAGATACCTGCACAGATACAGCAGGTGGTGCGCTAAATGGTGGTCCTACACTGCCGGAAGGGATGTTGCGTTGATGACTAGCTTCATTGGCCGAGGGTGCAACAACCTTAAGGGACGTTTGGTAGTTAGTCCAAGCTTTCAAATGCATGGTGGTTAAATGTCTATGCATGCAACTAGTATTGAGACTTTTCAGATTCTGACCTCTGCTTAAGGAAGTAGAACATTTTTGACAGATGACTTTGCGCTGATCAATTGGATGTTGTTTAAAAAAATGCCAGACTGCACTCTTTCTAGCATCGGATACCTTTTCAGGCATTGCAGACTGAGCTTTAACCGGATGGCCACGCTGTCCTCCACCAGGTTTTGGCTTTGCCACGCGTTTTGGGCAAGATACGGGCCCGGCAGATGGAACCTGTGGCGATGTTGATGCCTGCTGCGGCCCCTCCTCCTCCTCTGCTTCAGAACTGCTGCCGCCTGCACCCTGTTCCCCCAATGGCTGCCAATCGGGGTCAAGAACTGGGTCATCTAATAACTCTTCTTGTACCTCCTGCGCAACTTCGTCTGTGTCACCGTGTCGTTCGGTGGTATAGCGTTCGTGATGGGGCAACATAGTCTCATCAGGGTCTGATTCTTGATCAGCACCCTGCGAGGGCAATGTTGTGGTCTGAGTCAAAGGACCAGCATAGTAGTCTGGCTGTGGCTGTGCGTCAGTGCACTCCATGTCAGATTCAATTTGTAATGGGCATGGACTGTTAACTGCTTCACTTTCTAAGCCAGGGACGGTATGTGTAAAGAGCTCCATGGAGTAACCCGTTGTGTCGCCTGCTGCATTCTTCTCTGTTGTTGTTTTTGCTGAAGAGGACAAGGAAGTGACTTGTCCCTGACCGTGAACATCCACTAACGACGCGCTGCTTTTACTTTTACCAGTTTCACGAGAGGAGGCAAAAGAGCTAGAGGCTGAGTCAGCAAGATAAGCCAAAACTTGCTCTTGCTGCTCCGGCTTTAAAAGCGGTTTTCCTAATCCCAGAAAAGGGAGCGTTCGAGGCCTTGTGTAGCCGGACGACGAACCTGGCTCCACAGCTCCAGACTTAGGTGCAATATTTTTTTCCCCACGACCACCTGATGCTCCACCACTACCACTACCCTCATTACCAGCTGACAATGAACGCCCCCGGCCACGACCTCTTCCACTAGACTTCCTCATTGTTTTAAAAACGTAACCAAACTAACGTTATTTGTTGCAGTCACACAACTTACACGGTGAGCTATAACTTCAGTATGATTTAGCTACCCCTTTACAGGTTGGTGAGACCACAGCGAAAATCAGGCCCAATGTTACACACTCTTTTTTTGGTGGCTGCAAATTAGAGAGATGCCCCACACGCAGGACTGTCACTGAAGCACAAATGTTAATATTAATGTCACACTATTATTTTTTTTTTATTTTTATTTTTTTCAGGAACACTTTAGAAACCCCCCCAAAAAAAAAAAATTGATTTTTGCAGGGAGAATTTAGAAAACAAATGTAACAAACTATATGCTTTCTATGGGCCACTGAGTGAGAGATGACGCACACAGGAATCAGGAGTGGCACACAAGCCCAGAGGCCAATATTTTTCTACCAATGATTGATGGAGTTATTTTCTCTGGTAGATTTTGGAACCCAAATCAAGGAAAAAAAATATAGGCTTTCTATGGACCACAATTGGAGAGAGAGAGAGAGAGAGAGAGAGAGAGAGATGGCACACCCAGGAGTCAAGACTGGCACACAAGCAGAAAGGCCAATATTAATCTCCCACTGTTTTTTTTGGTTGTTTTTTTTTTTTTTTTCAGGGAGACTTTAGAAAAAAAAATAATAAAAAAAATATGATTTTATCAGGAAGAATTTAGAAACCAAATAAAATAAAATGATTTTTTCAGGGAGAATTTAGAAAACAAATAAAACCAAAAATAGGCGTTCTATGGCCCACTGACTAAGAGAGAGAGAGAGATGGAACGCTTAGTACTGGCACACAAGCCCAAAGGGCAATATTAATCTCCCTTTTTTTTTCCAGGGAGAATTTCTAAAACCCCCCCAAAAAAAAAAAATAGGCTTTCTATGGCCCACTATTTGTGAGAGAGATGGGACGCTCAGGACTGGCACAGATGGCACGCTCAGGACTGGCACAGAAGCCCAGAGGCCAATATTAATCTCCCTTTTTTTCTGGGAGAATTTATAAAACCAAAAAAATATTTAAATAGGCTTTCTATGGCCCACTATTTGTGAGAGAGATGGCACGCTCAGGACTGGCACAGATGGCACGCTCACAACTGGCACACAAGCCCAGAGGCCAATATTAATCTCCCTTTTTTCAGGGAAAATTTATAAAACCAAAAAAAAAATTAAATAGGCTTTCTATGGCCCACTATTTGTGAGAGAGATGGCACGCTCAGGACTGGCACAGATGGCACGCTCACAACTGGCACACAAGCCCAGAGGCCAATATTAATCTCCCTTTTTTCAGGGAAAATTTATAAAACCAAAAAAAAAATTAAATAGGCTTTCTATGGCCCACTATTTGTGAGAGAGATGGGACGCTCAGGACTGGCACAGATGGCACGCTCAGGACTGGCACAGAAGCCCAGAGGCCAATATTAATCTCCCTTTTTTTCTGGGAGAATTTATAAAACCAAAAAAATATTTAAATAGGCTTTCTATGGCCCACTATTTGTGAGAGAGATGGCACGCTCAGGACTGGCACAGATGGCACGCTCACAACTGGCACACAAGCCCAGAGGCCAATATTAATCTCCCTTTTTTCAGGGAAAATTTATAAAACCAAAAAAAAAATTAAATAGGCTTTCTATGGCCCACTATTTGTGAGAGAGATGGGACGCTCAGGACTGGCACAGATGGCACGCTCAGGACTGGCACAGAAGCCCAGAGGCCAATATTAATCTCCCTTTTTTTCTGGGAGAATTTATAAAACCAAAAAAATATTTAAATAGGCTTTCTATGGCCCACTATTTGTGAGAGAGATGGCACGCTCAGGACTGGCACAGATGGCACGCTCACAACTGGCACACAAGCCCAGAGGCCAATATTAATCTCCCTTTTTTCAGGGAAAATTTATAAAACCAAAAAAAAAATTAAATAGGCTTTCTATGGCCCACTATTTGTGAGAGAGATGGCACGCTCAGGACTGGCACAGATGGCACGCTCACAACTGGCACACAAGCCCAGAGGCCAATATTAATCTCCCTTTTTTCAGGGAGAATTTATAAAACCAAAAAAAAAATTAAATAGGCTTTCTATGGCCCACTATTTGTGAGAGAGATGGCACGCTCAGGGCTGGCACAGATGGCACGCTCAGGACTGGCACACAAGCCCAGAGGCCAATATTAATCTCCCTTTTTTTCAGGGAGAATTTATAAAACCCAAAAAAAAATAAAATAGGCTTTCTATGGCCCACTATTTGTGAGAGAGATGGCACACTCAGGACTGGCACACAAGCCCAAAGGCCAATATTAATCTCCCACTGTATTTTTATCAGGGAGAATTTATACACCCCACAAAAAAAAATACAGAAAAATGAAAAGGCTTTCTATGGCCCACTATGTGAGAGAGATGGCACACACAGGGATGGCACTCTAGCAGAAATGCCAAATTGCCAATCTTAATCTCCCACCAAAAAAAAAAAAAAAAAAAAAAACAGGGAATGTCCTACAATTACTATCTCCCTGCCTGCAGTAATCTCAGCCAGGTATGGCAGGCAGCTACTATCTCCCTGCCTGCAGTAATCTCAGCCAGGTATGGCAGGCAGCAATAAGGAGTGGACTGATGCACAAATGAAATAAAAAGTGTGGACAAACAAAAAAGATAGCTGTGCAGAAAGGAAGGAACAAGAGGATTTGTGCTTTGAAAAAAGCAGTTGGTTTGCACAGCGGCGTACACACAGCAATGCAGCTATCAGGGAGCCTTCTAGGGCAGCCCAATGAGCTACAGCGCTGAGGGGAAAAAAAAAAAAAAAAAACTTCCACTGTCCCTGCACACCGAGGGTGGTGTTGGACAGTGCAAATCGCTGCAGCACAAGCGGTTTTGTGGTTAATGGACCCTGCCTAACGCTATCCCTGCTTCTGACAAAGCGGCAGCAACCTCTCCCTAAGCTCAGATCAGCAGCAGTAAGATGGCGGTCGGCGGGAACGCCTCTTTATAGCCCCTGTGACGTTGCAGACAGCAAGCCAATCACTGCAATGCCCTTCTCTAAGATGGTGGGGACCAGGACCTATGTCATCACGCTGCCCACACTCTGCGTTTACCTTCATTGGCTGAGAAATGGCGCTTTTCGCGTCATTGAAACGCGACTTTGGCGCGAAAGTCGCGTACCGCATGGCCGACCCCGCACAGGGGTCGGATCGGGTTTCATGAAACCCCGACTTAGCCAAAAGTCGGCGACTTTTGAAAATGTTCGACCCGTTTCGCTCAACCCTAATAGTAATTACTTAAAGCATTAATGAGCTGACCACTAAGGAACCAGGAGGAGGAATGCTTATTGTTGAGTTTCCACATGGACTGTTCATGTATAAAACTGTGGAAGTGTGAATGTCAAAAGCAGACTAAAGTGGAGAAGGGGGCGCCGTCTTCGCCTGTGTGCAGTATACGGTTGAGGAGGAGGAGGCGCCGTCCTCACCTGTGTGCTCTATACAGCTGAGGAGGAGGCGCCGTCCTCACCTGTGTGCTCTCTACGGCTGAGGAGGAGGCGCCGTCCTCACCTGTGTACTCTCTACGGCTGAGGAGGAGGAGATGCCGTCCTCACCTGTGTGCTCTATACGGCTGAGGAGGAGGCGCTGTCCTCACCTGTGTGCTCTATATGGCTGAGGAGGGGACGCCGTTCTCACCCGTGTACCGTATACGGCGGAGGAGGAGGCTGCGCTATCCTCACCTGTGTGCTCTCTATGGATGAGGAGGGGGCGCCGTCCTCACCTGTGTGCTCTCTACGGTTGAGGACGAGGCGCCGTCCTCCCCTGTATGCTCTATACAGCTGAGAAGAAGGGGGTGCCGTCCTCACCTGTGTGCTCTATACTGCTGAGGAGGAGGCGCCGTCCTCACCTGTGTGCTCTGTACGGCTGAGGAGGAGGAGGCGCCGTCCTCACCTGTTTGCTCTATACGGCTGAGGAGGAGGAGGCGCCATCCTCACCTGTGTGCTCTATACGCCTGAGGAGGAGGAAGCGCCGTCCTCACCTGTGTGCTCTATACGGCTGAGGAGGAGGAGGCGCCATCCTCACCTGTGTGCTGTATACGGCTGAGGAGGAGGGGGCGCCATCCTCACCTGTGTGCTTTATACGACGGAGGAGGCGCCGTCCTCACCTGTGTGCTCTATACGGCTGAGGAGAAGGCGCCGTTCTCACCTGTGTGCTCTATACGGCTGAGGAGGAGGAGGTGCCATTCTCACCTGTGTGCTCTATACGGCTGAGGAGGAGGAGGCGCCGTCCTCACCTGTGTGCTCTATACGGCTGAGGAGGAGGAGGCGCCATCCTCACCTGTGTGCTCTATACCAGGGGTCCCCAACTCCAGTCCTCAAGGCCCACAAACATGTCATGTTTTCAGGATTTCCTTAGTCTTGCCCAGGGAATAATTGCATCACCTGTGCAATGCAAAGGAAATCCTGAAAACATGACCTGTTGGTGGGCCTTGAGGACTGGAGTTGGGGACCCCTGCTCTATACGGCTGAGGAGGAGGAGGCGCCGTCCTCACCTGTGTGATCTATACGGCTGAGAAGGAGGAGGCGCTGTCCTCACCTGTGTGCTGTATACGGCGGAGGAGGAGGCTGCGCCATTCTTACCTGTGTGCTCTATACGGCTGAGAAGGAGGAGGCGCCGTCCTCACCTGTGTGCTCTATACGGCTGAGAAGGAGAAGGCGCCGTCCTCACCTGTGTGCTCTATACGGCTGAGAAGGAGGAGGCGCCGTCCTCACCTGTGTGCTCTATACGGCTGAGGAGGAGGAGGCGCCGTCCTCACCTGTGTGCTCTATACGGCTGAGGAGACGCCGTCCTCACCTGTGTGCTCTATACGGCTAAGGAGGAGAAGGCGCCGTCCTCACTTGTGTGCTCTATACGGCTGAGGAGGCGCCGTCCTCACCTGTGTGCTCTATACGGCTGAGGAGGAGGAGGCGCCGTCCTCACCTGTGTGCTCTATACGGCTGAGAAGGAGGCGCCGTCCTCACCTGTGTGCTCTATACGGCTGAGGAGGAGGAGGCGCCATCCTCACCTGTGTGCTCTATACGGCTGAGGAGGAGGAGGCGCCGTCCTCACCTGTGTGCTCTATACGGGTGAGGAGGAGGAGGCGCCGTCCTCACCTGTGTGCTCTATACGGCTGAGGAGGAGGCGCCGTCCTCACCTGTGTGCTCTATACGGCTGAGGAGGAGAAGGCGCCGTCCTCACCAGTGTGCTCTATACGGCTGAGGAGGAGGAGGCGCCGTCCTCACCTGTGTGCTCTATACGGCTGAGGAGGAGGAGGCGCCGTCCTCACCTGTGTGCTCTATACGGCTAAGGAGGAGGAGGCACCGTCCTCACCTGTGTGCTCTATACGGCTGAGGAGACGCCGTCCTCACCTGTGTGCTCTATACGGCTAAGGAGGAGAAGGCGCCGTCCTCACTTGTGTGCTCTATACGGCTGAGGAGGAGGAGGTGCAGTCCTCACCTGTGTGCTCTATACGGCTGAGGAGGAGGCGCCATCCTCACCTGTGTGCTCTATACGGCTGAGGAGGAGGAGGTGCAGTCCTCACCTGTGTGCTCTATACGGCTGAGGAGGAGGCGCCATCCTCACCTGTGTGCTCTATACGGCTGAGGAAGAGGAGGCGCCGTCCTCACCTGTGTGCTCTATACGGCTGAGAAGGAGGAGGCGCCGTCCTCACCTGTGTGCTCTATACGGCTGAGGAGGAGAAGGCGCCGTCCTCACCAGTGTGCTCTATACGGCTGAGGAGGAGGAGGCGCCGTCCTTACCTGTGTGCTCTATACGGCTGAGGAGGAGGAGGCGCCGTCCTCACCTGTGTGCTCTATACGGCTGAGGAGGAGGAGGCGCCGTCCTCACCTGTGTGCTCTATACGGCTGAGGAGGAGACGCCGTCCTCACCTGTGTGCTCTATACGGCTGAGGAGGAGAAGGCGCCGTCCTCACCTGTGTGCTCTATACGGCTGAGGAGGAGGAGGCGCCGTCCTCACCTGTGTGCTCTATACGGCTGAGGAGGAGGAGGCGCCGTCCTCACCTGTGTGCTCTATAGGGCTGAGGAGGAGGAGGCGCCGTCCTCACCTGTGTGCTCTATACGGCTGAGGAGGAGGTGCCGTCCTCACCTGTGTACTCTATACGGCTGAGGAGGAGGAGGCGCCGTCCTCACCTGTGTGCTCTATACGGCTGAGGAGGAGGCGCCGTCCTCACCTGTGTACTCTATATGGCTGAGGAGGAGGAGGCGCCGTCCTCACCTGTGTGCTCTATACGGCTGAGAAGGAGGAGGCGCCGTCCTCACCTGTGTGCTCTATACGGCTGAGGAGGAGGAGGCGCTGTCCTCACCTGCGTGCTCTATACGGCTGAGGAGGAGGAGGCGCCGTCCTCACCTGTGTGCTCTCTACGGCTGAGGAGGAGGAGGCACCGTCCTCAGCTGTGTGCTCTATACGGCTGAGGAGGAGGCGCCGTCCTCACGTGTGTGCTCTATATGGCTGAGGAGGGGACGCCGTTCTCACCCGTGTACCGTATACGGGGAGGAGGAGGCTGCGCTATCCTCACCTGTGTGCTCTCTATTGATGAGGAGGGGGCGCCGTCCTCACCTGTGTGCTCTCTACGGCTGAGGAGGAGGCGCCATCCTCACCTGTATGCTCTATGCGGCTGAGAAGAAGGGGGCGCCGTCCTCACCTGTGTGCTCTATACGGCTGAGGAGGAGGAAACACCGTCCTCACCTGTGAGCTCTATACGGCTGAGGAGGAGGAGGCGCCGTCCTCACCTGTGTGCTCTATACGGCTGAGGAGGAGGAGGCGCCGTCCTCACCTGTGTGCTCAATACGGCTGAGGAGGAGGAGGCGCCGTCCTCACCTGTGTGCTCTATACGGCTGAGGAGGAGGAGGCGCCATCCTCACCTGTGTGCTCTATACGGCTGAGGAGGAGGAGGCGCCGTCCTCACCTGTTTGCTCTTTACGGCTGAGGAGGAGGCGCCGTCCTCACCTGTGTGCTCTATACGGCTGAGAAGGAGGAGATGCCGTCCTCTACTGTGTGCTCTATACGGCTGAGGAGGAAAAGGCGCCGTCCTCACCTGTGTGCTCTTTACGGCTGAGGAGAAGGCGCCGTCCTCACCTGTGTGCTCTATACGGCTGAGGAGAAGGAGGCGCCGTCCTCACCTGTGTGCTCTATACGGCTGAGGAGGAGGAGGCGCCGTCCTCACCTGTGTGCTCGATACGGCTGAGGAGGAGAAGGTGCCGTCCTCACCTGTGTGCTCTATACAGCTGAGAAGGAGGAGGCGCCGTCCTCACCTGTGTGCTCTATACGGGTGAGGAGGAAAAGGCGCCGTCCTCACCTGTGTGCTTTATACGGCTGAGGAGAAGGCGCCGTCCTCACCTGTGTGCTCTATACGGCTGAGGAGGAGAAGGCGCCGTCCTCACCTGTGTGCTCTATACGGCTGAGGAGGAGAAGGCGCCGTCCTCACCGGTGTGCTCTATACGGTTGAGGAGGAGGAGGCGCCGTCCTCACCTGTGTGCTCTATACGGCTGAGGAGGAGAAGGCGCCGTCCTCACCTGTGTGCTCTATACGGCTGAGAAGGAGGAGGCGCCGTCCTCACCTGTGTGCTCTATACCGCTGAGGAGGAGGAGGCGCCGTCCTCACCTGTGTGCTCTATACGGCTGAGGAGGAGAAGGCGCCGTCCTCACCTGTGTGCTCTATACGGCTGAGAAGGAGGAGGCGCCGTCCTCACCTGTGTGCTCTATACCGCTGAGGAGGAGGAGGCGCCGTCCTCACCTGTGTGCTCTATACGGCTGAGGAGGAGGCGCCGTCTTCACCTGTATGCTCTATACGGCTGAGAAGGAGGAGGCGCCGTCCTCACCTGTGTGCTCTATACGGCTGAGGAGGAAAAGGCGCCATCCTCACCTGTGTGATCTATACGGCTGAGGAGAAGGCGCCGTCCTCACCTGTGTGCTCTATACCGCTGAGGAGGAGGAGGCGCCGTCCTCACCTGTGTGCTCTATACGGCTGAGGAGGAGGAGGCGCCGTCCTCACCTGTGTGCTCTATACGGCTGAGGAGGAGGAGGCACCGTCCTCACCTGTGTGCTCTATACGGCTGAGGAGAAGGCGCCGTCCTCACCTGTGTGCTCTTTACGGCTGAGGAAGAGGCGCCGTCCTCACCTGTGTGCTCTATACGGCTGAGGAGGAGGAGGCGCCGTCCTCACCTGTGTGCTCTATACGGCTGAGGAGGAGGCGCCGTCCTCACCTGTGTGCTCTATACGGCTGAGGAGGAGGAGGCGCCGTCCTCACCTGTGTGCTCTATACGGCTGAGGAGGAGGCGCTGTCCTCACCTGTGTGCTCTATACGGCTGAGGTGGAGGAGGCGCTGTCCTCACCTGTGTGCTCTATACGGCTGAGGTGGAGGAGGCGCTGTCCTCACCTGTGTGCTCTAGACGGCTGTGGAGGAGAAGGCGCCGTCCTCATCTGTGTGCTCTATACGGCTGAGGAGGAGGAGGCGCCGTCCTCACCTGTGTGCTCTATACGGCTGAGAAGGAGGAGGCGCTGTCCTCACCTGTGTGCCTTATACGGCTGAGGAGGAGGCTGCGCCATTCTTACCTGTGTGCTCTATACGGCTGAGAAGGAGGAGGCGCCGTCCTCACCTGTGTGCCTTATACGGCTGAGGAGGAGGCTGCGCCGTCCTCACCTGTGTGCTCTATACGGCTGAGGAGGAGGCGCCGTCCTCACCTGTGTGCTCTATACGGCTGAGGAGGAGAAGGTGCCGTCCTCACCTGTGTGCTCTATACGGCTGAGGAGGAGGAGGCGCCGTCCTCACCTGTGTGCTCTATACGGCTGAGAAGGAGGAGGCGCCGTCCTCACCTGTGTGCTCTATACGGCTGAGGAGGAGGAGGCGCCGTCCTCACCTGTGTGCTCTATACGGCTGAGGAGGAGGCGCCGTCCTCACCTGTGTGCTCTATACGGCTGAGGAGGAGAAGGCGCCGTCCTCACCAGTGTGCTCTATACGGCTGAGGAGGAGGAGGCGCCATCCTCACCTGTGTGCTCTATACGGCTGAGGAGGAGGAGGCGCCGTCCTCACCTGTGTGCTCTATACGGCTGAGGAGGAGGAGGCGCCGTCCTCACCTGTGTGCTCTATACGGCTGAGGAGGAGAAGGCGCCGTCCTCACCTGTGTGCTCTATACGGCTGAGGAGGAGGAGGCGCCGTCCTCACCTGAGTACTCTATACGGCTGAGGAGGAGGAGGCGCCGTCCTCACCTGTGTGGTCTATACGGCTGAGGAGGAGGAGGCGCCGTCCTCACCTGTGTGCTCTATACGGCTGAGAAGGAGGAGGCGCCATCCTCACCTGTGTGCTCTATACGGCTGAGGAGGAGGAGGCGCCGTCCTCACCTGTGTGCTCTATACAGCTGAGAAGGAGGAGGCGCCATCCTCACCTGTGTGCTCTATACGGCTGAGGAGGAAAAGTCGCCGTCCTCACCTGTGTGCTCTATACGGCTGAGGAGAAGAAGGCGCCGTCCTCACCTGTGTGCTCTATACGGCTGAGGAGGAGGAGGCGCCGTCCTCACTTGTGTGCTCATTACGGCTGAGGAGGAGTAGGCGCCGTCCTCACCTGTGTGCTCTATACGGCTGAGGAGGAGGCGCCGTCCTCACCTGTGTGCTCTATACGGCTGAGGAGGAGGAGGCACCGTCCTCACCTGTGTGCTCTATACGGCTGAGCAGGAGGAGGCGCCATCCTCACCTGTGTGCTCTATACGGCTGAGGAGGAGGCGCTGTCCTCACCTGTGTGCTCTATACGGCTGAGGAGGAGGAGGCGCTGTCCTCACCTGTGTGCTCTATACGGCTGTGGAGGAGAAGGCGCCGACCTCACCTGTGTGCTCTATACGGCTGAGGATGAGGAGGCGCCGTCCTCACCTGTGTGCTCTATACGGCTGAGGAGGAGGAGGCGCTGTCCTCACCTGCGTGCTCTATACGGCTGAGGAGGAGGAGGCGCCGTCCTCACCTGTGTACTCTATACGGCTGAGGAGGTGGAGGCGCCGTCCTCACCTGTGTGCTCTCTACGGCTGAGGAGGAGGAGGCACCGTCCTCAGCTGTGTGCTCTATACGGCTGAGGAGGAGGCGCCGTCCTCACGTGTGTGCTCTATATGGCTGAGGAGGGGACGCCGTTCTCACCCGTGTACCGTATACGGAGGAGGAGGAGGCTGCGCTATCCTCACCTGTGTGCTCTCTATTGATGAGGAGGGGGCGCCTCCCTCACCTGTGTGCTCTCTACGGCTGAGGAGGAGGCGCCATCCTCACCTGTATGCTCTATACGGTTGAGAAGAAGGGGGCGCCGTCCTCACCTGTGTGCTCTATACAGCTGAGGAGGAGGAGGCACCGTCCTCACCTGTGAGCTCTATACGGCTGAGGAGGAGGAGGTGCCGTCCTCACCTGTGTGCTCTATACGGCTGAGGAGGAGGAGGCGCCGTGCTCACCTGTGTGCTCTATACGGCTGAGGAGGAGGAGGCGCCATCCTCACCTGTGTGCTCTATACGGCTGAGGAGGAGGAGGCGCCGTCCTCACCTGTTTGCTCTTTACGGCTGAGGAGGAGGCGCCGTCCTCACCTGTGTGCTCTATACGGCTGAGGAGGAGGCGCCATCCTCACCTGTGTGCTCTATACGGCTGAGGAGGAAAAGGCGCCGTCCTCACCTGTGTGCTGTTTACGGCTGAGGAGAAGGCGCCATCCTCACCTGTGTGCTCTATACGGCTGAGGAGGAGGAGGCGCCGTCCTCACCTGTGTGCTCTATACGGCTGAGGAGGAGGAGGCGCCGTCCTCACCTGTGTGCTCTATACGGCTGAGGAGGAGAAGGTGGCGTCCTCACCTGTGTGCTCTATACGGCTGAGAAGGAGGAGGCGCCGTACTCACCTGTGTGCTCTATACGGCTGAGAAGGAGGCGCCGTCCTCACCTGCGTGCTCTATGAGGCTGAGGAGGAGAAGGCGACGTCCTCACCTGTGTGCTCTATACGGCTGAGGAGAAGGCGCCGTCCTCACCTGTGTGCTCTATACGGTTGAGGAGGAGAAGGCGCCGTCCTCACCTGTGTGCTCTATACGGCTGAGGAGGAGAAGGCGCCGTCCTCACCTGTGTGCTCTATACGGTTGAGGAGGAGGAGGCGCCGTCCTCACCTGTGTGCTCTATACGGCTGAGGAAGAGAAGGCGCCGTCCTCACCTGTGTGCTCTATACGGCTGAGAAGGAAGAGGCGCCGTCCTCACCTGTGTGCTCTATGCCGCTGAGGAGGAGGAGGCGCCGTCCTCACCTGTGTGCTCTATACGGCTGAGGAGGAGAAGGCGCCGTCCTCACCTGTGTGCTCTATACGGCTGAGAAGGAGGAGGCGCCGTCCTCACCTGTGTGCTCTATACCGCTGAGGAGGAGGAGGCGCCGTCTTCACCTGTGTGCTCTATACGGCTGAGAAGGAGGAGGCGCCGTCCTCACCTGTGTGCTCTATACGGCTGAGGAGGAAAAGGCGCCATCCTCACCTGTGTGATCTATACGGCTGAGGAGAAGGCGCCGTCCTCACCTGTGTGCTCTATACCGCTGAGGAGGAGGAGGCGCCGTCCTCACCTGTGTGCTCTATACGGCTGAGGAGGAGGAGGCGCCGTCCTCACCTGTGTGCTCTATACGGCTGAGGAGGAGGAGGCACCGTCCTCACCTGTGTGCTCTATACGGCTGAGGAGAAGGCGCCGTCCTCACCTGTGTGCTCTATACGGCTGAGGAAGAGGCGCCGTGCTCACCTGTGTGCTCTATACGGCTGAGGAGTAGGAGGCGCCGTCCTCACCTGTGTGCTCTATACGGCTAAGGAGGAGGCGCCGACCTCACCTGTGTGCTCTATACGGCTGAGGAAGAGAAGGCGCCATCCTCACCTGTGTGCCCTATACGGCTGAGGAGGAGGCGCTGTCCTCACCTGTGTGCTCTATACGGCTGAGGTGGAGGAGGCGCTGTCCTCACCTGTGTGCTCTATATGGCTGACGTGGAGGAGGAGCTGTCCTCACCTGTGTGCTCTAGACGGCTGAGGAGGATAAGGCGCCGTCCTCATCTGTGTGCTCTATACGGCTGAGGAGGAGGAGGCGCCGTCCTCACCTGTGTGCTCTATACGGCTGAGAAGGAGGAGGCGCTGTCCTCACCTGTGTGCTCTATACGGCTGAGGAGGAGGCTGCGCCATTCTTACCTGTGTGCTCTATACGGCTGAGAAGGAGGAGGCGCCGTCCTCACCTGTGTGCTCTATACGGCTGAGAAGGAGAAGGCGCCGTCCTCACCTGTGTGCTCTATACGGCTGAAGAGGAGGCGCCGTCCTCACCTGTGTGCTCTATACGGCTGAGGAGGAGAAGGTGCCGTCCTCACCTGTGTGCTCTATACGGCTGAGGAGGAGGAGGCGCCGTCCTCACCTGTGTGCTCTATACGGTTGAGGAGGAGGAGGCGCCGTCCTCACCTGTGTGCTCTATACGGCTGAGGAGGAGAAGGCGCCGTCCTCACCTGTGTGCTCTATACGGCTGAGAAGGCGGAGGCGCCGTCCTCACCTGAGTGCTCTATACCGCTGAGGAGGAGGAGGCGCCGTCCTCACCTGTGTGCTCTATACGGCTGAGGAGGAGAAGGCGCCGTCCTCACCTGTGTGCTCTATACGGCTGAGAAGGAGGAGGCGCTGTCCTCACCTGTGTGCTTTATACGGCTGAGGAGGAGGCTGCGCCATTCTTACCTGTGTGCTCTATACGGCTGAGAAGGAGGAGGCGCCGTCCTCACCTGTGTGCTCTAGACGGCTGTGGAGGAGAAGGCGCCGTCCTCATCTGTGTGCTCTATACGGCTGAGGAGGAGGAGGCGCCGTCCTCACCTGTGTGCTCTATACGGCTGAGAAGGAGGAGGCGCTGTCCTCACCTGTATGCTCTATACGGCTGAGGAGGAGGCTGCGCCATTCTTACCTGTGTGCTCTATACGGCTGAGAAGGAGGAGGCGCCGTCCTCACCTGTGTGCTCTATACGGCTGAGAAGGAGAAGGCGCCGTCCTCACCTGTGTGCTCTATACGGCTGAGGAGGAGGCGCCGTCCTCACCTGTGTGCTCTATACGGCTGAGGAGGAGAAGGTGCCGTCCTCACCTGTGTGCTCTATACGGCTGAGGAGGAGGAGGCGCCGTCCTCACCTGTGTGCTCTATACGGTTGAGGAGGAGGAGGCGCCGTCCTCACCTGTGTGCTCTATACGGCTGAGGAGGAGAAGGCGCCGTCCTCACCTGTGTGCTCTTTACGGCTGAGAAGGAGGAGGCGCCGTCCTCACCTGTGTGCTCTATACCGCTGAGGAGGAGGAGGCGCCGTCCTCACCTGTGTGCTCTATACGGCTGAGGAGGAGAAGGCGCCGTCCTCACCTGTGTGCTCTATACGGCTGAGAAGGAGGAGGCGCCGTCCTCACCTGTGTGCTCTATACCGCTGAGGAGGAGGAGGCTCCGTCCTCACCTGTGTGCTCTATACGGCTGAGGAGGAGGCGCCGTCTTCACCTGTGTGCTCTATACGGCTGAGAAGGAGGAGGCGCCGTCCTCACCTGTGTGCTCTATAAGGCTGAGGAGGAAAAGGCGCCATCCTCACCTGTGTGATCTATACGGCTGAGGAGAAGGCGCCGTCCTCACCTGTTTGCTCTATACCGCTGAGGAGGAGGAGGCGCCGTCCTCACCTGTGTGCTCTATACGGCTGAGGAGGAGGAGGCGCCGTCCTCACCTGTGTGCTCTATACGGCTGAGGAGGAGGAGGCACCGTCCTCACCTGTGTGCTCTATACGGCTGAGGAGAAGGCGCCGTCCTCACCTGTGTGCTCTATACGGCTGAGGAAGAGGCGCCGTCCTCATCTGTGTGCTCTATACGGCTGAGGAGGAGGAGGCGCCGTCCTCACCTGTGTGCTCTATACGGCTGAGGAGGAGGCGCCGTCCTCACCTGTGTGCTCTATACGGCTGAGGAGGAGGCGCTGTCCTCACCTGTGTGCTCTATACGGCTGAGGTGGAGGAGGCGCTGTCCTCACCTGTGTGCTCTATACGGCTGAGGTGGAGGAGGAGCTGTCCTCACCTGTGTGCTCTAGACGGCTGTGGAGGAGAAGGCGCCATCCTCATCTGTGTGCTCTATACGGCTGAGGAGGAGGAGGCGCCGTCCTCACCTGTGTGCTCTATACGGCTGAGAAGGAGGAGGCGCTGTCCTCACCTGTGTGCTCTATACGGCTGAGGAGGAGGCTGCGCCATTCTTACCTGTGTGCTCTATACGGCTGAGAAGGAGGAGGTGCCGTCCTCACCTGTGTGCTCTATACGGCTGAGAAGGAGAAGGCGCCGTCCTCACCTGTGTGCTCTATACGGCTGAGGAGGAGGCGCCGTCCTCACCTGTGTGCTCTATACGGCTGAGGAGGAGAAGGTGCCGTCCTCACCTGTGTGCTCTATACAGCTGAGGAGGAGGAGGCGCCGTCCTCACCTGTGTGCTCTATTCGGCTGAGAAGGAGGAGGCGCCGTCCTCACCTGTGTGCTCTATACGGCTGAGGAGGAGGAGGCGCCGTCCTCACCTGTGTGCTCTATACGGCTGAGGAGGAGGCGCCGTCCTCACCTGTGTGCTCTATACGGCCGAGGAGGAGAAGGCGCCGTCCTCACCAGTGTGCTCTATACGGCTGAGGAGGAGGAGGCGCCATCCTCACCTGTGTGCTCTATATGGCTGAGGAGGAGGAGGCGCCGTCCTCACCTGTGTGCTCTATACGGCTGAGGAGGAGGAGGCGCCGTCCTCACCTGTGTGCTCTATACGGCTGAGGAGGAGGAGGCGTTGTCCTCACCTGTGTGCTCTATACGGATGAGGAGGAGGCGCCGTCCTCACCTGTGTGCTCTATACAGCTGAGGAGGAGGCGCCGTCCTCACCTGTGTGCTCTATACGGCTGAGAAGGAGGAGGCGCCGTCCTCACCTGTGTGCTCTATACGGCTGAGGAGGAGAAGGCGCCGTCCTCACCAGTGTGCTCTATACGGCTGAGGAGGAGGAGGCGCCGTCCTCACCTGTGTGCTCTATACGGCTGAGGAGGAGGCGCCGTCCTCACCTGTGTGCTCTATACGGCTGAGGAGGAGGAGGCGCCGTCCTCACCTGTGTGCTCTATACGGCTGAGAGGGAGGAGGCGCCGTCCTCACCTGTGTGCTCTATACGGCTGAGGAGGAGAAGGCGCCGTCCTCACCAGTGTGCTCTATACGGCTGAGGAGGAGGAGGCGCCGTCCTTACCTGTGTGCTCTATACGGCTGAGGAGGAGGAGGCGCCGTTCTCACCTGTGTGCATGATACGGCTGAGGAGGAGACGCCGTCCTCACCTGTGTTCTCTATACGGCTGAGGAGGAGAAGGCGCCATCCTCACCTGTGTGCTCTATACGGCTGAGGAGGAGGCGCCGTCCTCACCTGTGTGCTCTATATGGCTGAGGAGGAGGAGGCGCCGTCCTCACCTGTGTGCTCTATACGGCTGAGGAGGAGGAGGCGCCGTCCTCACCTGTGTGCTCTATACGGCTGAGGAGGAGGAGGCGCCATCCTCACCTGTGTGCTCTATACGGCTGAGGAGGAGGAGGCGCCGTCCTCACCTGTGTGCTCTATACGGCTGAGAAGGAGGAGGCGCCGTCCTCACCTGTGTGCTCTATACGGCTGAGGAGGAAAAGGCGCCGTCCTCACCTGTGTGCTCTTTACGGCTGAGGAGAAGGCGCCGTCCTCACCTGTGTGCTCTATACGGCTGAGGAGGAGAAGGCGCCGTCCTCACCTGTGTGCTCTATACGGCTGAAGAGGAGGAGGCGCCGTCCTCACCTGTGTGCTATTTACGGCTGAGGAGGAGGAGGCGCCGTCCTCACCTGTGTGCTCTATACGGCTGAGGAGGAGGCGCCGTCCTCACCTGTGTGCTCTATACGGCTGAGGAGGAGGCGTCGTCCTCACCTGTGTGCTCTATACGGTTGAGGAGGAGGAGGCGCCGTCCTCACCTGTGTGCTCTATACGGCTGAGGAGCAGGCGCCGTCCTCACCTGTGTGCTCTATACGGCTGAGGAGGAGAAGGCGCCGTCCTCACCAGTGTGCTCTATACGGCTGAGGAGGAGGAGGCGCCGTCCTCACCTGTGTGCTCTATACGGCTGAGGAGGAGGCGCCGTCCTCACCTGTGTGCTCTATACGGCTGAGGAGGAGGAGGCGCCGTCCTCACCTGTGTGCTCTATACGGCTGAGGAGCAGGCGCCGTCCTCACCTGTGTGCTCTATACGACTGAGGAGGAGAAGGCGCCGTCCTCACCAGTGTGCTCTATACGGCTGAGGAGGAGAAGGCGCCGTCCTCACCTGTGTGCTCTATACGGCTGAGGAGGAGGCGCCGTCCTCACCTGTGTGCTCTATACGGCTGAGGAGGAGGAGACGCCGTCCTCACCTGTGTGCTCTATACGGCTGTTGAGGAGAAGGCGCCGTCCTCACCTGTGTGCTCTATACGGCTGAGGAGGAAGAGGCGCCGTCCTCACCTGTGTGCTCTATACGGCTGAGGAGGAGGAGGCGCCGTCCTCACCTGTGTGCTCTATACGGCTGAGGAGGAGGCGCCGTCCTCACCTGTGTACTCTATACGGCTGAAGAGGAGGAGGCGCCGTCCTCACCTGTGTGCTCTATACGGCTGAGGAGGAGGCGCCGTCCTCACCTGTGTGCTCTATACGGCTGAGGAGGAGGCGGCGCCGTCCTCACCTGTGTGCTCTATACGGCTGAGAAGGAGGAGGCGCCGTCCTCACCTGTGTGCTCTATACGGCTGAGGAGGAGAAGGCGCCGTCCTCACCAATGTGCTCTATACGGCTGAGGAGGAGGAGGCGCCGTCCTCACCTTTGTGCTCTATACGGCTGAGGAGGCGCCGTCCTCACCTGTGTGCTCTATACGGCTGAGGAGGAGGAGGCGCCGTCCTCACCTGTGTGCTCTATACGGCTGACGAGGAGACGCCGTCCTCACCTGTGTGCTCTATACTTCTGAGGAGGAGAAGGCGCCGTCCTCACCTGTGTGCTCTATACGGCTGAGGAGGAGGAGGCGCCGTCCTCACCTGTGTGCTCTATACGGCTCAGGAGGAGGAGGCGCCGTCCTCACCTGTGTGGTCTATACGGCTGAGGAGGAGGAGGCGCCGTCCTCACCTGTGTGCTCTATACGGCTGAGAAGGAGGAGGCGCCTTCCCCACCTGTGTGCTCTATACGGCTGAGGAGGAGGAGGCGCCGTCCTCACCTGTGTGCTCTATACGGCTGAGGAGGAGGAGGCGCCGTCCTCACCTGTGTGCTCTATACGGCTGAGGAGGAGGCGCCGTCCTCAACTGTGTACTCTATACGGCTGAGGAGGAGGAGGCGCCGTCCTCACCTGTGTGCTCTATACGGCTGAGGAGGAGGCGCCATCCTCACCTGTGTGCTCTATACGGCTGAGGAAGAGGAGGCGCCGTCCTCACCTGTGTGCTCTATACGGCTGAGAAGGAGAAGGCGCCGTCCTCACCTGTGTGCTCTATACGGCTGAGGAGGAGAAGGCGCCGTCCTCACCAGTGTGCTCTATACGGCTGAGGAGGAGGAGGCGCCGTCCTCACCTGTGTGCTCTATACGGCTGAGGAGGAGGAGGCGCCGTCCTCACCTGTGTGCTTTATACGGCTGAGGAGGAGAAGGCGCCGTCCTCACCTGTGTGCTCTATACGGCTGAGAAGGAGGTGGCGCCGTCCTCACCTGTGTGCTCTATACGGCTGAGGAGGAGAAGGCGCCATCCTCACCAGTGTGCTCTATACGGCTGAGGAGGAGGAGGCGCCGTCCTCACCTGTGTGCTCTATACGGCTGAGGAGGAGGAGGCGCCGTCCTCACCTGTGTGCTCTATACGGCTGAGGAGGAGAAGGCGCCGTCCTCACCTGTGTGCTCTATACGGCTGAGGAGGAGGCGCCGTCCTCACCTGTGTACTCTATACGGCTGAGGAGGAGGAGGCGCCGTCCTCACCTGTGTGGTCTATACGGCTGAGGAGGAGGAGGCGCCGTCCTCACCTGTGTGCTCTATACGGCTGAGAAGGAGGAGGCGCCATCCTCACCTGTGTGCTCTATACGGCTGAGGAGGAGGAGGCGCCGTCCTCACCTGTGTGCTCTATACGGCTGAGAAGGAGGAGGCGCCATCCTCACCTGTGTGCTCTATACGGCTGAGGAGGAAAAGGCGCCGTCCTCACCTGTGTGCTCTTTACGGCTGAGGAGAAGGCGCCGTCCTCACCTGTGTGCTCTATACGGCTGAGGAGGAGAAGGCGCCGTCCTCACCTGTGTGCTCTATATGGTTGAGGAGGAGGAGGCGCCGTCCTCACTTGTGTGCTCTTTACGGCTGAGGAGTAGGAGGCGCCGTCCTCACCTGTGTGCTCTATACGGCTGAGGAGGAGGCGCCGTCCTCACCTGTGTGCTCTATACGGCTGAGGAAGAGGAGGCGCCGTCCTCACCTGAGTGCTCTATGCGGCTGAGGAGGAGAAGGCACCGTCCTCACCTGTGTGCTCTATACAGCTGAGGAGGAGGAGGCGCCATCCTCACCTGTGTGCTCTATACGGCTGAGGAGGAGGCGCTGTCCTCACCTGTGTGCTCTTTACGGCTGAGGAGGAGGAGGCGCCGTCCTCACCTGTGTGCTCTATACGGCTGAGGAGGAGGCGCCGTCCTCACCTGTGTGCTCTATACGGCTGAGGAGGAGAAGGCGCCGTCCTCACCTGTGTACTCTATACGGCTGAGGAGGAGGAGGCGCCGTCCTCACCTGTGTGCTCTATACGGCTGAGGAAGAGGCGCCGTCCTCACCTGTGTTCTCTATACGGCTGAGGAGGAGGAGGCGCCGTCCTCACCTGTGTGCTCTATACGGCTGAGGAGGAGAAGGCGCCGTCCTCACCTGTGTGCGCTATACGGCTGAGGAGGAGGAGGCGCCGTCCTCACCTGTGTGCTCGATACGGCTGAGGGGGAGGCGCTGTCCTCACCTGTGTGCTCTATACGGCTGAGGAGGAGGCGCTGTCCTCACCTGTGTGCTCTATACGGCTGTGGAGGAGAAGGTGCCGTCCTCACCTGTGTGCTCTATACGGCTGAGGAGGAGGAGGCGCCGTCCTCACCTGTGTGCTCTATACGGCTGAGGAGGAGGAGGCGCTGTCCTCACCTGCGTGCTCTATATGGCTGAGGAGGAGGAGGCTCCGTCCTCACCTGTGTACTCTATACGGCTGAGGAGGTGGAGGCTCCGTCCTCACCTGTGTGCTCTCTACGGCTGAGGAGGAGGAGGCACCGTCCTCAGCTGTTTGCTCTATACGGCTGAGGAGGAGGCGCCGTCCTCATGTGTGTGCTCTGTATGGCTGAGTAGGGGACGCCGTTCTCACCCGTGTACCGTATACGGTGGAGGAGGAGGCTGCGCTGTCCTCACCTGTGTGCTCTCTATTGATGAGGAGGGGCCGCCGTCCTCACCTGTGTGCTTTCTACGGCTGAGGCGGAGGCGCCATCCTCACCTGTATGCTCTATACGGCTGAGAAGAAGGGGGCGCCGTCCTCACCTGTGTGCTCTATACTGCTGAGGAGAAGGAGGCACCGTCCTCACCTGTGAGCTCTATACGGCTGAGGAGGAGGAGGCGCCGTCCTCACCTGTGTGCTCTATACGGCTGAGGAGGAGGCGCCGTCCTCACCTGTGTGCTCTATACGGCTGAGGAGGAGGAGGCGCCATCCTCACCTGTGTGCTCTATACGGCTGAGGAGGAGGAGGCGCCGTCCTCACCTGTTTGCTCTTTACGGCTGAGGAGGAGGCGCCGTCCTCACCTGTGTGCTCTATACGGCTGAGAATGAGGAGGCGCCGTCCTCACCTGTGTGTTCTATACGGCTGAGGAGGAAAAGGCGCCGTCCTCACCTGTGTGCTCTTTACGGCTGAGGAGAAGGCGCCGTCCTCACCTGTGTGCTCTATACGGCTGAGGAGGAGGAGGCGCCGTCCACACCTGTGTGCTCTATACGGCTGAGGAGGAGGAGGCGCCGTCCTCACCTGTGTGCTCTATACGGCTGAGGAGGAGAAGGTGCCGTCCTCACCTGTGTGCTCTATTAGGCTGAGAAGGAGGAGGCGCCGTCCTCACCTGTGTGCTCTATACGGCTGAGGAGGAGGCGCTGTCCTCACCTGCGTGCTCTATGTGGCTGAGGAGGAGAAGGCGCCGTCCTCACCTGTGTGCTCTATACGGCTGAGGAGAAGGCGCCGTCCTCACCTGTGTGCTCTATACGGCTGAGGAGGAGAAGGCGCTGTCCTCATCTGTGTGCTCTATACGGCTGAGGAGGAGAAGGCGCCGTCCTCACCTGTGTGCTCTATACGGTTGAGGAGGAGGAGGCGCCGTCCTCACCTGTGTGCTCTATACGGCTGAGGAGGAGAAGGCGCCGTCCTCACTTGTGTGCTCTATACGGCTGAGAAGGAGGAGGAGCCGTCCTCACCTGTGTGCTCTATACCGCTGAGGAGGAAGAGGCGCCGTCATCACCTCTGTGCTCTATACGGCTGAGGAGGAGGAGGCGCTGTCCTCACCTGTGTGCTCTATACGGCTGAGGTGGAGGCACCGTCTTCACCTGTGTGCTCTATACGGCTGAGAAGGAGGAGGCGCCGTCCTCTCCTGTGTGCTCTATACGGCTGAGGAGGACAAGGCGCCGTCCTCACCTGTGTGATCTATACGGCTGAGGAGAAGGCGCCGTCCTCACTTGTGTGCTCTATACCGCTGAGGAGGAGAAGGCGCCGTCCTCACCTGTGTGCTCCATACGGCTGAGGAGGAGGAGGCGCCGTCCTCACCTGTGTGCTCTATACGGCTGAGGAGGAGGAGGCGCCGTCCTCACCTGTGTGCTCTATACGGCTGAGAAGAAGGCGCCGTCCTCACCTGTGTGCTCTATACGGCTGAGGAAGAGGCGCCGTCCTCACCTGTGTGCTTTATACGGCTGAGGAGGAGGAGGCGCCGTCCTCACCTGTGTGCTCTATACGGCTGAGGAGGAGGCGCCGTCCTCACCTGTGTGCTCTATACGGCTGAGGAAGAGGAGGCGCCGTCCTCACCTGTGTGCTCTATACGGCTGAGGAGGAGGCGCTGTCCTCACCTGTGTGCTTTATACGGCTGAGGAGGAGGCGCTGTCGTCACCTGTGTGCTCTATACGGCTGTGGAGGAGAAGGCGCCGTCCTCACCTGTGTGCTCTATACGGCTGAGGAGGAGGAGGTGCCGTCCTCACCTGTGTGCTGTATACGGCGGAGGAGGAGGCTGCGCCATTCTTACCTGTGTGCTCTATACGGCTGAGAAGGAGGAGGCGCCGTCCTCACCTGTGTGCTCTATACGGCTGAGAATGAGAAGGCGCCGTCCTCACCTGTGTGCTCTATACGGCTGAGGAGGGAGGCGCCGTCCTCACCTGTGTGCTCTATACGGCTGAGGAGGAGAAGGCGCCGTCCTCACCTGTGTGCTCTATACGGCTGAGGAGGAGAAGGCGCCGTCCTCACCTGTGTGCTCTATACGGCTGAGAAGGAGGAGGCGCCGTCCTCACCTGTGTGCTCTATACGGCTGAGGAGGAGGAGGCGCCGTCCTCACCTGTGTGCTCTATACGGCTGAGGAGGAGGCGCCGTCCTCACCTGTGTGCTCTATACGGCTGAGGAGGAGAAGGCGCCGTCCTCACCAGTGTGCTCTATACGGCTGAGGAGGAGGAGGCGCCGTCCTCACCTGTGTGCTCTATACGGCTGAGGAGGAGGCGCTGTCCTCACCTGTGTGCTGTATACGGCGGAGGAGGAGGCTGCGCCATTCTTACCTGTGTGCTCTATACGGCTGAGAAGGAGGAGGCGCCGTCCTCACCTGTGTGCTCTATACGGCTGAGAATGAGAAGGCGCCGTCCTCACCTGTGTGCTTTATACGGCTGAGGAGGGAGGCGCCGTCCTCACCTGTGTGCTCTATACGGCTGAGGAGGAGAAGGCGCCGTCCTCACCTGTGTGCTCTATACGGCTGAGGAGGAGAAGGCGCCGTCCTCACCTGTGTGCTCTATACGGCTGAGAAGGAGGAGGCGCCGTCCTCACCTGTGTGCTCTATACGGCTGAGGAGGAGGAGGCGCCGTCCTCACCTGTGTGCTCTATACGGCTGAGGAGGAGGCGCCGTCCTCACCTGTGTGCTCTATACGGCTGAGGAGGAGAAGGCGCCGTCCTAACCAGTGTGCTCTATACCGCTGAGGAAGAGGAGGCGCCGTCCTCACCTGTGTGCTCTATACGGCTGAGGAGGAGGAGGCGCCGTCCTAACCTGTGTGCTCTATACGGCTGAGGAGGAGGAGGCGCCGTCCTCACCTGTGTGCTCTATACGGCTGTTGAGGAGAAGGCGCCGTCCTCACCTGTGTGCTCTATACGGCCGAGGAGGAGGAGGCGCCGTCCTCACCTGTGTGCTCTATACGGATGACGAGGAGGAGGCGCCGTCCTCACCTGTGTGCTCTATACGGCTGAGAAGGAGGAGGCGCCGTCCTCACCTGTGTGCTCTATACGGCTGAGGAGGAGGAGGTGCCGTCCTCACCAGTGTTCTCTATACGGCTGAGGAGGAGGAGGCGCCGTCCACACCTGTGTGCTCTATATGGCTGAGGAGGAGGCGCCGTCCTCACCTGTGTGCTCTATACGGCTGAGAATGAGGAGGCGCCGTCCTCACCTGTGTGCTCTATACGGCTGAGGAGGAGAAGGCGTCGTCCTCACCAGTGTGCTCTATACGGCTGAGGAGGAGGAGGCGCCGTCCTCACCTGTGTGCTCTATACGGCTGAGGAGGAGGAGGCGCCGTCCTCACCTGTGTGCTCTATACGGCTGAGAAGGAGGAGGCGCCGTCCTCACCTGTGTGCTCTATACGGCTGAGGAGGAGAAGGCGCCGTCCTCACCTGTGTGCTCTATACGGCTGAGGAGGAGGAGGCGCCGTCCTCACCTGTGTGCTCTACACGGCTGAGGAGGAGGAGGCGCCATCCTCACCTGTGTGCTCTATACGGCTGAGGAGGAGGAGGCGCTGTCCTCACCTGTGTGCTCTATACGGCTGAGGAGGAAAAGGCGCCGTCCTCACCTGTGTGCTCTTTACGGCTGAGGAGCAGGCGCCGTCCTCACCTGTGTGCTCTATACGGCTGAGGAGGAGAAGGCTCCGTCCTCACCTGTGTGCTCTATACGGCTGAGGAGGAGGAGGCGCCGTCCTCACCTGTGTGCTCTATACGGCTGAGGAGGAGGCGCCGTCCTCACCTTTGTGCTCCATACGGCTGAGGAGGAGGCGCCGTCCTCACCTGTGTGCTCTATACGGCTGATAAGGAGGAGGCGCCGTCCTCACCTGTGTGCTCTATACGGCTGAGGAGGAGGCGCCGTCCTCACCTGTGTGCTCTATACGGCTGAGGAGGAAGAGGCGCCGTCCTCACCTGTGTGCTCTATACGGCTGAGGAGGAGGAGGCGCCGTCCTCACCTGTGTGCTCTATACGGCTGAGGAGGAGGCGCCGTCCTCACCTGTGTACTCTATACGGCTGAGGAGGAGGAGGCGCCGTCCTCACCTGTGTGCTCTATACGGCTGAGGAGGAGGCGCCGTCCTCACCTGTGTGCTCTATTCGGCTGAGGAGGAGGAGGCGCCGTCCTCACCTGTGTGCTCTATACGGCTGAGAAGGAGGAGGCGCCGTCCTCACTTGTGTGCTCTATACGGCTGAGGAGGAGAAGGCGCCGTCCTCACCAGTGTGCTCTATACGGCTGAGGAGGAGGAGGCGCCGTCCTCACCTGTGTGCTCTATACGGCTGAGGAGGCGCCATCCTCACCTGTGTGCTCTTTACGGCTGAGGAGGAGGAGGCGCCGTCCTCACCTGTGTGCTCTATACGGCTGAGGAGGAGGCGCTGTCCTCACCTGTGTGCTCTATACGGCTGAGGAGGAGGAGGCGCCGTCCTCACCTGTGTACTCTATACGGCTGAGGAGGAGGAGGCGCCGTCCTCACCTGTGTGCTCTATACGGCTGAGGAGGAGGCGCCGTCCTCACCTGTGTGCTCTATACGGCTGAGGAGGAGGAGGCGCCGTCCTCACCTGTGTGCTCTATACGGCTGAGAAGGAGGAGGCGCCGTCCTCACCTGTGTGCTCTATACGGCTGAGGAGTAGAAGGCGCTGTCCTCACCAGTGTGCTCTATACAGCTGAGGAGGAGGAGGCGCCGTCCTCACCTGTGTGCTCTATACGGCTGAGGAGTAGAAGGCGCCGTCCTCACCTGTGTGCTCTATACGGCTGAGGAGGAGGAGGCGCCGTTCTCACCTGTGTGCTCTATACGGCTGAGGAGGAGGAGGCGCCGTCCTCACCTGTGTACTCTATACGGCTGAGGAGGAGGAGGCGCCGTCCTCACCTGTGTGCTCTATACGGCTGAGGAGGAGGCGCCGTCCTCACCTGTGTGCTCTATACGGCTGAGGAGGAGGAGGCGCCGTCCTCACCTGTGTGCTCTATACGGCTGAGAAGGAGGAGGCGACGTCCTCACCTGTGTGCTCTATACGGCTGAGGAGTAGAAGGCGCTGTCCTCACCAGTGTGCTCTATACGGCTGAGGAGGAGGAGGCGCCGTCCTCACCTGTGTGCTCTAAACGGCTGAGGAGGAGGAGGCGCCGTCCTCACCTGTGTGCTCTATACGGCTGAGGAGGAGAAGTCGCCGTCCTCACCTGTGTGCTCTATACGGCTGAGGAGGAGACGCCGTCCTCAACTGTGTGCTCTATACGGCTGAGGAGAAGGCGCCGTCCTCACCTGTGTGCTCTATACGGCTGAGGAGGAGGAGGCGCCGTCCTCACCTGTGTACTCTATACGGCTGAGGAGGAGGAGGCGCCGTCCTCACCTGTGTGCTCTATACGGCTGAGGAGAAGGCGCCGTCCTCACCTGTGTGCTCTATACGGCTGAGGAGGAGGAGGTGCCGTCCTCACCTGTGTACTCTATACGGCTGAGGAGGAGGAGGCGCCGTCCTCACCTGTGTGCTCTATACGGCTGAGGAGGAGACGCCGTCCTCACCTGTGTGCTCTATACGGCTGAGGAGAAGGCGCCGTCCTCACCTGTGTGCTCTATACGGCTGAGGAGGAGGAGGCGCCGTCCTCACCTGTGTGCTCTATACGGCTGAGGAGGAGGAGGCGCCGTCCTCACCTGTGTGCTCTATACGGCTGAGGAGGAGGAGGCGCCGTCCTCACCTGTGTGCTCTTTACGGCTGAGGAGGAGGAGGCGCCGTCCTCACCTGTGTGCTCTATACGGCTGAGGAGGAGGAGGCGCCGTCCTCACCTGTGTGCTCTATACGGCTGAGTAGGAGGAGGCGCCGTCCTCACCTGTGTGCTCTATACGGCTGAGGAGGAGACGCCGTCCTCACCTGTGTGCTCTATACGGCTGAGGAGAAGGCGCCGTCCTCACCTGTGTGCTCTATACGGCTGAGGAGGAGGAGGCGCCGTCCTCACCTGTGTGCTCTATACGGCTGAGGAGGAGAAGGCGCCGTCCTCACCTGTGTGCTCTATACGGCTGAGGAGGAGGAGGCGCCGTCCTCACCTGTGTGCTCTATACGGCTGAGGAGAAGGCGCTGTCCTCACCTGTGTGCTCTATACGGCTGAGGAGGAGGAGGCGCTGTCCTCACCTGTGTGCTCTATACGGCTGTGGAGGAGAAGGTGCCGTCCTCACCTGTGTGCTCTATACGGTTGAGGAGGAGGAGGCGCTGTCCTCACCTGTGTGCTCTATACGGCTGAGGAGGAGGCGCCGTCCTCACCTGTGTGCTCTATACAGCTGAGGAGGAGAAGGCGCCGTCCTCACCTGTGTGCTCTATACGGCTGAGGAGGAGGAGGCGCCGTCCTCACCTGTGTGCTCTATACGGCTGAGGAGGAGGCGCTGTCCTCACCTGTGTGCTCTATACGGCTGAGGAGGAGGCGCTGTCCTCACCTGTGTGCTCTATACGGCTGTGGAGGAAAAGGCGCCGTCCTCACCTGTGTGATATATACGGCTGAGGAGAAGGCGCCGTCCTCACCTGTGTGCTCTATACGGCTGAGGAGGAGGCGCTGTCCTCACCTGTGTGCTCTATACGGCTGAGGAGGACAAGGCGCCGTCCTCACCTGTGTGATCTATACGGCTGAGGAGAAGGCGCCGTCCTCACCTGCGTGCTCTATACCGCTGAGTAGGAGGAGGCGCCGTCCTCACCTGTGTGCTCCATACGGCTGAGGAGGAGGAGGCGCCGTCCTCACCTGTGTGCTCTATACGGCTGAGGAGGAGGAGGCGCCGTCCTCACCTGTGTGCTCTATACGGCTGAGGAGAAGGCGCCGTCCTCACCTGTGTGCTCTATACGGCTGAGGAAGAGGCGCCGTCCTCACCTGTGTGCTCTATACGGCTGAGGAGGAGGAGGCGCCGTCCTCACCTGTGTGCTCTATACGGCTGAGGAGGAGGCGCCGTACTCACATGTGTACTCTATACGGCTGAGGAGGAGGAGGCGCCGTCCTCACCTGTGTGCTCTATACGGCTGAGGAGGAGACGCCGTCCTCACCTTTGTGCTCTATACGGCTGAGGAGGAGGCGCCGTCCTCACCTGTGTGCTCTATACGGCTGAGGAGGAGGAGGCGCCGTCCTCACCTGTGTACTCTATACGGCTGAGGAGGAGGAGGTGCCGTCCTCACCTGTGTGCTCTATACGGCTGAGTAGGAGGCGCCGTCCTCACCTGTGTGCTCTATACGGCTGAGGAGGAGGAGGCGACGTCCTCACCTGTGTGCTCTATACGGCTGAGAAGGAGGAGGCGCCGTCCTCACCTGTGTGCTCTATACGGCTGAGGAGGAGAAGGCGCTGTCCTCACCAGTGTGCTCTATACGGCTGAGGAGGAGGAGGCGCCGTCCTCACCTGTGTGCTCTATACGGCTGAGGAGGAGGAGGCGCCGTCCTCACCTGTGTGCTCTATACGGCTGAGGAGGAGGAGGCGCCGTCCTCACCTGTGTGCTCTATACGGCTGAGGAGGAGACGCCGTCCTCACCTGTGTGCTCTATACGGCTGAGGAGAAGGCGCCGTCCTCACCTGTGTGCTCTATACGGCTGAGAAGGAGGAGGCGCCGTCCTCACCTGTGTGCTCTATACGGCTGAGGAGGAGGAGGCGCCGTCCTCACCTGTGTGCTCTATACGGCTGAGGAGGAGGAGGCGCCGTCCTCACCTGTGTGCTCTTTACGGCTGAGGAGGAGGAGGCGCCGTCCTCACCTGTGTGCTCTATACGGCTGAGGAGGAGGAGGCGCCGTCCTCACCTGTGTGCTCTATACGGCTGAGTAGGAGGAGGCGCCGTCCTCACCTGTGTGCTCTATACGGCTGAGGAGGAGACGCCGTCCTCACCTGTGTGCTCTATACGGCTGAGGAGAAGGCGCCGTCCTCACCTGTGTGCTCTATACGGCTGAGGAGGAGGAGGCGCCGTCCTCACCTGTGTGCTCTATACGGCTGAGGAGGAGAAGGCTCCGTCCTCACCTGTGTGCTTTATACGGCTGAGGAGGAGGAGGCGCCGTCCTCACCTGTGTGCTCTATACGGCTGAGGAGAAGGCGCTGTCCTCACCTGTGTGCTCTATACGGCTGAGGAGGAGGAGGCGCTGTCCTCACCTGTGTGCTCTATACGGCTGTGGAGGAGAAGGTGCCGTCCTCACCTGTGTGCTCTATACGGTTGAGGAGGAGGAGGCGCTGTCCTCACCTGTGTGCTCTATACGGCTGAGGAGGAGGAGGCGCCGTCCTCACCTGTGTGCTCTATGCGGCTGAGGAGGAGGCGCTGTCCTCACCTGTGTTCTCTATACGGCTGTGGAGGACAAGGCGCCGTCCTCACCTGTGTGATATATACGGCTGAGGAAAAGGCGCCGTCCTCACCTGTGTGCTCTATACGGCTGAGGAGGAGGCGCTGTCCTCACCTGTGTGCTCTATACGGCTGAGGAGGACAAGGCGCCGTCCTCACCTGTATGATCTATACGGCTGAGGAGAAGGCGCCGTCCTCACCTGTGTGCTCTATACCGCTGAGGAGGAGGAGGCGCCGTCCTCACCTGTGTGCTCCATACGGCTGAGGAGGAGGAGGCGCCGTCCTCACCTGTGTGCTCTATACGGCTGAGGAGGAGGAGGCGCCGTCCTCACCTGTGTGCTCTATACGGCTGAGAAGGAGGAGGCGCCGTCCTCACCTGTGTGCTCTATACGGCTGAGGAGAAGGCGCCGTCCTCACCTGTGTGCTCTATACGGCTGAGGAAGAGGCGCCGTCCTCACCTGTGTGCTCTATACGGCTGAGGAGGAGGAGGCGCCGTCCTCACCTGTGTGCTCTATACGGTTGAGGAGGAGGCGCCGTCCTCACCTGTGTGCTCTATACGGCTGAGGAGGAGGAGGCGCCATCCTCACCTGTGTGCTCTATACGGCTGAGGAGGAGGAGGCGCTGTCCTCACCTGTGTGCTCTATACGGCTGAGGAGGAGGAGGCGCTGTCCTCACCTGTGTGCTCTATACGGCTGTGGAGGAGAAGGCGCCGTCCTCACCTGTGTGCTCTATACGGCTGAGGAGGAGGAGGCGCCGTCCTCACCTGTGTGCTCTATACGGCTGAGGAGGAGGAGGCGACGTCCTCACCTGTGTGCTCTATACGGCTGAGAAGGAGGAGGCGCTGTCCTCACCTGTGTGCTGTATACGGCGGAGGAAGAGGCTGCGCCATTCTTACCTGTGTGCTCTATACGGCTGAGAAGGAGGAGGCGCCGTCCTCACCTGTGTGCTCTATACGGCTGAGAATGAGAAGGCGCCGTCCTCACCTGTGTGCTCTATACGGCTGAGGAGGGAGGCGCCTTCCTCACCTGTGTGCTCTATACGGCTGAGGAGGAGAAGGCGCCGTCCTCACCTGTGTACTCTATACGGCTGAGGAGGAGGAGGCGCCCTCCTCACCTGTGTGCTCTATACGGCTGAGGAGGAGGAGGCGCCGTCCTCACCTGTGTGCTCTATACGGCTGAGAAGGAGAAGGCGCCGTCCTCACCTGCGTGCTCTATACGGCCGAGGAGGAGGAGGCGCCGTCCTCACCTGTGTGCTCTATATGGATGACGAGGAGGAGGCGCCGTCCTCACCTGTGTGCTCTATACGGCTGAGAAGGAGGAGGCGCGGTCCTCACCTGTGTGCTCTATACGGCTGAGGAGGAGGAGGCGCCGTCCTCACCAGTGTGCTCTATACGGCTGAGGAGGAGGAGGCGCCGTCCTCACCTGTGTGCTCTATATGGCTGAGGAGGAGGCGCCGTCCTCACCTGTGTGCTCTATACGGCTGAGGAGGAGGAGGCGCCGTCCTCACCTGTGTGCTCTATACGGCTGAGGAGGAGGAGGCGCCGTCCTCACCTGTGTGCTCTATACGGCTGAGTAGGAGGAGGCGCCGTCCTCACCTGTGTGCTCTATACGGCTGAGGAGGAGACGCCGTCCTCACCTGTGTGCTCTATACGGCTGAGGAGAAGGCGCCGTCCTCACCTGTGTGCTCTATACGGCTGAGGAGGAGGAGGCGCCGTCCTCACCTGTGTGCTCTATACGGCTGAGGAGGAGAAGGCGCCGTCCTCACCTGTGTGCTCTATACGGCTGAGGAGGAGGAGGCGCCGTCCTCACCTGTGTGCTCTATACGGCTGAGGAGAAGGCGCTGTCCTCACCTGTGTGCTCTATACGGCTGAGGAGGAGGAGGCGCTGTCCTCACCTGTGTGCTCTATACGGCTGTGGAGGAGAAGGTGCCGTCCTCACCTGTGTGCTCTATACGGTTGAGGAGGAGGAGGCGCTGTCCTCACCTGTGTGCTCTATACGGCTGAGGAGGAGGCGCCGTCCTCACCTGTGTGCTCTATACAGCTGAGGAGGAGAAGGCGCCGTCCTCACCTGTGTGCTCTATACGGCTGAGGAGGAGGAGGCGCCGTCCTCACCTGTGTGCTCTATACGGCTGAGGAGGAGGCGCTGTCCTCACCTGTGTGCTCTATACGGCTGAGGAGGAGGCGCTGTCCTCACCTGTGTGCTCTATACGGCTGTGGAGGACAAGGCGCCGTCCTCACCTGTGTGATATATACGGCTGAGGAGAAGGCGCCGTCCTCACCTGTGTGCTCTATACGGCTGAGGAGGAGGCGCTGTCCTCACCTGTGTGCTCTATACGGCTGAGGAGGACAAGGCGCCGTCCTCACCTGTGTGAAATATACGGCTGAGGAGAAGGCGCCGTCCTCACCTGTGTGCTCTATACTGCTGAGTAGGAGGAGGCGCCGTCCTCACCTGTGTGCTCCATACGGCTGAGGAGGAGGAGGCGCCGTCCTCACCTGTGTGCTCTATACGGCTGAGGAGGAGGAGGCGCCGTCCTCACCTGTGTGCTCTATACGGCTGAGGAGAAGGCGCCGTCCTCACCTGTGTGCTCTATACGGCTGAGGAAGAGGCGCCGTCCTCACCTGTGTGCTCTATACGGCTGAGGAGGAGGAGGCGCCGTCCTCACCTGTGTGCTCTATACGGCTGAGGAGGAGGCGCCGTACTCACATGTGTACTCTATACGGCTGAGGAGGAGGAGGCGCCGTCCTCACCTGTGTGCTCTATACGGCTGAGGAGGAGACGCCGTCCTTACCTTTGTGCTCTATACAGCTGAGGAGGAGGCGCCGTCCTCACCTGTGTGCTCTATACGGGTGAGGAGGAGGAGGCGCCGTCCTCACCTGTGTACTCTATACGGCTGAGGAGGAGGAGGTGCCGTCCTCACCTGTGTGCTCTATACGGCTGAGTAGGAGGCGCCGTCCTCACCTGTGTGCTCTATACGGCTGAGGAGGAGGAGGCGACGTCCTCACCTGTGTGCTCTATACGGCTGAGAAGGAGGAGGCGCCGTCCTCACCTGTGTGCTCTATACGGCTGAGGAGGAGAAGGCGCTGTCCTCACCAGTGTGCTCTATACGGCTGAGGAGGAGGAGGCGCCGTCCTCACCTGTGTGCTCTATACGGCTGAGGAGGAGGAGGCGCCGTCCTCACCTGTGTGCTCTATACGGCTGAGGAGGAGGAGGCGCCGTCCTCACCTGTGTGCTCTATACGGCTGAGGAGGAGACGCCGTCCTCACCTGTGTGCTCTATACGGCTGAGGAGAAGGCGCCGTCCTCACCTGTGTGCTCTATACGGCTGAGGAGGAGGAGGCGCCGTCCTCACCTGTGTGCTCTATACGGCTGAGGAGGAGGAGGCGCCGTCCTCACCTGTGTGCTCTATACGGCTGAGGAGGAGGAGGCGCCGTCCTCACCTGTGTGCTCTTTACGGCTGAGGAGGAGGAGGCGCCGTCCTCACCTGTGTGCTCTATACGGCTGAGGAGGAGGAGGCGCCGTCCTCACCTGTGTGCTCTATACGGCTGAGTAGGAGGAGGCGCCGTCCTCACCTGTGTGCTCTATACGGCTGAGGAGGAGACGCCGTCCTCACCTGTGTGCTCTATACGGCTGAGGAGAAGGCGCCGTCCTCACCTGTGTGCTCTATACGGCTGAGGAGGAGGAGGCGCCGTCCTCACCTGTGTGCTCTATACGGCTGAGGAGGAGAAGGCGCCGTCCTCACCTGTGTGCTCTATACGGCTGAGGAGGAGGAGGCGCCGTCCTCACCTGTGTGCTCTATACGGCTGAGGAGAAGGCGCTGTCCTCACCTGTGTGCTCTATACGGCTGAGGAGGAGGAGGCGCTGTCCTCACCTGTGTGCTCTATACGGCTGTGGAGGAGAAGGTGCCGTCCTCACCTGTGTGCTCTATACGGTTCAGGAGGAGGAGGCGCTGTCCTCACCTGTGTGCTCTATACGGCTGAGGAGGAGGAGGCGCCGTCCTCACCTGTGTGCTCTATGCGGCTGAGGAGGAGGAGGCGCCGTCCTCACCTGTGTGCTCTATACGGCTGAGGAGGAGGCGCTGTCCTCACCTGTGTGCTCTATACGGCTGAGGAGGAGGCGCCGTCCTCACCTGTGTGCTCTATACGGCTGTGGAGGACAAGGCGCCGTCCTCACCTGTGTGATATATACGGCTGAGGAAAAGGCGCCGTCCTCACCTGTGTGCTCTATACGGCTGAGGAGGAGGCGCTGTCCTCACCTGTGTGCTCTATACGGCTGAGGAGGACAAGGCGCCGTCCTCACCTGTGTGATCTATACGGCTGAGGAGAAGGCGCCGTCCTCACCTGTGTGCTCTATACCGCTGAGGAGGAGGAGGCGCCGTCCTCACCTGTGTGCTCCATACGGCTGAGGAGGAGGAGGCGCCGTCCTCACCTGTGTGCTCTATACGGCTGAGGAGGAGGAGGCGCCGTCCTCACCTGTGTGCTCTATACGGCTGAGAAGGAGGAGGCGCCGTCCTCACCTGTGTGCTCTATACGGCTGAGGAGAAGGCGCCGTCCTCACCTGTGTGCTCTATACGGCTGAGGAAGAGGCGCCGTCCTCACCTGTGTGCTCTATACGGCTGAGGAGGAGGAGGCGCCGTCCTCACCTGTGTGCTCTATACGGCTGAGGAGGAGGCGCCGTCCTCACCTGTGTGCTCTATACGGCTGAGGAGGAGGAGGCGCCATCCTCACCTGTGTGCTCTATACGGCTGAGGAGGAGGAGGCGCTGTCCTCACCTGTGTGCTCTATACGGCTGAGGAGGAGGAGGCGCTGTCCTCACCTGTGTGCTCTATACGGCTGTGGAGGAGAAGGCGCCGTCCTCACCTGTGTGCTCTATACGGCTGAGGAGGAGGAGGCGCCGTCCTCACCTGTGTGCTCTATACGGCTGAGGAGGAGGAGGCGCCGTCCTCACCTGTGTGCTCTATACGGCTGAGAAGGAGGAGGCGCTGTCCTCACCTGTGTGCTGTATACGGCGGAGGAGGAGGCTGCGCCATTCTTACCTGTGTGCTCTATACGGCTGAGAAGGAGGAGGCGCCGTCCTCACCTGTGTGCTCTATACGGCTGAGAATGAGAAGGCGCCGTCCTCACCTGTGTGCTCTATACGGCTGAGGAGGGAGGCGCCTTCCTCACCTGTGTGCTCTATACGGCTGAGGAGGAGAAGGCGCCGTCCTCACCTGTGTACTCTATACGGCTGAGGAGGAGGAGGCGCCCTCCTCACCTGTGTGCTCTATACGGCTGAGGAGGAGGAGGCGCCGTCCTCACCTGTGTGCTCTATACGGCTGAGAAGGAGAAGGCGCCATCCTCACCTGTGTGCTCTATACGGCCGAGGAGGAGGAGGCGCCGTCCTCACCTGTGTGCTCTATACGGATGACGAGGAGGAGGCGCCGTCCTCACCTGTGTGCTCTATACGGCTGAGAAGGAGGAGGCGCGGTCCTCACCTGTGTGCTCTATACGGCTGAGGAGGAGGAGGCGCCGTCCTCACCAGTGTGCTCTATACGGCTGAGGAGGAGGAGGCGCCGTCCTCACCTGTGTGCTCTATATGGCTGAGGAGGAGGCGCCGTCCTCACCTGTGTGCTCTATACGGCTGAGGAGGAGGAGGCGACGTCCTCACCTGTGTGCTCTATACGGCTGAGAAGGAGGAGGCGCCGTCCTCACCTGTGTGCTCTATACGGCTGAGGAGGAGAAGGCGCCGTCCTCACCAGTGTGCTCTATACGGCTGAGGAGGAGGAGGCGCCATCCTCACCTGTGTGCTCTATACGGCTGAGGAGGAAGAGGCGCCGTCCTCAACTGTGTGCTCTATGCGGCTGAGGAGGAGGAGGCGCCGTCCTCACCTGTGTGCTCTATACAGATGAGGAGGAGACGCTGTCCTCACCTGTGTGCTCTATACGGCTGAGGAGGAGAAGGCGCCGTCCTCACCTGTGTGCTCTATACGGCTGAGGAGGAGGAGGTGTAAGAGGGTGAACTGTAGTCCCACTGAGAGGGCACTAGGACCCTGTGGTTTTTGCCTATTGCAGAAGAGAACAGACCGTGCAAAACTCCCAGAGACAATGTGTGCTGCTGGGTGGGGTCTAGTGTCTCGGGTGTAAAGTGAAACTTGGAAGTGAGAGCTGAGAGAGAAAAAAGGCGGGAAGCAAAGGCAGAAGCTGCTGTGAGATCTTAACCCTCCGTCACATACAACTGATCTGACAGGCGCTTCTCTTTTACTTTCATTTCTCCTTCCTCACCAGATTGTGAGGAAACCCCCTCCCTCCAGGTAGTCTCCTGTCTCTTGAAGGTCTGTGAAACCTGATATCACAGTTGGATTTCAGAGCTTCAGGGGAGAGGATATAGCTGCACAGATCTCTCAGGCTCATTGTATGTGAATACGTCACATTCAGTAAGGTTGGTATTTTATGTTTTTATTCATCACAATAGTTTATTTAGCTTGTTTTATGAATGTATAGCACAAAATGTGAGGATATTTCATAGAAATAAGGGAGATTTTATTAAAGAAAGTGTGCTGCTCAGGCATATACAGTAGTTCCCTAACATATTCCTTCTCTTGCTTCAGATTATCTGCTGAAATGGAGAGGAAAATGTACAATTTATCCAAACAACTTGATGTTGAGGAAGTAACAAACATGCTGTTAGATGATAGAGACCTCACACTGAATGAGGATTTAGGAGAGGAAAGTGAGATTGATTCTCATGATGAGGTGGAAGAATGTGTCCTGGATTCTGAAACAGAGCAAGATGGTGACAGTGGTGAGGATGAAGAAGTTGGATCATATTATATTGGAAAAGATAAAAATACTAAATGGAACAAGAAGCCATTCCAGAAAAAACGTAGGGAACCTTTAAACATTATTACTCACCTTCCTGCAGTAATAGGAACTGCACGTAATGCAAAAACTGCAGTTGAATGCTGGAACAGTATATTTACAGATGACATTCTGGATTCTATTGTCACATATACCAACCAATATATAGACATTATAAAGGACAAGTACATCTGCAACAGAACCATCAAGCCCACAGATGAAATAGAACTGCATGCTTTTTTTGGATTACTGTACCTTGCAGGAGCTTATAGGGCAAATAGACAAAGTTTGGAGGAACTTTGGGGTAAAGATGGGGATGGAGTTAAAAAATTTAGCCTTGTTATGTCCATAAACAGATTCAAGATTCTAATTCGTTGCCTTCGGTTTGACGACAGAACTACCCGAACTGAACGCAAAACACATGACCGACTTGCTCCAATTCGTGATATATTTCAAAGATTTGTTGTAAACTGTAAACAAAGTTATTACCCTGGAGAGAATCTCACTATTGACGAAATGCTCCCTGGTTTTCGTGGTAGATGTGCCTTTCGTCAATATATTCCATCAAAGCCAAACAAATATGGAATAAAAATTTATGCCCTTGTTGATGCCAGTAAGACCTACACTTACAACCTGGAAGTTTATGCAGGAAAACAACCAGAAGGTCCTTACTGTGTGAGCAACAAACCCATTGATGTTGTAAAAAGACTGGCTGAACCCTTATTTGCATCGGGTCGCAATATTACAGCTGACAATTGGTTTACAAGTTGTGATCTGATTGATTATCTGAAAATTCAGAAGCTGTCATATGTGGGAACTGTAAGAAAAAACAAAAGGGAATTGCCGCCACAGTTTGTAAGTGTGAAAGAGAGACAACAGTACAGCAGTATGTTTGCATTCCATAATGGAAAGGCTTTAGTTTCCTATGTACCACATGCCAAAAAAATCGTACTTCTTCTATCAACACTTCATGATGATGCTGCCATCGATTCTGGGACTGGGGCAGAAAAAAAACCGGAGATAATTACATTTTACAATGCCACCAAAGGGGGTGTGGCTACAGCAGATCAGATGTGCTCCACTTTCAACGTCAGCAGAAACATCAAACGCTGGCCAATGGTCATATTTTTTGCTATGTTGAATTTGCGTGGCATAAATTCACAAGTAATTTATCTTGAAAACAAGCTTGAACCACTCCGTAGACGATTGTATCTGAAAAAATTGGCCCATGAACTAGTACTTGGAGAGCTACGCAGGAGAAGCGTGAAAACAATCAGTATCCCCTCTCGCCTTCAAGTTCAGCTCAAAAGGTTCCGCCCAGAAGATGATGGTGAAAAGTCACCATCTGCACCACCTCACAAAAGAAGGAGATGCACCACCTGCCAAACGGAAAGCGGAACCAGAAGGCTTTCAAATTATGAATGTCTCAAATGTCATAAAGCAATTTGCCTGACACATGCAAAAATGGTGTGTAATTCTTGCTATTTGCTCTGCAAGTGTGACTTTTCTGAGGAAACCTCAGCATCTACTTCTGATTGAATATGTTTTTAATAGTACTTAAGGTACCTTAAAATTAAGTTTGTGTTCAAAAATTTTCTTTGTACATTTTTTTGAGAGAGTCGAACTGGGGACTATTTGGCGGGAGTTTTGAAAAGTTTGTATTTCATAGTTATTAGTTTTATGTTAAGTAAATGTTTTTTTTTTGCAACTGATTATGTGTAGTCTCTTTTATTACATCCCTATGAAGGTCACTGATCACTTTTAGAGCACTGAAATTGCAAACATTAGATATTATAGGTATTTTTCCAGCAGGCGCCTGACAGGCACATTGTATGTGAACTCGTTAGTCCGAATATTGTATGTGACGGAGGGTTAAAGAGAGACTGTGTGTGGATTTACTGCAAGTGTTTTTGGAGGAAAAGAAGCTTTTGAGAGACTTTTTGTTGCTAACGTTCCCCTGGAGAAGAATTAACCTTTTGTTTAACTCTGTGAGAGACTTGTGTGGCTAACGTTTCCTGGAGAGGAGTTAACCCTTTATTTAACAAAAGACTGAGACTTTACTAAGAACCCAGTACGTATTTGGAAGTCTGTGGATTCCCTGTGCATTGAGTGGAGAACCAAGTCTGGACAGACTGCTGATACAGAGACGGACGGATTGTCGTGGAAGCATTCCTAGGAGCTACAGAAGCAGAGACTACATCGTGAGACCACTAACTAAGTCCCCGGCGTTTGGGCTCGGCATCGGCCGACAAGACAAGAGGAGTTTGCTGTAACTTATTGGCGCTGAAAATATGAACTGGCTGCAGCCTGTGCGGATTCCTGCCTGAGAGGAAATCCATCTCAGGATACGGTACCATAGTTATAGATACCCGGGTATCTCTGCTCAGAGTGTTAAGTTGTTACTTTAGAGGTGTATCTTATATTAGAGTTGTGTACGTTATACTCAATGTGCCATTCCAGGGGCTCCCTTAATAACACTACATTCAATTTACACTTGTTCCTGTTTTTAGTTGCCTGTTAGGTAAATTTCTTACTAGTCTGTTGTAGTACACAGTTCTCAGGAGACCTTGGAGTGGCACAGTGATTTCAGCTGCTGCTGAGCTAGTGTATCTTTGGGGTGCATCTGTCTTAATATTCTCCATATTACCTTGATTATTTTGCCTTTGAGTAAATACCGTTGGAGATTTCTGCCTTGGTCTTGGTTTGTGACTCACTGGATCTTATTCGGACCTCTGGTCATTACATTTTTGGCGTAGTCGGCAGGATCCAGTGTTTGTCATGGACGAGGGCGATGGTGGAAATGACCCCGCTGTATCCGCATCCTCCTCGGGGGTTGGGGTTCCCCTGGCAGCCGCGGCGACTTCGGGAGGGTATGTGCCTGTAGGAGCTTTACTTCAGCACATGCCGAAATACGATGGGCGCAATATGGCGTTGCAAGATTGGGCTGAGAGAATCCGGAGTATTCTGCGCATGTGTAATTTGACCCCCGCGTTACGCGCTGAGCTGGCATTAAATGCACTGGAGGGTGATATTAGGCGTATGGTGATGGTGCGCCCAGAATCAGAGAGGGATACATTAGAAAAGATTTTGGAACTGTTAGAGGGGAGTTTGGGGGGCCGAGCGCGCGTGGCCCAGCTTCGGTCCCTATTCTTTAATCGTCCCCAGAGAGAGTGTGAGTCCCTGATGCAGTACTCTAATATTTTGCAAGAGATGTTGAATGAGATGCAGCGACTAGACCCGGGGGCCATGGGGGCATTCCGGGAGGTAGACCGCTTGCTCCGGGACCAATTCATCACCGGTGTAGCCAATAGACTTCTCCGGGACAAACTGTTGGAAATGGTCCGGGTTGCACCAGAGTTATCTTTCTGGCAGATTTACCGAGCTGCAGTGGAAAGGGAAGAGAAATCGGCCTATGTTCCCGAGGGGTCAGTGAACAGTGCCCAGCTGGAGGAAGGTGGTTCATCAGGGTCGGGGGGAGAGGGGCTGGTAAGCGTGGTACAAGCTCTGCGTGCTGAGGTGAAGGAGTTGAAGCTGAAATTGTCTCAACTGACAGTTGATCCCGCCTCTACCCCCTCGCGGGAACCTCCTGCCTCACCCCCTGGAACGGTGACCCCGCAAATGGCCAGGTCGTCCTATCATAATGAGTCAAGCCCTCGCCCACGAGGAACAATCACCTGCTGGAAGTGTGGCCGCCAGGGACACATCTCGCGTTACTGCCGGGCGCTTACAGCCCCAGAAACCCCGTCGCCGGCTTTAAACTTCCGGCCGCTGCCATGAGAGGGCAAGCAGCAGCGGCCCCACCCACACAAAGCCCTCGACGGAATGAACAAGATTTGTTTGCATGTAGTCCAGTGATAGAAGCAGAGTTTGAAGGGCGGAAGATGAGGTGCTTGGTTGACACGGGATCCGAATGTACTATAATGCCTCTAGAAGTATATGAGAGATACTTCAGTCGACTAGTGATTCCAGAGGATGGCCGAGTGATACGACTGACCGCCGCAAATAATGGTCAATTGTCAGTAAAAGGGATCGTGTGGATGCAACTAAAAATGTTTGGTCAAGAGCTGGGGCAGAAAGGGGTAGTACTGGTGGATCACCCCCCTAGAAGAGGGATGGAAGTGACGCTCGGAATGAACGTGCTGCGAGATTTGAATCACCAGATGTATGCCAGTGAAGGACCCCGATACTGGGCCCGTGCGACAAGACACCGACCCACACAGAGAATTCTACACCGTCTAGTGCTGAGTTGCGACTTGCTGAAAAGTGCGGTCCCAGGTGGCCGGGTGGGCCGGGTCCGAGTGACTTCGAGGGCCCCGATCCTGCTGGGACCCAGACAAGAGGAACTCTTAATGCTGCCTGTGGGAGCTGCACAGAGATTGAATGGGCTTGAAGTGCTACTTGAGCCCGCCCGAGAGGGTTCCTCATTTGCCAAGGTACATGTGGCCCGTTCTTTGGCGATTGTGAAGAATGGACGAGTACCGGTCCGATGCATCAATGTTTTAGATGAAGCTGTTGCAATTCCCGCTGGGACCATACTGGCTGAACTGTTCGTACCGGCAGAGAAGGTGCCGGAAAATGCAGGGTTCGAATTGCGACCAGACCAACAGTCATCCTGGACATTCGCGGTCGAGGTAGGCCGGACTGAACCTCCTACGGAGGAATGGAATGTTCATGTGATCATGGAGCAGATGGGAGTGGATCGGGAGAAGCTGACCCCCGTGCAGTTGGAGCAGTTGGAGAGAGTTTTGTGGGAACATCAAGAGACCTTTTCCCGACATGGAGAGGACTTCGGGTGTACCCAGACGATTGAGCATGAGATTCCAACGGGGGATACTCCACCCATTAGAGAAAGATATCGCCAAATTCCTCCGGCGCTCTATCAAGAGGTGAAGAGCATGGTGGCCAGTATGCTGGACAACCAAGTGATCCGAGAGAGCCGGAGTCCCTGGGCGGCCCCTGTAGTCTTGGTCCGCAAGAAGGATGGGACACTCCGATTTTGTGTGGACTATCGGAAATTGAATGCCCACACCGTACGGGACGCATATCCTTTACCCCGTATTGAAGAATCCCTGTCGGCCCTGGGTCGGGCCAAGTATTTCTCAACGTTGGATTTGGCAAGCGGGTACTGGCAGGTCCCAATGGCTGAAAAAGATCGGGCCAAGACGGCGTTTGTATTGCCAATGGGGCTCTTTGAGTTCAACCGGATGCCCTTTGGCCTCGCTACCGCCCCGGGAACCTTCCAACGCCTGATGGAACATTGCTTGGGTGATCTAAATTTTGAATCAGTCCTGATATATTTGGACGACATTGTGGTGTTCGGAACCTCATTTGAAGATCATCTGGAGAAGCTGCGTCAAGTTCTCCGGCGGCTCAAGAGCTACGGCCTGAAAATAAAGCCAAAAAAATGTCAGCTGTTACGAAACCAGATTGAATATTTGGGGCATCTGGTGACCCCGGACGGGGTACTACCTTTAGCCAGTAAGATTAAGGCGGTACAAGAGTGGCCACCTCCTTGTGACCTGCGAGAAGTGCGGGCCTTCCTGGGCCTAGCAGGATACTATCGGCGGTTTGTGCCTAAATTCTCACAAGTGGTGAGTCCCTTGAATGAACTTTTGAGAGGGACAGCGCTGGGTCCTCGAAATCGCCCCATTCCATGGGGGCCCCTACAGAAAAAGGCATTTGATGGAGTGAAAACCGCCCTAACGAGTGCCCCATTGCTGGCCTACGCCCGGTTTGACACCCCTTTTTTGTTGTATACCGATGGTAGTCTTCATGGGTTGGGGGCAGTACTAGCATAGGTGCAGGACGGCCGAGAACGAGTGATTTCTTATGGCAGCAGATCTTTAAGAGACTCTGAGCGAAATCCGGCTAACTACAGCTCATTCCGTCTGGAATTGCTGGCCCTGGTGTGGGCAATGACAGAACGCTTCGCCGAGTATCTAACAGGAGCTGAGGTGCTAGTCATGACAGATAACAACCCGCTAGCTCACTTAGAGAATGCAAAACTGGGGGCGTTGGAGCAGCGGTGGGTCGCCAGACTGGCCAAGTTCAATTACCGCATTAAATTTCGCTCTGGTCGAGAGAACGGCAATGCAGATGCATTGTTAAGAGTGCCCCTTGGGTCATCCGGGGAAGATGTTGATGAACAACTTGAGGATACTGAAACTCCAGCTTTGGGGCAAATACCTATCTTCCAAAGTGTGGTACACTCAAGTGGGGTGGCCACCGGGATGCCCTGTGTCCTGGGTAAAACACCCTCAGATTGGACAAGAGTCCAGGATGAGTGTCCGGACGTTGCACTTGTGCGCCGTTGGGTACAAAACAAGGCCTGGCCCAGTGCAGAGGACAAGGCTCAGTTGTCCATGGAAGGAATGAAACTCCTTCGACAATGGGATAAATTGTGTGTGGAACAAGGTCTTTTGTATCGTAAGGTGTACCTGCCATCGGAGCTGCAGCATCGGTACCAACTGATAATTCCTGTGGGGATGGGGCCGGTGGTCGCTCGTGAGGCGCATGAGAAGGGGGCCCATTTTGGAAGTGAAAAGACACTTCAGTGGTTGCAGCGAGTCCTCTACTGCCCTGAGTTGGGAGGGATGGTGGCCGACGCGTGTCGGCAGTGCCGAATTTGTGGGCTCAACAAAAGCCCTGAGCAGCGGGCTCCCACACAGTCTATTAAGACTTCAGCTCCACTGGAACTACTCATGATTGACTACGTGTTGATAGGGTACTCTACATCAGGGTACTCCTACTGCCTGGTGATGACAGATCACTTTACCAAGTATGCTGTAGCGGTGCCGACAAGAGATCAGACGGCCAAGTCGGCGGCTGAGGCAGTGTGCCGACATTTCTTCCAAGTGTTCGGGTGTCCGCAGAGAATACATTCAGATCAAGGGGCCTGCTTTCAGGGAACGCTGATGAAAGAGTTGCACCAGCTCTATGGTATCGAGCAGTCGAGAACAACGCCTTACCACCCTCAGGGTAACGGGGCGTGTGAGCGTTTTAATCGGACCCTGTTGCAAATGTTGAGGTCCTTAGAGAGTCAGCAACAGACATGCTGGCCTGAGTATCTCCCCGAATTGATGTGGGCTTACAATAACAGGGTGCACAGTACTACTGGTTACTCACCACACATGTTGATGTTTGGTAGACCTGGCCGAGACATTGAGGATTTGAGCATGCCAGATCCCTCCTCCGCCCCCCTTCGGACTGCATCCGAGTGGGTACGAGAGCATCGGCGGCGGTTGAGGGTGGTGCATCAGGTGGTGGGTGACCGCCTTCGCCAGGTGGTCCATAAGGACACGCGTCCTGTACAAACAGAGCTGTTCTCTCCGGGAGACAGAGTGTTGGTGAGGACAAAACGACGGTCAGGAAAGCTGAGTGACCGATGGGAGGCGATACCGTATCTGATAAAAAAACAGGTGAACCCTGAGATTCCAGTGTACGAGGTCGAACCGGTGGGGACAGGGGGGCCAACCCGTAATTTGCATCGTAACATGTTACAGCGGTGCTGGTTTGAAGATTCGGCGCCTACCCCCCTAGAGCCAGAGGCCATGTTTCAAGGGGCGGAAGCTCTGAATGATCTTGAGTTTGATGGTGTGCTTACTCCTGCGCCTGCTTATTTGCCCCCTGTGACCGATCTGGCCTCGGGTGATGAGAATGTTGGGGATATGGAGGATGTTGTTGAGGAGAGTGCATCAGGTCAACTGCTTGGTCCTGACGCTGTATCACAGGACATCGAGCCGCAGGAGGAGACAACTCCACTTACGCCCACTGACACGACCATGGAAGAGACTCTAGCTCCCTCTAAGGTCGCACCTGTTGATGTAGGACTCAGGAGAACTACACGATCTACGGCAGGAATACCGCCTCAGCGATATGCTCAAGATGAATTTGAGTGGGAAGGTATGTCGAGGACGCCAACCTCTAGTGGGGTGGCATGTAAGAGGGTGAACTGTAGTCCCACTGAGAGGGCACTAGGACCCTGTGGTTTTTGCCTATTGCAGAAGAGAACAGACCGTGCAAAACTCCCAGAGACAATGTGTGCTGCTGGGTGGGGTCTAGTGTCTCGGGTGTAAAGTGAAACTTGGAAGTGAGAGCTGAGAGAGAAAAAAGGCGGGAAGCAAAGGCAGAAGCTGCTGTGAGATCTTAAAGAGAGACTGTGTGTGGATTTACTGCAAGTGTTTTTGGAGGAAAAGAAGCTTTTGAGAGACTTTTTGTTGCTAACGTTCCCCTGGAGAAGAATTAACCTTTTGTTTAACTCTGTGAGAGACTTGTGTGGCTAACGTTTCCTGGAGAGGAGTTAACCCTTTATTTAACAAAAGACTGAGACTTTACTAAGAACCCAGTACGTATTTGGAAGTCTGTGGATTCCCTGTGCATTGAGTGGAGAACCAAGTCTGGACAGACTGCTGATACAGAGACGGACGGATTGTCGTGGAAGCATTCCTAGGAGCTACAGAAGCAGAGACTACATCGTGAGACCACTAACTAAGTCCCCGGCGTTTGGGCTCGGCATCGGCCGACAAGACAAGAGGAGTTTGCTGTAACTTATTGGCGCTGAAAATATGAACTGGCTGCAGCCTGTGCGGATTCCTGCCTGAGAGGAAATCCATCTCAGGATACGGTACCATAGTTATAGATACCCGGGTATCTCTGCTCAGAGTGTTAAGTTGTTACTTTAGAGGTGTATCTTATATTAGAGTTGTGTAAGTTATACTCAATGTGCCATTCCAGGGGCTCCCTTAATAACACTACATTCAATTTACACTTGTTCCTGTTTTTAGTTGCCTGTTAGGTAAATTTCTTACTAGTCTGTTGTAGTACACAGTTCTCAGGAGACCTTGGAGTGGCACAGTGATTTCAGCTGCTGCTGAGCTAGTGTATCTTTGGGGTGCATCTGTCTTAATATTCTCCATATTACCTTGATTATTTTGCCTTTGAGTAAATACCGTTGGAGATTTCTGCCTTGGTCTTGGTTTGTGACTCACTGGATCTTATTCGGACCTCTGGTCATTACAGAGGCGCCGTCCTCACCTGTGTGCTCTACACGGCTGAGGAGGAGGAGGCGCCATCCTCACCTGTGTGCTCTATACGGCTGAGGAGGAGGAGGCGCTGTCCTCACCTGTGTGCTCTATACGGCTGCGAAGGAGGAGGCGCCGTCCTCACCTGTGTGCTCTATACGGCTGAGGAGGAAATGGCGCCGTCCTCACCTGTGTGCTCTTTACGGCTGAGGAGAAGGCGCCGTCCTCACCTGTGTGCTCTATACGGCTGAGGAGGAGAAGGCGCCGTCCTCACCTGTGTGCTCTATACGGCTGAGGAGGAGGAGGCGCTGTCCTCACCTGTATGCTCTATACGGCTGAGGAGGAGGCGCCGTCCTCACCTGTGTGCTCTATACGGCTGAGAAGGAGGAGGCGCCGTCCTCACCTGTGTGCTCTATACGGCTGAGAAGGAGGAGGCGCCGTCCTCACCTGTGTGCTCTATACGGCTGAGGAGGAAGAGGCGCCGTCCTCACCTGTGTGCTCTATACGGCTGAGGAGGAAGAGGCGCCGTCCTCAACTGTGTGCTCTATACGGCTGAGGAGGAGGAGGCGCCGTCCTCACCTGTGTGCTCTATACGGCTGAGGAGGAGGCGCCGTCCTCACCTGTGTACTCTATACGGCTGAGGAGGAGGAGGCGCCGTCCTCACCTGTGTGCTCTATACGGCTGAGGAGGAGGCACCGTCCTCACCTGTGTGCTCTATACGGCTGAGGAGGAGGAGGCGCCGTCCTCACCTGTGTGCTCTATACGGCTGAGAAGGAGGAGGCGCCGTCCTCACTTGTGTGCTCTATACGGCTGAGGAGAAGGCGCCGTCCTCACCAGTGTGCTCTATACGGCTGAGGAGGAGGAGGCGCCGTCCTCACCTGTGTGCTCAATACGGCTGAGGAGGCGCCGTCCTCACCTGTGTGCTCTTTACGGCTGAGGAGGAGGAGGCGCCGTCCTCACCTGTGTGCTCTATACGGCTGAGGAGGAGGCGCCGTCCTCACCTGTGTGCTCTATACGGCTGAGAAGGAGGAGGCGCCGTCCTCACCTGTGTGCTCTATACGGCTGAGGAGGAGGCGCCGTCCTCACCTGTGTGCTCTATACGGCTGAGGGGGAAGAGGCGCCGTCCTCACCTGTGTGCTCTATACGGCTGAGGAGGAGGAGGCGCCGTCCTCACCTGTGTGCTCTATACGGCTGAGGAGGAGGCGCCGTCCTCACCTGTGTACTCTATACGGCTGAGGAGGAGGAGGCGCCGTCCTCACCTGTGTGCTCTATACGGCTGAGGAGGAGGCGCCGTCCTCACCTGTGTGCTCTATACGGCTGAGGAGGAGGAGGCGCCGTCCTCACCTGTGTGCTCCATACGGCTGAGAAGGAGGAGGCGCCGTCCTCACTTGTGTGCTCTATACGGCTGAGGAGGAGAAGGCGCCGTCCTCACCAGTGTGCTCTATACGGCTGAGGAGGAGGAGGCGCCGTCCTCACCTGTGTGCTCTATACGGCTGAGGAGGCGCCGTCCTCACCTGTGTGCTCTTTACGGCTGAGGAGCAGGAGGCGCCGTCCTCACCTGTGTGCTCTATACGGCTGAGGAGGAGGCGCCGTCCTCAACTGCGTGCTCTATACGGCTGAGGAGGAGGAGACGCCGTCCTCACCTGTGTACTCTATACGGCTGAGGAGGAGGAGGCGCCGTCCTCACCTGTGTGCTCTATACGGCTGAGGAGGAGGCGCCGTCCTCACCTGTGTGCTCTATACGGCTGAGGAGGAGGAGGCGCCGTCCTCACCTGTGTGCTCTATACGGCTGAGAAGGAGGAGGCGCCGTCCTCACTTGTGTGCTCTATACGGCTGAGGAGTAGAAGGCGCTGTCCTCACCAGTGTGCTCTATACGGCTGAGGAGGAGGAGGCGCCGTCCTCACCTGTGTGCTCTATACGGCTGAGGAGGAGGAGGTGCCGTCCTCACCTGTGTGCTCTATACGGCTGAGGAGGAGACACCGTCCTCACCTGTGTGCTCTATACGGCTGAGGAGAAGGCGCCGTCCTCACCTGTGTGCTCTATACGGCTGAGGAGGAGGAGGCGCCGTCCTCACCTGTGTACTCTATACGGCTGAGGAGGAGGAGGCGCCGTCCTCACCTGTGTGCTCTATACGGCTGAGGAGGAGACGCCGTCCTCACCTGTGTGCTCTATACGGCTGAGGAGGAGGCGCCGTCCTCACCTGTGTGCTCTATACGGCTGAGGAGGAGGAGGCGCCGTCCTCACCTGTGTGCTCTATACGGCTGAGTAGGAGGCGCCGTCCTCACCTGTGTGAACTATACGGCTGAGGAGGAGGAGGCGCCGTCCTCACCTGTGTGCTCTATACGGCTGAGGAGGAGGAGGCGTCGTCCTCACCTGTGTGCTCTATACGGCTGAGGAGGAGGAGGCGCCGTCCTCACCTGTGTGCTCTATACGACTGAGGAGGAGACGCCGTCCTCACCTGTGTGCTCTATACGGCTGAGGAGAAGGCGCCGTCCTCACCTGTGTGCTCTATACGGCTGAGGAGGAGGAGGCGCCGTCCTCACCTGTGTGCTCTATACGGCTGAGGAGGAGGAGGCGCCGTCCTCACCTGTGTGCTCTATACGGCTGAGGAGGAGGAGGCGCCGTCCTCACCTGTGTGCTCTATACGGCTGAGTAGGAGGAGGCGCCATCCTCACCTGTGTGCTCTATACGGCTGAGGAGGAGACGCCGTCCTCACCTGTGTGCTCTATAAGGCTGAGGAGAAGGCGCCGTCCTCACCTGTGTGCTCTATACGGCTGAGGAGGAGGAGGCGTCGTCCTCACCTGTGTGCTCTATACGGCTGAGGAGGAGAAGGCGCCGTCCTCACCTGTGTGCTCTATACGGCTGAGGAGGAGGAGGCGCCGTCCTCACCTGTGTGCTCTATACGGCTGAGGAGAAGGCGCTGTCCTCACCTGTGTGCTCTATACGGCTGAGGAGGAGGAGGCGCTGTCCTCACCTGTGTGCTCTATACGGCTGTGGAGGAGAAGGTGCCGTCCTCACCTGTGTGCTCTATACGGTTGAGGAGGAGGAGGCGCTGTCCTCACCTGTGTGCTCTATACGCCTGAGGAGGAGGCGCCGTCCTCACCTGTGTGCTCTATACGGCTGAGGAGGAGAAGGCGCCGTCCTCACCTGTGTGCTCTATACGGCTGAGGAGGAGGAGGCGCCGTCCTCACCTGTGTGCTCTATACGGTTGAGGAGGGGGCGCTGTCCTCACCTGTGTGCTCTATACGGCTGAGGAGGAGGCGCTGTCCTCACCTGTGTGCTCTATACGGCTGTGGAGGAGAAGGTGCCGTCCTCACCTGTGTGCTCTATACGGCTGATGAGGAGGAGGCGCCGTCCTCATCTGTGTGCTCTATACGGCTGAGGAGGAGGAGGCGCTGTCCTCACCTGCGTGCTCTATACGGCTGAGGAGGAGGAGGCGCCGTCCTCACCTGTGTACTCTATACGGCTGAGGAGGTGGAGGCGCCGTCCTCACCTGTGTGCTCTCTACGGCTGAGGAGGAGGAGGCATGGTCCTTAGCTGTGTGCTCTATACGGCTGATTAGGAGTCGCCGTCCTCACGTGTGTGCTCTATATGGCTGAGTAGGGGACGCCGTTCTCACCCGTGTACCGTATACGGTGGAGGAGGAGGCTGCGCTGTCCTCACCTGTGTGCTCTCTATTGATGAGGAGGGGCCGCCGTCCTCACCTGTATGCTCTATACGGCTGAGGAGGAGGAGGCGCCGTCCTCACCTGTTTGCTCTTTACGGCTGAGGAGGAGGCGCCGTCCTCACCTGTGTGCTCTATACGGCTGAGAAGGAGGAGGCGCCGTCCTCACCTGTGTGTTCTATACGGCTGAGTTGGAAAAGGCGCCGTCCTCACCTGTGTGCTCTTTACGGCTGAGGAGAAGGCGCCGTCCTCACCTGTGTGCTCTATACGGCTGAGGAGGAAGAGGCGCCGTCCTCACCTGTGTGCTCTATACGGCTGAGGAGGAGGAGGCGCCGTCCTCACCTGTGTGCTCTATACGGCTGAGGAGGAGAAGGTGCCGTCCTCACCTGTGTGCTCTATAAGGCTGAGAAGGAGGAGGCGCCGTCCTCACCTGTGTGCTCTATACGGCTGAGGGGGAGGCGCTGTCCTCACCTGCGTGCTCTATGTGGCTGAGGAGGAGAAGGCGCCGTCCTCACCTGTGGGCTCTATACGGCTGAGGAGAAGGCGCCTTCCTCACCTGTGTGCTCTATACGGCTGAGGAGGAGAAGGCGCCGTCCTCATCTGTGTGCTCTATACGGCTGAGGAGGAGAAGGCGCCATCCTCACCTGTGTGCTCTATACGGTTGAGGAGGAGGAGGCGCCGTCCTCACCTGTGTGCTCTATACGGCTGAGGAGGAGAAGGCGCCGTCCTCACTTGTGTGCTCTTTACGGCTGAGAAGGAGGAGGCGCCGTCTTCACCTGTGTGCTCTATACCGCTGAGGAGGAAGAGGCGCCGTCATCACCTGTGTGCTCTATATGGCTGAGGAGGAGGAGGCGCCGTCCTCACCTGTGTGCTCTATACGGCTGAGGTGGAGGAGCCGTCTTCACCTGTGTGCTCTATACGGCTGAGAAGGAGGAGGCGCCGTCCTCACCTGTGTGCTCTATACGGCTGAGGAGGACAAGGCGCCGTCCTCACCTGTGTGATCTATACGGCTGAGGAGAAGGCGCCGTCCTCACCTGTGTGCTCTATACCGCTGAGGAGGAGGAGGCGCCGTCCTCACCTGTGTGCTCCATACGGCTGAGGAGGAGGAGGCGCCGTCCTCACCTGTGTGCTCTATACGGCTGAGGAGGAGGAGGCGCCGTCCTCACCTGTGTGCTCTATATGGCTGAGGAGAAGGCGCCGTCCTCACCTGTGTGCTCTATACGGCTGAGGAAGAGGCGCCGTCCTCACCTGTGTGCTCTATACGACTGAGGAGGAGGAGGGGCCGTCCTCACCTGTGTGCTCTATACGGCTGAGGAGGAGGCGCCGTACTCACCTGTGTGCTCTATACGGCTGAGGAGGAGGAGGCGCCGTCCTCACCTGTGCTCTATACGGCTGAGGAGGAGGCGCTGTCCTCACCTGTGTGCTCTATACGGCTGAGGAGGAGGAGGCGCTGTCCTCACCTTTGTGCTCTATACGGCTGTGGAGGAGAAGGCGCCGTCCTCACCTGTGTGCTCTATACGGCTGAGGAGGAGGAGGCGCCGTCCTCACCTGTGTGCTCTATACCAGGGGTCCCCAACTCCGGTCCTCAAGGCCCACCAACATGTCATGTTTTCAGGATTTCCTTAGTCTTGCCCAGGGAATAATTGCATCACCTGTGCAATGCAAAGGAAATCCTGAAAACATGACCTGTTGGTGGGCCTTGAGGACTGGAGTTGGGGACCCCTGCTCTATACGGCTGAGGAGGAGGAGGTGCCGTCCTCACCTGTGTGCTCTATACGGCTGAGAAGGAGGAGGCGCTGTCCTCACCTGTGTGCTGTATACGGCGGAGGAGGAGGCTGCGCCATTCTTACCTGTGTGCTCTATATGGCTGAGAAGGAGGAGGCGCCGTCCTCACCTGTGTGCTCTATACGGCTGAGAAGCAGAAGGCGCCGTCCTCACCTGTGTGCTCTATACGGCTGAGGAGGGAGGCGCCGTCCTCACCTGTGTGCTCTATACGGCTGAGGAGGAGAAGGCGCCGTTCTCACCTGTGTACTCTATACGGCTGAGGAGGAGGAGGCGCCGTCCTCACCTGTGTGCTCTATACGGCTGAGAAGGAGGAGGCGCCGTCCTCACCTGTGTGCTCTATACGGCTGAGGAGGAGGAGGCGCCGTCCTCACCTGTGTGCTCTATACGGCTGAGGAGGAGGCGCCGTCCTCACCTGTGTGCTCTATACGGCTGAGGAGGAGAAGGCGCCGTCCTCACCAGTGTGCTCTATACCGCTGAGGAAGAGGAGGCGCCGTCCTCACCTGTGTGCTCTATACGGCTGAGGAGGAGGAGGCGCCGTCCTCACCTGTGTGCTCTATACGGCTGACGAGGAGGAGGCGCCGTCCTCACCTGTGTGCTCTATACGGCTGTTGAGGAGAAGGCGCCGTCCTCATCTGTGTGCTCTATACGGCCGAGGAGGAGGAGGCGCCGTCCTCACCTGTGTGCTCTATACAGATAACGAGGAGGAGGCGCCGTCCTCACCTGTGTGCTCTATGCGGCTGAGAAGGAGGAGGCGCCGTCCTCACCTGTGTGCTCTATACGGCTGAGGAGGAGGAGGCGCCGTCCTCACCAGTGTGCTCTATACGGCTGAGGAGGAGGAGGCGCCGTCCTCACCTGTGTGCTCTATATGGCTGAGGAGGAGGCGCCGTCCTCACCTGTGTGCTCTATACGGCTGAGGAGGAGGAGGCGCCGTCCTCACCTGTGTGCTCTATACGGCTGAGAAGGAGGAGGCGCCGTCCTCACCTGTGTGCTCTATACGGCTGAGGAGGAGAAGGCGCCGTCCTCACCAGTGTGCTCCATACGGCTGAGGAGGAGGAGGCGCCGTCCTCACCTGTGTGCTCTATACGGCTGAGGAGGAGGAGGCGCCGTCCTCACCTGTGTGCTCTATACGGCTGAGGAGGAGGAGGCGCCGTCCTCACCTGTGTGCTCTATACGGCTGAGGAGGAGACGCCGTCCTCACCTGTGTGCTCTATACGGCTGAGGAGGAGAAGGCGCCGTCCTCACCTGTGTGCTCTATACGGCTGAGGAGGAGGAGGCGCCGTCCTCACCTGTGTGCTCTACACGGCTGAGGAGGAGGAGGCGCCATCCTCACCTGTGTGCTCTATACGGCTGAGGAGGAGGAGGCGCTGTCCTCACCTGTGTGCTCTATACGGCTGAGAAGGAGGAGGCGCCGTCCTCACCTGTGTGCTCTTTACGGCTGAGGAGGAAAAGGCGCCGTCCTCACCTGTGTGCTCTTTACGGCTGAGGAGAAGGCGCCATCCTCACCTGTGTGCTCTATACGGCTGAGGAGGAGAAGGCGCCGTCCTCACCTGTGTGCACTATACGGCTGAGGAGGAGGAGGCGCCGTCCTCACCTGTGTGCTCTATACGGCTGAGGAGGAGGCGCCGTCCTCACCTGTGTGCTCCATACGGCTGAGGAGGAGGCGCCGTCCTCACCTGTGTGCTCTATACGGCTGAGAAGGAGGAGGCGCCGTCCTCACCTGTGTGCTCTATACGGCTGAGGAGGAGGCGCCGTCCTCACCTGTGTGCTCTATACGGCTGAGGAGGAAGAGGCGCCGTCCTCACCTGTGTGCTCTATACGGCTGAGGAGGAGGAGGCGCCGTCCTCAGCTGTGTGCTCTATACGGCTGAGGAGGAGGCGCCGTCCTCACCTGTGTACTCTATACGGCTGAGGAGGAGGAGGCGCCGTCCTCACCTGTGTGATCTATACGGCTGAGGAGGAGGCGCCGTCCTCACCTGTGTGCTCTTTACGGCTGAGGAGAAGGCGCCGTCCTCACCTGTGTGCTCTATAAGGCTGAGAAGGAGGAGGCGCCGTCCTCACCTGTGTGCTCTATACGGCTGAGGGGGAGGCGCTGTCCTCACCTGCGTGCTCTATGTGGCTGAGGAGGAGAAGGCGCCGTCCTCACCTGTGGGCTCTATACGGCTGAGGAGAAGGCGCCTTCCTCACCTGTGTGCTCTATACGGCTGAGGAGGAGAAGGCGCCGTCCTCATCTGTGTGCTCTATACGGCTGAGGAGGAGAAGGCGCCATCCTCACCTGTGTGCTCTATACGGTTGAGGAGGAGGAGGCGCCGTCCTCACCTGTGTGCTCTATACGGCTGAGGAGGAGAAGGCGCCTTCCTCACTTGTGTGCTCTTTACGGCTGAGAAGGAGGAGGCGCCGTCCTCACCTGTGTGCTCTATACCGCTGAGGAGGAAGAGGCGCCGTCATCACCTGTGTGCTCTATATGGCTGAGGAGGAGGAGGCGCCGTCCTCACCTGTGTGCTCTATACGGCTGAGGTGGAGGAGCCGTCTTCACCTGTGTGCTCTATACGGCTGAGAAGGAGGAGGCGCCGTCCTCACCTGTGTGCTCTATACGGCTGAGGAGGACAAGGCGCCGTCCTCACCTGTGTGATCTATACGGCTGAGGAGAAGGCGCCGTCCTCACCTGTGTGCTCTATACCGCTGAGGAGGAGGAGGCGCCGTCCTCACCTGTGTGCTCCATACGGCTGAGGAGGAGGAGGCGCCGTCCTCACCTGTGTGCTCTATACGGCTGAGGAGGAGGAGGCGCCGTCCTCACCTGTGTGCTCTATATGGCTGAGGAGAAGGCGCCGTCCTCACCTGTGTGCTCTATACGGCTGAGGAAGAGGCGCCGTCCTCACCTGTGTGCTCTATACGACTGAGGAGGAGGAGGCGCCGTCCTCACCTGTGTGCTCTATACGGCTGAGGAGGAGGCGCCGTACTCACCTGTGTGCTCTATACGGCTGAGGAGGAGGAGGCGCCGTCCTCACCTGTGCTCTATACGGCTGAGGAGGAGGCGCTGTCCTCACCTGTGTGCTCTATACGGCTGAGGAGGAGGAGGCGCTGTCCTCACCTTTGTGCTCTATACGGCTGTGGAGGAGAAGGCGCCGTCCTCACCTGTGTGCTCTATACGGCTGAGGAGGAGGAGGCGCCGTCCTCACCTGTGTGCTCTATACCAGGGGTCCCCAACTCCGGTCCTCAAGGCCCACCAACATGTCATGTTTTCAGGATTTCCTTAGTCTTGCCCAGGGAATAATTGCATCACCTGTGCAATGCAAAGGAAATCCTGAAAACATGACCTGTTGGTGGGCCTTGAGGACTGGAGTTGGGGACCCCTGCTCTATACGGCTGAGGAGGAGGAGGTGCCGTCCTCACCTGTGTGCTCTATACGGCTGAGAAGGAGGAGGCGCTGTCCTCACCTGTGTGCTGTATACGGCGGAGGAGGAGGCTGCGCCATTCTTACCTGTGTGCTCTATATGGCTGAGAAGGAGGAGGCGCCGTCCTCACCTGTGTGCTCTATACGGCTGAGAAGCAGAAGGCGCCGTCCTCACCTGTGTGCTCTATACGGCTGAGGAGGGAGGCGCCGTCCTCACCTGTGTGCTCTATACGGCTGAGGAGGAGAAGGCGCCGTTCTCACCTGTGTACTCTATACGGCTGAGGAGGAGGAGGCGCCGTCCTCACCTGTGTGCTCTATACGGCTGAGAAGGAGGAGGCGCCGTCCTCACCTGTGTGCTCTATACGGCTGAGGAGGAGGAGGCGCCGTCCTCACCTGTGTGCTCTATACGGCTGAGGAGGAGGCGCCGTCCTCACCTGTGTGCTCTATACGGCTGAGGAGGAGAAGGCGCCGTCCTCACCAGTGTGCTCTATACCGCTGAGGAAGAGGAGGCGCCGTCCTCACCTGTGTGCTCTATACGGCTGAGGAGGAGGAGGCGCCGTCCTCACCTGTGTGCTCTATACGGCTGACGAGGAGGAGGCGCCGTCCTCACCTGTGTGCTCTATACGGCTGTTGAGGAGAAGGCGCCGTCCTCATCTGTGTGCTCTATACGGCCGAGGAGGAGGAGGCGCCGTCCTCACCTGTGTGCTCTATACGGATAACGAGGAGGAGGCGCCGTCCTCACCTGTGTGCTCTATGCGGCTGAGAAGGAGGAGGCGCCGTCCTCACCTGTGTGCTCTATACGGCTGAGGAGGAGGAGGCGCCGTCCTCACCAGTGTGCTCTATACGGCTGAGGAGGAGGAGGCGCCGTCCTCACCTGTGTGCTCTATATGGCTGAGGAGGAGGCGCCGTCCTCACCTGTGTGCTCTATACGGCTGAGGAGGAGGAGGCGCCGTCCTCACCTGTGTGCTCTATACGGCTGAGAAGGAGGAGGCGCCGTCCTCACCTGTGTGCTCTATACGGCTGAGGAGGAGAAGGCGCCGTCCTCACCAGTGTGCTCCATACGGCTGAGGAGGAGGAGGCGCCGTCCTCACCTGTGTGCTCTATACGGCTGAGGAGGAGGAGGCGCCGTCCTCACCTGTGTGCTCTATACGGCTGAGGAGGAGGAGGCGCCGTCCTCACCTGTGTGCTCTATACGGCTGAGGAGGAGACGCCGTCCTCACCTGTGTGCTCTATACGGCTGAGGAGGAGAAGGCGCCGTCCTCACCTGTGTGCTCTATACGGCTGAGGAGGAGGAGGCGCCGTCCTCACCTGTGTGCTCTACACGGCTGAGGAGGAGGAGGCGCCATCCTCACCTGTGTGCTCTATACGGCTGAGGAGGAGGAGGCGCTGTCCTCACCTGTGTGCTCTATACGGCTGAGAAGGAGGAGGCGCCGTCCTCACCTGTGTGCTCTTTACGGCTGAGGAGGAAAAGGCGCCGTCCTCACCTGTGTGCTCTTTACGGCTGAGGAGAAGGCGCCATCCTCACCTGTGTGCTCTATACGGCTGAGGAGGAGAAGGCGCCGTCCTCACCTGTGTGCACTATACGGCTGAGGAGGAGGAGGCGCCGTCCTCACCTGTGTGCTCTATACGGCTGAGGAGGAGGCGCCGTCCTCACCTGTGTGCTCCATACGGCTGAGGAGGAGGCGCCGTCCTCACCTGTGTGCTCTATACGGCTGAGAAGGAGGAGGCGCCGTCCTCACCTGTGTGCTCTATACGGCTGAGGAGGAGGCGCCGTCCTCACCTGTGTGCTCTATACGGCTGAGGAGGAAGAGGCGCCGTCCTCACCTGTGTGCTCTATACGGCTGAGGAGGAGGAGGCGCCGTCCTCAGCTGTGTGCTCTATACGGCTGAGGAGGAGGCGCCGTCCTCACCTGTGTACTCTATACGGCTGAGGAGGAGGAGGCGCCGTCCTCACCTGTGTGATCTATACGGCTGAGGAGGAGGCGCCGTCCTCACCTGTGTGCTCTTTACGGCTGAGGAGAAGGCGCCGTCCTCACCTGTGTGCTCTATACGGCTGAGGAGGAGAAGGCGCCGTCCTCACCTGTGTGCTCTATACGGCTGAGGAGGAGGAGGCGTCCTCACCTGTGTGCTCTATACGGCTGAGGAGGAGAAGGCGCCGTCCTCACCTGTGTGCTCTATACGGCTGAGGAGGAGGAGGCGCCGTCCTCACCTGTGTGCTCTATACGGCTGAGGAGAAGGCGCCGTCCTCACCTGTGTGCTCTATACGGCTGAGGAGGAGGAGGCGCCGTCCTCACCTGTGTGCTCTTTACGGCTGAGGAGAAGGCGCCGTCCTCACCTGTGTGCTCTTTACGGCTGAGGAGAAGGCGCCGTCCTCACCTGTGTGCTCTATACGGCTGAGGAGGAGAAGGCGCCGTCCTCACCTGTGTGCTCTATACGGCTGAGGAGGAGGAGGCGCCGTCCTCACCTGTGTGCTCTATACGGCTGAGGAGGAGAAGGCGCCGTCCTCACCTGTGTGCTCTATACGGCTGAGGAGGAGGAGGCGCCGTCCTCACCTGTGTGCTCTATACGGCTGAGGAGGAGACGCCGTCCTCACCTGTGTGCTCTATACGGCTGAGGAGGAGAAGGCGCCGTCCTCACCTGTGTGCTCTATACGGCTGAGGAGGAGGAGGCGCCGTCCTCACCTGTGTGCTCTACACGGCTGAGGAGGAGGAGGCGCCATCCTCACCTGTGTGCTCTATACGGCTGAGGAGGCGCTGTCCTCACCTGTGTGCTCTATACGGCTGAGAAGGAGGAGGCGCCGTCCTCACCTGTGTGCTCTTTACGGCTGAGGAGGAAAAGGCGCCGTCCTCACCTGTGTGCTCTTTACGGCTGAGGAGAAGGCGCCGTCCTCACCTGTGTGCTCTATACGGCTGAGGAGGAGGAGGCGCCGTCCTCACCTGTGTGCTCTATACGGCTGAGGAGAAGGCGCCGTCCTCACCTGTGTGATCTATACGGCTGAAGAGAAGGCGCCGTCCTCACCTGTGTGCTCTATACGGCTGAGGAGGAGGCGCCGTCCTCACCTGTGTGCTCTATACGGCTGAGAAGGTGCCGTCCTCACCTGTGTGCTCTATACGGCTGAGGAGGAGGCGCCGTCCTCACCTGTGTGCTCTATACGGCTGAGGAGGAGAAGGCGCCGTCCTCACCTGTGTGATCTATACGGCTGAGGAGAAGGCGCCGTCCTCACCTGTGTGCTCTATACGGCTGAGGAGGAGGCGCCGTCCTCACCTGTGTGCTCTATACGGCTGAGGAGAAGGCGCCGTCCTCACCTGTGTGCTCTATACGGCTGAGGAGGAGGCGCCGTCCTCACCTGTGTGCTCCATACGGCTGAGGAGGAGGCGCCGTCCTCACCTGTGTGCTCTATACGGCTGAGAAGGAGGAGGCGCCGTCCTCACCTGTGTGCTCTATACGGCTGAGGAGGAGGCGCCGTCCTCACCTGTGTGCTCTATACGGCTGAGGAGGAAGAGGCGCCGTCCTCACCTGTGTGCTCTATACGGCTGAGGAGGAGGAGGCGCCGTCCTCAGCTGTGTGCTCTATACGGCTGAGGAGGAGGCGCCGTCCTCACCTGTGTACTCTATACGGCTGAGGAGGAGGAGGCGCCGTCCTCACCTGTGTGCTCTTTACGGCTGAGGAGAAGGCGCCGTCCTCACCTGTGTGCTCTATACGGCTGAGGAGGAGAAGGCGCCGTCCTCACCTGTGTGCTCTATACGGCTGAGGAGGAGGAGGCGCCGTCCTCACCTGTGTGCTCTATACGGCTGAGGAGGAGGCGCCGTCCTCACCTGTGTGCTCCATACGGCTGAGGAGGAGGCGCCGTCCTCACCTGTGTGCTCTATACGGCTGAGAAGGAGGAGGCGCCGTCCTCACCTGTGTGCTCTATACGGCTGAGGAGGAGGCGCCGTCCTCACCTGTGTGCTCTATACGGCTGAGGAGGAAGAGGCGCCGTCCTCACCTGTGTGCTCTATACGGCTGAGGAGGAGGAGGCGCCGTCCTCAGCTGTGTGCTCTATACGGCTGAGGAGGAGGCGCCGTCCTCACCTGTGTACTCTATACGGCTGAGGAGGAGGAGGCGCCGTCCTAACCTGTGTGCTCTATACGGCTGAGGAGGAGGCGCCGTCCTCACCTGTGTGCTCTATACGGCTGAGAAGGAGGAGGCGCCGTCCTCACTTGTGTGCTCTATACGGCTGAGGAGAAGGCGCCGTCCTCACCTGTGTGCTCTATACGGCTGAGGAGGAGGAGGCGCCGTCCTCACCTGTGTGCTCTATACGGCTGAGGAGGCGCCGTCCTCACCTGTGTGCTCTATATGGCTGAGGAGGAGGCGCCGTCCTCACCTGTGTGCTCTATACGGCTGAGGAGGAGGAGGCGCCGTCCTCACCTGTGTACTCTATACGGCTGAGGAGGAGGAGGCGCCGTCCTCACCTGTGTGCTCTATATGGCTGAGGAGGAGGAGGCGCCGTCCTCACCTGTGTACTGTATACGGCTGAGGAGGAGGAGGCGCCGTCCTCACCTGTGTGCTCTATACGGCTGAGGAGGAGGCGCCGTCCTCACCTGTGTGCTCTATACGGCTGAGGAGGAGGAGGCGCCGTCCTCACCTGTGTGCTCTATACGGCTGAGAAGGAGGAGGCGCCGTCCTCACCTGTGTGCTCTATACGGCTGAGGAGGAGAAGGCGCTGTCCTCACCAGTGTGCTCTATACGGCTGAGGAGGAGGAGGCGCCGTCCTCACCTGTGTGCTCTATACGGCTGAGGAGGAGGAGGAGCCGTCCTCACCTGTGTGCTCTATACGGCTGAGGAGAAGGCGCCGTCCTCACCTGTGTGCTCTATACGGCTGAGGAGGAGGAGGCGCCGTCCTCACCTGTGTACTCTATACGGCTGAGGAGGAGGAGGCGCCGTCCTCACCTGTGTGCTCTATACGGCTGAGGAGGAGGAGGCGCCTTCCTCACCTGTGTGCTCTGTACGGCTGAGGAGGAGACGCCGTCCTCACCTGTGTGCTCTATACGGCTGAGGAGGAGGCGCCGTCCTCACCTGTGTGCTCTATACGGCTGAGGAGGAGGAGGCGCCGTCCTCACCTGTGTACTCTATACGGCTGAGGAGGAGGAGGCGCCGTCCTCACCTGTGTGCTCTATACGGCTGAGTAGGAGGCGCCGTCCTCACCTGTGTGCTCTATACGGCTGAGGAGGAGGAGGCGCCGTCCTCACCTGTGTGCTCTATAAGGCTGAGAAGGAGGAGGCGCCGTCCTCACCTGTGTGCTCTATACGGCTGAGGAGGAGGAGGCGCCGTCCTCACCTGTGTGCTCTATACGGCTGAGGAGGAGACGCCGTCCTCACCTGTGTGCTCTATACGGCTGAGGAGGAGGCGCCGTCCTCACCTGTGTGCTCTATACGGCTGAGGAGGAGGAGGTGCCGTCCTCACCTGTGTACTCTATACGGCTGAGGAGGAGGAGGCGCCGTCCTCACCTGTGTGCTCTATACGGCTGAGTAGGAGGCGCCGTCCTCACCTGTGTGCTCTATACGGCTGAGGAGGAGGAGGCGCCGTCCTCACCTGTGTGCTCTATAAGGCTGAGAAGGAGGAGGCGCCGTCCTCACCTGTGTGCTCTTTACGGCTGAGGAGGAGAAGGCGCTGTCCTCACCAGTGTGCTCTATACGGCTGAGGAGGAGGAGGCGCCGTCCTCACCTGTGTGCTCTATACGGCTGAGGAGGAGGAGGCGCCGTCCTCACCTGTGTGCTCTATACGGCTGAGGAGGAGGAGGCGCCGTCCTCACCTGTGTGCTCTATACGGCTGAGGAGAAGGCGCCGTCCTCACCTGTGTGCTCTATACGGCTGAGGAGGAGGAGGCGCCGTCCTCACCTGTGTGCTCTATACGGCTGAGGAGGAGGAGGCGCCGTCCTCACCTGTGTGCTCTATAGGGCTGAGGAGCAGGAGGCACCGTCCTCACCTGTGTGCTCTTTACGGCTGAAGAGGAGGAGGCGCCGTCCTCACCTGTGTGCTCTATACGGCTGAGGAGGAGGAGGCGCCGTCCTCACCTGTGTGCTCTATACGGCTGAGGAGGAGGAGGCGCCGTCCTCACCTGTGTGCTCTATACGGCTGAGGAGAAGGCGCCGTCCTCACTTGTGTGCTCTATACGGCTGAGGAGGAGGAGGCGCCGTCCTCACCTGTGTGCTCTATACGGCTGAGGAGGAGAAGGCGCCGTCCTCACCTGTGTGCTCTATGCGGCTGAGGAGAAGGCGCTGTCCTCACCTGTGTGCTCTATACGGCTGAGGAGGAGGCGCTGTCCTCACCTGTGTGCTCTATACGGCTCTGGAGGAGAAGGTGCCGTCCTCACCTGTGTGCTCTATACGGTTGAGGAGGAGGAGGCGCTGTCCTCACCTGTGTGCTCTATACGGCTGAGGAGGAGGCGCCGTCCTCACCTGTGTGCTCTATACGGCTGAGGAGGAGGAGGCGCCGTCCTCACCTGTGTGCTCTATACGGCTGAGGAGGAGAAGGCGCCGTCCTCACCTGTGTGCTCTATACGGCTGAGGAGGAGGAGGCGCCGTCCTCACCTGTGTGCTCTATACGGCTGAGGAGAAGGCGCTGTCCTCACCTGTGTGCTCTATACGGCTGAGGAGGAGGAGGCGCTGTCCTCACCTGTGTGCTCTATACGGCTGTGGAGGAGAAGGTGCCGTCCTCACCTGTGTGCTCTATACGGCTGAGGAGGAGGAGGCGCCGTCCTCACCTGTGTGCTCTCTACGGTTGAGGAGGAGGAGGCGCCGTCCTCAGTTGTGTGCTCTATACGGCTGAGGAGGAGGCGCCGTCCTCAAGTGTGTGCTCTATATGGCTGAGGAGGGGACGCCGTTCTCACCCGTGTACCGTATACGGCGGAGGAGGAGGCTGCGCTATCCTCACCTGTGTGCTCTCTATTGATGAGGAGGGGGCGCCGTCCTCACCTGTGTGCTCTCTACGGCTGAGGAGGAGGCGCCATCCTCACCTGTATGCTCTATACGGCTGAGAAGAAGGGGGCGCCGTCCTCACCTGTGTGCTCTATACGGCTGAGGAGGAGGAGGCACCGTCCTCACCTGAGCTCTATACGGCTGAGGAGGAAGCGCCGTCCTCACCTGTGTGCTCTATATGGCTGATGAGGAGGCACCGTCCTCACCTGTGAGCTCTATACGGCTGAGGAGGAGGAGGCACCGTCCTCACCTGTGAGCTCTATACGGCTGAGGAGGAAGCGCCGTCCTCACCTGTGTGCTCTATACGGCTGAGGAGAAGGCGCCGTCCTCACCTGTGTGCTCTATACGGCTGAGGAGAAGGTGCCGTCCTCACCTGTGTGCTCTATACGGCTGAGGAGGAGGAGGCACCGTCCTCACCTGTGTGCTCTATACGGCTGAGGAGGAGGAGGCACCGTCCTCACCTGTGAGCTCTATACGGCTGAGGAGGAAGCGCCGTCCTCACCTGTGTGCTCTATACGGCTGAGGAGGAGAAGGCGCCGTCCTCACCTGTGTGCTCTATACGGCTGAGGAGGAAAAGGTGCCGTCCTCACCTGTGTGCTCTATACGGCTGAGGAGGAGGCGCCGTCCTCACCTGAGTGCTCTATACGGCTGAGGAGGAGGCGCCGTCCTCACCTGTGTGCTCTATGCGGCTGAGGAGGAGAAGGCGCCATCCTCACCTGTGTGGTCTATACGGCTGAGGAGAAGGCGCCGTCCTCACCTGTGTGCTCTATACGGCTGAGAAGGCGCCGTCCTCACTTGTGTGCTCTATACGGCTGAGGAGGAGGCGCCGTCCTCACCTGTGTGCTCTATACGGCTGAGGAGGAGGCGCCGTCCTCACCTGTGTGCTCTATACGGCTGAGGAGGAGAAGGCGCCGTCCTCACCTGTGTGCTCTATACGGCTGAGGAGGAGGAGGCGCCGTCCTCACCTGTGTGCTCTATACGGCTGAGGAGGAGGCGCCGTCCTCACCTGTGTGCTCCATACGGCTGAGGAGGAGGCGCCGTCCTCACCTGTGTGCTCTATACGGCTGAGAAGGTGCCGTCCTCACCTGTGTGCTCTATACGGCTGAGGAGGAGGCGCCGTCCTCACCTGTGTGCTCTATACGGCTGAGGAGGAGAAGGCGCCGTCCTCACCTGTGTGATCTATACGGCTGAGGAGAAGGCGCCGTCCTCACCTGTGTGCTCTATACGGCTGAGGAGGAGGCGCCGTCCTCACCTGTGTGCTCTATACGGCTGAGGAGAAGGCGCCGTCCTCACCTGTGTGCTCTATACGGCTGAGGAGGAGGCGCCGTCCTCACCTGTGTGCTCTATACGGCTGAGGAGGAGAAGGCGCCGTCCTCACCTGTGTGATCTATACGGCTGAGGAAAAGGCGCCATCCTCACCTGTGTGCTCTATACAGCTGAGGAGGAGGCGCCGTCCTCACCTGTGTGCTCTATACGGCTGAGGAGAAGGCGCCGTCCTCACCTGTGTGCTCTATACGGCTGAGGAGGAGAAGGCGCCATCCTCACCTGTGTGCTCTATACGGCTGAGGAGGAGGCGCCGTCCTCACCTGTGTGCTCTATACGGCTGAGGAGGAGGAGGCGCCATCCTCACCTGTGTGCTCTATACGGCTGAGGAGGAGGCGCCGTCCTCACCTGTGTGCTCTATACGGCTGAGGAGGAGGCGCTGTCCTCACCTGTGTGCTCTATACGGCTGAGGAGGAGGAGGAGCTGTCCTCACCTGTGTGCTCTATACGGCTGTGGAGGAGAAGGTGCCGTCCTCACCTGTGTGCTCTATACGGCTGAGGAGGCGCCGTCCTCACCTGTGTGCTCTATACGGCTGAGGAGGCGCCGTCCTCACCTGTGTGCTCTTTACGGCTGAGAAGGAGGAGGCGCCGTCCTCACCTGTGTGCTCTATAGGGCTGAGGAGGAGGAGGCACCGTCCTCACCTGTGTGCTCTATACGGCTGAGGAGGAGGAGGCACCGTCCTCACCTGTGAGCTCTATACGGCTGAGGAGGAAGCGCCGTCCTCACCTGTGTGCTCTATACGGCTGAGGAGGAGAAGGCGCCGTCCTCACCTGTGTGCTCTATACGGCTGAGGAGGAGAAGGTGCCGTCCTCACCTGTGTGCTCTATACGGCTGAGGAGGAGGCGCCGTCCTCACCTGAGTGCTCTATACGGCTGAGGAGGAGGCGCCGTCCTCACCTGTGTGCTCTATGCGGCTGAGGAGGAGAAGGCGCCATCCTCACCTGTGTGGTCTATACGGCTGAGGAGAAGGCGCCGTCCTCACCTGTGTGCTCTATACGGCTGAGAAGGCGCCGTCCTCACTTGTGTGCTCTATACGGCTGAGGAGGAGGCGCCGTCCTCACCTGTGTGCTCTATACGGCTGAGGAGGAGGCGCCGTCCTTACCTGTGCTCTATACGGCTGAGGAGGAGGAGGCGCCGTCCTCACCTGTGTGCTCTATACGGCTGAGGAGAAGGCGCCGTCCTCACCTGTGTGATCTATACGGCTGAAGAGAAGGCGCCGTCCTCACCTGTGTGCTCTATACGGCTGAGGAGGAGGCGCCGTCCTCACCTGTGTGCTCTATACGGCTGAGAAGGTGCCGTCCTCACCTGTGTGCTCTATACGGCTGAGGAGGAGGCGCCGTCCTCACCTGTGTGCTCTATACGGCTGAGGAGGAGAAGGCGCCGTCCTCACCTGTGTGATCTATACGGCTGAGGAGAAGGCGCCGTCCTCACCTGTGTGCTCTATACAGCTGAGGAGGAGGCGCCGTCCTCACCTGTGTGCTCTATACGGCTGAGGAGAAGGCGCCGTCCTCACCTGTGTGCTCTATACGGCTGAGGAGGAGGCGCCGTCCTCACCTGTGTGCTCTATACGGCTGAGGAGGAGAAGGCGCCGTCCTCACCTGTGTGATCTATACGGCTGAGGAAAAGGCGCCATCCTCACCTGTGTGCTCTATACAGCTGAGGAGGAGGCGCCGTCCTCACCTGTGTGCTCTATACGGCTGAGGAGAAGGCGCCGTCCTCACCTGTGTGCTCTATACGGCTGAGGAGGCGCCGTCCTCACCTGTGTGCTCTATACGGCTGAGGAGGAGGAGGCGCCATCCTCACCTGTGTGCTCTATACGGCTGAGGAGGAGGCGCCGTCCTCACCTGTGTGCTCTATACGGCTGAGGAGGAGGCGCTGTCCTCACCTGTGTGCTCTATACGGCTGAGGAGGAGGAGGAGCTGTCCTCACCTGTGTGCTCTATATGGCTGTGGAGGAGAAGGTGCCGTCCTCACCTGTGTGCTCTATACGGCTGAGGAGGAGGAGGCGCCGTCCTCACCTGTGTGCTCTATACGGCTGAGGAGGAGGCGCCGTCCTCACCTGTGTGCTCTTTACGGCTGAGAAGGAGGAGGCGCCGTCCTCACCTGTGTGCTCTATAGGGCTGAGGAGGAGGAGGCGCCGCCCTCACCTGTTGAAGGATTTGAAGCTGCGACTCTTTGTTTGCTAGTCTGTTCCTTTGCTTGGTGAGCTATGTGGAACTTGCTTGACTTCTGCCTGAAACCATATGAACTTCGTCTGGGATAGAGATCATCACCTGCCCTGCTGATTTGTCCCCACCCTGATTGAGCTTGATTGGACCTGCTATATATACCTGGCCCTGTGCAGCTTCCTGTTGCTGAGTATTTTGTGTGCTCAGTCTAACTGAGTGAAGCAATCTCTGAGCTCCTGGTTGGAAGGTGTCTTGCTGGCATCTTTCTGTTTCTTATTGACATTCTGCTGCTACTACCCTGAACTCCTGCTGCTCAGACGGACTTTGTGCACGTGTGTGATCCAGGCCGGCCCTGGCTCGGGCTGGTCCTTGCATCTGCGGATATATTGAAGTGCCACTGCCATATATTGCATCTCCCGAGGTCTTTCCACAGTCCGGTCACTTGTATACATCTGCTTCGGCCACTGATCTTCAGTCCTGTATCGCCAGTAACGTGACAGGATACTCAGCCCAAAAATGGAGGCCGCTGGGGCAGAAACTATGGAGACACGTGTCAGAAAACTGCAGGGTGCAATGTCCAATCTGCACGCCGAACAGATGAATGGAAAAGCACGGATGGACGCATTTATTATACAAAACGACCATAATGTCCAGAATCTCCAACAAACTATCCAAGATTTGCAGAATACGGTACAGGTGTTGACTGTCCGAATTACACAGCTAGAAGGACAAGCTTCCGTCTCAGGGTCTGACAGGCCCCCTAAATTGCCACCGTTTCGTTTTGGAGCTGATCGAGATAAATTTCGTGGATTTTTGAACCAATGCTATCTGTTCTTCGATACACATAATAATCAGTTCCCAAAGGATAAATCAAAGGTGTTATGCATCATTATGCTGTTAACCCACAAAGCGATCGCTTGGGGCGAATCCTCTGATTGAGACTCGGGACGCACGTTTAGACAATTTGAATGAGTATATTCGGGCGATGCAGCAGATGTTTGATGACCCAAATCGTGCAGCTACAGCTGAATCAACGTTGCTGGCATTACGACAAGGCAAACGTCCCGTCGCAGAATATGCTATGGAGTATAGGAGGTGGGCCGTCGACACTGAATGGAATAATGCAGCAAAAGTAACCTTCTTTAAAAGAGGACTTTCTAGTGCAAAAAAGGACGAACTTGCCCGTGGAGAGACCCCTTCAGATTTGGATGATTTCATCAAACATTGCGTCCGGATTGATACCCGTCTGTCTGAACGACGACAAGAGAAGTGGAATTCCATGAATCGCTCAACAAACTCATATAACCCTTCCCTGCCATCGGTCATCAAAGAAGTGCCTAGCCGGAATCCCCGGGATACAGAATCAGAGCCGATGCAAGTAGACGCGATCCAGAGACGAGCGAGTGCAGAACGAAGAGAACAAAGATTTAAAGAGAATCTATGTCTGTACTGCGGGGAAGCAGGACATTTTCTGATTAACTGTCCAAGTCGTCCCACAAGCCGTTCACGAAAAATGGTGGCGGCCATAATGGACCCTGACTCCTCCGACGAGGAGTCTTACATTTCAGAGACTGATTATGCTAAGGATGAGATCCAGTCTATATCATCCATAGCTCCACATGTTAGGAAAGAGAACCGAGAATCCCATTATTTTGTAACTATTAAACTGAAGGTCAACTCCATGTGGATCACCGCATCAGCCATGATCGATTCTGGGGCCAGCGGGACTTTCATGGATTCTGCGTTTGCTCAAAAACATGGCATAGAGGTGCAGAAAAGACGTTCACCTATTGTGATGGAGACAGTAGATGTATCTCCACTGAATTCGGGGCCAGTGGACCATGAGACAGGACTTTTGGAGATCTATATTGAGCCACAGCACCGCGAGATGTATACATTCCTCATTATTTCTTCCCCACATTTTCCCATTATTTTAGGTCTGCCCTGGTTACAGAAGCAAAATCCTTGCATCGACTAGGAGATGAAAAAGATCAGTTTCCCCGTAATGGACGTTCGGGCTGAAGTTCCAAGTGAGTCAACATTAGAAACAGCCCAGAATTCAGAATTACCTCAGCTACCAGCGGTGTATGAAGATTTTCTAGATGTCTGTGACAAGAGGGGGGCAGATACACTTCCCCCGCATCGACCATACGACTGCCCAATAGAGCTACTCCCGGGGGCGGCTATACCGTTTGGAACTATCTACCCTCTAGCAGGTCCTGAACTAAAGGCTCTCAAAGAATTTATTGAAGAAAATCTAAACAAAAAATTCATTTGTCCATCATCCTCGTGTGCTGGAGCTCCAATATTCTTCGTTAAAAAGAAGGATGGAACACTTCGGCCAGTAGTGGACTACAGGGAGCTTAATAAAGTGACGATTAAAAATCGTTATCCCTTACCGTTGATCCCGGAACTCCTAGAAAAGGTGCGATGTGCGAAGATCTTCACTAAGTTAGATTTACGCGGGGAATATAACTTAGTACGTATAAGACCTGGGGATGAGTGGAAGACAGCTTTCCGTACCCGATATGGACACTTTGAGAGTCTAGTGATGCCCTTCGGACTTTGCAATGCTCCAGCTACTTTCCAGCACTTGGTGAATGATATTTTCCGAGACCTGTTGGACCAGTACTTGGTCGTTTATCTAGACGACATCCTGATTTTTTCTAACTCTGTGGAAGAACATCAGACGCACGTAAGACGAGTGCTAGAACGTTTAAGAGAGAATTCATTGTATATTAAATTAGAAAAATGTGAATTCCATCGAGAAGAGATCCAGTTCCTCGGATACATCATTTCACCTCAAGGATTACGGATGGATGCTAAGAAAACGCAAGCTATCACCGAGTGGCCTATCCCTAAAAATGTGAAAGATGTCCAGCATTTTGTGGGGTTCGCCAACTTTTACAGACGTTTTATTAAACATTTTTCAGAAATTGTGGCACCCATCACGCAACTGACAAAAAAAGGAGCAAATTTCATCTGGACTCCCCAGGCGCAAGAAGCATTCTCTCGTTTAAAAATGAAATTCACGACGGCTCCCATATTACGCCATCCTGACCCAGAATTGGTATTCATCATCGAGGTGGATGCCTCCGATTGTGCGGTTGTTGCTATCCTCTCTCAGAGGACAGGGGAAAAGAGGTTGCTGCATCCATGTGCATTTTTCTCACAACGTATGTCCTTAGCCGAAAAGAACTATGACGTGGGTAATAAAGAATTGCTCGCCATTATATCAGCATTCAAAGAGTGGAGACATCATCTTCAAGGGGCTGCACAGCAAATTTTGGTGTTGACCGATCATCGCAATCTAGAGTTTATCAGGTCTGCAAAATGCCTCTCTCCTCGGCAGACCCGTTGGAGTCTGTTTCTGAATCAGTTTAATTTTGTAATTTCATATCGACCAGGCTCCCGCAACAAGAAGGCAGATGCATTATCCCGAATGTTTTCAAGTGATGTTAACCTCGTAACAAAACCCAAGCCTATTGTGGCCGATACTAAAATCGTGGGAGTAATACATGATGGAGATTTGCTGGAAGATCTGAAAGCAGCATACGAAACAGACTCTTTTCTATCACGTCCATCAGGGGACGTACACCTATTTTTCAAAAATCAAGTATGGACTGATGGTCGACGACTATATGTGCCAGAAGCAGCTCGGTTAAAAGTTCTACAACTAGTGCACGACTCTAAAGTTGCAGGCCATAAAGGGGTACAGAAAACGCAGGAGTTTTTGTCACGTTTCTTTTGGTGGCCGAACTTTCAAGAAGACGTGAAGAAGTACGTTAAGTCTTGTGACATCTGTGCCAGACATAAGACCCCACGTGTATCTCCTATGGGACTACTGCAGCCTCTTGCCATTCCAACACGGCCATGGGGATCGATTTCAATGGACTTCATAGTGGATCTACCTGATTCCAAGGGAAAGAGATCCATTCTGGTAGTAGTGGATCGACTTACGAAAGCAGCGCATTTTATCCCGTGTACAGGTCTGCCTTCAGCAAAAGATACAGCTGATCTGATAATTTGCAATGTTTTTCGTCTCCACGGAGTGCCGGATGAAGTCGTCTCAGATCGAGGTGTGCAATTTACATCTAAATTTTGGCGCAGTCTGTGCTCAGCACTAGACATCAAGGTACGATTGTCAACCGCTTATCATCCACAATCTAACGGTCAAACAGAACGTACAAACCAAACGCTGGAGCAGTATCTTCGTTGCTATATTTGCCATCTGCAAGATGACTGGATAGATTTGTTGCCATTTGCGGAGTTTTCATACAACAATTCACAGAATGCCTCTACGAAACAGACGCCATTTTTTGCAAATCTTGGATATCATCCAAACATCCTTCCCAAGAATCCTGTGGCGCCATTAATACCAGCAGTCGCAGAAAGAATCTCTCTCCTACAGAAAAATCTGAATGTCCTGAAAGACACATTAAGGGAAGCTCAGGAGAAATATAAAAAAGCTGCTGACAGGTATCGTAGACCCACTCCCACGTTTAGGATTGGAGATCGAGTGTGGTTATCCACTAAGAATTTGAAATTGAAGATTCCTTCTCCTAAATTAGGACAGAAGTTAAATCAATAAGATTGTGAGTTCATTGGCTGTACGTTTACAGCTACCAAAATCAATGAAGATTCATCCCGTATTCCACGTGTCTTTGTTGAAAGCCGCCACTGCCAATCCATTCCCAGAGCGATCCCCTCTGCTTCCCGATTCAATTGAAGTGGACGGACAGGAGCAGTTTGTGGTGGAGAAGATCTTGGATTCTCTAATTCATAGAAATGGTTTACAATATTTGATCAAATGGCAGGGCTACGACACGGAAGAAAATTCATGGGAACCGGTAGGCAATGTCAATGCTCCCCGTTTAGACAATTTCATCAGCGGCATCCTGCAAAGCCTGGGCAAGTTGCGTCCAGAGGCCGCCGTTAAGAGGGGAGTATTGTTAGGATTTGAACCTGCGACTCTTTGTTTGCTAGTCTGTTCCTTTGCTTGGTGAGCTATGTGGAACTTGCTTGACTTCTGCCTCAAACCATATGAACTTGGTCTGGGATAGAGATCATCACCTGCCCTGCTGATTTGTCCCCACCCTGATTGAGCTTGATTGGGCATGCTATATATACCTGGCCCTGTGCAGCTTCCTGTTGCTGAGTATTTTGTGTGCTCAGTCTAACTGAGTGAAGCAATCTCTGAGCTCCTGGTTGGAAGGTGTCTTGCTGGCATCTTTCTGCTTCTTATTGACATTCTGCTGCTACTACCCTGAACTCCTGCTGCTCATACGGACTTTGTGCACGTGTGTGATCCAGGCCGGCCCTGGCTCGGGCTGGTCCTTGCATCTGCGGATATATTGAACTGCCACTGCCATATATTGCATCTCCCGAGGTCTTTCCACAGTCCGGTCACTTGTATACATCTGCTTCGGCCACTGACCTTCAGTCCTGTATCGCCAGTAACGTGACACCTGTGTGCTCTATATGGCTGAGGAGGGGACGCCGTTCTCACCCTATACGGCGGAGGAGGAGGAGGCGCCATCCTCACCTGTGTGCTCTATACGGCTGAGGAGTAGGAGGCGCCGCCCTCACCTGTGTGCTCTATATGGCTGAGGAGGGGACGCCGTTCTCACCCGTGTACCGTATACGACGGAGGAGGCGCCGTCCTCACCTGTGTGCAGTATACAGCGAGGAGGAGGGGGCGCCGTCCTCACCTGTGTGCTATATACGGCTGAGGAGGAGGGGGCTCTGTGGTGTTCTAAATTTATGCATGTTTTGGGAGTGCTGGATCCGCCAATCTGTTCTTGATTTATTCTAAAGATGGGTCACAATATATGTCTGGGACCACCCATTTAATATCTCGTTTGGCTACCAGCCCTATACAGCCTAAGGTCATAGGTGTTTCTGTGGGTCGGTTTTCCCTCATGGCGGATGATAAGAAGCCTGTGCAGGTTGTGGTGTTACTGTGCAGTCAGCAGACTGCGGTGTCTCCCTCTTCTTGTCCTCCTCCCTTCTGACCTTGCTGCTCTGTCTTCTTCAATATCCCTTAAAACACATCAGCACTAAACCAAATTTAAAAGAGGGAAACCTAATTAGCAGTGGAAACAATGGATTAACGAGCCAGGACCATGTCACAGCGGGAGCCGCGTCTCCCCAGATAATCACCCTGTGCTGGACTCCGGCCACAAAAATTAAATTCCCTGTAATATCGTTTACATTAAAATATCAGCAAAGGCTCCAGGATTACATTGCGGCTCCTGACAGGGACATTCATCTTGCTCGGGTTCCTGTTTTTGTTGGATATTGAGTGCCCCGCGGTTTGTTTTCTGCGCTGACAGGCCGGCACAAGGCGCTATGCGACTGTTCTCAGCCCTGAAACAATGTAAATGCTCAAGGTCAAAGTCATCTGATCGGACAACGGACAACTCACAGCTACAAGAAGAAATAAGTTTCCAATATGTTTGATCTCCGCTTGCTGTCAGTAAATAGGGATGTTCTTGTATATATTCAAATCCTACACCGAACGCGTCTCAGGTACTGAGGATTTATAGCTGCTGTATTTCATCTAGACCAGGACTTGGGAATCTTTTTTCTGCCAAGGGCCATTTGCATATTTATACTGTCCTTCGGGGGCCGTACAAGTTGCGTGCTAACTCCTGATGCTGGCACTGGTGTCAGGACGTAATCTTTCGTTGCACGCTCCTCAGTGATCAGTGGTGAACACTATGCACTTCTGCTCACAGAGAAAGAAGAAATGAATGGCCGCCGTCACAATACAGCAGCCGGCCCAAGCACTGTTGTCCCAGGGAATATGCCCAGGGGCCGAATAAAAAGTCATCAAGGGCTGTAAATGGCCTGCAGGCCTGAGGTTTCCCATCCCTGGGCTAGACAATCCTGTGAGATATCCCAGCTGACTCATTGTAACAACACTGATACATTTATTTCATAACATTTATGTACATGTTCAGGATCCACAAAGGTGAAAGCCACCATCCAACCTCTGCGACGGGTACCCCACCTTACCCTGATACATAGAAAAGACCTGGCCACTGAAGTCTAAGGGAAGTCCACCTGCTGCCAGCTGGATAGGATCACCGAACGACCTGAACGGAGGTCAACTGGTGGAAACTCTAGGCCTTTCTTTACCCTGAAGCTGATCTTGGTAATAGTGGATTCAGCCATTTATTGCCAGCTGAACTAATATTGAAAGCTCAGACTCGGCACCATCAATCCATCACCTTACAGAGGGGCAGATCAAGAAGTGCTGCAACAGTGACACCTGGGGAACAATTGTGGAAACTGCACCATCACTGTTTCCAATTTATATAAAGCAAATAATATACCAAATGTGTACATATACAACCCCTGGCAAAAAATATTGAATCACCGGCCTTGGAGGATGTTCATTCAGTTGTTTAATTTTGTAGAAAAAAAAGCAGAACACAGACATAGCACAAAACTAAAGTAATTTCAAATGGCAACTTTCTGGCTTTAAAAACCACTAAAAGAAATCAAGAACAAAAAATGTGGTAGTCAGTAATGGTTACTTTTTTTTAACCAAGCATAGGGTAAAAATTATGGAATCACTCAATTGTGAGGAAAAAATTCTGGAATCATGAAAAACAAAAAGACATTCCAACACATCACTAGTTTTTTGTTGCACCACTTCTGGCTTTTATAACAGCTTGCAGTCTCTGAGGCATGGACTTAAAGGGACACTGTCACCTAAATTTGGAGGGAACAATCTTCAGCCATGGAGGCGGGGTTTTTGATTCACCCTTTCCTTACCCGCTGGCTGCATGCTGGCTGCAATATTGGATTGAAGTTCATTCTCTGTCCTCCGTAGTACATGCCTGCACAAGGCAATCTTACCTTGTGCAGGCATGTACTACGGAGGACAGAGAATGAACTTCAATCCAATATTGCAGCCAGCATGCACCCAGCGGGTAAGGAAAGGGTGAATCAAAAACCCCAAAACCCCGCCTCCATGGCTGAAGATTGTTCCCTCCAAATTCAGGTGACAGTGTCCCTTTAATGAGTGTCAAACAGTACTCTTCATCAATCTGGCTCCAACTTTCCCTAATTGCTGTTGCCAGATCAGCTTTGCAGGTTGGAGGCTTGTCATGGACCATTTTCTTCAACTTCCACCAAAGATTTTCAATTGGATTGAGATCCGGACTATTTGCAGGCCATTACATTGACCTTATGTGTCTTTTTTCAAGAAATGCTTTCACAGTTTTTGCTCTATGGCAGGATGCATTATCATCTTGAAAAATGATTTCATCATCCCAAAACATCCTTTCAACTGATGGGATAAAAAAAGTGTCCAAAATATCAATATAAACTTGTGCATTTATTAAAGATGTAATGACAGCCATCTCCCCAGTGCCTTTACCTGACATGCAGCTCCATATCGTCAATGACTGTGGAAATTTGCATGTTCTCTTCAGGCAGTCATCTTTATAAATCTCATTGGAACGGCACCAAACAAAAGTTCCAGCATCATCACCTTGCCCAATGCAGATACGCGATTCATCACTGAATATGACTTTCATCCAGTCATCCACAGTCCACGATTGCTTTTTCTTAGTCCATTGTAACCTTGTTTTTTTTCTGTTTAGGTGTTATTGATGGCTTTCTTTTAGCTTTTCTGCATGTAAATCCCATTTCCTTTAGGTGGTTTCTTACAGTTCGGTCACAAATGTTGACTCCAGTTTCCACCCATTCATTCCTCATTTGTTTTGTTGTGCATTTCCTGTTTTGGAGACATATTGCTTTAACCCCTTAGTAACAGAGCCAATTTGGTACTTAATGACCGAGCCAATTTTTACAATTCTGACCAGTCACTTTATGAGGTTATAACTCTGGAACGCTTCAACGGATCCCGCTGATTCTGAGATTGTTTTTTCGTGACATATTGTACTTCATGTTAGTGGTAACATTTCTTCGATATTACCGTATATACTCGAGTATAAGCCGACCCGAGTATAAGCCGACCCCCCTAATTTTGCCACAAAAAACTGGGAAAACTTATTGACTCGAGTATAAGCCTAGGGTGGAAATGCAGCATTTACCGGTGAATTTCAAAAATAAAAATAGATCATTATTTCCCCATAGCTGTGCCATATAGTGCTCTGCACCGTTCATATTTCCCCATAGGTGTGAACCATATAGTGCTCTGCACCGTTCATTGTGCCCCATAGATGTGCCATATACGGTGCTCTGCACCGTTCACTGTGCCCCATAGCTGTGCCATATACGGTGCTCTGCACCGTTCACTGTGCCCCATAGCTGTGCTGTGCCATATACGGTGCTCTGCACCGTTCACTGTGCCCCATACATAGCTGTGCTGTGCCATATACGGTGCTCTGCACCGTTCACTGTGCCCCATAGCTGTGCTGTGCCATATACGGTGCTCTGCACCGTTCACTGTGCCCCATACATAGCTGTGCTGTGCCATATACGGTGCTCTGCACCGTTCACTGTGCCCCATAGCTGTGCCATATACGGTGCTCTGCACCGTTCACTGTGCCCCATAGCTGTGCTGTGCCATATACGGTGCTCTGCACCGTTCACTGTGCCCCATACATAGCTGTGCTGTGCCATATACGGTGCTCTGCACCGTTCACTGTGCCCCATAGCTGTGCTGTGCCATATACGGTGCTCTGCACCGTTCACTGTGCCCCATAGCTGTGCTGTGCCATATACGGTGCTCTGCACCGTTCACTGTGCCCCATACATAGCTGTGCTGTGCCATATACGGTGCTCTGCACCGTTCACTGTGCCCCATAGCTGTGCTGTGCCATATACGGTGCTCTGCACCGTTCACTGTGCCCCATAGCTGTGCTGTGCCATATACGGTGCTCTGCACCGTTCACTGTGCCCCATACATAGCTGTGCTGTGCCATATACGGTGCTCTGCACCGTTCACTGTGCCCCATAGCTGTGCTGTGCCATATACGGTGCTCTGCACCGTTCACTGTGCCCCATAGCTGTGCTGTGCCATATACGGTGCTCTGCACCGTTCACTGTGCCCCATAGCTGTTCCACATAAATTTGTGCCGCCGCTGCCGCAATAAAGAAAAAAAAACACATACTCACCTCCCTTGATTGCAGCTCCCGGCGTCTCGTTCCGGCGCCTCCATCTTCCCGGCGTCTCTGCTCTGACTGATCAGGCAGAGGGCGCCGCGCACACTATATGCGTCATCGCGCCCTCTGCCTGAACAGTCAGAGAGCAGAGACGCCGGGAAGATGGAGGCGCCGGCCGGGAAGATGGATCGGCGCCCGGCGGCTGGAACGAGGACAGGTGAATATGCTATACTCACCTAGTCCTGGCGATCCTCGCGCTGTCCCCTCCTGTCTTCGGCGCTGCAGCTTCTTTCTCTATCAGCGGTCACCGGCACCGCTGATTAGAGAAATGAATAAGCGGCTCCGCCCCTATGGGAGGTGGAGCCGCTTATTCATTTCTGTAATGAGCGGTCCCACGTGACCGCTGAAGAGAGGAAGAAACTGCAGCGCCGAAGCCCGTGGGACGGCAGGGACAGCGCGAGGATCGCTGGGACTAGGTAAGTATACCTCAGCGCCCTCACCCCCTCACCCGCCGACCCCACCGCTACCGTGACTCGAGTATAAGCCGAGGGGGGCACTTTCAGCCCAAAAATTTGGGCTGAAAATCTCGGCTTATACTCGAGTATATACGGTACTTGCGATTATTTATGAAAAAAAAACGGAAATATGGCGAACATTTTTAAAATTTTGCAATTTTCAAACTTTGTATTTTTATGCCCTTAAATTAGAGAGATATGTCACAAAAAATAGTTAATAAATAACATTTCCCACATGTCTACTTTACATCAGCACAATTTTGGAACCAACATTTTTTTTTTGTTAGGGAGTTATAAGGGTTAAAAGTTGACCAGCAATTTCTCATTTTTACAACAGCATTTTTTTTTAGGGACCACATCACATTTGAAGTCATTTTGAGGGGTCTATATGATAGAAAATAACGAAGTGTGACACCATTCTAAAAACTACACCCCTCAAGGTTCTCAAAACCACATTCAAGAAGTTTATTAACCCTTTACGTGCTTCACAGGAACTGAAACAATGTGGAAGGAAAAAATGAACATTTAACTTTTTTTTGCAAACATCTTAATTCAGAACCATTTTTTTTTATTTTCACATGTGTAAAAACAGAAATGTAACCATAAATTTTGTTATGCAATTTCTCCTGAATACGCCAATACCCCATATGTGGGGGTAAACCACTTTTTGGGCGCACCGCAGAACTTGGAAGTAAAGGAGCGCCGTTTGACTTTTTCAATGCAGAATTGGCTGGAATTGAGATTGGACGCCATGTCGCGTTTGGAGAGCCCCTGATGTACCTAAACAGTGGAAACTCCCCACAAGTGACACCATTTTGGAAACTAGACCCCTTAAGGAACTTATCTAGATGTGTGGTGAGCACTTTGAACCCCCATGTGCTTCACAGACGTTTATAACGTAGAGCCGTGAAAAAAAAAATCGGATTTTTTTCTACAAAAATGATCTTTTTGCCCCCAAATTTTTATTTTCACAAGGGTAACAGGAGAAATTAGACCATAAAAGATGTTGTAGGATTTCTCCTGAGTACGTCGATACCCAATATGTGGGGGTAAACCACTGTTTGGGCGCACCGCAGAGCTTGGAAGAGAAGGAGTGCCGTTTTACTTTTTCAATGTAGAATTGTCTGGAATTGAGATCGGACGCCATGTTGCGTTTGGAGAGCCCCTGATGTGCCTAAACAGTAGAAATCCCCCACAAGTGACCCCATTTTAGAAACTAGACCCCCCATGGAACTTTTCTAGATGTGTGGTGAGAAGTTTGAATGCCCAAGTGCTTCACAGAAGTTTAGAATGCAGAGTCGTGAAAACAAAAAATATTTTTTTTTCCACAAAAAAGAATTTTTAGCCAAGTTTTTATTTTCACAAGGGTAACAAGAGAAATTGGACCCCAAAAGTTGTTGTCCAATTTGTCCTGAGTATGCTGGTACCCCATATGTGGGGGTAAACCACTGTTTGGGCGCACGGCAGAGCTCGGAAGGAAGGAGCGCCGTTCTGGAATGCAGACTTTGATAGTATGGTCTGCGGGCGTTATGTTGCGTTTGCAGAGCCCCTGATGTACCTAACCAGTAGAAACCCTCCACAAGTGACCCCATTTTGGAAACTAGACCCCCCAAGGAACTTATCTAGATGTGTGGTGAGAACTTTGAATGCCCAAGTGCTTCACAGAAGTTTAGAATGCAGAGTCGTGAAAATAAAAAATATTTTTTTTCCACAAAAAAGATATTGTAGCCCCCAAGTTTTTATTTTCACAAGGGTTACAGGAGAAATTGGACCACTAAAGTTGTTGTTCAATTTATCCCGAGTACACTGATGTGCCATATGTGGGGGTAAACCACTGTTTGGGTGCACGGCAGAGCTCGGAAGGGAAGGAGCGCCGTTTTGGAATGCAGACTTAGATAGAATGGCCTGTGGGCGTTATGTTGCGTTTGCAGAGCCCCTGATGTACCTAAACAGTAGTAACCCCCCACAAGTGACCCCGTTTTGGAAACTAGACCCCCCAAGGAACTTATATAGATGTGTGGTGAGAACTTTGAAAGCCCAAGTGCTTCACAGAAGTTTAGAATGCAGAGTCGTGAAAATAAAAAATATTTTGTTTTCCACAAAAAAGATATTGTAGCCCCCAAGTTTTTATTTTCACAAGGGTTACAGGAGAAATTGGACCACTAAAGTTGTTGTTCAATTTATCCCGAGTACACTGATGTGCCATATGTGGGGGTAAACCACTGTTTGGGCGCACGGCAGAGCTCAGAAGGGAAGGAGCGCCGTTTTGGAATGCAGACTTAGATAGAATGGCCTGCGGGCGTTATGTTGCGTTTGCAGAGCCCCTGATGTACCTAAACAGTAGTAGCCCCCACAAGTGACCCCGTTTTGGAAACTAGACCCCCCAAGGAACTTATATAGATGTGTGGTGAGAACTTTGAAAGCCCAAGTGCTTCACAGAAGTTTAGAATACAGAGTCGTGAAAATAAAAAATATTTTTTTTCCACAAAAAAGATATTGTAGCCCCCAAGTTTTTATTTTCACAAGGGTATTAGGAGAAATTGAACCCCAGAAGTTGTTGTCCAATTTATCCCGAGTACGCTGATGCCCCATATGTGGGGGTAACCCACTGTTTGGGCGCACGGCAGAGCTCAGAAGGGAGGGAGCACCATTTGACTTTTTCAGCGCAAAATTGGCTGTCGTGTTTGGAGACCCCCTGATGTACCTAAACAGTGGAAACCCCCCAATTCTAGCTCCAACCCTAACCCCAACACACCCCTAACCCTAATCCCAACCTGATCCATAATCCTAATCACTAACCCTAACGATATTCACAACCCTTACCCCAAAACAACCCTAATGTCAACCCTAACCATAACCCTAAATCCAACACACCCCTAATCCTAATCTCAACCCTAACCTCAAACCTAACCCCAATACACCCCCAATCACAACCCTAATCTTAACCCTAATCCCAAACCTAACCCTAATCCCAAGCGTAACCCTAATGCCAACCCTAACCCTAATACCAACCGTAATCCAAACCCTAACCCTAATCCCAACTCTAACCCTAACCTTAGCCCCAACCCTAGCCCTAACTTTAGCCCCAACCCTAACCCTAAGGCTACTTTCACACTGTGCAGTGTATATATACAGGAGGAGTGGTACTGTGCAGTGTATATATACAGGAGAGGTGCTGTGCAGTGTCGTGAGCAGGGCGTTGTTGTATCAGAAAATCTTTTCTGTTTTGAGTTTTTCTATGAAACAAAGACTTTACTACATAAACAACGTTGTTTGGTTTTGTGGCCCTAACAGATCTGTGCTACAAAGTAACAGGCGGCTCGGGCATTAATGAGGGACCTGATACTGAATCCTTTCCACAAACCCTAATGACCCAATTAGTGCCCCGTCATTAGAAGCTCATTAAACGCCTCCCTGTCCCGAGCAGTCATGTACAGTATGGGGGGATCCTGCAGCCCACCCCCTGACTGCTCCATACCATACACTGCCCTCTGTCGCGCTCACTATTATCCTGTGCATTTCTCCGTCATCATTACCCCATGTTACACTTGTCACCCCCCACTACAGAGTAGCAGGGCAGCCAATGTCACAGGTCACCTCCTCCCGGACCCTAATGGCAGCAGGAAATGTCTGCTCCTCTATTGGGTTGGAACCTGATTTAAGGAATAATGTGGATTTGTTGCCAGTGGCTGCAGGGGAAGGGTTAAGTGATGCCATGTCCGTGGTGGGAGCAGTGGCAGCTGCTGGGACCTGAACAGACACAACCAATGTTGCTGTGACTGCACAGTGTGACCTGGAGGAGAGAAGCTGAGACTCCGGAGCAGAAATCACCCACATGCCAGCACTGGGCAGAGTCCCTCCAGTCACCAGCCTGGAGCCACGGGGCCCCAACCTACAGCCCACAGCTCAGTTTTATCCATGGCAGCAGCTCCCCTTCCTCCTGGCATCTGGTTAACTCCATTTATGCGGGTCGGAATGTTATCTGTAAGGTTCAGCAATAACCTTCATACAGATGGGAAGGGGTTAAGCCTCTTCCTACCCCACTGGTGCAGGTTCGGGTGGGGCATGCATGTATTCTGGGGTTTTTGGGGTGATAGATTCCCTTTAAATATTGTAGTTAGGTGAGTTGTGACGACTGGAGGTGAGGAGAGGGAATGGGGTCAGTAGTGCATGTAGTCGGACGAGAAGAAGAGAGGAGCCTGGAGACTTCTTCTGTGATGGGATCAAATGTGGAGAGTGAGCCAGGGGAAATGCAGGGAGGGATGGGAGTCACTGAACTTGGTGGTTGGGAGCGGATTTCCTGACGGATGTTATCTATTTTCTGAAGCCCATCTTCAGCAGGAGCTCCACAACCTTAGACCTTGGAGAACATGCATCACTGCCCCTCTACCGAAGATGGTCCACATTCCTATGCACACTACTTGGCCCGGCTGTTGGGAGGGACCACACTGCATCCCCCCTTTTTGCTCTCGGACGGCCCCGAGGCCATGCCTCTCTATTCAGAAGGATAGATCAACCTCTTGACCCTCTACCATTAGTGATCTCTCCCCCTTCTTTAGAGCCTCCAGGAGATGCCGCTGCAACATGCCAACCCAAGAGCCCGGTGACAAGGAGGACGCCCTATTTCCTCCGGAGGTGACAGCGGCATAACTACTGATGGGTGCTGCCGCCACTGAGGGGGCAACCGAACCAGTGTGCACATCGACACCAACAGTATTACTATTACCCACCTCCATAAACCCCTCACCCTCCACCAAGACAGCTACCACACCACTAGAGAATTTTTCTCATTCATATCCCCACCACATTCACTCCTGCTGCGCAAGTGACAACAGGGGGTGACATTTTGACCTCCGCATCATCAGGCACAAGGGGCTCAGCCTCCTCCACTGGAGACGACCTCACCCTATGTCTTATGTGTGCCCTCTGCATCATCAGTTGGTAATTTCCGCTGTTTCACAGTTGACACCAGACGCTGCTGATAATTTGCTGCTGTGAGGCGTCGCTGATCCTTTATATCAATATTTGTTGACCAGTAGCGCCAACACAGAATAAGACTTTGGGAGGACCGGAACTCGCAGCCCCAGCAACCCCCTCACACTGCTGCCGCATCTCAACTAAGTGATCAGCGGCATTAGCATTCAGGGGTGCCGAGGCTACCGGAGCTGCCCCCGATACTGGGCCGCTCCAACAATTCACTGAGGAGCAGACCACAGTATCGTGGTCTGACTGAACGCCCGCCGCCGGGCCGCCCTCACTGTCCAGTCTCTCGGCTAATGCACCTCCTGCTGCATCCCCGCTACTACAAGCAGAGACAGAACTCTGTGCCTCACTACCATGCTCTGTACTCTCCCCGCAACTTTGCACCGTATCCACAGCAGAACCCAGGCTGGGCTGGGCAATGGGGCTTATACAGCGAGCTGACCCTACAGCTGACTCAGGGGGTACAGAGAGGGGGGGCATACAACATTGCTTACCGCTTCCTGCAGCTTTGGCTTGGTGGTCTTCTTTGTCTCTTTCTTCAGGCCCCCAGGCAACTTCTCTGGTAAATCATCGCCAAGATGGAAGTTCTGAAGTCACACTGGGGACTCCAGGAGCTTTATCTCTGCCATTAGCGCCCCTCCCTAGCCGCTGTTATCACTGTCTTCCCCAGAGCCAGCAGAACTGCGACCAGATGCCAATGTCGCCTGTAATGCAGGGAGCTCAGTGCACGTGGCCTGCGGGTGACTTTGCAGGCCGCCAGGTGGGGCTTTCTGCTCGTCATCATCCTCCTCCTCATCATCATCCACCTGGGTCTCTGGCTGCAGCCCCATCAGCCTTTGCTCTGTTATCAGCCATTTCTCTGAATCAGTCTTCATTTTGCAGCACTATTCTGCTGGTGCGATCACTGTGTACATACATTACATTACTGATCCTGTACTTATCCTGAGTTACATCCTGTAATATACTCCAGAGCTGCACTTACTATTCTGCTGGTGCAGTCACTGTGTACATACATTACATTTCTGATCCTGTACTGATCCTTAGTTATGCCCTGTATTATACTCCAGAGCTGCACTCACTATTCTGCTGGTGCAGTCACTGTGTATATACATTACATTACTGATCCTGTATACTCCAGAGCTGTGCTTGCTGGGTGTCTTGCGTGTATGTAGCTGTGTAGTGACCAGGGATACAGACATAGTGTTTGGCCATTCTGCTCTGTGCATGATCTGTAGTAATCACACGTCCAGAATTCAGATACGAGTAAGCTCGTATTCCTGGGCATCTGTCTATTTGTGTCACAAAGATGAGTGGCACGTCTGATGAGTGCTGCTCTGTTATGTGACCTGACTTTGATGTGACCTCTTCTTAGATTCTTCTTGCCTCGGAGACATCTAGATTTCGGGCTTAGGAGTGTTTATCAGCATCATTGCCAGGATGTAAAATATTCACAATCTGCAATGTGCTCTTCCAGACTATTAATACATGCTGCGTACAGTCCGAGCGCAGCGCCTCCAAGTGCAAGTTAAAATGTGCCATACAACAGGACGGAAAGATGATTTTCCTGATTAATCTCCTGCCAGCACAGAATGAAAAATAATCCAAAAAATGACAGGTTCCTGTATAATATCTGGTCACAGCACATAAATGAGAACCCAAAAATCTAAAAATGATCTGGAAATAACAGTGTCAGTCTGCCGTCACACTAGCATTATTTGGTCAGTATTTTACATCAGTATTTGTAAGCCAAAACCAGGAGTGGAACAAATAGAGGAAAAGTATAATAGAAACATATGCACCACTTCTGCATTTATCACCCACTCCTGGTTTTGGCTTACAAATACTGATGTAAAATACTGACCAAATACTGCTAGTGTGACGGCAGCCTCAGGGAAACAGATTCAGGGTGGCACAGACACAAAGCCCATATGAGATGGCCAGATGGACACACTGTGTATGACAAAATATACACAAATGTTTAATAGATTCATTTTACATTGAATTACTGCCACACAGACAAGACTACTAAAATTTAGATACAGTTGACTAATTGGTGTATGCCCAAAATGTACTAATTTGTCTGTGCTCACCAGCCCCAACATGAGACAGATCAGCGTAGGATACTTTAATTGAAAAGTCACTTGTCATGGCTGGTGGGCACACACAACAAGGCCAATTTGTTCTCCAAATACCTGATAGTAATGAAGTTTACATTATCTACATGCAATGTCCACATACCTCGGTTGCTTGCACTTGCTCACATTTGCTTCATTTTGTAAATTTCCTTGCGGCGTATATTAGGGGGTAGTGACTGCCTCCATACTCACCTGAGCACTCCTTATATCAGTATATTGCTATTTTCAATTAATGAAGAATCCCATCTTCCCAGTATATTTTAGGCCAGGAGAGGCATGTCTGATAAGGATCCATCAAAGAGGTGCGTCTTGTCATGGCGGGTGGGCACACACAAATTGGCCAGTTTATAAGATATGTACCTCAATTTTTTAAATCTATTCTGTATGGTAGTAATTCAGTCTACATTATACATATTTAATGCTTGCATAGATCTTGGTGCACACAGTTTGTATATATTGCAGTCACAGCAGCTTGAACCAGTTCACATTTGCTTGATTCTCTTAGGAAGTGCTGGTCAGATTTGTTCTATACAGATATGATATTGATACATTTAGTTAGGGACAGAAACACAAGTGACACAAGTTTTGGCATTTTAGCCGTTTTCCAAAACATATTCCAGATCCAGTTATATAAACAATCTGGACTTAAAGTGCTGACTCAAAACTTTAATTTGAGGTGATTCACTTCCTAATTGGAGGAAGGGTTTAGAAATCAAAGCTCTTTAATATAAAGCTGCTACTTTTTTAAGAGATCAAAAGTAATTGAACAATTATGTTTAAAGCTCTTTAATGACTGCATGGGCTATTCCATCATTAATGAAGCAGGTAAAAGGTCTGCAGCTGATTCCAAGTGTGGCATTTGCAAAGTGTTGCTCTGAACCCACAACATGCAGTCAAAGTAGCTCTCAATGGAAGAGAAACAGACCATCATTAGGCTGAAAAAAGAACAAATCCATCACACAGCTAGCAGAAATGTTATAAGTGGCCAAACCAACAGTTTGGTACATTCTGCAAAAAAAACAAAAACGCACTGGTTAGCTTGGGAACCCGAAAAGGCCTGGACATCCACAGAAGACAACAGTGGTAGATCATCCCAGAATCCTTCCCATGGTGAAGAAAAATCCCTTCAGAACATGCCCCCAAGTGAAGAACTATCTCCAGGAAGTCGGTGTCCAGTATCTAAGTCACCATAAAGAGAAGACGTCACGAGAGAAAACACGGGGTCACCACATGGTGCAAACCTTAATCAGCCTGAAAATATAAAGCTCAGATTGGACTTTGCCAAAAACATCTAACGAAGCCGCCCAGGTCTGGAAAAGCAAAAATAACATCAACCTGTACCAGTATGATGGCAAGAAGAAAGTCTGGAGAAGGCTTGGAACGGTTCCTGATCCTTGGCACATCCTCTGTAACACATGGCGGAGGCAGTGTGATGGTGCGGGCATGCATGGCTCCTAATGTGGTTATTGATGTGACAGAAGCAGCCAGATAAATCCTGTGTGTACAGGGCAATACTTTCTGCTTAGATTCACCCAAATGCAGCAAGGCTGATGGACGACGCTTCACAGGACAGATGGACAATGACCCAAAATATCATGCGCAAAAAAGAAGTGGAATATTCTGCAATGGCCAAGTCCTCACCAGTTTTCAGCCCATAGAGCTGCATTTCACAGGCTGAAGGCAAAACTGAAAACAGAAAGAGCCACAAACAAGCGAGAACTGAAATCAGCAGCAAAACAAAAGGTTTTAATACTAGAAACAGAATAGGACCATCCCAATGGGTACGCCTTGTGACGGTGGGATGAATTTCACACTTTTTTGATCAAAATAGGGATAACTAAGCACTTTATGTTATTTGTATGTACTATTACTATTTATTTACTATAAGGTATATGCTCATTTTGCTTTTTTCTTGGGTTTTATCTGTGAAATGGATTTGGATTTGCTCTAGTTTCTTGAACAAACAGGGGTGTGGCTCCCCTTTCTGAGCTAGGCATTTCATCTATATAGCTTCCCATGGACAGGTGTCTGACCAGTTGGGTCCCTGTCCTGCTCTGCCCTTGTTCACATTAGCGCTGGCTAACACAAGTTAAGTGTCATAGAGAAAAATTAAAATCCATAAAACATCTCCGGAGAGGGGAAATATCACCCACGCATTGAACATACAGAATTAATTATAGCTAGGGAAGAGTGAAGGTTAATTATAGATAGGGAAGAGAGAAAACTAATCAGGGAACTGACATTTCCACCTCCATTGAAGTAGGGGCCTCCTGCAGTGACCAGAGGAGGAGTACTACAGGAGCTTCTTCTGTTCAAAGTATTGTTCCGAGAGTGTTTAACTTTTTGGAGCCAGTGGTCCGAGATAAATATTGGAGTTTGCAGTGAATCAATATTTATGGGAGATATATTTTCTGTGTTAGTGAAGATATTAACATAATGCATTCACTGACATAACCATAAGGTCATTCTAACCCCTCCAACTTAACATCAGGCCTGATGGATGGTGCTATCCATGCCATGTTTCATATCTATAGACAAGTAAAATCGCGATAAGAAATATGACAATATCTACCATCTGGGATCTCCAGGGGTGAAGATATCCTGAAAGTTAATGATCTCATAAAATTCTAACAGAACTAGCACATCCCCCAACCAGCCAGCCCCCCCCCCCCCCCCCCCCTATGAGCTCACCAAGGGGAGGTATGTGTGTTTAACCTTGATCTAATAAAAATGAGAGTTTGAGTTTCTGTCTTTGTTCATTCTGGAAGACAGTTCGCTGTGAGAGTGTTCTACTTTTCTAATCCTTCTAATTAGAAGGCTTTGTACAAAAATAGTTTCCAAGGGATTTTAGATTGTGAGTCCCATCGGAGACAGTGATCATAATGTGTGCAAACTGTAAAGCGCTGCAGAATATGTTAGCGCTATATAAAAATAAAGATTATTTTTATTAAATACGCAAATTGCCTCTTCAGAGAGGAAGAGCACTAGAACTCTAGTGCCACCTATTGGAAGTAGCAATACTGAAAGTCAATATTAACCCTTTAAAGAGCCTTGCACATAACTTAGGATAGAAGTCAAACCAGAGTCTCTATTTGCAGACATGGTGTTTTTGGGCGCTGCACAGTATTAGATCAGATTTGGTTAGGAGAAAGGCTTAAGACTGGGATATAAGGGGTAAGGTTTCTCCTTGTGGAGAGTGACAAGCCAGGCCTGGCATGTCAGAGTGAGGACACTTACGCCATGTATGCTTTTCTGGGAAATTAAATATGCATAGAAAAATGGTTGCATTTCCTAAACGTTTTACTGGATATTTTTGTTTAACCCCTTTACTTAAACCTGGAAGTCTCCACTTCCTTTGCATCTTAGTTGTTTCACTTTAAATCCAAAATAGCGGCCTGCAGAGCTGAAATCACAAAGATTCGGTATCTGTCAAAATACTTCTAGACCTACCTGTAGAATCTAGGATGATGGTCTTTTGACTAATGGGAGTCCAGTTGATGTGTTTTCCTACAGGTCTTTGGAAGTTTAAGTGTAAATTTGTCCTATAACCCCCTGGGGCGATTCTATGAATAAATGATGGCTTTTCGCTCTTTGAGAAGATTCTTTCTGGAGCTTCAATCAATTTTTGTCTGACTCTAATTGATTAATCCATGTTAGTCATCAGATACAATGTTTTTGTCACCTCCAGAGAGTTTCCGTGTCTTGTATCACCGCAAGCGTCTGTTCACGTCCTTGTGCGCAGTAATCGACTCAATGGAAACTTTACAGAGATGGAACATTCAAGAAGATGACCTTGAGATCCATGTAAAACAGTAAAACCGTTGGGCTCAATGCAGAGCTCTAGAAAGTGGCCCTGAGTTAGTGTGTTAAGTATCTTCATACCAATGTCAGGAAGCTGTCCATAAATCTGGTTTGAGGAACACAAGTAGAGGGACAAAGTCACATTGACCTGACCTTTATTACCAAAGAACAGGGCTATCACGTTTGATGAGCCTATTTTAACATAATGAGATATAATCCCTGTCTTCTTCTGTCACCATTGGTCCTCTACCGCGTAATGAGGTTAGATGGCCATTGGAAACAGACCTACTGAAGGCCCCTGAATAGTTTCAAATTTCTTCTTGATGCAACACACAAAGAATGACCATGGTTACGGACAAGGCCAAAAAAGGTGACCACCCCTAAACCAGAATAGCAAGGTGATTCCAAAATATGACGGATCACTAGCACTAATTGTTGGCCTAAGCAACCTCCAATTCTAACCCTCATGGGTGATAGGACCACAAATGCTGAGATGAATAGGGCCAAAGATCTTTTTAGGCCACGTATGGGGACCCAAGATAAGAAGACTCACATCCATGAGTCCACTTTTGGCTTCTATCTATAGGAAGGATCCATGGATTAGATATTCAGCTCAGCCTTCATGGATCATGCACCCAGCACGGAGTGTTCCATGTGGATCTTCAGACATCAGTCTTGCATTGTCTCATGCATGCCTCATTCAATACACAATAAATATATTAACCGATCATCTGTTTTGCCTCGCTCTTCTTTTATGCACTTGTTTACGACTCTCATAAAATACGTCTTCGGGCCATAAAATCTTCATCTAGCAGATTTATGGCTCAGTAGAACTAAGGGTTCGGGCTATAAAATCAAGGAGTTGTTCCTTAGCACTTTTTCCAGGACAGTAAGTTTTATGGTTCCTCTGCGCCTCATTCTGAGAAACACGTGTGGTCAGCTGGATTTTCTGAATGTCTCAGAGATTGTAAATAATGTAGATTTATGTAAATGTGACATCTTGGAACAATCACAGGGATGGAGGCTCAACAGATGAGTGAAAGGGATTCATGGTAACACAGCCATCATGGTGGAGTCTGACATTATGCAGCCAATTTGCAGGCGACATTGATGCCTGGACGCAGGGGTAGGGGTGGATAAATTATTTTGTAACCCTCTATGATTGCCTTGGAGCGTCCCGAAAGAAATCTGCCAAACTCCACCCAGAAAGACACGTCCCCTACAAAGCCATGAGGGTTTACTTTATTTAAATAGAGGTGGCTATGACACTGTATATGGGGGAAGACTCTCGGGATGTTACTAAATATGGAGACTATCTTTGGCTGCCAATGTTTATCGGGACACTAGATGGTACTGCTTATGGGGGGCTCTGTTGTCAAGGTTTACATGGGCATTCTGTAAGGCTCAGATTATAGTGGCTTGCTCTGTATGGCTCAGATTATAGCGGCTCCCTCTGTATGGATCAGATTATCGCGGCTCGCTCTGTATGGCTCAGATTATAGCGGCTTGCTCTGTATGGCTCAGATTATAGCGGCTCACTCTGTATGGCTCAGATTATAGTGACTCGCTCTGTATGGCTCAGATTATAGTGGCTCACTCTGTAAGGCTCAGATTATAGCAGCTCGCTCTACATGGCTCAGATTATAGCGGCTCGCTCTCTATGGCTCAGATTATAGCAACTCGTTCTGTATGGCTCAGATTATAGCGGCTTGCTCTGTATGGCTCAGATTATAGCGTCTCGCTCTCTTTGGCTTAGATTATAGCGGATTGCTCTGTACGGCTCAGATTATAACGGCTCACTCTGCATGGCTCAGATTATAGCGGCTCACTCTGGCTGTCAATATTTATAAAGACTCTGGAACTGTTTATAGAGCTCACGCGGCTCACTGTCTGGATGACACTAATTATAAGGGCAATTTCTGTCTGGCAATGATACTATACTACTATAGGCACTGTTTATGGAGACACTGACAGACGGAGTTTATGGCGGTCTTTGTATGATGATAATTATGGGGGCATTCTGTTGGACACACAGGGTCGTATTTGCCACTAGGCACTTGAGGGCAGGTGCCTAGGGTGGCACAATGCGTGGGGGGCAGCACCTGAGCAAGGTTTTTTGTTTTTTTATAAAGTCCGGGCCGGCGTCACCTTAAACCCTGCCCCCCCCAGCCCCCTCCCCCTTGCCTCCCTCAAGACACCATACAGTAAGAATCATACTGTATGAGTCCTACTCACCTACTCCAGCGATGCCTGGTCTGGTCTCAGCGACGGCAGCTAGTGCTGTGTGAACGGTCACGTGGTACCGCTCATTAAGGTGATGAATATGGACGCATATTCATGACCTTATTGAGCGGTACCACGTGACCGCTCACGCAGGCAGAAGGAGGACGGGGAGCCGTGCCATACAAGATGGGAGCGGCGGGGAGCCGATGAGCCATGCATGGAGGGGGCCAAGGAGGAGAGATGAGCCCTGCAAGATGGGAGCAGCGGGGAGCCGATGAGCCATGCATGGAGGGGGGCCAGATGAGCCCTGCAAGATGGGAGCAGATGAGCCTTGCATGGAGGGGGGCCAGGGGGGAGAGATGAGCCCTGCAAGATGAGAGCAGCGGGGAGCAGATGAGCCATGCATGGAGGGGGCCAGGGGGGAGAGATGAGCCCTGCAAGATGGGAGCAGCGGGGAGCAGATGAGCCATGCATGGAGGGGGCCAGGGGGGAGAGATGATCCCTGCAAGATGGGAGCAGCGGGGAGCAGATGAGCCATGCATGGAGGGGGGCCAGGGGGGAGAGATGAGCCCTGCAAGATGAGAGCAGCGGGGAGCAGATGAGCCATGCATGGAGGGGGCCAGGGGGGAGAGATGAGCCCTGGAAGATGGGAGCGGCGGGGAGCAGATGAGCCATATATGAAGGGGGGCCAGGGGGAGAGATGAGCCCTGCAAGATGGGAGCTGATGAGCCATGCATACAGGGGGGGAGATGAGCCAGAGCCACCCATGCATACAGGGAGGGGGAGATGAGCCACGCATACAGGTGGGGGAGATGACTGAGCCACCCATGCATACAGGGAGGGGGAGATGAGCCACCCATGCATACAGGAGGTGGGAGATGAGCCATGCATACAGGAGGGGGGAGTTGGGAGAGATGAGCCATGAATGATGGGAGCGGGGAGCCGATGAGCCATGCATACAGGGAGGAGGGGGAGATGAACCATGCATACAGGGAGAGGGGGAGATGAGCCATGCATACAGGAGGGGGGAGTTGGGAGAGATGAGCCATGAATGATGGGAGCGTGGAGCCGATGAGCCATGCATACAGGGAGGAGGGGGAGATGAACCATGCATACAGGGAGAGGGGGAGATGAGCCATGCATACAGGTTGGGGGGGGGGGGGGAGATGAGCCATGCATACAGGGAGGAGGGGGAGATGAGCCATGCATACAGGATGGGAGGGGTGAGAGATGAGCCATGCATGATGGGAGCAGGGAGCCGACGAGCCATGCATACGGGGGGAGATGAGCCATGCATACAGGATGGGAGGGGGGGTGGGCCATTATACAGTATGCATGGAGCATCATATGTGGCCGTTGTTCAGTATGGAGCATCATGTGTGGCCATTATACAGTATGGAGCACTGTGTTGCCATTATACAGTATGGAGCATCATGTGTGGTCATTATACAGTATGGAGCATCATGTGTGGCCATTATACAGTATGGAGCATCATGTGTGGTCATTATAAGGTATTGAGCATCATGTGTGGCTATTATACAGTATTGAGCATCATGTGTAGCTATAATATAGTATTGAGCATTATGCGTGGCTATTATACAGTGTGGAGCATCATGTGGGGCCATTATACAGTATTGAGCATCATGTGTGGCCATTATACAGTATGCAGCATCATGTGTGGTCATTATACAGTATTGAGCATCATGTGTGGCACTGGCCATTATACAGTATGGAGCACTGTGTGGCCATTATACAGTATGGAGCATCATGTGTGGCCATTATACAGTATGTAGCATCATGTGTGGTCATTATACAGTATTGAGCATCATGTGTTGCTATTATACAGTATTGAGCATCATGTGTTGCTATTATACAGTATTGAGCATCATGTGTTGCTATTATACAGTATTGAGCATCATGTGTGGCCATTATACAGTATGGAGCATCATGTTTTGCCGTTATACGGTATGGAGCACTGTGTGGCCATTATACAGTATGGAGCATCATGTGTGGTCATTATATAGTATGGAGCATCATGTGTGGCTATTATACAGTATTGAGCATCATGTGTGGCCATTATACAGTATGGAGCATCATGTGTGGTCATTATACAGTATTGAGCATCATGTGTGGCACTGGCCATTATACAGTATGGACCACTGTGTGGCCATTATACAGTATGGAGCACTGTGTGGCCATTATACAGTATGGAGCATCATGTGTGGTCATTATACAGTATTGAGAATCATGTGTGGCACTGGCCATTATACAGTATGGAGCACTGTGTGGCCATTATACAGTATGGAGCATCATGTGTGGCCATTATACAGTATGTAGCATCATGTGTTGATATTATACAGTATTGAGCATCATGTGTGGCCATTATACAGTATGGAGCATCATGTTTTGCCTTTATACGGTATGGAGCTCTGTGTGGCCATTATACAGTATGGAGCATGATGTGTGGTCATTATATAGTATGGAGCATCATGTGTGGCTATTATACAGTATTGAGCATCATGTGTGGCCATTATACAGTATGGAGCATCATGTGTTGCCTTTATACAGTATGGAGCACTGTGTGGCCATTATACAGTATGGAGCATCATATGTGGCTATTATACAGTATCAGTAATAGAATGATAAAGTCCATATAGTAATCCTACAGTGTCTGCTGGACATGGTATGGGGAGAGTATATAGTTCAGTTAGTACACAGACACCATACTTCTTGTGGTTAACCAGTTAATGCTCTCTTGTCCACCACACTGCTGTGTCAAAAGAGGAAGACGGCGAGACAGGCAGCTCCCTATGGGACTTGCGAACATGTGCAGCACTTGCGGTTTTGCACTTACGATGAGACAAAAAAAAAACTGCTAGCAGCATTTTTTTCCGTTGCTGCAAGTACCGCATTTACCGGATCACGGCAAAACCGCACGTGCCGCACATGTCCGCAAGTCCCACAGGGAATGAATGAGGCCGAAAGCAGTGTTGCCGTAAGTGATGTGTTACGTGGCAGATGCAGAAAAACTGCCGAATCTGCCGCAAATGGTAAAAATCGCTGATGTGAAAGTAATCTAAGTCACTGCCGACAGTGTCTTCATTAGTCATACTCACCAATGGGGGAGGCAGCACGAAAAGTGCCTAGGGTAGCATAAACTCTAAATGCGGCCCTGTGGACACAGATTATTGAGACATACTCTGCGGCACTGTTTGCTAAGGCATTTTGTCCAATATTGCTTGTATGGTGGTATTCTAACTTATTTTGTCTATCAGGACACTATTGGGCTGATACAGAATATGGGAACTGATAATATAACAACATTATCACTGAGTTAGTGATGATGGGGGACCGGACTGGCTTTGTGAATGAGTACTGTCTTTTCTGATACGGATTATGGGGATACTATTTGGACAGAACCAATTATGGGAACAAAATCAGCATGGCACCGGTTATGGCAAGACTGCATGACACTAATTTTGGGAACACTGTGGATGGCACTTATTATGAGGTCACTACCTGGATGCAACTGATTATGGAAAAGCTCTGTGAATGGAACTGACTATGGGAACACTCTCTATATGGCACTAACTATGGGGACACTCTTGATGGCACTGATTAAGGGAACACTCTATATGGCACTAATTATGGGGACACTCTTGATGGCACTGATTATGGGAACACTCTCTATATGGCACTAATTATGGGGACACTCTTGATGGCACTTATTATGGAACCACTCTCTATATGGCACTAATTATGGGGACACTCTTGATGGCACGGATTATGGGAACGCTCTCTATATGGCACCAATTATGGGGACACTCTCTATATGTCCAACCAAATCACAAAGGGGAGTATACTAGCAACACCGTCAAACAGAAAACTACCCCTAAAACATTAATCTTTACTAATAACCACAGGTAATACCAACAATCAAAAATAGATTAAAAACATCCCACCAGGGATTCTCAGCCCGGGAATCTGGGCAACGGCCCGAATCGGGAGGAATATACCAGAAAAAAAAATGAAAATAATAAAAAAAAAGTGATAAAAATGAAAAAATAATATACAATATATAATATAGCTTCCCTGTCCCTAATAGGCCCTAAAGTCTGATAACCTTCCTGTCAGCGGAGGTTGGCACCCTAATTAGTGGTTATTAATAAAGATTAATGTTTTAGGGGTAGTTTTCTGTTTGGTGGTGTTGACACTCTCTATATGGCACCAATTATGGGGACACTCTTGATGGCACTGATTATGGGAACGCTCTCTATATGGCACCAACTATGGGGACACTCTTGATGGGACTGATTATGGGAACACTGTCTATATGGCACTAATTATGGGGACACTTGATGGCATATATTATGGAACCAATCTCTATATGGCACTAATTATGGGGACACACTTGATGGCACTGATTATGGGAACACTGTCTATATGGCACTAATTATGGGGACACTCTTGATGGCACGGATTATGGGAACACTGTCTATATGGCACTAATTATGGGGACACTCTTAATGGCACGAATTATGGGAACACTGTCTATATGGCACTAATTATGGGGACACTCTTGATGGCACGGATTATGGGAACACTGTCTATATGGCACTAATTATGGGGACACTCTTAATGGCACGAATTATGGGAACACTGTCTATATGGCACTAATTATGGGGACACTCTTGATGGCACGGATTATGGGAACACTGTCTATATGGCACCAATTATGGGGACACTCTTGATGGCACGGATTATGGGAACACTGTCTATATGGCACTAATTATGGGGACACTCTTGATGGCAGGGATTACGGAAACACTGAGTACATGCCACAGATTATAAGTACACTCTCTGGATGATACTTATCAAGAGACCACTATCCAGGTGGCACTCATTATGCCATCAATACCTGAATGGCACTGATAATGGGAACACTATGGCTAATACTTCGTGGACACTATGTTCATGCTACTGTTTTGGGGGGCATTTCTAGGCTAGTAATTTTTGTTGGGTCACTATAGCCCCATAAATGTGTTGACAGGTAATGTATGGGCATGTTGGCATTTGTGACCCCTTTGCATGCAGCATTTGAGCACTCGTTTTTATAATATACACAGGACATTTCTCTGTAATAAATAATCTGGATTTATTTCATTTAACACATGTTTATCAGTAAATCACATATAATAACTTTTCATTATTACAGTCATTGACATAAAATAAAATGTATCAAAAAAAGTAAAGAATTTGTTAGGACCTTGATTTTTTTTTCTCTTTTGCTGGCAACCCCTCCCCCCCCGCCCCCCCCCCCCCCCCCCAAAAAAAAAACCCAAAAAAACAGACATGATGGGGATAACTAGGCAGAGATCACCCTGTGAGGCATCTGTCACTGTGGCCATACTGTAAGGGCACTGATAATTGACCCGCCCAGTGTCCTTTGAAGGTGCAGTTCAGCCCTTGGTTCAGGATTATCTCTGTAGTCTTTACTTATGGAGCAGTCTTTAGTCCCTCGTGTGTAGCGCAAACCAACACAAAATGAGCCTCTTGTAACGCGTCAATATTGGATCAAACAAATACAAGCCCCTGGGGCACCTACAAATAGTTTTTTTTAATTGGGTCCTTCATCAAATACAAAAAAACCCACAAAAACACAGCAAAATAAAACTTTGATCACAGTACTTCTACAGGAATTCTAAGTGCACTTTAATGGTGCCGAATTCACGGCTGGCTCACAAGGAAACTGACCAATTCCTATCTGGTGCAGCTTTACTGAATCTGGGTTACTACAGGTATATATTAGGATTTTTCACACCTTAAAACTTCACTTCCTAAACTAAAACTTACCTTGTCACAAGATAGGACTGGGAATTGTGCAACGTAAGTCACCGTGTGGCCTCAGCTTAGTCAGGAAATATCATCAACAATCCTATGACAGATATACGATCATCTCATGTCATTATAGGCTTATTACAACCTCTACAATATAGAAGATAACATATTAGGGGGCATTTACACCATTACTCCTGTCACTTTATGGGGTAACCCTTTCCATTAAGTACCGTAGGTCATTCTGAATAAAGAGAGGTCCGCTCTGCCTGCATACATTATACACATGTAATATAAGAGGTCCCCGGAAAAATCTCACACTGGCCATGATAAAAAACAGAAATCATTAGCAGTCCATTGTTTGCTTGTATTGGTTTTACCTTTGCGCTATGGGTTAAGAGCCTTAATAATGTATTATTGGATTAGCATTTCAATGGTTTTTTATCTCAATTTTGGCAAAAAAAAATATTTGAAAAATAAACATGGGAGAAATCCCAGGATCATTTACATTTGTATCAATAGAAAATTAGGTATAGAAATAGTGTATAAGATACAGGTATGTATACGCTGCGCAGTGCATTGTATATACAGCTATATGTACAAAGCTGCTGCAATTTACCACAGGACACAATATGGCGCCAAGTCCTATCAATAAGAACTTTTTATATCTGTTTCTGGGAAAAGACGGAACCGTGACACCAGCGTTGACATCTGTGAAAAGATGGCCGCAGCCATAAAGTATTCAGAACAACGTGGTGAGCCCGAATCTGATCACTTTCTATCTGCGATTTGTTCTCTATCGGTTCTAAGATCTGCACTGTGGTTGTGGTTACAACACAACGCTAATTCTTATTCTGAGCACATTTTACCACCATGATTTATAACCGGAGTCACCCTGTATCAGCTCTCTGATCTGTCACCTCCTCCGTACTCCATGTTCTGGATTTATCCACAGGACATCAATTAGGATTGATAAAAGATGCACAGGTCAGCGAGTGACATGAATCCATCAGTATGACTGCTCCGCAGACAGCCAAAGCTGCAATGTATCAGTGCGGAATTAAAGGCAATGTGTCCATCACTGGGTACCATGTTGTTACAGGTTACATATAAAACTATCCAACACATCCAGCATAGTTACTGTGCACATACATTACATTACACATCCAGTATTATACTCCAGAGCTGAACTCACTATTCTGCTGGTGCAGTCACTGTGTACATACTGTACATTACATTACTGATCCTGAGTTACATCCTGTATTATACTCCAGATCTACACTCACTATTCTGCTGGTGCAGTCACTGTGTACATACATTACATTACTGATCCTGTATTATACGCCAGAGCTGCAATCACTATTCTGCTGGTGCAGTCACTGTGTACATACATTACAGTACTGATCCTGAGTTATATCCTGTATTATACTCCAGAGCTGCACTCACTATTCTGATGGTGCAGTCACTGTGTACATACATTACATTACTGATCCTGTACTGATCCTGTATTATACGCCAGAGCTGCACTCACTATTCTGCTGGCGCAGTCACTGTGTACATACATTACATTACTGATCCTGTGTTACATCCTGTATTATACCTCAGAGCTGCACTCACTATTCTGCTGGTGGAGTCACTGTGAACATACATTACATTACTGATCCTGAGTTACATCGTGTACTATACTCCAGAGCTGCACTCACTATTCTGCTGGTGGAGTCACTGTGAACATACATTACATTACTGATCCTGAGTTACATCCTGTATTATACGCCAGAGCTGCACTCACTATTCTGCTGGTGCAGTCACTGTGTACATACATTACATTACTGATCCTGAGTTACATCCTGTATTATACCCCAGAGCTGCACTCACTATTCTGCTGGTGGAGTCACTGTGAACATACATTACATTACTGATCCTGAGTTACATCCTGTATTATACCTCAGAGCTGCACTCACTATTCTGCTGGTGGAGTCACTGTGAACATACATTACATTACTGATCCTGAGTTACATCCTGTACTATACTCCAGAGCTGCACTCACTATTCTGCTGGTGGAGTCACTGTGAACATACATTACATTACTGATCCTGAGTTACATCCTGTATTATACGCCAGAGCTGCACTCACTATTCTGCTGGTGCAGTCACTGTGTACATACATTACATTACTGATCCTGAGTTACATCCTGTATTATACCCCAGAGCTGCACTCACTATTCTGCTGGTGGAGTCACTGTGAACATACATTACATTACTGATCCTGAGTTACATCCTGTATTATACCTCAGAGCTGCACTCACTATTCTGCTGGTGGAGTCACTGTGAACATACATTACATTACTGATCCTGAGTTACATCCTGTACTATACTCCAGAGCTGCACTCACTATACTGCTGGTGCAGTCACTGTGTACATACATTACATTACTTATCCTGAGTTACATCCTGTATTATACCCCAGAGCTGCACTCACTATTCTGCTGGTGGAGTCACTGTGAACATACATTACATTACTGATCCTGAGTTACATCCTGTATTATACTCCAGAGCTGCACTCACTATTCTGCTGGTGGAGTCACTATGAACATACATTACATTACTTATCCTGTACTGGTCCTGTTTTACAACCTGTACTACACCGCAGAGCTGCACTTATTATTCTGCTGGTGGAGTACAACAGAAGAATAGCGAGTGCAGCTCTGAAGTACAACCTGAATGTAACCCAATACTGACAAGATGTATAATGTCATGTGAAATAGATTATATTGAACATGGTGGTCGATAATGGAGGGGGTGTGAGTCCTTTTGCAAGCCTAATTACAATCACATGCTGGGTTTTCAGCAGCCTCTCGTGCTCGGGTTGATAATGGTGCAGATCATGCACATACAGACAATCAGGATCATTCTGTCAGCAGTCTTTAACCTTCTTGATAATAACAACGGCACCACAGTGGTGATGGATCGGGTAAAGCAGGTACGGCCATGACTCCATCCGCTCCAATGTGTCCTTTACAGATGAGATGACTCCGTGCATCTTTGGTATGTATCATCAGACTGCAGAGTGCTGCCCGTCCATGGCTGTGCACCCCAAATCTACACAGCGGAGGCGCCCACACCTCCTCTGCCACCTAATAAGTGTATGACACCTACTGAGGGCCGAGCACGTGCCACTCCATTCCTCACCTGTCCTAACACCTATTCATACTATCCCACTCTGCTTTATGGCATGCTCCTGAATATTTGACCCCTGAACTTGTGACCCCCAGGATCGGCAGCCCCAAGCCCGGGTGTCTGCACATTAAAGGGGATAGAACTGTGATGCAGCTTCCGACGATTGAATCTCCACCTGCGCCATTTTGAACTGTGTGCATTGCAGCCATTTCTTCAGGACCCCCGAGTTGTGGCTGAACTGGGCAGATCCTTGTAACATCCGCAGGTTCTGCTGGTTGGCATTGTTCTGTATCGCCTGCAGGCGCAGCTGCAGCCCGGCTGATAAATGCTGTTCAGAAGAGACATATATTAGCGTATATATCTACAGAGAATCAGAAGCTCGTCTAATCCTAGACTGAAAACATACTGATCTCTGCTTGCTGTCAGCAAATGGAAGCTCACAGACCATTGTCTACACTGGATAGGAATGGCAGACCCTTGGCTGTAAGAAGTCCTACTTCTGTATAGATTTTCACCATGGCTTCCAACGTGTGCCTTTCCAACTGTTGTAAAACTACAACTTTCAGAATGCCTTGCTTGCGGCGAACTATAATTTTTCAGCTGTTAAAGGAGCACCGGTTGGGGACCTCTGCTGTACAGAGAAAGCAGACCACTACTTTGCTACAAGGCATAGGAAGAAGGGGCTTTTAAACCCAATCAAACCTTTATGCCTCAATGGGGCACTCGCCCTTCTATTTTCGGCCCTGCCAAGAGAATTAAATAAGAAAGGGTCCTGTGTTGAATTCTCAGAAACTGCTTCACTAAGAATTCTGTGCAGGTCTGGATTGGGGGTACATGAGGGTATTATCTGTAGTCCCCAATATATCTCATCTATTGCATAACATCCATGGGGGAAAGTGGGTAGAATCTAAAGTTGCTCTTGGTGACGAACGGCCGCTCTGCAACCTCATACTAAACGTGTAACATAGAAAAAAATTGGAGTCCGGCGCAACAGGACTGGATTTTCCTTTTCTTTTTCAAAAGAAAATATGGTGCATATAAATTGAGTCATGAGTAAGACTGCCTAGTGCAGTCGAAACGCGTCGTCTGGATTATGTCGACCATGCAAATTTTTCTTTTGTATGCACCATATTTTCTTTTGAAAAATAAAAAGAAAAGGAAAATCCAGTCCTGTTGAGCCGGATCTAATTTTTTCTATTATCCTTGATGTGAGGCCAGGGTGAGGCCGGTGTCTGAGCCCCAGGTGGATGAGCATAGACCAACTGGGTGAGCTGGAATCAAGTTTCTATAACTAAACGTGTATGTATGTGAATAGTGACAAGAAAGTCAGAAGCAGAGATCACTCACCTTTATATTTGACTGGATCATCGGTAACCACATTGGTATCAACTGCAGAAAAAGATGCAAAAACTTACTAAAAAATGTATACACGCTGCAAAAAAATTAGATCCAAGCAGTGGGAGATAAACCTGATCGTTTTAGCTGGAGATAAGCGGGAGCAGAAGTAACGTGAAGACAAGAGTGTGAAATGGGGACCATGGCACCGAGGCATGGGCTATGGGTTTGGCCAATTCCTAATACACATGATCCAGGGGCACACGGGGGTACAGTCTGACGTGCCTGGTTATTTCCCTCTGTTATCTGCCCCATTCACTTCATTTGGATTCTGCTGAGGCACCACGCAGGGCGAATGAACGTCTATTGCTTAATTAGACCCTGGCCGCTGCGTTTCGGATCCAGAATATGAATGCAATTACGTCCTTTTAACATTATCAAGGTCTGCAATTACACCTCTAAATCTGGAGGCCGGGGATAATTGGTATTGACTATCTGTGATGAGTCACCTCGTGCTCCGCTCTGGAAAAGCGGCACGGCTTCCTATATATCATGTCACAGAACACAAAAAGCTTTCAGGGTAATTAGATTTCGTGCATTGTTACATCATACTCCCTGCCTCAGACTACAGATTCTGGCTTTACATGAATAAAAATGTTTGATAGGGAGGTTAGATGGTGCTGGGGCTGCTTGTTTTGTATGTCATACCTCTACATCCTCATATATGGTGGTTAGGGCAGCATTCACAGACACCGGGTGTGCCAGGAACAGGAGACCAAGTGCCTTAGGTTTAGGGGTGTTCATGGTGCACCTTGTATCATGGCAGCTCTATGAATTAACCCCTTAGTGACAGAGCCAATTTACAGCTTAATGACCAGGCCAATTTTTACAATTCTGACCACTGTCACTTTACGAGGTTATAACTCTGGAACGCTTTTCATGACATATTGTACTTCATATTAGTGGTAAAACTTCTTTGATATAACTTGTGTTTATTTATGAAAAAAATGGAAATATGGCGAAAATTTGAAAAATTTTGCAATTTTCAAACTTTGAATTTTTATGCCCATAAATCAGATAGATAGGTCAGAAAAAAATCCTAATAAATAACATTTCCCACATGTCTACTTTACATCAGCACAATCTTGGAGACCACATTTTTTTTTGTTAGGGAGTTATAAGGGTTAAAAGTTGACCAGCAATTTCTCATTTTTCCAACACCATTTTTTTTAGGGACCACATCACATTTGAAGTCACTTTGAGGGGTCTATATGATAGAAAATAACCAAGTGTGACACCATTCTAAAAACTGCACCCCTCAAAACACGTTCAAGAAGTTAATTAACCCTTTACATGCTTCACAGGAACTAAAACAATGTGGAAGGAAAAAATGAACATTTAACTTTTTTCACAAACATTTTATTTCAGAACCGTTTTTATTTTTTAAATGTAAAAAGAGAAAATGAACAACAAAAGTGGTTGTGCAATTTCTCCTGACTACGTCGATACCCCATATGTGGGGTTAAACCACTGTTTGGGCACATGGCAGAGCTCAGAAGGGAAGTAGCGCCGTTTGACTTTTTAAATGCAAAATTGGCTGGAATTGAGATCGGACGCCATGTCGTGTTTGTAGAGCCCCTGATGTGCCTAAACAGTGGAAACCCCCACACGTGACACCACTTCAGAAACTAGACCCCCCAAGGAACTTATCTAGATGTGTGGTGAGCACTTTGAGCCCCCAAATGTTTCACTAAAGTTTATAACGCAGAGCAGAGAAAATAAAAAAAATTTTCCACAAAAATTATTTTTAAGCCCCCAATTTTTATTTTCACAAGGGTCACAGGAGAAATTAGATCCCCAAAGTTGTTGTGAAATTTGTCCTGAATACGCTGATACCCCATATGTGGGGGTAAACAACTGTTTGGGCACAGGACAGAGCACGGAAGGGAAGGAGTGCCGTTTGACTTTTTCAATGTAGAACTGGGTGGAATTGAGATGGGACGCCATGTTGCGTTTGTAGAGCTAGTGATGTGCCTAAACAGTGGAAACCCCCACAAATGACACCACTTTGGAAACTAGACCCTCTAAGGAACTTATCTAGATGTGTTGTGAGAACTTTGAACACCCAAGTTTTTCACTAAAGTTTATAACACAGAGCCGTGAAAATAAAAAATATTTTTTTTTGCCACAAAAATTATTTTTTAGCTCTCAATTTTTTATTTTCACAAGGGTCACAGGAGAAATTGGACCACAAAAGTTAATGCCCAATTTGTCTTGAGTACGCCGATACCCCATATGTGGGGTTAAACGACTGTTTAGGCGCACGACAGAGCTTGGAAGGGAAGGAGCACCGTTTGACATTTTCAACACAGAATTGAGATCGAACGCCATGTCGCGTTTGGAGACCCCTGATGTGCCTAAATAGTGGAAACCCCCCAATTCTATCTCCAACCCTAACCCCAACACACCCCTTACCCTAATCCCAACCCTAACCCCAACACACCCCTGACCATAACCCTAACCACAAACCTAACCTTAATCCCAACCCTAACCCTAATCCAAACTCTAACCCTAGTCCCAACCGTAAACGTAATCCAAACCTAACTTTAGCCCCAACCCTAATCCTAACTTTAGCCCCAACCCTAACCATAACCCAAACTTTAGACCAACTCTAACCCTAATGGAAAAATGGAAATATAGGGATTTTTGTGTGTACTCACCGTAAAATCCTTTTCTCCGAGCCACTCATTGGGGGACACAGGACCATGGGTTATGCTGCTGTCACTAGGAGGCTGACACTAAGCTGAGACAAAAAAGGGTTAGCTCCTCCCCTGCAGTATACACCCTCATGCTGGCATGCAGAGACCCAGTTAAGTGCAAAAGCAGTAGGATAATGAGAACAATATATCAAAAAACATTGGAACATAACATGTCAAACAACAGTCAAAGACTAAAAAAGATAACTAGCCGTAAGGCTACCAGGGTGGGTGCTGTGTCCCCCAATGAGTGGCTCGGAGAAAAGGATTTTACGGTGAGTACACACAAAAATCCCTATTTCTCCTTCGCCTCATTGGGGGACACAGGACCATGGGACGTCCCAAAGCAGTCCCTGGGAGGGAAACAATACAACCACGTAACTTCATGTACCATCTGACTACCAATGCGCAACGGCCGCCTGCAGGATACGCCTGCCAAGGGCCGCGTCCGCAGAGGATTGGATATGCACATTGTAATGCTTTGTGAAGGTATGCAGGCTGGACCACGTTGCGGCCTTGCAAACCTGCTCCGCTGATGCCTGGTGCCGGATGGCCCAGGAAGCACCCATCGACCGAGTGGAGTGAGCTCTAATCCCCGCCGGGATAGGACTGCCCCTGACCCGATAGGATTCCTGGATAGCAGATCGGATCCATCTAGCTATCGTGGATTTAGACGCCGCCTAACCCTTTCTGTGACCCTCCGGGAGCACGAAAAGGGCGTCCGATTTTCTGAAGTGTGCCGTTCTGGAAATGTACCTCCTGAGAGCCCGTACCACGTCCAGAGTATGGAGAGCCTTCTCGACCCTATGTTTAGGCTGCGGACAAAAGGAGGGAAGGATGATGTCCTCGTTAAGGTGGAAAGATGAGACCACCTTTGGAAGAAACGCGGGAGAAGGACGTAGGACTACCTTGTCCTGATGAAAGGCAAGGAAACGTGCCCGACAGGATAGAGCGGCGAGCTCTGAAACCCTTCTGATGGACGTCACCGCTACCAGGAAGGCAACCTTCCAAGAGAGAACAGAGAGCGGAACGTCTTGAAGGGGTTCGAACGGCGGTTCCTGGAGAGCCCCCAGGACCAAATTGAGATCCCAGGTCTCCAAAGGCATCCTGTAAGGAAGAACAACATGGGAGACTCCCTGAATGAAAGTCTTGACCTGAAGGTTGGTGGCGATCCTACGCTGGAACAGCACGGATAAGGCTGAGATCTGACCTTTAAGAGAGCTCAGGGCCAAACCGGAATCCAGACCGGACTGAAGGAAATTCAGGATACAAGGGATGGAGAAGCTGAGCGGAGGGAGCCCTCGGAGCCTGCACCAAGAAAAGAAGGTCTTCCAGACGCGGTGGTAGATAGAGGCAGAGGACGCCTTGCGAGCACTTAGCATGCTAGGAATGACCTGCTGAGAGAAACCAGCACGAGCTAGAATCCAGGTTTCAACAGCCACGCCGTCAAACGTAGGGCCCCTGAGCTCTGATGGTAGATCGGTCCTTGGCGAAGTAGGTCTGGGCGGTCTGGCAACCGCAAGGGGACGTCGGCTACGAGCTGAACGAGCTCCGCGTACCAAGCGCGACGAGGCCAGTCTGGGGCGACCAGAATGACCGGGCCTCCCTCCGTCCTGATCTTTCGGATGACCTTCGGCAGTAAGGGAAGAGGAGGAAACACGTATGGGAGTTGAAAATGATGCCACGGAGAAATTAGCGCGTCCACTCCCGAGATCGAGCGATGAAGTTGTGGACCTTGGCGTTCCATCTGGATGCCATCAGATCCACGTCCGGGGTCCCCCAGCGAAGACAGATCTGGTGAAAAACTTCTGGGTGAAGTTCCCATTCCCCCGAGGCAAGGCCCTGGCGGCTCAGGAAGTCCGCTGCCCAGTTCTCGACTCCCGGAATGTGCACCGCCGAGATGATGGAGTGGTTGGTCTCGGCCCAACGAAGGATGAGAGAGACTTCCCTCATCGCCGCCCTGCTGCGGGTACCCCCCTGGTGGTTGATGTAAGCCACCGCCGTGACGTTGTCCGATTGCACTCTTATTGGGTGACCCACAAGCAGAGCGTGGAAGTGAATCAGAGCAAGTCTGATAGCACGAATCTCCAGAATGTTGATGGGGAGGCTGGATTCCCGAGCAGTCCAACGACCCTGGGCCGAGTGGTGAAGAAACACCGCCCCCCAGCCAAGAAGACTGGCGTCGGTGGTTACCACTAACCAGCGGAACGGGAGGAAGGACTTCCCCTGGAGAAGAGATGGTCCCAGGGTCCACCAAATGAGAGAATGTCTGACCCGAGGAGACAGGGGACAAGGGAGGTCGAGAGAAAAGAGACTCCTGTCCCAGTTGTCCAGCAGAGCCTGTTGTAAGGGGCGGAGATGGAGTTGAGCGAAGGGAACAGCTTCGATTGCCGCAACCATCTTTCCCAGGATCTTCATGGCGAACCGAATGGTTCGCGGGCGAGGATGGCAGAGTGTACGGACTCCCTGCTGGAGCGCTTGGACCTTGGACCGAGGAAGCAAAACCAGCCCCCTTGAAGTGTCCAGGATCATTCCCAGAAAGGAGATCCGACGGGAAGGAACGGGAGATGACTTGTCTAAGTTGATCAGCCAGCCCAGGCGAGAAAGCGAATCCAGGGTAATGTGGACGCTTGACTCGCAGGCCTGAAACGACGGGCCCTTTATGAGGAGATCGTCTAAGTAAGGTAATACGACGACTCCTCGAGAGTGAAGAATGGCCATGACAGCCGCCATGACCTTGGTGAACACCCTGGGCGCCGTGGCGAGACCGAAGGGCAAGGCTGTGAACTGAAAATGGTCCTCTCGAATGGCAAAGCGAAGGAACCTCTGATGAGGCGGGAAGATCGGGATGTGAAGATAGGCATCCTTGATGTCTATCGAGGCCAAAAATTCCCCTCTTTCCATGGAGGAGATGACCGATCTGAGCGATTCCATCCTGAAGTGCCGGACTCTCACGCACCTGTTCAGAAGCTTCAGATCCAAAATGGGACGAACGGTCCCGTCCTTCTTTGGCACGACGAAGAGGTTTGAGTAGAAGCCTCTGAACCTCTCGTGTTCCGGGACCGGCACGATGACCCCGCTCTGGCGGAGGGAGTGGATGGCGCAAAGAAGGGCGCGAGACTGAGCTCCCGAACTGGGAAGACGAGAGGGGAAGAACCGAGTGGGAGGGGGAGAGGAGAACTCTATCTTGTAGCCAGACGATACCAGATCTCTGACCCATTCGTCGTGAACGACGGAGAGCCAGGCTTGTTGAAAAAGGAGTAGACGACCGCCTACTCTTCTGGGATCGACTGGCGCTGTTCCCGAGTCATTGAGAAGGGAATCTGGGAGGTCTGGAACCTCTGGTTCGGGGCTGCCTCGGTTTCCCGCGCCAGGAGGGATTAGGTCTGAAGGATGGACGAACGTCTCTGTCTGCGCGGGCGGAGCGGTCCGATCTGGGAAGGCCAGAGGGATTGGACCAGGCAGAGTTGGTACGAAAAGGCCGAAAACGAAAGTAAGGCTGGCGCTGGAAAGCCGCCTTGGGCCTCTGTTGGGGAAGAAACTTGCTCTTTCCCCCTGTGGCGTCGGAAATAAGCTGGTCAAGCTTTTCGCCGAAAAGACGCCCGCTTTGAAAAGGGAGAGAAATCAGGGATTTTTTAGAGGAAGAGTCTGCGCGCCAATCTCTGAGCCAAAGGGCCCTTCTAATAGCGATGGCGTTGGAAGCCGCCGAAGCAGCGCAATTTGCCGCGTCGAGAGATGCGAACATAACATAATCGCTGGCCATGGCTAGCTGCTTAGCCAGGTCCGCCATCTCCGAGGGGAGGTCCTGCTCATTAATGGATTTCGCTAGGGCATCCGCCCAGGAAACCATAGCCTTGGACACCCAGGCCGCGGCGAAGGAGGGAGACAGGGACGAGCCAGAGGCTTCGTACACCGAGCGAGCTAGAGAGTCTATCTGGCGTTCGGTGGGACTCTTAATTGAAGCGCCCTCCGGGACTGAGAGAAGAGTCTTAGAAGCCAGGCGCGAGACCGGCGGATCTACCGTGGGGGGATCCGTCCAGTCTTTCACGAGATCAGCTGAGAAGGGATACTTGGAAACCAAGACCTTCTTACCCGTGAAGCGCTTGTCTGGGTGTTCCCTGTGACGCCTGACTATGTCCAGGAAGGCTGGATGAGAGGCAAAAGCTTTGTGAGAACGCTTGGTTCTGGAAAAGGAGACCGCATGTTCCGGAGCGGAATTAGAATCGTCATCCACCTTTAGTGCGTGATTGACTGCTACGATGAGGGAGTCAACCGTGGCTCTGAACTCCGGAGCCTCCGGATCCAAAGAAATTTCAGACTCATGTTCAGAGTCCTGAACGCTTCGAGCCCCCAAAGAGGGTGAGCGAGAGGTGGAGCTGCCAGAGTCTGAGTGACGAGGAGAACGCTCCGGAGAGGTAGTACGGGTCCGTTTTCTGGACGACCGTGCCTCTTTAAGAGGCGAGCGGCCCCTGCTGGCCGACGATTCCCCTGCTATGGAGGGATCCCTTAGCACCTGTAGCGGATTGCCCCGTTCCCCGGGAGGATTTTGAATGGACTTGATGGCGTTAGCTAAAAAATCCACGGACTGAGAAAGCGAGGCGACCCACGGGGGGGGGGCTAGGTACTCCAGGGTCGGCGGCGGTGGAGGGCTCCTGGGCACACGGGGCATCGCAGGCAGAGCAGAGGGGAGAGCTTTGAGGCCTGGGAAGAGGGGCCTGGCAGGTGGTACACGCAGAAAAGAAGGTTGTATGCACCTTAGAAGATTTTTTAGACCTTGACTGCGACATGATGCTAATGCAGACAAAATTACAGGGTCTATATAGAGGTGACCAGTGACTGAGAGGGCGCTGCAGAGGGGAGCTAACGATGTCTCCTTACCCCGGTCCTGTGTCCCGCTATCCAGGAGAGACGAACTGCTGGGGTGTTCACTCTGAGAGGAGGAAGCCGGCTGCACGTGGGCCACTGACGCACCAGAGATGCGACAGGCAGGAGCTGCGGCGCTGAGGAGAGGGACCAAGATGGCCGCCGAGATCAGGAAGAGAAATCTCGGCGGCTGTGAGAAGCGCCAGGAGCGGGGGGCGGCGCCACAGACACTGGCTGGAGTGGGCGGAGCTTAGCGGCGGCGACCAGCGGCTAGGCCGAAGCCGGGGACTAAATTTGCGGCCTCGGCCCGGCGCGCGGTCGCGAGCGCCGGAAAGGGACAGGGACCGCCCAAAAAGCCTGCAGATGGAGCCCAGGGATGAGGAGCCCTCCTGACCGCCGGCGACACCCCCCCCCAGTCCCCCCACCGGGCACTTACCCTGAAATGGAGGTGAGAGGGAACCATGGTGCCATATATAGGAACGGTGCAGGGGTTGGGAAGCCTTCTATCCACCTACCCCACATGGGGGGTGGAGAGGAACCGTCCACCACCTGAGTCACAAGTCACATTGGTGATGCAGTGTGGTCTGCACGGACGCCACTGGGATAAAGCCACTGTACAGCCGAGGGTAGAACCTGGTGGACAGGGCAGATGTCCGGCAATAAAAAGGCCTGGCTGCAGAGGAGGATACTGGAGGTAGGAACACCAGTGCTCGTCTGTATAAGGGGAGATCGGGGCCCATTAGGGGAGAAACCGTCGCCCAAAAAAAGGACAGCTCAGGCAGTGGCTCCCACGTCGCAGGAGAGGATACGGTGAGGTGAAACTCCCGTGCTCGCCTGTTGTTGGTTCGGGGGAGATCGGACCTTAGAAGAATCCGTCGCCCCCTTCGTCCGGAATAGATGAAAAAAGAGAGAAAAAATCAGTGTGCCTCCTACGGACACTAAGCTTAAACTGGGTCTCTGCATGCCAGCATGAGGGTGTATACTGCAGGGGAGGAGCTAACCCTTTTTTGTCTCAGCTTAGTGTCAGCCTCCTAGTGACAGCAGCATAACCCATGGTCCTGTGTCCCCCAATGAGGCGAAGGAGAAAAATAAAGTATCCTTATTTCATTATTTTTTCCTATCTAAGGGAGTGATAAAGGCGGGGTTCATTTACAATTTTTTTTATTCTGATCTCTGTGATAGGGTCTATTAAAGTGATTAAAATGAACCAATATGAAAAAATCTATTGTTGTCGGGTGCCTGCCGGCAGATCTTGGCGAGCGCACTACGCATGCGCCTGCCATTTTCTTACCGAAAGAAGATGCCAGCGCTTGTGGGGGAGGAGGACCCGGGGGGGGGGGACCCTATTTCTTTCTCCTCTGATGAGCGATCACATAAGAGGAGAGAGAAATTAAATGGCATATCGGACTTTTTTTTCGGGGTTGTAACCCCGGTATCAGTAAAAACCGACCCGAATTATGCTCTCTGGGGTCTCAGCTACCCCCAGCAGCCGAGACCCCGGAGAAAATCCGACTCTGGGGGGGAGGGCGCTATACACTTTTCCACAGTGCCGTTAATTAACGGTGCTGTGGTTTAAGTACCCTTAACTACTGCTGTGAAAAGGCATATAGGCAGTCGTTAAGGGGTTAATGCCCCCTCTGTGTGCAGCCCTGACAGTCCAATTTGACAGACAGCAGGTAGGGGCGTCTTACCTTTACAAAAACTGTGGAGTTGCACTCCTGCAGCGCTTCCATTAAGCTGATCAAATGTAGACAGACCATCTCCACCATCTGCAAGAACAGGAAACATTACGGCGGTCGGCAGCAGTCATCTAGCAGAAGTCGCTATAACTTTTGCTGTCAGCATGATCTCCACTGTTGTATGTGATGTCTATACTAAGCAGAAAACGTTCTAGGGCAAATAAAAAAAGTCCCCACCTTCCGTCCTGCAATATCAGTACCCCCTTTTTTGCTTTTCCAATCAAATTCCCAAAGGCTGCAAAATATCAGCAACCAGAACAGGTAAAAGTAAAGGAATCTAGAAGGAAAATGGCCCTCCCCGAAGCACTAAATTTGCATTCTGCAGGCAGGTTTCTCAGCCTCGCTCCTGCGTTCTCTAAATGCCACTCAGGGCTGGACAGAAAGCAGCCCAGTGATATTATCTGCATAATCACATTTGCAGCGTGGAGATGAAATTAGTCGAGCTCTACAGGAACGCCAATTACCAGTGATTGACTGGACCATGCAGAGGAGTCCGGGCATCCATACTCACCACAGTATTGTGCGCCATGAGCTGCAGGATGCTGGGGGTGACTCTGCTCCAGAACTCCAGAGCCGTCAGGATGGCCGTGAAGCTGAACTCGTTTTGGTTCTGAACGGTTGGAGCGATGGCTGCCTGCTCGCAGTACACGGTCCACAGCTGGGCAAAGATGAAGGCATGGAAGAGCGAGCACATGTGGAGCACAGAGGTCTGCAGACATGAAATTTGCGTTATAGAGGCTGTCTGGATAAGAAATCCCATTATTCAATACCAGAAGTTAAATATCTGGGCTACAGATAGTGTCTCTTCCTCTGGAGGATACAGCATGACTGGCATTACAAAGACAGCTCCTTTAATAAGAAGGAAACTGTACAACAGTGTGTCCGTAAAGTCATGGTGCACTTTTGACTAGTCACCACAGGATCTATTTACAGTTTACATTTTGGCGCCCTTTCTCTGGCCCAATCATATCAGACCTGTTCATGGGGAGAGATAACAAGAACCAATCAAACAATACAAACTCATTTAAGCTGTTGCTGAGCCCCCAGCCAAATTAACCCCTGATAAACTGAACTCTGATTGATACACTGCCAGGTCTGTGACATCATGCAACCACAAGCTTATGCCAGCTGTGTGGTTTTCCATGCCAGTCGAGAGGTGGACGGTACAGAGGAAAGTTCAATGTGTTCTGTGCCTCGCTAGATTCGAATCCGTGACAAAAGTGATATGTGAATATTGGCGCATTTATAACGAAGCGCCACCACATAGGAATAAGGATAAGTAGTTGAAGGAAACCGGCAGTTTGGGTGAGAAACCCGGTGATAGGCCCATTTTTTATCTCGGAGCGGTCTGTGACGGCAAACACGTATCTTGACATGTTGGAATTGTATGCAATGCCACAAATTCCAGAAGGTGTCATCTTTCAACAGGACGGCGCTCCTCCACACTACGCCATCATTGTTCGTGAGTTTCTGGATGGAACATTCCCCAGGTGGTGGATAGGCAGTGGTTCTGTCAAGCCATGGCCACCACGATCCCCGGATCTGACACCCTTAGACTTTTACTTTTGGGGTTATGTGAAGCAACATGTGTACACTGAACGTATTAACAACATTAATAACTTAAAACAGAGAATAACAGACGTTATTCACTCTGTTACACCAGACGTCCTTACCCGTGTGTGGCAAGAACTTATCGTTTGGATGTGTGTAGGGCAACAAATGGAGTCACATCAAACTGCACTGAATAGGTTTGAAACTGGGAGAGTTTTTCTTTTATTTGTAGCAGATTTCTCATTTCTATCGTTTTTTGTTGCTTTCCAGTGACTGGTCAAAAGTGCACCATGACTTTACAGACACGCTGTATATATCAGTCTAATTGGACAATCCCTTTAAATCACAACTTCAAACACAATACGCTTTCCCTGCCCTTTGATTAATAATCACACTACCTGCGGTCTGATATGTCCTTATGCACTAAGACTGTCTATGTTCATATACAGAGTTGTCATGTTTTTTTGTCTTGCTGCTGCCTTACCTTTGATTGTTCAGGAAACCCGATGAGAATGACGATCAGATGATCAGCCACGTGAGAGCCGGCATCTAATGGGATTGGCATACAGGGTGAGGGTGAATTCACACAGACCACACCATGCGTAAGAGACCCCAAGAGAAGCCACGATAGAAGTCGGATGTGAGTGACACATTCGATGAACTCTTTAGGACTGCGGGGTGAGAAAGACAGAAACTGACTAGTATCATGTAGATTAATTTACACATTTCCCAGAATGCTCTGTTCTTGTCCTCACCCCTGCTGCATGGCTGATGGCGGATGGTATAACCAGGGAAGATATCGTATCACCGCTTTATTGTCCCGATGGTTTCCACGTGTTATTTCCATAGCAGCAATCTGGGCAAGACCAACCTTGAGATGTCCACCGAACGTGTCCTCATGCAAAGGCTGTGAGCAGGTCTTCATGTGGCTCTATGGGAGAGAGGAGGTAGGCTCATCACATGATATGCCAGACATGAGCGTCCGTGGTGGCCTTCCAAGGCTCCAGACTTACCTTCAGCTTGGTCAGTGTGTGCATATCTGCAATGAAATCCAAGATCTCCCCAATGTACTGTCTGGTGCACTCCATGGCTGCCGTGCCGCACTACAAAGGAGGACACAGGCAATGTCATCACATTGGAGACAGACCTTTTACTTCACAAAACCTTGAAGTGACAAGACACAAAGAGGACACAGAGAGAACACAGACAGGACAGACAGGACAGAAACCGGACAAAGATCGGTCCGCAGCAGCTTTCCATGCGTTTACAGTACAATGTAAACCTATGGATAATGCAATCCGCAGTGCCCATGCTGCGGAAAAAAACGCGCGGAAACGCTGCGGGTTACATTCCACAGCATGTGAATTCTTTGTGCGTTTTACACCTGCAGATTCCTGTTATGGAGCAGGTGTAAACCACTGCGGAATCCGCACAAAATCTGCGGCAAATCCGCAGGTAAAATGCAGTGCCTTTTACCTGCGGATTTCTCAAATCCGCTGCGGAAAAAGCCGCAGAGCTCAAAACCACGTGTGCACATACCCTAAATGTTTATATTTTTCTTCACCGAATACAGATTTTACCCATAAAGTGAGAGTGAAATATCAGTCAAGGAGGTAAAAGAAGCAATTTCTCTAATAAAGATATTATCAAGTTGCTGATTTTCATAAGTACTGCTGATTTATGAAATGAGAATGATAATTACACTTTCAAGTATTTTTCAAATCTACAGCTTGCTGTCACTTGAAAAAATACTATTAACCTGCAGATCTTGCAAAAAGGAAGAACGCAGCAGCACTCTGTAGAGAACAATAAATATGCGAACACAAAATCTCTCGTAATGGCTGAGTAAACTGTCATAAAAAGTAAAAAAAACTGAAAAAATTACTTAAGAAAGTGAAGGTTCTTAGCGCATTAATTGGCCAATTTATGTGAGCCCATCAACCGCGACAAGGTGACACTTCCCTGATAGGTCCTATCTATTTATATAATTGCCTTGTAATGTTTTAATTTCCTGTTCTGTCCAAATGTTACCGTATCCCAGAATTCCAAGCGGAGGAAGTTCACCGACCGCTATATTGGCACAGTTTTAATGTGACCGCCGCTATCTGTCTGCACAAAGATGGCGGCGGTTTGATTTATTGCGAATTACGCACAGGTGCAGTGAATCATTTGGCTGATCCCGGGGTTTTCCCACGAACCAAAGTTCATTTTAAAAATTGACTGTGTCTGACCGTGTACGGAGCATACCACATCTCCTGGGCAGGGAAGGAAGCAAAAAATAATACTGACATTACAGCAGGGGATCACAGTGGATTCATTTTGTGAGATAAAATATTTCACTGTTTTAAAAAAAATATTTTACCTCACAAAATGTAACCGCTGCGATCTCTTGCTGTAATGTCAGTATTGTCTTTTGCTTCCTCCCCTGCCCAGGAGCTGTGGTGAGTGTGTCTGACCTTGTACGGCGCATACCACATCTCCTGGGCAGGGGAGGAAGTAAAAGACAATACTGACATTACAGCAGGGGAACACGGTGGTTTCATTTTGTGAAGTAAAATATTTCACTGACAGTTTTTAAAAAATATTTTACCTTACAGAATGTATCCTCTGATCTCCTGCTGTAATGTCAGTATTGTCTTTTGCTTCCTCCCCTGCCCAGGAGCTCTGGTATGTTCGGTACATAGTCAGACACAGACAATTTTTAAAATGAACTGTTGTTTGAGGGAAAACCCCTTTAAAAAGCAAATATCAACACCAACATGACTCCTCCTAAAAAGTACGCCAATGACAATGAAAGGAAAGCAGCAAAGGCACATGTCAAAGACAACAAAGGGCAAATGAGACTCTTGAAGAGCAACAGCATCACTGGGACAAAAACAATGCATATAAGCGTAGGCGTCAAGCACATGAGTCCCCTGATACAAAAGTCATTAGATTATCACAGGATGCCATTAGGCAACAACAGCGCCTCATGCCTACCCCCATCATGACATTACTGCCCTCCCGATGCGATAGCATCAGGCCTCCATCTAGTCATCTAATAAATGCCTCTCTTGTGCTATAAAAGTCTACAGTGTGAATAGGGAAACATGCCTCTCCTGGGTTACAAATGTGCACATTAAAGTAAGCTGTTAGGAACCAGAGTTGATTATAAATACGCTTGGGCTGATGGGTGGGGTGCAGAGTCAGAAAGGAGGAGGTAACAACCTCTGATGGGGTTAATCTGCATATTAATGGCATTGTGAATCTGTCCGGTGCTGACACTTAAGGTACCTTCACACTGAGCAACTTTAGAACGATAACGATCCGTGACGTTGCAGCGTCCTGGATAGCGATATCGTTGTGTTTGACACCCAGCAGCAATCAGGATCCTGCTGTGACATTGCTGGTCGGAGCTAGAAGGCCAGAACTTTATTTTGTCGCTGGATCACCCGCTGACATCGCTGAATCAGCGTGTGTGACGCCGATCCAGCGATGTGTTCACTTGTAACCAGGGTAAACATCGGGTTACTAAGCGCAGGGCCGCGCTTGGTAACCCGATATTTACCCTGGTTACCATTGTAAATGTAAAAAAAAAAAACACTACATACTTACATTCCGGTGTCTGTCGCGTCCCCCGGCGTCAGCTTCCCTGCACTGTGTCAGCGCCGGCCGGCCGTAAAGCAGAGCACAGCGGTGACGTCACCGCTCTGCTTTACGGCCGGCGCTTACACAGTGCAGGGAAGCTGACGCCGGGGGACGCGACAGACACCGGAATGTAAGTATGTAGTGTTTTTTTTTTTACATTTACAATGGTAACCAGGGTAAACATCGGGTTACTAACTGCGCTTAGTAACCCGATGTTTACCCTGGTTACCCGGGGACTTCGGCATCGTTGGTCGCTGGAGAGCTGTCTGTGTGATAGCTCTCCAGCGACCACACAACGACTAAACAGCGACGCTGCAGCGATCGGCATCGTTGTCTATATCGCTGCAGCGTCGCTTAATGTGACGGTACCTTTAGACCCACGATGCTAGAAAGAAATTAACTTTATTCCCCCGGGAGGGTTCTGGATTCAGTCCCCGTGGTGGCGACTACACGGGTTCAATCACTGCTCACAGTATAGAGAACGGCTTAATGACAGCAGCTCATCATTAGGGCCACTGTCAGTCAGTGCGGGGGGCGCGGTTACAGCCGACGCTCTATATACACTGAGCGGTGACTGAACCAACGTCAGCGTGGCCCCCCATGACTAAAACCGAAAACCTGCAGGGGGGGAATAAAATTAATTTCTTCCTGACAGTGTGGATCTGAGTGCCAGCGCTGCCGGGAGGAGTCCCTTATCACCTTTATGGTTTGCGCTGGTCATAGAGCCACTGGCCATACGTATCAGATCAGACCAAATTTATAGAGGAATAATTCACAAATCTGGGTAGGATCATCTGACCTATGTATCTGCTATTATTTGTATCATCACCAGATACATCAATCTCATTCTTGCTATATCAAAGATCCAACTTACTAATTTCCGTGGTATTCGCTCTAAGTGTGGAAAATGAACTCAAACACCTAGGTATTGTTTCATCTAGTAAAGCCTTGGAGATGATCACTCTTAATGTTTCCCCCCTTGATTCCCTTATTTATGGATACAGTTAAACTATGAACTGCCCTCGCTCTCTCTGCAGAAGACAGAATTATTCTTATTAAAATTGTTGCCCAACTTAAATGCTTATATATTTTACAACACATTTTTATATGGATATTAAATTCCTTTCAACAAACCCTCAATGCTATGATCATCTCCATAGTGTGTGGATCTTCTAGACCCAAGGTACAATTGGCAAAATTACAAAGACCCAAAACATGCTAGAATGGCGCTCTCTAACATGTTTTTATATTTTTTGTCAAGTCAGCTTAAATACCTAGAGCAGGGGTCCCCAACTCCAGGCCTCGAGGGCCGCCAACAGTGCAGGTTTTCAGGATTTCTTTAGTATTGCATCGGTGGTAATGTGATCATCTGCACAGGTGATGATTCCAACCCCTGTGCAATACTAAGGAAATCCTGAAAACCTGCACTGTTCGCGGCCCTCGAGGCCTGGAGTTGGGGACCCCTGACCTAGAGCCTTGGGTTCAGGCCGATGTGACTAAACCTGAAAGGTAATTGGCGAATTGTCTGGATTCTACTCTCTTATGGCCTATACTCGAAGATCAAATCTGTCCAAGAAAAAACAAGCTACTTCCCATTCATAAATTGTCCAGAAAACTATGGATGGAAGTTAAAAAAGTACGTATATAATTACAGGAATATCCCACTGGAAGCCCCACTATGGCATAACCCTGGACTACTTCATTTTGAAATACTTCTGAATTTTGCATTGTGGGGGAAGAGAGGGATATTAACCGCTTCACGTCATGACCATTTTCCCGTCCCCTTCTTCCAAGAGCCATAACATTTTTATTTGTCAATATAGCCGTTATGAGGGCTTGTTTTCTGCGGGAAGAGTTGTACTTTTGAATGACACCATTCATTTTACCATACGGAATACTAGAAAACAGGAAAGTAATTCCAAGTGTGGTGACATTGCAAAAAAAGGGCAATTCCACAATTGTTTTCTGTGTTTTTTATTTACCAGTCTCACTCTATGGTAAAACTGACATGGCAGTATGATTCCCCAGTTCCGAGTACGCCCATACCAAACATGAATAGTTTATTTTATATTTAAGACCTTAGGTATCCATGGTTACGACCACTGATAGTGTAACAGTTAGCTAGTTCCTAGTGGTCGTGGATAAATATCTACAGATACGACACACACTTAATATACAGTTTTCTGGTAGAAATGTGTTTTTTTCCTCTTTTCCTCTAATTGGTATTGTCAAATCTCAAGGCCTAGGTAGATTGATCTCTAGGGTATATTCCTTGCTCATACATGCTAATACACTTGTAGATTGTGAGCCTTCGCAGGCAGGGTCCTCACTCCTCCTGTACCAGTTATGACTTGTATTGTTTAAGATTATTGTACTTGTTTTTATTATGTATACCCCTCCTCACATGTAAAGCGCCATGGAATGAATGGCGCTATAACAATAAATAATAATAATAATACACTGGATATATGGAAATCCAAGATTCCATCACTGGGCGATGAGTTAGCTGTGGATTTACTTGAATCCCATCTATATTTGTCTCTGGATGTAAATAATAAGTTAATTAAGTTATGTATCATGCATCAGAGTTCTCTCACACTGGTTAGGTGGAGGAAGATGGGCAAAATTAGGGATGCCATGTGCTTAAAGTGTGGTTCTAAAAATGTGGATTTTTGGCAGATGATGTGGCAGATTCTTTTGAGAAGAAACACTAGAATTTTTATCTATATAATAAATCAGTATCGTTATATTTGTTTGGATAATGAAACATGGCCCCATCATTTTCATATATTTCTCAGAGAGTCTTTATTTCTAGCTAGGAAAACAATAGCTATGCAATGGATAGACGACCTCCAAATCATTCCATGTGGATAAAAATGGTGAAATCTGTGCTTTCATATGAACACTGTATACATAAAAATAGGAAGTGCCCAGAAAAGTTTCAAAAAGTGTTAGGGGATATTGGTTAGATCTCAGCAAACAGGAAAAACTCCTAAACCCCTTTTGGCTAACGTTCAAGACATGGTGAAAATAGTGGGTAGAGGTTATAACAATAAGGTTTAATATAAATTACATTCTGAAACTAGATCCTGAGTCAAGTAAGTCTTGTTCATCTATAAGTTGTTGATTTGTATGATTTATCGACATCTCACTCTGAGTGACGTTGTAATTGTATAACTGCAATGCATGAAGCCTGATTAATCTTCAGCATGCTTTGTTACGAGTCTGAATATTCAGAATTGATTGTTATCATTTAAAAAGTCACTATGTTGTTGGCCATTGTCATATTATTACCTTTTCAATAAAACGAGTGAAAAAAAACAAAACTCCAGAGGAGCATAGGAGATCTGGATTGTGGCGGCAGAAGACATCTATAGTTATCAGAAGTTTATTAGTTTGCTCTATCGTATCGGCCGCTGGGGAAGATGACGAAGGGAACATCGTCATTCGGAAAGCGTCGCAATAAGACGCACACTCTGTGCCGTCGCTGCGGGTCTAAGGCCTACCATCTGTGGAAAGTGTGGATACCCAGCCAAGCGCAAGAGAAAGTACAACTGGAGTGCCAAGGCGAAGAGACGCAATACCACCGGCACTGGCCGCATGCGACATCTGAAAGTTGTGAACCGCAGATTCAAAAATGGATTCCGTGAAGGCACAACACCTAAACCCAAGAGGGCCGCAGTGGCGGCTTCAAGCTCATCTTAAGGACAGAAATTTGTTATAATAAATGTGGCGGAAAAAAAAAAAAAAAAAAAAGAAGTTTATTAGTTTGACAGGATATTAAGCAGCACCCACACTAAATCCACTATAAAACCTACATTCTACTGTCTAAATCTCCCTTTATACTGATTGATGTCTGAGACTTAATGAGACCTCATAGAGTTACTGTTTACAGTGAGAAAATCTGACACGGGAGCGCCCCACTGCATAAATCTGTAGCATTACCACGGACAAGCAGCGCCAGCCTGATAGACTAACAGTTGCGGCCCCAGCAAGTCTCCCCGGCATCCATTAATTTTTATCTATTTAATGAAGATGAAATATGTCAAATTTTAAAGGCAGAAGGAGAAGACGAACAAAAAGTCTGATCATCCTCTCCACATAACCAGGGAAGATACCAGAAAAAAATGCACACGTGAAGATTCCATTACACAGACAAATCTATCACACTCCACATGAAATCTGCTCCCAAACACACACACCAACATATCAGAAATACAAAGTCAGCTCACAGGCGGCAACGAAAATAATAAATTATTACAGCAGTATTACAGTAGTTATATTATTGTACATAGGAGCAGTATTATATTAGTTATATTCTTGTACATAGGGGGCAGTATTATAGTAATAATATTCTTGTACATAGGAGCAGTACTATAGTAGTTATATTCTTGTACATAGGGGCAGTATTATAGCAGTTATATTCTTCTACACATAAGCAGTATTATAGTAGTTATATTCTTGTACATAGGGGCAGTATTATAGTAGTTATATTCTTGTACATAGGGGGCAGTATTATAGTAATAATATTCTTGTACATAGGGGAGTATTATAGTACATATATTCTTGTACATAGGGGCAGTATTATAGCAGTTATATTCTTCTACACATGAGCAGTATTATAGTAGTTATATTCTTGTACATAGGGGCAGTATTATAGTAGTTATATTCTTGTACATAGGGGCAGTATTATAGTAGTTATATTCTTGTACATAGGGGCAGTATTATAGTAGTTATATTCTTGTACATAGGGGCAGTATTATAGTAGTTATATTATTGTACATAGGAGCAGTATTATAGTAGTTATATTCTTGTACATAGGGGCAGTATTATAGTAGTTATATTCTTGTACACAGGGGCAGTATTATAGTAGTTATATTATTGTACACAGGAGCAGTATTATAGTAGTTATATTCTTGTACATAGGGGCAGTATTATAGTAGTTATATTCTTGTACACAGGGGCAGTATTATAGTAGTTATATTATTGTACATAGGAGCAGTATTATAGTAGTTATATTCTTGTACATAGGAGCAGTATAATAGTAGTTATATTCTTGTACATAGGAGCAGTATTATAGTAGTTATATTCGTGTACATAGGGGCAGTATTATAGTAGTTATATTCTTGTACATAGGGGCAGTATTATAGTAGTTGTATTCTTGTACATAGCAGCAGTATTATAGTAGTTGAATTCTTGTACATAGAGGCAGTATTATAGTAGTTATATTCTTATACATAGGGGGCAGTATTATAGTAGTTATATTCTTGTACATAGGGGCAGTATTATAGTAGTTATATTCTTGTACATAGGGGCAGTATTATAGTAGTTATATTATTGTACATAGGAGCAGTATTATAGTAGTTATATTCTTGTACATAGGAGCAGTATAATAGTAGTTATATTCTTGTACATAGGAGCAGTATTATAGTAGTTATATTCGTGTACATAGGGGCAGTATTATAGTAGTTATATTCTTGTACATAGGGGCAGTATTATAGTAGTTGTATTCTTGTACATAGGAGCAGTATTATAGTAGTTGAATTCTTGTACATAGAGGCAGTATTATAGTAGTTATATTTTTATACATAGGGGCAGTATTATAGTAGCTATATTCTTGTACATAGGGGCAGTATTATAGTAGTTATATTATTGTACATAGGAGCAGTATTATAGTAGTTATATTCTTGTACATAGGAGCAGTATAATAGTAGTTATATTCTTGTACATAGGAGCAGTATTATAGTAGTTATATTCGTGTACATAGGGGCAGTATTATAGTAGTTATATTCTTGTACATAGGGGCAGTATTATAGTAGTTGTATTCTTGTACATAGGAGCAGTATTATAGTAGTTGAATTCTTGTACATAGAGGCAGTATTATGGTAGTTATATTTTTATACATAGGGGCAGTATTATAGTAGTTATATTCTTGTACATAGGGGCAGTATTATAGTAGTTATATTCTTGTACATAGGGGCAGTATTATAGTAGTTATATTATTGTACATAGGAGCAGTATTATAGTAGTTATATTCTTGTACATAGGGGCAGTATTATAGTAGTTATATTCTTGTACACAGGGGCAGTATTATAGTAGTTATATTATTGTACACAGGAGCAGTATTATAGTAATAATATTCTTGTACATAGGAGCAGTACTATAGTAGTTATATTCTTGTACATAGGGGCAGTATTATAGCAGTTATATTCTTCTACACATAAGCAGTATTATAGTAGTTATATTCTTGTACATAGGGGCAGTATTATAGTAGTTATATTCTTGTACATAGGGGGCAGTATTATAGTAATAATATTCTTGTACATAGGGGAGTATTATAGTACATATATTCTTGTACATAGGGGCAGTATTATAGCAGTTATATTCTTCTACACATGAGCAGTATTATAGTAGTTATATTCTTGTACATAGGGGCAGTATTATAGTAGTTATATTATTGTACATAGGAGCAGTATCATAGTAGTTATATTCTTGTACATAGGGGCAGTATTATAGTAGTTATATTCTTGTACACAGGGGCAGTATTATAGTAGTTATATTATTGTACACAGGAGCAGTATTATAGTAGTTATATTCTTGTACATAGGGGCAGTATTATAGTAGTTATATTCTTGTACACAGGGGCAGTATTATAGTAGTTATATTCTTGTACATAGGGGGCAGTATTATAGTAATAATATTCTTGTACATAGGGGAGTATTATAGTACATATATTCTTGTACATAGGGGCAGTATTATAGCAGTTATATTCTTCTACACATGAGCAGTATTATAGTAGTTATATTCTTGTACATAGGGGCAGTATTATAGTAGTTATATTATTGTACATAGGAGCAGTATTATAGTAGTTATATTCTTGTACATAGGGGCAGTATTATAGTAGTTATATTCTTGTACACAGGGGCAGTATTATAGTAGTTATATTATTGTACACAGGAGCAGTATTATAGTAGTTATATCCTTGTACATAGGGGCAGTATTATAGTAGTTATATTCTTGTACACAGGGGCAGTATTATAGTAGTTATATTATTGTACATAGGAGCAGTATTATAGTAGTTATATTCTTGTACATAGGAGCAGTATAATAGTAGTTATATTCTTGTACATAGGAGCAGTATTATAGTAGTTATATTCGTGTACATAGGGGCAGTATTATAGTAGTTATATTCTTGTACATAGGGGCAGTATTATAGTAGTTGTATTCTTGTACATAGCAGCAGTATTATAGTAGTTGAATTCTTGTACATAGAGGCAGTATTATAGTAGTTATATTCTTATACATAGGGGGCAGTATTATAGTAGTTATATTCTTGTACATAGGGGCAGTATTATAGTAGTTATATTCTTGTACATAGGGGCAGTATTATAGTAGTTATATTATTGTACATAGGAGCAGTATTATAGTAGTTATATTCTTGTACATAGGAGCAGTATAATAGTAGTTATATTCTTGTACATAGGAGCAGTATTATAGTAGTTATATTCGTGTACATAGGGGCAGTATTATAGTAGTTATATTCTTGTACATAGGGGCAGTATTATAGTAGTTGTATTCTTGTACATAGGAGCAGTATTATAGTAGTTGAATTCTTGTACATAGAGGCAGTATTATAGTAGTTATATTTTTATACATAGGGGCAGTATTATAGTAGCTATATTCTTGTACATAGGGGCAGTATTATAGTAGTTATATTATTGTACATAGGAGCAGTATTATAGTAGTTATATTCTTGTACATAGGAGCAGTATAATAGTAGTTATATTCTTGTACATAGGAGCAGTATTATAGTAGTTATATTCGTGTACATAGGGGCAGTATTATAGTAGTTATATTCTTGTACATAGGGGCAGTATTATAGTAGTTGTATTCTTGTACATAGGAGCAGTATTATAGTAGTTGAATTCTTGTACATAGAGGCAGTATTATGGTAGTTATATTTTTATACATAGGGGCAGTATTATAGTAGTTATATTCTTGTACATAGGGGCAGTATTATAGTAGTTATATTCTTGTACATAGGGGCAGTATTATAGTAGTTATATTATTGTACATAGGAGCAGTATTATAGTAGTTATATTCTTGTACATAGGGGCAGTATTATAGCAGTTATATTCTTGTACACAGGGGCAGTATTATAGTAGTTATATTATTGTACACAGGAGCAGTATTATAGTAATAATATTCTTGCACATAGGAGCAGTACTATAGTAGTTATATTCTTGTACATAGGGGCAGTATTATAGCAGTTATATTCTTCTACACATAAGCAGTATTATAGTAGTTATATTCTTGTACATAGGGGCAGTATTATAGTAGTTATATTCTTGTACATAGGGGGCAGTATTATAGTAATAATATTCTTGTACATAGGGGAGTATTATAGTACATATATTCTTGTACATAGGGGCAGTATTATAGCAGTTATATTCTTCTACACATGAGCAGTATTATAGTAGTTATATTCTTGTACATAGGGGCAGTATTATAGTAGTTATATTCTTGTACATAGGGGCAGTATTATAGTAGTTATATTCTTGTACATAGGGGCAGTATTATAGTAGTTATATTATTGTACATAGGAGCAGTATTATAGTAGTTATATTCTTGTACATAGGGGCAGTATTATAGTAGTTATATTCTTGTACACAGGGGCAGTATTATAGTAGTTATATTATTGTACACAGGAGCAGTATTATAGTAGTTATATTCTTGTACATAGGGGCAGTATTATAGTAGTTATATTCTTGTACACAGGGGCAGTATTATAGTAGTTATATTATTGTACATAGGAGCAGTATTATAGTAGTTATATTCTTGTACATAGGAGCAGTATAATAGTAGTTATATTCTTGTACATAGGAGCAGTATTATAGTAGTTATATTCGTGTACATAGGGGCAGTATTATAGTAGTTATATTCTTGTACATAGGGGCAGTATTATAGTAGTTGTATTCTTGTACATAGCAGCAGTATTATAGTAGTTGAATTCTTGTACATAGAGGCAGTATTATAGTAGTTATATTCTTATACATAGGGGGCAGTATTATAGTAGTTATATTCTTGTACATAGGGGCAGTATTATAGTAGTTATATTCTTGTACATAGGGGCAGTATTATAGTAGTTATATTATTGTACATAGGAGCAGTATTATAGTAGTTATATTCTTGTACATAGGAGCAGTATAATAGTAGTTATATTCTTGTACATAGGAGCAGTATTATAGTAGTTATATTCGTGTACATAGGGGCAGTATTATAGTAGTTATATTCTTGTACATAGGGGCAGTATTATAGTAGTTGTATTCTTGTACATAGGAGCAGTATTATAGTAGTTGAATTCTTGTACATAGAGGCAGTATTATAGTAGTTATATTTTTATACATAGGGGCAGTATTATAGTAGCTATATTCTTGTACATAGGGGCAGTATTATAGTAGTTATATTATTGTACATAGGAGCAGTATTATAGTAGTTATATTCTTGTACATAGGAGCAGTATAATAGTAGTTATATTCTTGTACATAGGAGCAGTATTATAGTAGTTATATTCGTGTACATAGGGGCAGTATTATAGTAGTTATATTCTTGTACATAGGGGCAGTATTATAGTAGTTGTATTCTTGTACATAGGAGCAGTATTATAGTAGTTGAATTCTTGTACATAGAGGCAGTATTATGGTAGTTATATTTTTATACATAGGGGCAGTATTATAGTAGTTATATTCTTGTACATAGGGGCAGTATTATAGTAGTTATATTCTTGTACATAGAGAGCAGTATTATAGTAGTTATATTCTACATAGGGGCAGTATTATAGTAGTTATATTCTACATAGGGGCAGTATTATAGTAGTTATATTCTTGTACATAGAGAGCAGTATTATAGTAGATATATTATTCTACATAGGGGCAGTATTATAGTAGTTATATTCTTGTACATAGGGGCAGTATTATAGTAGTTATATTCTTGTACATAGGAGCAGTATTATAGTAGTTATATTCTTGTACATAGGAGCAGTATTATAGTAGTTATATTATTATACATAGGGAGCAGTGTTTTAGTAGTTATATTCTTGTACATAGGGGGCAGTATTATAGTAATAATATTCTTGTACATAGGAGCAGTACTATAGTAGTTATATTCTTGTACATAGGGGCAGTATTATAGCAGTTATATTCTTCTACACATGAGCAGTATTATAGTAGTTATATTCTTGTACATAGGGGCAGTATTATAGTAGTTATATTCTTGTACATAGGGGGCAGTATTATAGTAATAATATTCTTGTACATAGGGGAGTATTATAGTACATATATTCTTGTACATAGGGGCAGTATTATAGCAGTTATATTCTTCTACACATGAGCAGTATTATAGTAGTTATATTCTTGTACATAGGGGCAGTATTGTAGTAGTTATATTCTTGTACACGGGGGCAGTATTATAGTAGTTATATTATTGTACATAGGAGCAGTATTATAGTAGTTATATTCTTGTACATAGGAGCAGTATAATAGTAGTTATATTCTTGTACATAGGAGCAGTATTATAGTAGTTATATTCGTGTACACAGGGGCAGTATTATAGTAGTTGTATTCTTGTACATAGGGGCAGTATTATAGTAGTTGTATTCTTGTACATAGCAGCAGTATTATAGTAGTTGAATTCTTGTACATAGAGGCAGTATTATAGTAGTTATATTCTTATACATAGGGGGCAGTATTATAGTAGTTATATTCTTGTACATAGGGGCAGTATTATAGTAGTTATATTCTTGTACATAGGGGCAGTATTATAGTAGTTATATTATTGTACATAGGAGCAGTATTATAGTAGTTATATTCTTGTACATAGGAGCAGTATAATAGTAGTTATATTCTTGTACATAGGAGCAGTATTATAGTAGTTATATTCGTGTACATAGGGGCAGTATTATAGTAGTTATATTCTTGTACATAGGGGCAGTATTATAGTAGTTGTATTCTTGTACATAGGAGCAGTATTATAGTAGTTGAATTCTTGTACATAGAGGCAGTATTATAGTAGTTATATTTTTATACATAGGGGCAGTATTATAGTAGCTATATTCTTGTACATAGGGGCAGTATTATAGTAGTTATATTATTGTACATAGGAGTAGTATTATAGTAGTTATATTCTTGTACATAGGAGCAGTATAATAGTAGTTATATTCTTGTACATAGGAGCAGTATTATAGTAGTTATATTCGTGTACATAGGGGCAGTATTATAGTAGTTATATTCTTGTACATAGGGGCAGTATTATAGTAGTTGTATTCTTGTACATAGGAGCAGTATTATAGTAGTTGAATTCTTGTACATAGAGGCAGTATTATAGTAGTTATATTTTTATACATAGGGGCAGTATTATAGTAGTTATATTCTTGTACATAGGGGCAGTATTATAGTAGTTATATTCTTGTACATAGAGAGCAGTATTATAGTAGTTATATTCTACATAGGGGCAGTATTATAGTAGTTATATTCTTGTACATAGGGGCAGTATTATAGTAGTTATATTCTTGTACATAGGGGCAGTATTATAGTAGTTATATTCTTGTACATAGGAGCAGTATTATAGTAGTTATATTATTATACATAGGGAGCAGTGTTTTAGTAGTTATATTCTACATAGGGGCAGTATTATAGTAGTTATATTGTTGTACATAGAGAGCAGTATTATAGTAGATATATTATTCTACATAGGGGCAGTATTATAGTAGGTATATTATTATACATAGGGAGCAGTGTTTTAGTAGTTATATTCTACATAGGGGCAGTATTATAGTAGTTATATTGTTGTACATAGAGAGCAGTATTATAGTAGATATATTATTCTACATAGGGGCAGTATTATAGTAGTTATATTATTATACATAGGGAGCAGTGTTTTAGTAGTTATATTCTTGTACATAGGGGCAGTATTATAGCAGCTATATTCTTGTACATAGGAGCAGTATTATAGTAGTTATATTCTTGTACATAGAGGGCAGTTTTATAGTAGTCATAATCTTGTACATAGGAGCAGTATTATAGTAGGTATATTCTTGTACATAGAGGGCAGTATCATAGTAGTTATATTCTTGTACATAGAGGGCAGTGTCATAGTAGTTATATTCTTATACATAGGGGGCAGTATTATAGTAGTTATATTCTTGTACATAGGAGCGGTATTATAGTAGTTATATTCTTGTACATAGGGGCAGTATTATAGTAGTTATATTCTTGTACATAGGGGCAGTATTATAGTAGTTATATTCTTGTACATAGGAGCAGTATTATAGTAGTTAAATTCTTGTACATAGGGGCAGTATTATAGCAGTTATATTCTTGTACATAGGAACAGTATTATAGTAGTTATATTCTTGTACATAGGGGCAGTATTATAGTAGTTATATTCTTATACATAGGGGCAGTATTATAGTAGTTATATTCTTGCACATAGGGGCAGTATAATAGTAGTTATATTATTGTACATAGGAGCAGTATTATAGTAGTTATATTCTTGTACATAGGAGCAGTATTATAGTAGTTATATTCTTGTACATAGGAGCAGTATTATAGTAGTTATATTCTTGTACATAGGGGGCAGTATTATAGTAGTTATATTCTTGTGTATAGTAGCAGTATTATAATAGTTATATTCTTGTACATAGGGGCAGTATTATAGTAGTTACATTATTGTACATAGGAGCAGCATTCTAGTTATTATATTCTAGTACATAGGGGGCAGTATTATAGTAGTTATATTCTTGTACATAGAGAGCAGTATTATAGTAGATATATTATTCTACATAGGGGCAGTATTATAGTAGTTATATTCTTGTACATAGGGGCAGTATTATAGTAGTTATATTCTTGTACATAGGGGCAGTATTATAGTAGTTATATTCTTGTACATAGGAGCAGTATTATAGTAGTTATATTATTATACATAGGGAGCAGTGTTTTAGTAGTTATATTCTTGTACATAGGAGTAGTGTTATAGTAGTTATATTCTTGTACATAGGGGGCAGTATTATAGTAGTTATATTCTTGTGTATAGTAGCAGTATTATAATAGTTATATTCTTGTACATAGGGGCAGTATTATAGTAGTTACATTCTTGTACATAGGAGCAGCATTCTAGTTATTATATTCTAGTACATAGGGGGCAGTATTATAGTAGTTATATTATTGTACATTTTGAGCGGTGTTACAGTGTAACTAAACATTCAGGATGCAGACCTTTTTATTTTATTGTGGTGCTGATGAAAATATTACAATAATATAGCAGCGAGCTGTAATGCAAGATGCCTGATCATGAGCCTTATTTTATTTCTGAGCTGCTAAATTTTCTTAAAAATTACTTTTAACATTTCCTGGTGAGATCATGCATTTAAAAAATGCTGTTTTTATCCTGACATTATTAAAGTCCTGACTAATTTTTTATTAGCAAGAGAGGCGAGCAGGAATCCCAACATTGACTTTTTATAATAGCATTAGTGTAGTCTGCAGCAATGTACCATAATTAATAGATATCGATTATAGTTCATATGAAAGCCACAGAGATTTTTCAGGTTGATGAAGAGCAGTGATGCAGCAGAGGAGGAGTTAATGCAGCTTGTCCAACGGCAGAAAGGAAGAGGTTAAATGTGTGTAAGGTCCCACCATGAGCAGAAGTCCTGTGATATGATAATGTGGCAGATACTCATTGTGTTGAACTGGACCCGACTGTCTCACAGATTGATATGTCTGACAGGAACACAAACATAGGAGTGAAGAGACGGACAGAGGTGCTGACCCGTTCTGCAGGACTGACAGCGCTGGAGTCATGGAGGGTGGAGATGATCTGTCCATCCATCTATAGATCTCATACCTTTTTTCTTTTTTATCTATCTAATATTTTCATTCCATCCTATCTACCTTTCTCATATATTATCTATCTCCACTAAAGCGCCCCATGTGGACGAAGAGCAGGACTGAGCAGATGCAGAACATCTTACTTCTGTTTCATTATCTACTTATTGCAGATCATCACTCACCGAGGGCAATGACGCGATCATCTGCCTGTGAATGATCGTCGACTCTGACAACTTCGTTCCAAAGTCTGCGCAGATGAACTGACAACACAACAAGAGTCAATATCAAGACAATTAAAAAAAACCAAAAGATCGGGAGGGTTATTCTAAATACATAAGGCACGAGAAGAGAGCCACCTGGTGGCCATAGTGCCATCAAAAATAGTAAGACACACAAAGCAGAGAATATGTGACACCTGGTCTGTGCCTGAGTGATGGTGGCAGGTGCACTTTAATTCTCCTACTTCTTTTAAGTAGGTCACATTTGCTTAGAAACGATCCCACGAGCTGAGATGCAAATACAGATCCTTAATGCCGGCCCTTTAATTTAATAAAAGGGCTCAGCCCATAAAAACAGGATTTTTGGTTGCTTACCGTAAAATCTGTTTCTTGAAGCCTCCATTGGGGGACACAGGAACCATGGGTGTATGCTGCTGCCACTAGGAGGCTGACACTATGCAAATAAAAAAGTTAGCTCCTCCTCTGCAGTGTACACCCCACCGACTGGCATTATACTCTTCAGTTAGTGAGAAAGCAGTAGGAGAAAAGAACAAGGTTGAAAAACCATAACCACAAACTTGAGAACTGTAAACGTGAGAACAGTCATAAAACAGATAACAGAAACATTGGGAGGGAGCTGTGTCCCCCAATGGAGGCTTCAAGAAACAGATTTTACGGTAAGCAACCAAAAATCCTGTTTTCTTTATCGCCTCTCATTGGGGGACACAGGAACCATGGGACGTCCCAAAGCAGTCCCACGGGTGGGAAAGACAGACTTCCATCAGGTCAGAGGACTCACCACTGCCGCCTGCAAGATCCTTCTGCCTAGGCCGGCGTCCGCCGAAGCGTAGGTATGGACCTTGTAAAATTTGGCGAACGTGTGGATGGAAGACCAAGTTGCCGCTTTGCAAAGCTGTAAGGCGGAAGCCCTGTGGTGCACCGCCCAGGAGGCGCCGACTGCCCGGGTAGAGTGAGCCTTAATCCCAGGAGGGGGCACTCTGTTCTTGACCCGGTAAGCCTCCAAAATTGCCAATCTGATCCAGCGAGCAATAGTCGCTTTAGAAGCCGGTTGGCCTCTGCGCGTGCCATCAGGAATGACGAAAAAGGAATCCGTCTTCCGGAAAGTGGACGTTCTGTCCAGATAGATCCTCACTGCCCTGACGAGGTCCAGCTTGTTCAATGATCGCTCCAGAGGATGAGTCGGAACTGGACAAAAGGAAGGTAGAACGATGTCCTCGTTGAGGTGGAAGGTGGAAACCACCTTAGGAAGAAAGGAAGGTGGGAGCCGGAAGACCACCTTGTCCTGGTGAATGACCAAAAACGGAGGGCGGCAAGACAGGGCCGCCAACTCGGAAACGCGGCGAATAGACGTGATGGCCACAAGAAAGGTCACCTTCCAAGATAGAACTGATAGAGGAATCTCCCTAAGAGGTTCAAAGGGGGAAACCCTCAGAACGTCCAGTACCAGGTTTAAGTCCCATGCCTCCACAGGGGCCCTGTACGGCGGGACAGCATGGGCTACCCCTTGAAAGAAGGTCTTAACTTGTGGCCGAGAGGCCAAGGTCTTCTGAAAGAGGATGGAAAGCGCAGAGACCTGACCCTTCAGGGAGCTAAGCGCCAGGCCCGAATCCAGTCCTGCCTGAAGGAAGGCCAAAAGAGAAGGCAGGGAAAAAACCATAGGCGGAACGCGGTTGGACTCGCACCAACGGAAGTAAGCCTTCCAGGTGCGGTAGTAAATCCTGGAAGACGAAGGCTTCCGAGCCTGAATCATAGTGTGAATCACCCGGTCCGAGAGGCCGGACGCTCTTAAAACCGCGGTCTCAACAGCCACGCCGTTAAACTGAGCGACCGAGAATTCGGGTGGCAGATCGGACCCTGGGACAGCAGATCGGGCCTGTCTGGAAGGCGCCAGGGAGCGTCCGCGAGAAGGTTGACGAGCTCCGCGAACCAAGCTCTCCTGGGCCAATCCGGGGCGATCAGGATGACCGGCACCCCTTCCGCTTTGATTTTCTTCAACAGCTTGGGAAGTAATGGAAGGGGTGGGAACAGGTAGGGCAGCTCGAACTGTGACCAAGGAATGGCCAGAGCATCGACGTCCACTGCGAGAGGATCGCGGGACCTGGAGACGAACTGCGGAACCTTCCTGTTGATTCGAGACGCCGTGAGATCCACATCCGGAGTCCCCCATCGAAGGCAAATCTGATGGAAGACCTCCGGATGCAAGGACCATTCCCCTGCCGCGAGGCCCTCGCGGCTGAGGAAGTCGGCGGCCCAGTTGTCCACGCCGGGGATATGCACCGCGGATATCACCGGAACCGTTGCCTCTGCCCAAAGGAGGATCTTGGATACCTCGGCAAGGGCCAAGGAGCTCCGGGTCCCCCCCTGATGGTTGACATACGCCACAGCCGTGGCGTTGTCCGTCTGGATCCGGACTGGAAGGCCCCTGAGGATCCTTTCCCAGTGGCGGAGGGACAGAAAGATGGCCCGAATCTCGAGGACATTGATTGGCAGAGTTGACTCCTGCAACGACCAACGGCCCTGAACCGTCAGGTGGCGAAAAACCGCACCCCAGCCGATCAGGCTGGCGTCCGTTGTCACCACCTGCCAGTGAACTGGAAGGAAGGACCTGCCCTGGGAGATGAGAGGTGACATCAGCCACCAGTTGAGGGACCGCTTGACCCGAGAAGAGAGCCTGATCGGCCGATCCAGGGAGAAGACAGACCTGTCCCACTGAGACAGAATGGCTTGCTGAAGGGGTCGCGAATGAAATTGGGCGAAGGGAATCGCTTCCAAGGTAGCCACCATCCTCCCCAAAACCTTCATGGCCGATCGGAGGGAGGGAGGCCGAGGACCCTGGAGCAAGCGTATGTCCCGACAAAGAGTGGATCTCTTGTCCTTGGGAAGGAAGACTCTGCTCTGACGAGTGTCGAAAAGCATGCCCAGAAAGATGATGCGCTGAGAAGGGATAAGGCAGGACTTCTTCCGGTTGACCAGCCACCCGAAACGGGCTAAGGTGTCGAGAACAATGGACAGGCTTTCGTGGGCCTGAGCAAAGGACGGAGCCTTGATGAGAATGTCGTCTAGGTATGGAAATAGGACCAGGCCTCTGACTCTCAATATTGCCATCAGCGCCGCCATGATCTTCGTGAACACCCTTGGAGCGGTTGCGAGACCGAACGGCAGGGCGACGAATTGAAAGTGTTCCTGTTGTACTGCGAAGCGCAGGAAACGGTGATGTCCGGGAAATACCGGGACATGGAGGTAGGCGTCCTGGATATCTATTGAGCATAGAAATTCCTGGGCCTCCATGGAAGCAATTACTGAACGAAGGGATTCCATCCTGAAGTGTCTCAGGCGAACTCTCCTGTTCAGCCATTTGAGGTCCAGAATGGGGCGAACCTTGCCGTCTTTTTTCGGTACCACAAAAAGGTTCGAGTAGAAACCCGTGAACCGTTCTTTCTCTGGGACGGGAACGATTACCCCGGATTTGAGCAGAGAAGCGATGGCTGCGAAGAAGCCCGGAACTAGAGCGGGATCTCTTGGAGGACGGGATTGGAAGAAACGATCCCTGGGTCGGGAGGCGAACTCTATCTTGTATCCCGAGGATACAACTTCCCTGACCCATGCGTCCTCCACTGCGGAAATCCAGACGTCCCTGAAGAAGAGAAGACGGCCGCCCAACCTGGGAGGTGGGCTGGGGTCTTGCCGAGAGTCATGCCGAGGTGGATCTTCCAGTCCTGGGCCTGGAGGATCTACCCTGGGAATAGCGAGGACGCCAGGACAGAGTGGGCCTAAAGGACACCGCCTTCTTCTCCTGACGTGCCTGTGGCCTCTGTTGCTGCTGGGAAAAGGAGTTTGACGCAGCGAAGCGACGAAAGGGCCGAAAAGAGCGAAACTGCCGTCTAGGAGGAGGGCGACGAGGCTTAGCCTGGGGGAGAAGAGAACTTGTACCCCCGGTGGCGTCCTTAATGATTTGATCCAGCTGGGAACCAAAGAGACGAGAGCCCTGGAAGGGCAGACTAGTGAGGGACTTTTTAGAAGATAAATCCGCCTGCCAGGCCTTGAGCCAAACGGTGCGGCGGATGGCAACGGCATTGCTGGAAGCCTGAGCCGCACAAGACGCGACATCCAGGGAGGCAGAGACCAGGTATTCACCGGCGTGGGAAATCTGGTTGGCAAGCTCCGCTAGTTGCATGGGAGGCGCCCCGTCCAGGATACCTCGACGGAGTTCTTTGGCCCATTTGGAGATGGATTTAGAAACCCAAGTGGAAGCAAAAGCTGGGCATATGGCCGCTGCAGCTGCTTCAAAAGCTGACTTCGCAAAGGATTCTATAGCCCTATCATTAGAGTCCTTCAGAGATGCTCCGCCTGACAGAGGAAGCACCGTGTTGGTGGACAGCCTGGACACAGGTGGATCCACCGAGGGAGAGACCGTCCAATTGGCGGTAACTTCTGGAGAAAAGGGATATAGCACACCCAGGCGTTTTCCCCTCTGAAAACGCCTAGTGGGGTTCTCTCTCTCTCTGGACATGATTTCCTCGAATTCAGGATGAGGAGCAAAAAACTTGGAAGGTGGTTTGGCCCGTCTAAACGAAACCGCCTGATCTGCGGGTTCCGTAGAGGGATCCTTTATGCCACAAGATTGGTTTACTGCCACAATGAGATTCTGGACCATCTCCCTCATGGTGGCGATTTGGTTAGAATCCAGCTCCGAAATATCCTCCGAGGGCGCATCAGAGTGTGCCTCGCCTGACTCAGGGGAGGAGGGTCGAGGAGATGCCGACCGCAGGGGAGGGCCGAGTGGCGAGATGGAGCGCGAAGAGGACTCAGACCGACGTTCCTGTCTGGACCTTTTGTGGCTTATCAAGGAGGGCTCGGGCGGCGGTTCCTGCGACCCGCTGGCCACGGCAGGGGTCTGCAGGGGTAACCGATCCAGCGCGGACACCAGGGTTTGAGATACCCGTGTTAAATCCGCCACCGATTGTGACAGAGAGGCGGCCCAGCCTGGGATGGGGGGGTCAGTCTCGGGCGGAACAGCCGGGGGATCCTGGGCGGTGGGAACAATCGGGTTGCTGCAGGACTGACACAGCGGGGAGGACTGACCTGAGGGAAGTTTGCTGTTACAGGACGAACATGCAAAGTAGGTGACTAGGGCAGAAGATGAAGAAGTCGGAGGACGAGAGCGGCCCCCTTTAGAGTTAGACATTTTGAAGAGGTCCCTGAAGAAAATGCCAGCAGGTTAGGGGACAGTGGGGCAGAGGAGGGTGTCAGTCTGCAGTGCAGAGCTACTCACGGCAGACGAAAAGCCCGGATACCAGGAGCTGCAGGAAGATGCTATGGATCCCCGGCGCAGATGGCGTGCTGCGTCCCCGGACCGAGCGCTCTGCGAAGTTTCCCGGCGCAGGAGCGTGGCAGAATGAAGGAGACTCGTGCCCTAAGCGTCCAGCAGCGGCGTGGAGGAAGGGGCGGAGCCAGACGAGATGGCGCCGGTGGGAGGAGAATGCGGAGTTTGTCGGGCGGGAGAAAGCCCGCCCGATGATACCGGAAGTGGGCGAGCGCGTCACCGGAAGTAGGCCCCGGGGAAAGCCGGGGCCTAAATTAGAAGCCGGTGACCGCCGAAAAGATGGTAATCGGCGGTGCGGCGCAAAAAACAGTGCGGGCGCCGCCCGGCTGATAGGCGCGGCAGCCGCCGCAGGAAAGGGGGGAGCGCCGATGCCGGCGCCGGAAGTAGGCCCGGGAAGAGCCGGGGCCTGTATTAGAAGCCAGCGGCCGCTGGATAGGACCGCGGCCGCGCGTCACCTCCCAAGGTACGGCCGCCGGGGAAAACGGTGCGGCTGCCTGAAGGGGGCCGCGCCACAAAGATTAAAAGGATGCGGCCGCAGGTAAGGCAGTGCGACTGCCTGTGAAAACGCGGCCGCGGTGGAAAACTGCGGGAAGGAATGGGGCCTAAGTGTCACCCAGATCGGTGGGTCTCCGAAAAAGGTGCGGCCGCAGGTGGAGAAGTGTGGCCGTAGAAATAGCAGTGCGGCTGCCAGTAAGGCACCGCGCTGCTCAAAAGAAAAACTGCGCAGGAAACGTAGAAGTGGAAGGTATTAGACGTCCGTGTAGGTGGTGACGGACGTCCTCGTCTCCTCCGACCGACAGGCTCTGGTGGGCGAGTGGGTGGGGGACGGAGCCAGGACCGGACTTCTGAGCACGCTTCTGTGCCAGGATCTTGGTCCTGCTGTGGGATCTATGAGGATACGGGGTGGCAGTACACGCCGTACTCATAGTCCATAATGTGGGAGTACAGGTGTGACTGCTCACCCTGTATCCCTCCGGAAACCTGAAAAGGAACGACGCACATTGAGGTAGATAAGGGTCTAATGAAAGACCCGTGTCCACCTCCTACTGACACTAAGCTAAACTGAAGAGTATAATGCCAGTCGGTGGGGTGTACACTGCAGAGGAGGAGCTAACTTTTTTATTTGCATAGTGTCAGCCTCCTAGTGGCAGCAGCATACACCCATGGTTCCTGTGTCCCCCAATGAGAGGCGATAAAGAAAGAGCGTCTGCTGGGGGGAGCTGCTGATGGAATGGTCCATTTATTTCTCACTGTAATTACATCTCCTCCTCACACGTGCAGTCAGGGGAAGCGTTTCATACCTGCACAAGCAGAAGGAGGTTGGTGTCTGGCAGGGGAGACTTTAATTTCAAGGCTTGTAGTAGGTCCAGGATCACGCTGCGGGTCAGGTAGTACTTGTCCCGTTCCTGCAATTCAAGATGGCCCCGTAAAAATGTAAAGTGCCTGTCCCTCCTTACCATGAGCTCAGGCCTTACAGGTAGGAGGTTTGTAGAGCTTTGGTCCTTCAACCAAGTAATACCAAAATGGCCTCTTGATCAGGGTCTAGAGGGCACAAAGGGGGCATCATTCATTTGTAAGTGGCACGGAGACATCATCCGCCTCCATCAAAGGCAGAAACAACAAATGGAACCATATTCAGGGCCCCTGGACAACAGGACAGACTCGCATAACCGCAAAGATCGGTCATACTGCCCTGCACAATCCCACACAAGGCCGTGAATCATCGAGATGAAGCCCCCTGTATGCCAAACTCCGATCAATACCATTGATCAGCTGCTGCATTAACATAATTTCCAATTAGTGAAGCCGGCTGTAAAGTCGCTGACCCTCACAGGTCGCTCATTGATCTCGCTTTTTCTTAATTGACTTCTTGAATATTTCACAATCACCGGCTCGCTGCCGTTTTTGCACTCAAGCACAAATCCTGAAGATGGATCCGTACAGAATGGAAGCTGTATGGAGAAAGACTGTCGGGGAAATTGTAGCAAGGATATGCACAGAATAGGTGGTAGCTGCTGCTACTCCCACCTGAGGCCAGATGGGGGGTCTTATGCTCCATGTTTAATTGGAGTCTTGTATGTGCGCTGATGCTTTATTCATTACCTAGCAGACTCGCGGAGACCGTAGCAATGGAGACTCAATGCACGACGGCCGATCTCCAGTGATGGGACCCCAGTGATCAGATGCTTATCACCTCTCCTGCGTTTAGTTGTGGCAGGAGAGAACTGAGCACTGATTACACCACATGGGTCTGACCGCCTTCATACACAGGCTTGCTGACTGTTTCTGATAACAACAAGCAGTACATTTATAGATGAATTATATTGATTACTGCCACCCACCTTGGTGAACGCTCGGTAACAAAGCCCACAGAGCTCGACGAGGTACGCCAAGGTGAACAGCCCGTTTTGAATGACGAAACTCAGCAACTTGGAGAACGGCTCTAGCAGACTCTGTAATAGGGAGATAATGATGTTTTCACAAGGAGTCCAATCAATGCCTCATACTTCCATAAAGATGTGAGACGAGCAGGGTGGACTGCACTTACTCTGGTGGCGTTATATGTCGGGATCTTCAGAAGACAAATCATTATCCGAAGACTGGAATCTAAGGAACACTGGCAGCAAAAACAGTCATAAGATTAGTCAGAATCTGAGAGGTCAACATGAATATGTAGGAATCCAGCCACAGGACAGAATGTGGTGACCAATTTACTCAAAATCCAGGAATCTGGCCACATAACCGTCCACAAAGGACACGTTCTGACGTGGGCCATCTGGTGGCCATAGGCGGTACTGCAATATGCAATGTAAACCGTTGAGGATAGAAAATGTCTTTACCTTTAGTGGAAGGACAGAAGGCAATTTTGTGAAAAAGGTTTGGAACTGATTGCAGATGGTGGTCCACAGATTACTAGGGGAATCCATAGGCAAGGCTTCCACGAATGTGGCAATATTTTCCAAGCACCTCAACATCGTACCACCAGCCGGTAAATTTTTCTTGTTATTCAACCCCTGAAAAGGAATAGGACTCCAACAGTGATCATTGCCCTGTCTTTGTGCATTGCAAGGGGTAGCAAATTTTCACATTTTTGGAATAAACCAACTAATGCTAAATTCTATTATTTAAGCTCTGTGTATTTCTTGGGGAGGGGAGGCATTGCACATTTCCAGCAAGAAAGACCTTTTGCTTTTTTATACTGCACTTTCTCTTATTTTTATATTAACTTTATTACTATTTGTTTTACTCTTTTTAATAAGACCTCAGTGGCCTAATTTTTTTTTAAATTAATTATATACAGTAACTTTCTATTTCATTATTTTACCTCAAACTCTTATTTTTTATTGCATTTTTAAAATTACTTATTTGTTGTTATCAATGTATAATTTGTACATCTTTCAGGGTTTTCCTTAATGTAAGCTTAGCTGTTTGAATTTAGTTTATTTTCATTTAAACTTGCAAGTAATAATTGTCAGTTACCTATAAGACCTGTGGTTTTCACTTTCACTAGTAATTTTTTTGTATAAATCAGGTTTATTGATCAAAGCAAAAAAAATAAAGGTAAACGGTACAACCAAGTAAATCAGCAGGATACTAGGCAATGGTTACAAGTTACCGTAATCAAGTGATACGTTGTGACATCACCATAAATCTTGCAATTTAACATTCTGGTAGATAATATTACTGGTTATATTGGTATTATAAAGTATTAAAAATAAAGAACAACAGGAATAGTTGATAACCATTACTAAATCTCTTTACGATTATTCGAGAATCACAATGTTCATTCAAACTCAAAACAAACAAAGAAAGTAAGATAAAGAAGAGGAAGGGGATAGAGAGAAGAGGAGAGGAATGGCTGGAGGTGTGGAATATGCTGGAAAGAAGTGTGGCTGTCATCCCGTTCCAGCAGCCAGGGCGCGGACTGAAAAATGGTTCAGTTTTCTTTAACGAGGGCGAGCCACGTAATACGTCAGGTTCTAGAAATCCAGAGGTCTAGATCAGGGGTTTCCCTAAAAGCAATCCAGGGAGCCCATGTATTGTAAGTTTTGTCTACATTGCCTGGAGACTGATTTATCAACTGCTCCATTCTATAAATGTCATTGAGTTCTGCCACAAACTCCGCACGTGAAGGAAATTTTTCTTGTTTCCAAAAGCGTGGAATTAGCGGTAAGAAAGTGTCTTGAGGATGCCCCTCTTAAATCGAGAAATCGACAAATCACATAGGGACAATAATGCTAGGCTTGCTGAGGGTTGGATCTGTGTGATGGACATCTTATTATGAAGTTCAAAGACGGCCAACCACAAGTTATTTATGCGGGGGCAATCCCACCAAATATGCATATAAGAGCCTATCTCTTTTAAGCATCTCCAACAGGTGTCAGGAGTCGTGGGGAACACCGCATGCACCATGGAGGGACATCTATACCATAAATAAATAAATAAATAAATCTTTATTTTTATATAGCGCTAACATATTCCGCAGCGCTTTACAGTCTTGTTAGAATCTTATAGCTCCTCTCCTGTGACACCGCGCATAATGACGATCTAAACGTGAAGAGAAGAATTTTTTCTCTGTCTTCAGGTGATAAGGGCCTTCCCAAATCACCCACCTATTTTGAGAAGAACATTGGCGAACCTCGCAGCGGAGCCCTCCTCCCCTGAAAGATTTTATATAGCAGTGAGACAGTATGGTCCGGAGGGTTTGTTGATGTGCAAAGCATCTCAAAAGGAGTTAGCGGCCTGCCAATATTGGTTTGTTTAGAAATCGCGTAAATAAAACTCTGGAGCCTATGCCATTTTTCTAAATCTAAGTTGAATTTTTGCAGAGCCTAAAATTAGCCTAAAATAATTTAGATGTCTTGCCTGTAATTTTAATGCCCAAGTAGGTGAGGAAGTCAAAACGCCATTTGAATGGAAAGGTCGTCCTTAATTGGTCGACCAAGGGGAGTTGTAATGAAATGTTTAAGATTTCGGATTTGTGAGAGTTTATTTTAAAATTACTTAGAAGGCCAAATTTGTGCAGTTCCGAAATGATGTTTGGTAGGCTCATAGATGGAGATGTGATATATAGAAGGATATCATCTGCAAAAAGTGCTAACTTATGTTCTTCAGAACGTAATTTTATACCTTTAATTGAGGGGTTATTTCTTCACTAGTAATTTTTAATATATTTTAGCATTGTTGTATGTGTGTACATTACATGATGTTCCTCTAAATTATAATATTTTGCCAACAGGCCCAGGCTGGGGTAATAAAGAAATAAAATCGCAATCGCTGATTGGTTGCAGCGGTCGTGTGAATCCTCCTCAGAATGAGACTAGAGGACACTATAGTAAAAGCAGAGTCTGGGTGGTGAGTATAGGATGTTTTTTATTATCCCACTGACCATTGGCAATTACCTTTAAAGTATGGGGGCACCCTTAATATATTAACTGTGAGAGCCTCCGCTGCAGATTTTGCATTTGATTGCACATCGGGGCTGCCGCTCTCTGACCGTCACTTACCTCCAGTAGTTGGCTTAAGGCGGCAAAAGAGCTGAGCTCACTGAAGTCCATCAGAGAAGCTGCTAATGTGCGTAAGAAGCTGCCGTCTGTAGAACAGAGAATAGGAGAGTGTCGGCGAGTGTCGCGATAATGGCGATGAACGATGAGTGCGCTCTGATCCCTCACCTTTGATATTGCTCTGGAACAGCTGTGAAAAGATACCATTGGGAGCCAGCTGATGGAAAACACAGCGCAGGAACTGCTTGGCCACCCCTGCCACGTTCCCCGGGATCATCATACTGTGGACGAAGCACAGATGGACAATGAGATCACTATCAAGTTTAGAAGGAAAATGTTTTAATTTTTTCATGTATTTTTATATGTTTGTTCTTTGCATGTATCTGAGTTCCATTTTAAATTATGTATGTGTGCCTTCAGTAGCCTCTGTGTTGCCTTACATATCCCTGGCTGCTGAATGAGTTAACTGAGAACCCATCAGCGAACTTCTGCTGACATCGTTTGTAACTTGTTCATCTGTCATTTTTTGAGCTTCTCTCAGCTGATTTATGAGCACAAGTTGAATATGCAGGGAAACAAAGTGCCTGAGCAAAAATTTTAATGAAACCCAACTGCATGTATTTAAGACAAATAAATTGTCCCCAAAAGGTGGACAAACTCTTTAAGAGCCGGTTGCATACTGTTAATACCTTGCACCCAATAATAAAGGCGGTATGCAGTGAACTTCTGAGCTCCCCAAAGTGATGAGGGTCTTGTGTCTTTAATTTGAATGGAGCAATGTTTACAGGCGTCTGTGGCACTCATGGGGCGAGATAACCGCAATGAGTTGCAGATCATTAGGAGACAAGTACAAGTCTCCTCTCCTGACACTGACGTAATCATGGAGGTGAGTTACCGCCGCTTTTTAGTTGCCTTTTGTCACCCGGGTTAGAGATTGCTTTGTTGTCTCGGCTGCCAGTGACATTTACATCTACAAATCTTTCACTGTGACTTAATTAAAAGGATGAAATCATTGTTCTCATTAGTGTGAAACTCTACCGGGAGCCATTAATTATTGTTTTGTCATGTGACGTCCATAGCAAATCATAGTGCAGTAACAGAAGCTTTATTGAAGAACGCCGCTTCTGAGCAAAGATCAGCGCAGAAAAAACTAACATGATAGGAACTTTGCTTTACTTCTACGCTATTGAGTTACATGATTATTTCTCCTCCACTCACATCCCAAGCTAATTGCTCATGTCAGCAATGCATTGTGGGAGATGAGAAGACCGTTATAAAGTTAGAACTAAAAACACATGCCTGACAGCAGGGGTGGAGCTAAAACAGGTCACATGTCTGACAGCAGGGATGGAGCTAAAACAGGTCACGTCTTACAGCGGGGATAGAGCTAAAACAGGTCACATGTCTGACAGCGGGGATGGAGCTAAAACAGGTCACATGTCTTACAGCAGGGGTGGCGCTAAAGCATGTCACATGTCTGACAGCGGGGATAGAGCTAAAACAGGTCACATGTCTGACAGCGGGGATGGAGCTAAAACAGGTCACATGTCTTACAGCAGGGGTGGAGCTAAAGCATGTCACATGTCTGACAGCGGGGATAGAGCTAAAACAGGTCACATGTCTGACAGCGGGGATGGAGCTAAAACAGGTCACATGTCTTACAGCAGGGGTGGCGCTAAAGCATGTCACATGTCTGACAGCGGGGATAGAGCTAAAACAGGTCACATGTCTGACAGCGGGGATGGAGCTAAAACAGGTCACATGTCTTACAGCAGGGGTGGCGCTAAAGCATGTCACATGTCTGACAGCGGGGATAGAGCTAAAACAGGTCACATGTCTGACAGCGGGGATGGAGCTAAAACAGGTCACATGTCTTACAGCAGGGGTGGCGCTAAAGCATGTCACATGTCTGACAGCGGGGATAGAGCTAAAACAGGTCACATGTCTTACAGCGGGGATGGAGCTAAAACAGGTCACATGTCTTACAGCAGGGGTGGAGCTAAAGCATGTCACATGTCTGACAGCGGGGATAGAGCTAAAACAGGTCACATGTCTTACAGCGGGGATGGAGCTAAAACAGGTGACATGTCTGATAGCAGGGATGGAGCCAAAACAGGTGACGTCTTACAGCGGGGATAGAGCTAAAACAGGTCACATGTCTGACAGCGGGGATGGAGCTAAAACAGGTGACATGTCTGACAGCAGGGATGGAGCTAAAACAGGTCACATGTCTGACAGCAGGGATGGAGCTAAAACAGGTCACATGTCTGACAGCGGGGATAGAGCTAAAACAGGTCACATGTCTTACAGCGGGGATGGAGCTAAAACAGGTCACATGTCTTACAGCAGGGGTGGAGCTAAAGCATGTCACATGTCTGACAGCAGGGATAGAGCTAAAACAGGTCACATGTCTTACAGCGGGGATAGAGCTAAAACAGGTCACATGTCTTACAGCGGGGATGGAGCTAAAACAGGTCACATGTCTGACAGCGGGGATGGAGCTAAAACAGGTCACATGTCTTACAGCAGGGGTGGCGCTAAAGCATGTCACATGTCTGACAGCGGGGATAGAGCTAAAACAGGTCACATGTCTTACAGCGGGGATGGAGCTAAAACAGGTGACATGTCTGATAGCAGGGATGGAGCTAAAACAGGTGACGTCTTACAGCGGGGATAGAGCTAAAACAGGTCACATGTCTGACAGCGGGGCTGGAGCTAAAACAGGTGACATGTCTGACAGCAGGGATGGAGCTAAAACAGGTCACATGTCTGACAGCAGGGATGGAGCTAAAACAGGTCACATGTCTGACAGCGGGGATAGAGCTAAAACAGGTCACATGTCTTACAGCGGGGATGGAGCTAAAACAGGTCACATGTCTTACAGCAGGGGTGGAGCTAAAGCATGTCACATGTCTGACAGCGGGGATAGAGCTAAAACAGGTCACATGTCTTACAGCGGGGATAGAGCTAAAACAGGTCACATGTCTTACAGCGGGGATGGAGCTAAAACAGGTGACATGTCTGACAGCAGGGATGGAGCTAAAACAGGTGACGTCTTACAGCGGGGATAGAGCTAAAACAGGTCACATGTCTGACAGCGGGGATGGAGCTAAAACAGGTGACATGTCTAACAGCAGGGATGGAGCTAAAACAGGTGACGTCTTACAGCGGGGATAGAGCTAAAACAGGTCACATGTCTGACAGCGGGGATGGAGCTAAAACAGGTCACATGTCTTACAGCAGGGGTGGCGCTAAAGCATGTCACATGTCTGACAGCGGGGATAGAGCTAAAACAGGTCACATGTCTGACAGCGGGGATGGAGCTAAAACAGGTCACATGTCTTACAGCAGGGGTGGAGCTAAAGCATGTCACATGTCTGACAGCGGGGATAGAGCTAAAACAGGTCACATGTCTGACAGCGGGGATGGAGCTAAAACAGGTCACATGTCTTACAGCAGGGGTGGCGCTAAAGCATGTCACATGTCTGACAGCGGGGATAGAGCTAAAACAGGTCACATGTCTGACAGCGGGGATGGAGCTAAAACAGGTCACATGTCTTACAGCAGGGGTGGCGCTAAAGCATGTCACATGTCTGACAGCGGGGATAGAGCTAAAACAGGTCACATGTCTGACAGCGGGGATGGAGCTAAAACAGGTCACATGTCTTACAGCAGGGGTGGCGCTAAAGCATGTCACATGTCTGACAGCGGGGATAGAGCTAAAACAGGTCACATGTCTTACAGCGGGGATGGAGCTAAAACAGGTCACATGTCTTACAGCAGGGGTGGAGCTAAAGCATGTCACATGTCTGACAGCGGGGATAGAGCTAAAACAGGTCACATGTCTTACAGCGGGGATGGAGCTAAAACAGGTGACATGTCTGATAGCAGGGATGGAGCCAAAACAGGTGACGTCTTACAGCGGGGATAGAGCTAAAACAGGTCACATGTCTGACAGCGGGGATGGAGCTAAAACAGGTGACATGTCTGACAGCAGGGATGGAGCTAAAACAGGTCACATGTCTGACAGCAGGGATGGAGCTAAAACAGGTCACATGTCTGACAGCGGGGATAGAGCTAAAACAGGTCACATGTCTTACAGCGGGGATGGAGCTAAAACAGGTCACATGTCTTACAGCAGGGGTGGAGCTAAAGCATGTCACATGTCTGACAGCAGGGATAGAGCTAAAACAGGTCACATGTCTTACAGCGGGGATAGAGCTAAAACAGGTCACATGTCTTACAGCGGGGATGGAGCTAAAACAGGTCACATGTCTGACAGCGGGGATGGAGCTAAAACAGGTCACATGTCTTACAGCAGGGGTGGCGCTAAAGCATGTCACATGTCTGACAGCGGGGATAGAGCTAAAACAGGTCACATGTCTTACAGCGGGGATGGAGCTAAAACAGGTGACATGTCTGATAGCAGGGATGGAGCTAAAACAGGTGACGTCTTACAGCGGGGATAGAGCTAAAACAGGTCACATGTCTGACAGCGGGGCTGGAGCTAAAACAGGTGACATGTCTGACAGCAGGGATGGAGCTAAAACAGGTCACATGTCTGACAGCAGGGATGGAGCTAAAACAGGTCACATGTCTGACAGCGGGGATAGAGCTAAAACAGGTCACATGTCTTACAGCGGGGATGGAGCTAAAACAGGTCACATGTCTTACAGCAGGGGTGGAGCTAAAGCATGTCACATGTCTGACAGCGGGGATAGAGCTAAAACAGGTCACATGTCTTACAGCGGGGATAGAGCTAAAACAGGTCACATGTCTTACAGCGGGGATGGAGCTAAAACAGGTGACATGTCTGACAGCAGGGATGGAGCTAAAACAGGTGACGTCTTACAGCGGGGATAGAGCTAAAACAGGTCACATGTCTGACAGCGGGGATGGAGCTAAAACAGGTGACATGTCTAACAGCAGGGATGGAGCTAAAACAGGTGACGTCTTACAGCGGGGATAGAGCTAAAACAGGTCACATGTCTGACAGCGGGGATGGAGCTAAAACAGGTCACATGTCTTACAGCAGGGGTGGCGCTAAAGCATGTCACATGTCTGACAGCGGGGATAGAGCTAAAACAGGTCACATGTCTTACAGCGGGGATGGAGCTAAAACAGGTCACATGTCTTACAGCAGGGGTGGAGCTAAAGCATGTCACATGTCTGACAGCGGGGATAGAGCTTAAACAGGTCACATGTCTGACAGCAGGGGTGGAGCTAAAACAGGTCACATGTCTGGCAGCAGGGGTGGAGCTAAAACAGGTCACATGTCTGACAGCCGGGGATAGAGCTTAAACAGGTCACATGTCTTACAGTTATAGTTATAAGCTGCCCGCCAATCAGAGGATGGCAGTTGACATCAGCGCACACGTCGCCGGAGAATGACGTCATTGTCATTCGCCGGCGAGTGCGCGCCTGGGCTGCGTTGAAGAAGCATCGCCGCAGGAGTGCAGCCAGGTAAGGAGAAAGTTTTTTTTTTTTTTTAATTGAAAGAGGCAAGCCCGGGGCAGAATGGGAGACATGGGGGCATGATGGAAGACACGGGGGCAGGATGGGAGACACGGAGGGGAACAATGGAGACACAGGAGGAAGAATTGAGATATAGGGGGAAGAATGGAGAAACGGGGAAGTATGGAGACACAGTGGGCAAAATGTTTATACAGGGGGAAGAATAGACACACAGGGGCAGAATGGAGACAAGGGGAAGAATGTAGATACAGGGGGAAGAATGGAGATACAGGGGGAAGAATGTAGACACAGGGGGAAGAATGGAGTTACAGGGGGCAGGATGTAGACACAAGGGGCAGGATGGCAGACACAGGGAGTAGGATGAGAGACACAAGGGGTAGGATGGGAGACAAGGAGGCAGGATGAGAGACACCGGACAGGATGGGAGACACAAGGGGCAGGATGGGAGACACAAGGGGCAGGATGGGAGACATGAGGCAGGATGGGAGACACGGGGGGCAGGATGGGAGACACGGGGATAGGATGGGCGACACAAGGGGCAGGATGGGAGACACAAGGGGCAGGATGGGAGACATGGGGGCACGATGGGAGAGACAGGGAAGGGTGGGAGACACGGGCAGGATGGGAGACACGGCAGCAGGATGGGAGACACGAGGGCGGGATGGGAGACACGGGACAGGATGGGAGAGACGGAGGTTCAGTTAAACTCTATTGTCGTGTGGGCCCAGACCCGCACAGCAATAGTTAAAAGCTGCCAGCCAATCGGAGGATGGCAGCTGACATCAGCCCGCATGTCACCGGCGTATGGAGTCATACGGGGGGAACAATGGAAACACGGGGGAACAATGGATACACAGGGGGAAGAATGGAGAAACAGGGGTAAGTATGGAGACACAGTGGGCAGAATGTTTATACAGGGGGAAGAATGGACACAAAGGGGGCCCAGACCCGCACAGCAATAGTTAAAAGCTGCCAGCCAATCGGAGGATGGCAGCTGACATCAGCCCGCATGTCACCGGCGTATGGAGTCATACGGGGGGAACAATGGAAACACGGGGGAACAATGGATACACAGGGGGAAGAATGGAGAAACAGGGGTAAGAATGGAGATACAGGGGGAGAATGGAGATACAAGGGGGAAGAATGGAGATACAGGGGGAAGAATGGAGATACAAGGGGCAGGATGGAGATACAGGGGGAAGAATGGAGACACAGGGGCAGAAGGGATACACAAGGGGAAGAATGGAGATACAGGGGGAAGAATGGAGATACAAGGGGCAAGATGGAGATACAGGGGGAAGAATGGAGACACAGGGAAGAATGGAGATACAGGGGGAGAATGGAAATACAGGGGGAAGAATGGAGACACAAGGGGAAGAATGGAGATACAGGGGGCAGGATGAAGACACAGGGGGTAGGATGGCAGACAGGGAGCAGGATGGGAGACACAGGGGGCAGGATGGGAGACACGGGGGCAGGATGAGAGGCAGGGGGCAGGATGGGAGACACAAGGGGCAGGATGGGAGACACGTGGGCAGGATGGGAGACACGGGGCAGGATGGGAGACACGGGGGCAGAATGGGAGACACGGGGGCAGGATATGAGACACAAGGGGCAGGATGGGAGACACAGGGCAGGATGAGAGGCACAGGGGAAAAAATGGGAGACACATAGGGCAGGATGGGAGACACAGGGGGCAGGATGGGAGGCACAGAGGGCAGGATGGGAGACACAGGGGGCAGGATGGGAGACACAGGGGGCAGGATGGGAGACAGGGGGCAGGATGAGAGGCAAGGGGCAGGATGGGAGATACGGGGGCAGGATGGGAGACACGGGGGCAGAATGGGAGACACGGGGCAGGATGGGAGACACGGGACAGGATGAGAGACACAAGGGGCAGGATGGAAGACACAAGGGGCAGGATGGGAGACACAAGGGGCAGGATGGGAGACATGGGGGCAGGATGGGAGACATGGGGGCAGGATGGGAGACACGGGGAAGGATGGGAGACACAGGGGGCAGGATGGAGACAGATGGGGCAGGATGGAGACACATGGTGCGTCAGGTAAGAAGAATGTTTTTTTATTTTTATTGAAAGCGGCTAGCTGCAATATTTTTCGACAGCAGGATGGAGACGGGGCAGGATGGAGACACAGGGGGGCAGGATGGAGACACAGGGGGCAGGATAGAGACAGATGGGGCAGGATTATGGGGCAAGATGGAAACAGATAGGGCAGGATGGAGACAGATGATGCAGGATCATGGGGCAGGATGGAGACAGATAGGCAGGATCATGGGGCAGGATGGAAACAGTTGGGGCAGGTTCACGTGACAGATGGGGCAGGATCACGGGACAGATGGAGCAGGATCACAGGACAGATGTGGCAGGATCACGGGACAGATGGGGTAGGAGTAGTGGACAGATGGGGCATGATCACGGAACAGATGGGGCAGGATCACGGGACAGATGGGGCAGGATCGCACATCACATGGGACAGAATGGATACTCATAAGGGCAGGATGGGAGAACATATGAGGGCAGGATGGGAGAACATATGGGGCCAGGATGGGAGAACATATGGGGCCAGGATGGGAGACCATATGGCTGGAGCCAGGAATGAGACAGACGGAGACCAGGATGGGGGATATTATTACCATAAGGGCTAATTAAGGGATATTATTACTGCAGTGATGTATTTATTTTATTTTTTGAGGATATTGTTTTAAATGTGGGAGGCAGTCCTGTTACTGTGCAGAGAGACACTATGTCATCTTTTTCTCTTCAACTGGTGTAGTTGAGAAGTTGGGGTTTTATTGGTTACCATGTGGTGGTAATATGTGATCTGGACATGGTGCGGTGGTATTTGCCCCTTGTATGTGAAATTGTTTGGTCACTGTAATGGTAACATGTGGTCTGGACATGGTGTGGCGGTATTTGTTCCTTGTATGTGGTATTATAGGTGTCTATGTGGTGGTAATATGGTGTCTGGTCATGGTGCGGTGGAATTTGTCCCTTGTATATGATATTATTGGTTATTTTAAAAATAGAAAAATAAATACAAATATACCTAAATTGTATTGGATATTTTAACAAATGATTAATAGGTTAGAGTAGAGTAGAGCCCGGCCAAAAGAGTCTACCTTGTCATGGTGGCGGCTTAAATTATCTTTTGGCCAAAACAAAAGCTGCTTTCTATATGTGTGATCTGGGGATGGGAACTGTGTGTCACGGTCCGGTTCGGCGCCTCCTATCTTCATCAGATGACGTCCTCTTCTTGTCTTCATGCTGCGGCTCCGGCGCAGGCGTACTTTGTCCTCCCTGTTGAGGGCAGAGCAAAGTACTGCAGTGCGCAGGCGCTGGGAAAGGTCAGAGAGGCCCGACGCCTGCGCACTGCAGTACTTTGCTCTGCCCTCAACAGACAAAGTACGCCTGCGCCGAATCCGCAGCGTGAGGACAAGAAGAGGACGTCATCGTAAGAAGATGGGAGGCCCCGGACCATACTGCGACACCCATCGTATTGGGACCGCCCCTGGGTGAGTATAATCTAACCTCTTTTTCTCATCTTTCAGGATACATTGGGGGCTTATCTACAACATTACAGAATGCTGTAGATAAGCCCCTGATGCTGGTGGGCTTAGCTCACCTTCGATTTTGGGGGTGACAGGTTCCCTTTAATTTTAATATCTGTAGTGCAGGGGTTACTGCCATACAACTGGATTTTAGTGGTTCTGACCCCTCCAGGCTGATTCAGTGTTCAGCGGTATCTGTAGGTCTGAACACTCCTCTGTATAATCAGGCAGAGTGACTGATGAATGCTCTGTGCAATTATTAACCCCTTCATGACCTTGCGTTTCGTTCTTCCTTCCTTTCTTCCAAGAGTCATAACTTTTTTATTTTTCAGTCAATATTGCCATATGAGGGCTTGTTTTTTTCAGGACGAGTTGTTCTTTTGAGTGGAGCTGTTGATTTTACTGTACAGGAAACTGCGCTAAAAATTTCAAGTGCAAAATCAGTGCAATTCCAAAATTGTTTTTTTTTTATTTACCTTGTTCACTGTATGGTAAAACTCACTTGGCACTTGAATAAAATATACACGTTTGCTAAAAAAATAATATATATCTCTTATGCTGCCATTTTCCAACCAGTAGTTTTTTTATTTTTTGGGATCTGTGGCTGTGTAAGTGCTTATTTTTTGTGCCCTGTGCTGGAGTTTTCATTGCTACCAATTTGGGGGTAGATACAATGTGCTGATCGTCTCTTATTGCATTTTAATGCAATGTTGCGGAGGTGAAAAAACCCTATTTCTGGCTTTTCTAATTTTTTTCTCGTTATTCCTTTTTTACGGATCAGATTGTTTTTAAAATTTTGATAGATCTAACTATTCTTAAAGCTATAAGACCAAATATGTGTATTTTTCATATATTTTTTTAAATTGTATTATTTTCAATGGAACAAAATGGGAGTGATTTAAACTTGTGTTTTAAAAAAAAAACTACTTTTTTCATGCTTTTTACTGACCTCAATAGTCCCCATAGGAAACGTGAAGCTGCGATCGCCAGATCGAATGTGCTACACATAGCAGGGCTTCTGCAGATCCCCGTTTTCATGACAACCCATCGGCGCCCCGCGATCAAGTGACAGGACTGCTGATGGGCAGGGATTTGTGATGTGATGCTGGCTGTCGCTTGTTAAATCCCGCTGTCAGTGATTGACAGCAAGATTTAACTGGTTTAATAGCCACTGGTGAACAACTCAATCCCACCAATGGTTGTTAGAGGCACTTGGCGGCTGATTAAATCAGCCATCAATTGTGGTAAAAAATGTGGGCTATGCCCATATCAAAGGCAGGGACAAGATCTTTACATCAAAGGTCGTGAAGAGGTTAATGGGATGCTTTTCATAAATAGGGGCTGCTGCACATAGAGGGAACAGTGTCACAGACACTTGGGACTCTCACTGAGCAAATGCGTTTGCATATAAACTGAAAAAGATGCTGAATAATTTTACCTCTCTGCCTGGTTAGAGAAGCTGGTGCTGCAAGCCAACCTAGGAGAGAAGAAATTGGGCCATTAATGAAGCCACACAGACCCACTACGCTCCACAGTGGTGGCTCTAGAAGGCACTGACCTCCCGACAGACTGCATGATATCAAGCAGCAGGGGTGCAGCCAAATCTGGGCTCAAGTGTATGAATGTCAGGAGAACCACGATCGCCAGGCCCAGGGTCTCTTCATCATATTCCTCCAGGATAGCCCCACAGTCATGACACCTGCAACGATACACCTCTTCGATGATACCTGGGGGCTGCAGGTCGCTTACGTCGGCCCTGTTTACAGTTAGGCACTTACTTGTCAGACATAACCGTAGGCTGCTCATCAGAAAAGTCTTCGGGTGCTGGGACAAACATGCTGACAATGCTGGGAGCGGACAGGAGGCTGGACTTGGTGGCTCCTAAAAAGAAAAAAAAAATAATGTGCTACTACACAGAAAAAAGGAATTTGGAGAGGAATATATCATGTGCCTGACAATCCCCAATGCTGGGCAATGTAGATCCATGTCCTCTGGGGGGGGAGCATAAAGCACAGCAGGTTAATAAAGCATGTTGGCGGACCCCATTGCCAGTCCAAATGTCACACACACCGTCTTTGTTCATTACATATCACTCACCTATCTGAATATAAGGAATGCTTGTCCTTCCCATCGACACTTCTGAGATGCTTCCTAACACTTCATGTGCTGCTTTAGGATCATCTAAAGAACAAAAAGTGATCGCAGATTAATTACTGTTAATCATTTTCACGCAAGAGAAAAACAAAAAATGACTACCTACAAGTAGAAACTGTCATGATCAAAGACATTTACACCAGTCAGGTCTGAAAGGGTTAATCTATTACTTTTCTGCAGAATGTAAGAACAAAAAACTACTTGTGGCTTCCTATGCTCCTCACACACATTAGTGCTTATTTTCTATAATAAAGAGGCAGCCGAGTACTGCCAATGTACTATTACATCCTGTATTATACTCCAGAGCTGCACTCGCTATTCTGTTGATGCAGTCACTGTGTACATACATTACATTACTGATCCTGAGTTACATCCTATATTATACTCCAGAGCTGCACTCACTATTCTGCAGGTGCAGTCACTGTGTACATACATTTCATTACTGATCCTGTATTATACAGGATGTATCGCCGGATTATTAATGTAATGTATGTACACAGTGACTGCACCAGCAGAATAGTGAGTGCAGCTCTGGAGTATAATATAGGATGTAACTCAGGATCAGTAATGTAATGTATGTACACAGTGACTGCACCAGCAGAATAGTGAGTGCAGCTCTGGAGTATAATACAGGATGTAACTCAGGATCAGTGCAGGATAAGTAATGTAATGTATGTACACAGTGACTGCACCAGCAGAATAGTGAGTGCAGCTCTGGAGTATAATACAGGATGGAACTCAGGATCAGTAATGTAATGTATGTACGCAGTGGCTACATCAGCAGAATAGTGAGTGCAGCTCTGGAGTATAATACAGGATGCAAATCAGGATCAGTAATGTAATGTATGTACACAGTGACTGCACCAGCAGAATAGTGAGTACAGCTCTGGAGTATAATACAGGATGTAACTCAGGATCAGTAATGTAATGTATGTACACAGTGACTGCACCAGCAGAATAGTGAGTACAGCTCTGGAGTATAATACAGGATGAAACTCAGGATCAGTAATGCAATGTATGTACACAGTGGCTGCACCAGCAGAATAGTGAGTGCAGCTCTGGAGTATAATACAGGATGTAACTCAGGATCAGTAATGTAATGTATGTACATAGTTACTGTACCAGCAGAATAGTGAGTGCAGCTCTGGGGTATAATACGGGATGTAACTCAAGATCAGTACAGGTCAAGTAATGTAATGTATGTACACAGTGACTGCACCATTAGAATAGTAAGTGCAGCTCTGGAGTATTATTCAAGATGTAACTCAGGATCAGTACAGGATAACTAAGGTAATGTTCGTACACAGTGACTTCCCCAGCAGAATAGTGAGTGCAGCTCTGGAGTATAATACAGGATGTAACTCAGGGTCAGTACAGGATCAGTACTCTAATGTATGTACACAGTGACTGCACCTGCAGAATAGTGAGTGCAGCTCTGGAGTATAATACAGGATGTAACTCAGGATCAGTAATGTAATGTATGTACACAGTGACTGCACCAGCAGAATAGTGAGTGCAGCTCTGGAGTATAATATAGGATGTAACTCAGGATCAGTAATGTAATGTATGTACACAGTGACTGCACCAGCAGAATAGTGAGTGCAGCTCTGGAGTATAATACAGGATGTAACTCAGAATCAGTGCAGGATAAGTAATGTAATGTATATACACAGTGACTTCACCAGCAGAATAGTGAGTGCAGCTCTGGAGTATAATACAGGATGTAACTCAGGGTCAGTACAGGATCAGTACTGTAATGTATGTACACAGTGACTGCACCTGCAGAATAGTGAGTGCAGCTCTGGAGTATAATACAGGATGTAACTCAGGATCAGTAATGTAATGTATGTACACAGTGACTGCACCAGCAGAATAGTGAGTGCAGCTCTGGAGTATAATATAGGATGTAACTCAGGATCAGTAATGTAATGTATGTACACAGTGACTGCACCAGCAGAATAGTGAGTGCAGCTCTGGAGTATAATACAGGATGTAACTCAGAATCAGTGCAGGATAAGTAATGTAATGTATATACACAGTGACTGCACCAGCAGAATAGTGAGTGCAGCTCATAGTGAGTACAGCTCTGGAGTATAATACAGGATGGAACTCAGGATCAGTAATGCAATGTATGTACACAGTGGCTGCACCAGCAGAATAGTGAGTGCAGCTCTGGAGTATAATACAGGATGTAACTCAGGATCAGTAATGTAATGTATGTACATAGTTACTGCACCAGCAGAATAGTGAGTGCAGCTCTGGGGTATAATACGGGATGTAACTCAAGATCAGTACAGGTCAAGTAATGTAATGTATGTGCACAGTGACTGCATCATTAGAATAGTAAGTGCAGCTCTGGAGTATTATTCAAGATGTAACTCAGGATCAGTACAGGATAACTAAGGTAATGTTCGTACACAGTGACTTCACCAGCAGAATAGTGAGTGCAGCTCTGGAGTATAATACAGGATGTAACTCAGGGTCAGTACAGGATCAGTACTGTAATGTATGTACACAGTGACTGCACCTGCAGAATAGTGAGTGCAGCTCTGGAGTATAATACAGGATGTAACTCAGGATCAGTAATGTAATGTATGTACACAGTGACTGCACCAGCAGAATAGTGAGTGCAGCTCTGGAGTATAATATAGGATGTAACTCAGGATCAGTAATGTAATGTATGTACACAGTGACTGCACCAGCAGAATAGTGAGTGCAGCTCTGGAGTACAATACAGGATGTAACTCAGGATCAGTACAGGATCAGTACTGTAATGTATGTACACAGTGACTGCACCTGCAGAATAGTGAGTGCAGATCTGGGGTATAATGCAGGATGCAACTCAGGATCAGTAAAGGATCAGTACTGTAATGTATGTACACAGTGAATGCACCTGCAGAATAGTGAGTGCAGCTCTGGGGTATAATGCAGGATGTAACTCAGGATCAGTAATGTAATGTATGTACACAGTGAATGCACCTGCAGAATAGTGAATGCAGCTCTGGGGTATAATGCAGGATGTAACGCAGGATCAGTAATGTAATGTATGTACATAGTGACTGTAGCAGCAGAATAGTGAGTGTAGCTCTGGGGTATAATACAGGAGGTAACTCAGGATCAGTACAGGATAAGTAATGTAATGTATGCACACAGTGACTACTAGCAAATATGCAAATTGCCCCTTCAGAGAAAAAGAGAACTACTAGCAAATAGTGAGTTCAACTCTTGAGTATAATACAGGATTAGTAATGTATTTACAACAACCTTTCATGACATCTCAATACAAGCTGTAAATTATTGAGCTGGATTCAGAACTTTATATACCATTTCTATAACACATTAACAGCACACAGCGATTTATGGAAATGGTGCTGTAATTATAAAGCAGGTTTTCATCCATAGTATCCCCCCTTTTTGTAGCGCACACTGTCCTTGTTGGAGGATTGTGCCCTTTTTGCATTGCACACAAGGTATCCCGTGTATCGGACGTATGTGTGATGGGTGGTCATGAACAAGGTGAGTTGGTCTTCACCTACCCGGGTCCCAGGTACTGATGTGGGGTGCACAGGATTGGTGATCGAGCTGCCTCTTCAGGAGCTGGGCCATAGTAAGCGCACCAACAGAGCCCCTTTTCATTTGCCTATATTGCGCTTTGTGGACATAAATATATTACGATATATTAGGAAGGAGCAGCTGTTCCGGAATTACAGATGCTCCACAATTGTGGCTCCCTACTGCACAGACCCCCACTTCTTGCTATGAATATCCTCATATATATCTGCTAGAAAAATAAACCACACCCCCTGCATTTCCAAGCTTCGCCCAGCTCTGACCCTCTTTTTTTGCAGGGGACCCATGAGTTGTTTCGCTGCACAAATATCACAAACAGACACATATGGATATGGTCTTTTGGACCAGTCTTTGCACGTAGCGGGATCTCTAGCTGAATTTACAGAACGCTTTACAATAATACAATTTTTCTTCCATCCTTTTATTATTTTCAAGATCTCTGCTTGCTTTTGGGAATGGGAACACTCTTAATTACATCCAGTGAGCGAAAACCAGCCCTGACGGTAATACTTCTCAGTAAAGCCAACAGTATCTATGCCAGACAGGGTGCCAATCATGGCAGAGATTGGGCATGCTATTAGCAAAGTCACCATGACTAGTCACCACTGCATCTCTGCCCAGATGACATCTGAGAGCTACATGTAGCACTTTTATATCTCACACTCCCAATTCTGTGAGCTTCTACATGAATTCCAGGAGCGTGAATCTTCCTTATATCACTACATACATGTACACGACCTACTTGCGAGTGATGAGCGACTACTGGGCTCAGGAACACCGGCCTCCAAGGTGGGAGCAGAAGACGATTCCCGAGGCAATATTGACAGCGCTTTAGTATCAGTCTCTGGAAAAATGACAGATAAGGGAAATGTCAGTCCTGAGCTGTGTCCAACAGTCTGGTTACTATGGAACATTGTATAACAGCAAGTCTATAACCCTGAAACAATGTGATTTTTCTTGGAGTTGTGTCATAGTTGTGTGAGGGTTTGTTTTTTACAGGATAACTTGACTTGACTTGACTTGTCATTCTCATTGGCACCTTTTTGCAATGCTTCTGACTTTATGATCAGCTTTAATTCCATTTCTTGGAGTAAATCAGAATGTGCATTCTTTAGCTTTATGGTGTTTATTGTGCAGAATAAATTAAGAGTGTTCAGGTTATTGTAGAGCTAATAGCAATTATATATATATTTTTTCAAATGTTTTTAACAATTTTTTTCTAGTTCCATAATACAATAATACACAAAATGTTTGCTACATTGTGCAGCCTTTTTGGCCCCACTCCAAAGAACTGGGCCTGATACAATGCATCCAAGGGTCCATAGACATTAAATGAATGTGGGCCGAACCCACTGACTATGGTGGGACCAGACTACCATGTGATATGCATGGGGGCTTTCCAACTCTCCATCCAACAGTTATCAGGATCAGGAAGATAAAAATTAAATGCCCGACCCTTTTTGTTTTCAGAGGACAGTTGCTAACACACTAGAAATCCCACTGAAAAGACAAGCCGAGTGTTCGTGCGTGGCGGGAGATGGGACGAATGGCGGTCAGATGCCTATCCCATGGGTAGGGTTTGTCTGCTTTCTATTAGGACTGTACCTGTGTCTTTCTGCTCTCCCAGCTTGTCCAGGATGTTGAAGGTGATGTCCAGGTATTCCCTCTGGATCGCACTGACCGCTATCTTTCTTTGCTTGCGTTGTCTGGGGACTATCTGTATCTTAAACTCTTCTGTCTCTTCCTTCTGTTCAGCATTTTGCTCCGGGTCAGACTCTGTACCGGCATCAGGTTTCTCACTGTCCGTATGGTTTTCGCCATCCTCTGGAACGTTGAGTTGGACACTTTTGACGGGAGATTTATTTTCTTCCACGGCGTCCTCCTCATTGTCATCCAGAGACGTGTCGGCAAGAGCACAGGACTTGCGTAGCTGGTCCCTCTTCTGCTTCAGGGTGAGGGGGCTCCCAGTGGACACTTCTAGGATATCTTCTGGTTTTGCAAAGGCTTTTTGATCTTCTGCACCTTGGGAAGGGATTTCTTCTATTTGTAAGTCCGGACTGTAGCAGAAATCATCAGAAGTGAAGGTTTTCGAGCAATCCTCGATGCTCACTTGGACCAGCGGTGTCATGCTGAGGCTAAGCACGGACGAACTGATGGGAGTTGAAGTAGCCGACACCATAATGCTTCCACTGTTGATGAGCTGGAATTCTTCATCATCGCTCTCCACAATTCTCAAGGGCGGCAGAGGCTCGAACACCAAAGAGTCGCTGTCAGAGGTGGATAATATGGACTGTTTCTCGGGACCTGAGGTGGAGTCTGAAGATAAATCTATCAGGTCCAGGTCTTCTTTCGGAGAAGGCGGCTTCACCGGAGAATCTACCTTCACCTCAAAGGTCTCCATGCAACTCAACCTCACCTCTGGAATAACAGGTCTCCGGACTTCATGACCGCTGTCTCGTTCCATAGGGTTTTCGTTGGAGTCTCCAATATCAGCCTTGTTGGAGGAGTTCTGACGGGACTGAGCGTAGTCGTTCATCTTCTGGCTGTGACTGAGGTCACACCGGTCTATGCAGGACTTCCGCCGATGCTCATCCAAGGTGAATAGCAAGGAGTCCGTATTGCCAATGTCTAAGGACTTCTGCTTAAGGGAGCGTAGCCGCTTCTTCTGAATGGTGTCTTCTCTTACACAGCGCAGAATACTGTCTCCGGATTCTCTGTATTCAGCCAGTTCTATTTCACCTAGATAAAAAGCCATAAATAAGTAGAAAATACCCTACAATGCTGCATCCTATAAAACACTTGATGCCAGTTTGAGCCTAAACAAACACATTTTTTTCCTGGTGCAACAACCACAGCCCCCTCCCCCCCCATTACTCCTGGCTTATCTGTCCCTGTGGTAGGTCAAATGTAGGAAAACCCTCTTGGATCCAGATTTCTACAAGACTGCTGCCCCAATTCAGATACACTAAGGTCACAGATATCAATGGGAAGTGGACATTTCCTCTGACAGTGAAAATATGGTGGCTTCTGCTCAGGGGTTTGTGAGTTGTACCAACCACTAGGAGAAAAGAAATGAATAGAAAGATGTTCATATTGCTCCTACTTCTCTGTCCGCTCATGTCCACCGGTTGATATTTCACCATCTTGCTCCCTCCGATCCTCTTCAGGCGAGCAAAGAAAGTCTGGGACTCCTTGTTACAGGCTCCTGTGGGCGTTTCGTGGATGTCGGATTCATCAAAGACACTGTCTTCCTCTGCTAGGGATGTGAGAAAATCAGTCTAAGCTGGGAGAGCTGGGTGACAAGCAACATGGACAACATTACAGCTTCCAAACTGATCACCACCCAGCTTTCCCAGAACCCCGGTCAGTGAATGTGTGGAGTTACAGAGTGATAAAGGATCAGGGGACTATGACGAGCAGCAGCTCCTGTGGAGGGTAATGGTGGACCCGTTCCCATCAGCAGTCACCTTTCTCCTTCTCGCTGTACCGGCTGATGTTGCTGTTGTCGCTGTACAGCGGGCCGGCTGTCGCATGCGGTTTGCAGCTGTGATACTGAGCGTTCAGCGTGTTCACCGTGATGTGGATGAGATGTAACACAATCTTCCCCAGATCGGCTTCTCGGTACGGATACTGCTCCAAAACAGAACAGAAATCATTCTGCAACTCTTGAATATACTGCCATAGTGTATTCAATATCTCTGCTGTCAATGACTGGATCCTAACCATGTGGTGCTCACACAGTTACTTTGTTACCATGCACAAGCATAGACAATCCTCTGTGACCAGTCAGACCTAGGGTAGAGCCTAACGGTGAGGCCGGCTGCATGCACTGTCGCGCCGTCTACTCTATATCTCCCGTGACATCCTGTTTCAGTTACCTGACAGCTGCAGCCAATCACAGGCAATCAGATGACCAAACAGGATGTCATTGCTTCCTGTCCTGAGACCACCGGAGGGGCCCAAATGACAGCAATCAGAGATGTTGAATTTATGAAACATTATTTAATCACAGCGAGAAACAGGATAGAAAACATTCACTGCCACATCGACCTCATCATTCTCTGCTGGGGAACTACAAGTGCCATAGTGCCTCCACATGGTCTGGGTGCTGTACATCCCATCAGCAGTGACTGCCTGGACGGATCTGCCCATCATTAGCTGATTTATTAATGTATTCCCCATGGTCCATGGCGAATTGTCTCACCTGGCAAGAGCCGACGGTTCTGTGACAGCTGACAGACAGTCGGAGCACTATGTGTCACCAGAAATGACAGACATATGGAATAAAGGTGACCCAGGTCTGGTTATTTCCATATTCAGCCGCCGTATGAAGGAGAGGTCTGCATATTAATGGGCTACTTGTATAAACCAAGACAAACTCAGGGGACTGCTGAAAGACCCCACAGTCTGCCGCTGACAGCACAGGGACCATACAGCAGGAATGTATTAATATGGATCCAAGTGTGTAAGAACATAGTGTTTGATTAAATCAATTGAAACCGAGTAAATACTTTACACTTCGGCACTGCTCCATTAGCGCACAATTATGGTCTAATAAAGGCTGAGGTAGTATTAAAGGGGTTGTTCAGTGCCGTTCACTTCTGATGATGTTATGACCCCACATACCTGAGAAGCATGCATGTTTGTCCTGTACATCAGATTAGGACATGTGCACAATCCCTGGAAATCATGTACAAGATTCGGTAGATATGTGTGGTGGTAACATCATCGGCACCGTATACCTCCAATGCAGTAGTGAGCAGCACTGGACACCCCCTTTAAGTCCACCTCCTCAGAGGCTCCACACTTTATACTGCAGCTCTGCTTCTTCTGATCAGCTACTGTGTATAAGGACAAACTCAGCAGAAAGTCAGTGAGTGGAAATGACCACCATACCTTATAGAGGATGACGAGGAGCGCTTTCAGCCACATCTGCCGGATGTGCGGCCTCAGAGACCAGAGCGAGCAGCGCGGGGGTTGCTGGAAGTAATGCCTGAGCTGGGGGCACGTGCAGTATTTCAGGACTTGAACAACGAGAGGCAGAAGATGCTTCCCCAAGTTGATGTTATAATCCATCACCTACAACACAAGCAGCATCACCGATCAGACACCAGAAATATACGCACCGTCCACATATAAGTCTAGGGGTTGTGATGCACTGCTATATGCCGTCACCCAGCTTTCTCCAGACCCTGAAAACTACAGCTGTCTGTGTGTCAGTGTTCACTGTACCTCACTTTTGATACAGGAAAGAAATATATCTTGGTACCGTGTTAGCCAGTGGATAGAAAAATATTTAGAATTGAGAGTCCTCAGTGGTTGATACCTTTTAATGGCTAACTGAAAAGATGGTAACAAATTGCAAGCTTTCGAAAGCTTGCAATTTGTTACCATCTTTTCAGTTAGCCATTAAAAGGTATCAACCACTGAGGACTCTCAATTCTAAATATTTCACTGTACCTCAGGCATTACATTCACGAACCAATAGATTTAACACTTCTATAGTTATTGCTTTTACAGAAAGGGGGCAAAGGTGGCTCTTAGGGGCCCCGTGGAGAAGAACGAGTGTTCATTAGCCGGCCATGTGGTCTGATAGTGAATAAACTCTTCATTTCCGCTGTTAATGGAGGGAAGCTCTAGTTGTCATTAAAAATCATGTATAATTATCTTAACCCGTCTTCCCCCGGAAGTCAGTCACGGTAAATTATGCGATATGCGATAATTTTAATCATGAGAAAGGAAATTCCAAAACTTAGAATGAATTTAAGATTAATAAAACTTGGCCTCGTTTCCGCAGACTGTGAGAATTTAGCAATGACCGATAAAGCAGGGGCATTTATGGAAAAGGTGAAACAGGAGGCTGGATTCACACACGACCATGTTGTGCCAGAGGTTTATATACTGTAGGATCTGTATTATTGCTGCTACTCCTAGGCTGGACTGCGAGTCTCCACACCTGAACCTAAAGCCTCTATATACCTACCGTACAGTGGGAAAAAAAAGTATGTAGTCAGCCACGTATGCAAGTTATCCCTCTTAAAAAAATAAGAGTCAAAATGAGAAAACAAATCCAGAAAATCACCTTGTCTGATTTGGCAAGATTTATTTTGCAAATTATGATGGAAAATAAGTATTTGGTCACCTAAAAACATGCAAGATTTCTGGCTCTCACAGACCTTTAACTTCTTCTTTAAAGGTACCTTCACACTGAATGATATCGCTAGCGATCCGTGACGTTGCAGCGTCCTGGCTAGCGATATCGTTCAGTTTGACAGGCAACAGCGATCAGGATCCTGCTGTGACATCGTTGGTCGGCACAGAAAGTCCAGAACTTTATTTCGTCGCTGGACTCCCGCAGACATCACTGAATCGGCGTGTGTGACGCCTATTCAGCGATGTCTTCACTGGTAACCAGGGTAAACATCGGGTTACTAAGCGCAGGGCAGCGCTTAGTAACCCGATGTTTACCCTGGTTACCAGCATAAACGTAAAAAAAAACAAACACTACATACTTACATTCCGGTGTCTGTCCCCCGGCTGTGCTTTCCGGCTGGCGCTCACAGTAAGTGCACAGCGCCGGGGGACAGACACCGGAAGGTAAGTATGTAGTGTTTTTTTTTTTTTTTTACGTTTACGCTGGTAACCAGGGTAAACATCGGGTTACTAAGCGCGGCCCTGCACTTAGTAACCCGATGTTTACCCTGGTTACCCGGGGACGGCATCGTTGGTCGCTGGAGAGCTGTCTGTGTGACAGCTCTCCAGCGACCACACAGCGACGCTGCAGCGATCGGGATCGTTGTCTAGATCGCTGAAGCATCACTAAATGTGACGGTACCTTAGGAAGGTGAGCAAAATTCCCAAAACCACACGGGGGGACCAAGTGAATGACCTGCATAGAGCTGGGACCACCGTAACAAAGGCTACCATCAGTAACACACTACGCCGCCAGGGACTCAGAGAATGCCAAGAGTGTGCAAAGCAGCCATCAAAGCAAAAGGTGGCTACTTTGAAGAACCTAGAATATAAGACATAATTTCAGTTTCACACTTTTTTGTTAAGTATATAATTCCACATGTGTTAATTCATAATTTTGATGCCTTCAGTGTGAATGTACGATTTTCATAGTCATGAAATTACAGAAAAATCTTTAAATGAGAAGGTGTGTCCAAACTTTTGGTCTGTACTGTATATCGTGAGATTTTGAGTGCAAACCTCCTTACATCAGCAAGGGCATTGAAGATGAAACGTGGATGGATCTTTCAGCATGATAATGATCCCAAGCACACGCCAGGGCAATGAAGGAGTGGCTTCGTAAGAGGCATATGAAGGTCCTGGAGTGGCCTAGCCAGTCTCCAGATCTCAACCCCATAGAAAACCTTTGAAGAAAGTTGAAAGTCTGCTTTGCCCAGCGACAGGCCCAAAACATCACTGCTCTAGAGGAGATCTGCATGGAGGAATAGGCCAACATACCACCAACAGTGTGTGGCAACCTTGTGAAGACTTACAGAAAACGTTTGACCACTGTCATTGCCAACAAAGGATATATAACAAAATATTGAGATGAACTTTTGTTAATGACCAAATACTTATTTTCAACCATAATTTGCAAAACAAATCTTGCCAAATCAGACAAGGTGATTTTCTGGATTTGTTTTCTCATTTTGACTCTCATAGTTGTGGTCTACCTGTTTACATGCGTTTTTACACCCGCGGATTCCAATTATGGAGCAGGTGTAAAACGCTGCGGAATTCGCACAAAGAATTGACATGCAGCGGAAAATAAACCGCAACGTGTGCACATACCCTAAGTGGGAGAACTTGCACAATTGGTGGTTGACTAAATACTTTTTTCCCCACTGTATATGCATCTACTTTCTAAGTGTGTCTATATACCTATATGTCTCTACATACTGTGAGGGGTTGACACGCTTAGCTGCTCCTCGAGGTAGACCCAGGACCATGTTTGGTTAAAAACTCTCTGTGGTTTATTGCATCATAACCCAGTAACCCAAAATGGTAACAGATAAACAGCCTGTCCTGCTGAAAAGAAAGTAAACAGTTCATACACAGTCCAGTCCAGTCCTTCTGGGACAACACCTATGGCAGCTCTCACAGGAGCTTCAGTACAGAGGATTCCTTCCTCCACACAACACAAGCAGAGAAAAAAAAAGGCTGGACATTTAACTCCCTCCAACCACATCCTGGAGGTGGAGATATGGTGGGTAGGCATCCTGCCCATCTCTGACCTACCCACCTTGAAAGCCAGGCCCATATAGCGACTGGATTGCTCTCAGCACATATCATGCTGGAGAAAACACTTATGGCTTTGACATCACGCAGGAAAGCAACCTTTGTGACACATATCTCCCCTCATGTACAACACCAGTGACTCTGTCACAATACCTATATGTATGCCTCTATATACCTACAGTATATGCCTCTACTTGCTAAGTGTTTCTATGTACCTATATGCCTCTATATACCTACATTATACGCCTCTACTTGATAAGTGCTTCTATATCCCTATATGCCTATATATATCTACAGTATATGCCTCTATTTGCCACATGCGCCTATATAACAATATACCTCTACATACCTACATGTATGCCTCTATATACCTACAGTATATGCCTCTATTTGCTGCGTGCTCCTATATACCAATATACCTCTACATACCTACATGTATGCCTCTATATACCTACAGTATATGCCTCTATTTGCTGCGTGCTCCTATATACCAATATACCTCTACATACCTACATGTATGCCTCTATATACCTACAGTATATGCCTCTATTTGCTGCGTGCTCCTATATACCAATATACCTCTACATACCTACATGTATGCCTCTATATACCTACAGTATATGCCTCTATTTGCTGCGTGCTCCTATATACCAATATACCTCCACATACCTACATGTATGCCTCTATATACCTACAGTATATGCCTCTATTTGCTGCATGCTCCTATATACCAATATACCAATACATACCTACATGTATGCCTCTATATACCTACAGTATATGCCTCTATTTGATACGCGATTCTATATACCGCTATGCCTCTATATACCTACTCTACATGCCTCTATAAGTGTCTATATAGTTAGGTGTCTCTATGTGCCTATGAGACTTTTAGTTCAGGTCAGGAGACATGTGGTCAGGGCAGGACTTGAGGACATAACAGGGACCGTAATTTATGGCATCCATGTGGTCTGAATGCACCCCAAGGCTCCTTGCCAATTGCATCTGAGCTTGTCAGCAGTGGTGGCATAAGACCGTGTGGGCATTCATTGCCATTAGTTGCTAGTAGGATCTCATTATAGAAAAAAAAGGATCTCTGGGAAAGCTGGATGAAATGTGCAGCTGGAGGCATAATGGCAGCTGTATGGCTGATAGATCCAGTCATCATACCTGTGCTATTCCTGCAATGAACGCATTGAAGCACGTAGATGTGCGCATTTTTTGAGGAGCGATCATGAAACACCCCTCCTGCTGATCGAAGCCCAGCAGCACGTACAAATGGCGTTTCACAGTGTTAAAAGCTTTGGCACTACTGATGTCGGCTTCGGCGCTGCTCTTGTCCTTGGCCATGAACTTCATGAGTACGGTGATGAGGTGGTGCACCGTTTGGTGGTCGATCCCTGCATCTTCTGGCAAAGGATCCTTGATTATGTTGTCATTTTCTGGAGACTCTTGACCTGTTCATAAAGGTAAATGTTCAGCTGGTGGCACAGGTGCAGCCAAAGCAAGAGACCAAGGCGAACAATCCTTTTAACTAGCAGATGGGATCTCAACCATCTATGAAATGGAGGTGCTTGAGTGCGCTCTAGGCGCCTGTTATTTAATAAGGCTCACTTATAGGCCACACATGGACGTGTAGGAAGACGATCTAAAGGGGGCACTAGAGAGACAGTTATCTGCCATCGGGAGGAGACAGATTGTGCACTAAGTCACAGTCTCCCGCAGACTCACCCTGAGCTTGCTCCGCCGTACCGACACCGAGTGCTGGTGCAGACTGCTCGTGTCTTGTCAACCTGACAGCTAAATAGAGAAAATATCGAACCTGAGATGACGCTGAGCAATGACATGTCACGAAAATGCCGACCGAGAGTTCATATGTTGCTATCCCAAAATTCTGCAAATAGAGGATATCTGCTTATCTTGTTAAAGAACACTACAGTCAGCCTCTTCCCAACCTATAATGGCTGATAACAGGGAGCAATAGATTAAGTGAACTGTAGAGCACAGAGAGGGAAGGTGGATTGTGGGGATGGTACCAATTTAATAAATGAGACTGATGATTAACACTGAAATGAAGGCACAACATAGGGCGAGGGGCGCATTACTCAATACTCAACGGATTTTGGTGCTGAGAGTCTCTGGCAGGGAGAGCGCTCTCTTGGATTCTCCAGCTCCTTTCACGCTGTCTCGCAGGGATCGAACGCTTTTCTGTCGGTTGCGTGCAAATCGTGCTCTTTTGATCTTCCACATGGCGGCGTCACTTAAATTAGCAACATTTGTCCTCACTGCTGTGATCGCTACATAATAACAGAGAGCAAAAGGAGAGAAGACAAGTATAAGAAAAAGGACTGCAGAACTGTGAGCGCAGCTCTGGAGTAGGAGGGAACTCAGGATCAGTATAGGATTAGCAATGTAATGTTTGTACACAGTGACTGCACCAGCAGAATAGTGATTGCAGCTCTGGAGTATAATACAGGATGTAACTCAGGATCAGTAATGTAACATATGTACACAGTGACTGCACCAGCAGAATAGTGAATGCAGCTCTGGAGTATAATACAGGAGGTAACTCAGGTTTGCAATGTATGTACACAGTGACTGCACCTGCAGAATAGTGAGTGCAGCTCTGGAGTATAATACAGGATGTAACTCAGGATCAGTACAAGATCAGTAATGTAATGTATGTACACAGTGACTGTACTAGCAGAAGAGTGAATACAGCTCTGGAGTATAATACAGGATGTAACTCAGGATCGCAATGTATGTACACCGTGACTGTACTACCTGAATAGTGAGTGTAGCTCTGGAGTATAATACAGGATGTAACTCAGGATCAGTAATGTAATGTATGTACACAGTGACTGCACCAGCAGAACAGTAAGTGCAGCTCTGGAGAATAATACAGGATGTAACTCAGGATCAGTAATGTAATGTATGTACACAGTGACTGCACCAGCAGAATAGTGAGTGCAGCTCTGGAGTATAATACAGGATGTAACTCAGGATCAGTACAGGATCAAGTTATGTAATGTATGTACACAGTGACTGTAATAGCAGAATAGTGAGTGCAGCTATGGAGTATAATACAGGATGTAACTCAGGATCAGTAATGTAATGTATGTACACAGTGACTGCACCAGCAGAATAGTAAGTGCAGCTCTGGAGTATAATACAGGATGTAACTCAGGATCAGTAATGTAATGTATGTACACAGTGACTGCACCAGCAGAATAGTGAGTGCAGCTCTGGGGTATAATACAGGGTGTAACTCAGGATCAGTAATGTAATGTATGTACACAGTGACTACACCAGCAGAATAGTGAGTGCAGCTCTGGAGAATAATATAGGATGTAACTCAGGATCAGTAATGTAATGTATGTACACAGTGACTGCACCAGCAGAATAGTAAGTGCAGCTCTGGGGTATAATACAGGATGTAACTCAGGATCAGTAATGCATGTACACAGTGGCTGCACCAGCAGAATAGTGAGTGCAGCTCTGGAGTACAATACAGGATGTAACTCAGGATCAGTAATGTAATGTATGTACACAGTGACTGCACCAGCAGAATAGTGAGTGCAGCTCTAGAGTATAATACAGGATGTAACTCAGGATCAGTAATGTAATGTATGTACACAGTGACTGCACCAGCAGAATAGTAAGTGCAGCTCTGGAGTATAATACAGGATGTAACTCAGGATCAGTAATGTAATGTATGTACACAGTGACTGCACCAGCAGAATAGTAAGTGCAGCTCTGGAGAATAATACAGGATGTAACTCAGGATCAGTATACGATCAGTAATGTAATATATGTACACAGCGACTGCACCAGCAGAATAGTAAGTGCAGCTCTGGAGTATAATACAGGATGTAACTCAGGATCAGTATTATAATGCATGTACACAGTGATTGCACCAGCAGAATACCATAGCTGCACTAGCTCTGGAGAATAATACAGGATGTAACTCAGGATTAGAGATGGGTGAACCCGAACAGTAAAGTTCAGTGTCCGTACCAAAGACCTACTGTTCGGGCACGGACATCGAACACGGACTTCACTAGGAAGTCCGTGTTACTGTTTGGGTTCAGCCCCCTGAACACAGGGTGTTTGTTGCGCCGTCATGTGCAAATACAGTTCAAATTCACTGCAGTCAAATTCTCTCGGCGAACTCACCTCTGCACTGTGAAGCTTTCTCACGGTGCTAGCGGTGATCTCACTGAGGTTTGTCATTTTTAAATAAAAAAGTAAAAGTGTTTTGTTTTATTTAAAATAAAAGGCTTTATTCTTGCTGTGTGCTTATTTACAATGTAGCTACCATATTTTTCGGACTATAAGACGCAACGGACCATAAGACGCACCTAGGTTTTAGAGGAGGAAATAAGAAAAAAAACAAAACTGAAGCAAAAAATGTGGTCAATTCTGTACTTAAGGTCACCTATCCTGGTAAATATGGTTCCTTCATCCCTATCCTGGTATGCATAGCCATCATCCCCATCCTGGTATGCATGGCCCATCCTTATTCTGGTATTCTGAATATTCATTTCTTTTATGTATCGGCACACGTGACCGTCGGCAGCAGTAGGAAGCAGGCGGCTGACAGTGTGCACTACTGAAGAGGAATGAATACTCACTGCGATCTCTGATGAACACCCGGTGAGTATAACGGAAGCTGTGCTCTGCTTGTGAGCAGCGCATGATGTCCCTGCCATGCGCTGGTTACAAGCATTAAGCAGCTGCTGGCACTGGAGCAGGATGCTGTGACTGCGAGGCTGCGGAGGAAGGTAGGAAGGTGATGGGGCCATGGATACCAGGACTGGGATGGGGCCAATATACCAGCAAGGGGATGGAGCCAATCAAACCAGCAAGGGGATGGGGCCAAACAATCACACCAGGATTCCAGGAAGAAATGAATATTCATTGCCCTCCACGCCCATGGGCGTAGAATGCAGTGCATATTCATTTCTCTTTAGCAGCGGGCACAGGACTTAGCTGGAGCCACCAGATCCTTCCTCTGTCACCCGCTGCTCCTCCGTTACAGCTCCCCCACGTCCCCACCACAGACAGAGCCAATATATCTGGACTATAAGATGCACCACCCATTTTCCTCCACATTTTGGGAGGAAACAAGTGCATACATAGTCCGAAAAATACGGTATATGATTAGCAATGGATAGATGTCTTATAAACGCCTCTCCATTACTAAGCCGTGGACTTGATGTCACTACCGTGGGGTTCACATTATTATTATTATTATTTTTTTTTTTTACCTGCACCAGCAGAATAGTTAGTGCAGCTCTGGAATATAATACAGGATGTAACTCAGGATCAGTACAGGATCAGTAATGTAATGTATGTACACGGTGACTGCACCAGCAGAATAGTGAGTGCCGCTCTGCAGTGTAATACAGTCTGTAACTCAGGATCAGTAATGTAATGTATGTACACGGTGACTCCACCAGCAGAACAGTGAGTGCAGCTCTGGAATATAATACAGGATGTAACACAGGATCAGTAATGTAATGTACTGTATGTACTTAGTGACTGCACCAGCAGAATAGTGAATGCAGTTCTGAAGTATAATACAGGATGTAACTCAGGATCAGTATAAGGGTCAGTAATGTAATGCATGTACACAGTGACTGCACCAGGAAAAGAGAATTTTAGTAACTTTCGGGACATGGATTAATACATAGCCCAGGCCTTAGGCTACTTTCACACTAGCGTTAACTGCAATCCGTCACAATGCGTCGTTTTGCAGAAAAAACGCATCCTGCAAAAGTGTTTGCAGGATGCGTTTTTTCTCCATTGACTAACATTACGCGACGCATTGCGACGGATTGCCACACGTCGCAACCGTCGCGCGACGGTTGCGCCGTTTTTCGGCCGACCGTCGGCCGCAAAAAACGTTCCATGTAACATTTTTTGCAGCCGACGGACCGTCTTTTCCGACCGCGCATGCGCGGCCGGAACTCCTCCCCCACCTCCCCGCACCTCACAATGGGGCAGCGGATGCGCTGAAAAGCAGCATCCGCTGCACCCGTTGTGCGGCGGAGGCAACGCTAGCGTCGGTAACCTCGGCCCGACGCACTGCGACGGGCCGGGCCCGACGCTAGTGTGAAAGAAGCCTTACTTGTAGGGAATGGGAATTCCTTGTTGCAATCAAGGTGTAGCTGAGCCTCCAGGGACAATGTGTCAAATCTGTTCACAAAGAACTCCCAGCTCAGAGCAGGGATGTCTTGCTTCAGGAAATGAAGGAGAAGCAGCTTGCTGAGGATTGTCGGCCGATCCTTCACCACAGTGTCAAACTGGAAATCCAGGCAAAGGCAAAGACCCTGCAAAGAGAGAAAAGGAGCCAAGATGGAAAAATGCACTTTAAATGTAATATCTCTGATTCTTCATTGTAGAGGCAGGACACCCCTTTACACATTAGATAACTGTCCGCTTAATTTGTAGATTCAGCTGAACTGCAGCTAATTAGCATGAACACCTTTAAAAAAGTGCTGCAAAAGAGGGATTTTTGGTACTCTAGTTAGAATCTCTTTCTTGGAGCCTTCAGTAGGGGACACAGGTAACCATGGGTGTATGCTGCTGCCACTGGGAGGCTTACACTAGGCAAAAAAGAAAAATAGCTACTCCTCAGCAGTATACACCCACCGACAGGCACAATGCACCTCTGTTAGTGTTAAAGCAATAGGACAAGCAACCAAAACTCAACGTTTTTACCAACCCAACAAAAAAAGCACATTGGCCCAATAGAGGTATTTAGGGAGGGTATTGTGTCCCTCAATGAAAACTCCAAGAAAGAGATTTTACGGTGAGTACCAAAAATCCCTCTTTTATCACTTCACTGGGGGACATCGGTAACCATGAGACATCCAAAGCAGTCCCAAGGGTGGGAACAAAAGGAATGCAAAGGAAACAGACTTAGGTCGGCCGACGCATAACCGCCGCCTGCTGCACCTTCCTTCCCAGGCCTGCATCAGACGAAGCATGAGTATGAACCCTTTGAAACCTCGAGAAGGTGTGCAAAGACGACCAGGTCGCGGCTATACAAATCTGTAAAGCTCTGGTTGGCGATGGGGCGCATTACCAGGAGCAGGGGAGCAGCGCCGGGCAGGATCACGGTCTTTGTACCTGTGCCCGGGAAAAATCAAGATGCTGCCGCAGCACTCGCCATGCGGCCGACGGCAGTGTGGAGCGCTGTGGGGGTCTGATCTCCTGACATTGGGTCAGACCTCATCGGAGAGGAGCATCAGTGGTATGGAGCAGGCACAGGAGGAGCTGGCCAGATCACCATCCAAGAGTTCGGAGAAATCAGGCACCAAACCACAAGTATATGCACCTGACACAGGACACAGCTCTGCCCCCCATCACAGAGGCCACACTAAAGTTCCTGCTAGGCGAGCTAAAGCAGGCTATACATAGTGATATTACCTCAGCCTTCACTGCACTACAGAAAGAAATTGTGCACATAGGGGATAGAACAGTCCACATTGAGGAGAAGCTGGAAGAGTTCACCACTGCCCACAACCACTTAGTGGACGCTCACAATGAGGCAGATGAGGAGATCACCGCTCTAAGACCGCTGTCACACTTGCGAGGTCAATGCGAGAAACTCGCGCGAGTCTCTCGCATCAAGTCCCAGCACTCGGGACTGGAGCGTTCAGCTGCACAAAAATACATGCAGCCGCACGCTACGGTCCCGAGTGCCGGCGGCAGTGATGGGGCTTGATGCGAGCGACACATGCAAGTTTCTCACGTTGAACTCGCAAGTGTGACCCCGGCCTAAAACTGAAGCTGGTGGACCAGTCCAGACGCAGCAATCTGCGCTTCAGGGGGATACCATAAAGTGTTGCTGCAGACACATTGAAGGAGTTCCTAACATTTTTTTTACCACACTTGTCCCGGAAGCGGAGCAACGAGACCTCATAATAGACAGCGCACACGGAAAGTGCCCCCGCCTCTGCACCCAGGGATGTAATTGTCCAACTTCACTTTTTCCACTTCAAAAAAGACATCAGTAAAGCAGCTGTGGGCTGACCAGAGCTCCCGGAGAGGTTTAGGGGCATCCTGGTGTTCACAACCTCTCCGCTGTCACCCTGAACAGGAGGCGGGAGTTCTCCACAGCCACCAAGATCTTACGAGACAACAGGATTGCGTACAAGTGGGGCTACCCGGTGAAGCTGATCGTCACCAAGAAAGGAGCCATGAAGGTCCTGACACCCCCCCCCCCGAGAGGCCATGACTCTGCTGCAGCAGTGGTCACTGGCGATTGTGGACGAAGAGACCAGATCCCCGTCAAAGAAGAAGCCATCCACACTGATGAAAGAGTGGACATGAACAGGAGACCAGAAGACTATCTTTTACAATGGTCTGCAGAGGCAGGAGAGGAGAATTTTTGTTTCCCTCAATATCCCCCACTATACACTGGATAACGGAGCATATCCAGGAGGGACAAGGGTCCCTTAGAACCGAACTCTATTTTTTAAACGGGTACCGTTTTTCACAAATCTAAGATTTGGTTTTTGTTATTCCCCCATTTTTGTCTAGTGGTGACATATAGATTTTATCTGTAATTTGTATATGGTTCTTCACATCCCCAGCTGTTGTGAATTCCGCTCTTGGGCTCCCTCCGGTGGTTGTAAGTGGCACTTTTGTGAGTTCTGCTCTTGGGCTCCCTCTTGTGGTTTCTAGTGGTATGGCTGCTCCTTGGAGTTAGCTGTCATCAGCTGCCTCCACTTATCGTCTCTTCTGCTCCGCTATTTAAGTCTGGCTCTTTCTTCAGCCTGTGCTACTTGTCAATGTTTCCTGGCTGGATTCACATCTCTGCTTGGATTCTCCTGGTTTCCTGACCAGTTCTGCAAAGATAAGTTCTGGCTTTGCTCATTTCAGTCCACATGTTGTGGACTTATTGTTCTGTGCATTCTATATTTGTCCAGCTTGTCAGTATGGATTATTTCTGTTAGCTGGAAGCTCTGGGAAGCAGATTTACCCTCCACACCTTTAGTCAGGTGTGGAGATTTTGTAAACTCTGTGTGGATTGTTTTGTAGTTTTTATACTGACCGCACAGTATCCTTTCCTGTCCTATCTATCAAGCTAGACTGGCCTCCTATGCTAAAATCTGATTTCATTTCTGCGTATGTTATTTTCCCCTCCTCTCACCGTCAATATTTGTGGGGGGTTATCTTTCCTTTGGGGATTTTCTCTGAGGCAAGATAGGTTTCCTGTTCCATCTTTAGGGGAAGTTAGATCTTAGGCTGTGCCGAGGGGTCTAGGGAGCGTCAGGTACCCCCCACGGCTATTTTTAGTTATGCTGCTAGGTTCAGAGTTTGCGGTCCGTACAGATACCACCTCCTTCAGAGCTTGTCTCATGTTGTTCCTAAACTACCAGATCATAACACCCAGCATTAAAGTAAAAGGGCTGAATAGTCTGTTCAAAAGATCCCTTCTATGGAAAGAGGCCCAATCCCTAAAAGCCGACGTATTATGCGTTCAGGAAACCCACCTAAATAGCACTGACGCCCACAGACTGCAGAATAGAAACTTCCCAAATGTATTTCACTCCCATGCAATTGACAAAAAAAGAGTAATAATTGCAATAAAAAAACACAGTCACCTTCCAGCTAATCACTAGCATAGTGGACGATGAGGGCCTAGTCTGCAGCATAAATAACAAGACCTACACAATTGTCTCTATTTACGCCCCTAATTCCAAGCAGGTTCTATTTCTTAAAGACACCCTGGCTGTAGTAGCAAAGGTTAAAAAAGGTGCCCTTTTAGTCTGCGGGGACTTTAATATCACCCCTTGCCCCAACATTGACAAATCGGTACACCCTCAAAAGAAAGAAAATAACCAATCACTCTCTCAGACCCTCCTAGCGGATGAACTCTATGATATCTAGCAGGTTCTGCAGCCTCCTACTCACACTCACATAGAGGCTACTCCAGAACTGATCTAATGGTCACAGATAAATGGTTATTACAGGATATCCAAACGGCCACGATAGGGAACATCACCTGGTTGGATCACCCCCCCATCTCCTGCCAAATTACAGAGGGGTACAACTACCCGACATATTCTCCATGGAGAGTAAATAATTATTTAATCACATCCCATAAAATTAGGCCCCAATTACAGGAGGTACTAATATAATATTTCTCAATTAATAACACCTGATGTCTCCTCACCAACAGGCCTACACAAGGCCTACATCCAGGGTAAACTATTCCAAGTAGCGTCCCAAAATAAAAAAGCGAGATTATGCCAAATAAAGGAAATCAAAACATAGCGGCACTAGAAGAAATGCAAACATAGCCCCACAAATATAATTTTCCAAAAACTACAGGAACTAAGGCATGAACTATACCAACTGCTCCAACACAAATACGAGCATAATCTATGGAAAAGCAAAGCCAAATATTACTGACAAGGAAACAAAGCAGGCAAAATACTAGCCAACAAAATCAAAGCCAAAATGATCAAACAAAGGTTATCCCACAGACTGCGGAGACCCGTGTGTCGTAAATAGTGCCTTCCCCCCTACCACCAATCCCGAAAAGACAACACGAACAGGCTTAGATGGATTGAACTAGTCGGTCACAGTTTATTAATTTGATAAGCAGGGAGGGGCAAATTACATTTCGCAACGGGCTCACAGCTGTGGGCCCAGTCTGCGACCGTCAGGCGGCCAGCCAATGAGCGGCTACGAAGCTTCGCCCATCCCTCCACTTCCGCTGTGACTTAAAATTAACAGTATTATTATCGTCAGCTTTAAGGTTCAAGTATTAAAAACAATTTTTAAACGTCACAAAAACATTAGCCAATATGTAAGGGAAGGAGGGTGGGACAATTGCTTCCAGAGGGTCAGCTGGGGAGAAAGAGGAAGGGACTGACCCCGGCACCTGGATTTAACCCTTGTGGGTGTGGCCGGACGCCCCTTCCTCTCTCTTCCCGCTGGTCAGCTGGGCGTCCAAATTAGTGTATCACCTGTGGGAGTAGTGTGAGGGGGGGAATTGGCACTGCACGGTGTTTCCTACTAGCTTCATCTATCAGGGGCTCCGCAGTCAGAGGCACATTCCCTATGCGGTACTGTGCCTACCATACAGAACGTCAAAAAAACATGCGGTAATATATAACCCTATGGAAATTGCCAATACCTTCTCAAACTACTACGCATACCTTTACAATCTACAGGAAAATACCACAATACCACAACCCACCCCTCAACAAAATTCTATGCAAACCGGCAGTGTGGAGCATACTGATCAATAAAGTGCACACTATTAAATTGGTGCTCTCTAAAGCCCCATAGAGACTTTGGAACGGTGTATTCTGGACCTCCAGATCCAAAACTGGAAATCTCTGGGAGTCCTACTGATTGGGGACATGTATGAGGAAGGAATATTGTTATCCTTCTCTATGATCAGAGAGAAATACCACCTTCCATATAAAGATCAGAAATATTTACAAATAAGACAGGGAAAAAAAGATATAGTATTCTCACAACCTTCCAAACTATATACAATGCTCCTCACCCCAGTGCGGCAGATAAGAGCGCTATCCATAAGCTACAACCATATGCTGGAGGAGATGTTCCCCTCTTTGGACACGAATCTCCACAAATGGGAAAAGGATCTATAATGCGGGATTACCCTGATTACCCTGGGGCAATGGCAGACATCCTTCTCAATGATTGGTGCACTTAGGCCATGTGCACACGTTCAGGATTTTTCGCGTTTTTTTGCTATAAAAACGTGATAAAAACGCGAAAAAAACGCTTACATATGCCTCCTATTAATTACAGTGTATTCCGCATTTCTAGTACAAATGTTGCTTTTTTTTCCCGCGAAAAAATCGCATTGCGGAAAAAAAAGCAACATGTTCATTAAAAATGCGGAATTGCGGGGATTCCACACACCTAGGAGTCCATTGATCTGCTTACTTTCCACATGGGGCTGTGCACACCATGCGGGAAGTAAGCAGATTATGTGCGGTTGGTACCCAGGGTGGAGGAGAGGAGACTCTCCTCCACGGACTGGGCACCATATAATTAGTAAAAAAAAAAAAGAATTAAAATAAAAAATAGTCATATACTTACCCTCTGATGGCCCCGGTGTCTTCCCGCCTCTCTGCGCTGCATGCTGCCGCTTCTGTTCCTATAGATGGTCTGTGTGAAGGACCTACGATGACGTCGCGGTCCTGTGATTGGTCGCGCGACCGCTCACGTGACCGCGACGTCATCGAAGGTCCTGCACACACACACCATCTATAGGAATGGACGCCGCTGAGGAGATCGGCTGTCTGCAGGGTGAGTATATCCATTTTTTTAATTTTTTTTATTATTTTTAAACATTCTATTTTTTACTATAGATGCGGCATAGGCAGCATCTATAGTAAAAAGTTGGTCACACTTGTCAAACAGTATGTTTGACAAGTGTGACCAACCTGTCAGTCAGTTTTCCAAGCGATGCTACAGATCGCTTGGAAAACTTTAGCATTCTGCAAGCTAATTTCGCTTGCAAAATGCTAAAAAAAACGCAAAAAAAACGCAAAAAAAAATGCGGATCTCTTGCAGAAAATTTCCGGTTTTCTTCAGGAAATTTCTGCAAGAAATCCGGATGTGTGCACATACCCTTAGAATGTATCCCTATCACCTGGAGAAGGCCAGCAAGCTGCTATACAGGTGGTACTTCACACCATAAAGATTGTCCAAGATCTACCGCAACTCCTCAGATGTGTGCCGGAGGTGCGGAGATGCTAACGCAGATATGATGCATGTCTGGTGGAATTGCCATAAAGCAGCTCTGGGATGCAATCTATCTAGTGTCTCAACTTAGTGGCATCCCAATGAAAATTAGGAAATAGTAGGTGCTTCTGGCCATTGACCTGGATTTAATTTCGCACGAGTTCCGGACAGTGCACATCCTCATAGCTACTAAAAATTAAGATTGCAGGATATTGGAAAAAACCCAAATGTCCATCATTGACTGAAATTGTAGCATTGGTAAATGACAATTGTTTATCAGAGAAAATAATTGCTTCACCCACCAATAATACAATATTATATCTCAGGAAATGGGATAGCTGGCTATCATTCAGACTAAACACTGTGGTCGTAGAGATGTAATAGAGTTATTAATGGTAATACACAGGTATAATAATCTGAAGTTATCACCCCTTCCCTTCCCCCTTCTTTTTCCCATATTTACTGCAGTTATGTTTAAAATAGAGATTTTTGTGTACTCACCGTAAAATTCTTATCTCTGAGCCACTCATTGGGGGACACAGACCGTGGGTGTATGCTGCTGCCACTAAGTTAAAGGGAACCTGTCACCACTTTTTTGCTCTATCAGCTAAAAATATAATTTAATTGATTGTCAGGTATGCATTCCACATCTACATTTCAAACCCTCTGACACTCCATGCATCACCCATAAAAACCTTTTTTATTTGTCCAGCGCTGTATGTTAATCTGTTCAGTCCGGTCCAAAGGCGTTGTCTCTGTTCCCTCACTCCTCGGCTTGCTGTATGCATTCTTCGCCGTGAATCTCGCAGAGCGCGTACAGATTTTGCGCGTGCGCATTGCAATGTGACCTTGCGCATGCGCAGTATGCTTGCCCAACTGCAGGCAAAGCCGAAAAGCAGTACGGCGCAGTACTGGCGCATGCGCCATAGTGCTTTTCAGCTTTGCCCACAATTGGGCAAAGCATACTGTGCATGCACAAGGTCACATTGCAATGCGCAATGTGTAAAGCCGGGAAGGAAAGAAACGAGCTGGGAGACACAAAGTAAAATCGATTTTGTATCCGGAAGACACTAGGTCTCTGACCCATTTATCGTGAACGACTGAGAGCCAGACCTGGTGAAAAAGCAGGCAACCGCCTACCCTGCTGGTGTCGACCGGTTAACGCCATGAGTCATTGGGCAGAAAATCTCTGGGACCTAGATCCCTTAGATCCAGACTGCTTGGGCCGACCCTTCCATTGCTGACTGGACCTATAGGATGTCTGGGTTCCTGCGTGGAGAGCATCCTGATCCTGAAGAGGTAGTGGTAGTGGACCAAACCGGATTGGCACGAAAGGATCGAAAACGGATTTGTTGTTGACGCCAAAAAGGACGCCTAAGCTTCTGCTGGGGAAGAAATTTGCTAATTCCTCCCGTAGCATCCGAGATAAACTGATCCAGCTTCTCTCCATATAAACGCCCACTCTGGTAAGGAAGAGATGTCAGAGACTTTCCATTCTCTGAGTCATAAAGTCCTTCTGATGGTGGTGGCATTTGCCGCTGACAGAGAAGCACAGTTAGCTGCATTCAAAGCGTGTACCAGGTAATCTATTGCCTGAGAAATCTGGCTAGCCAGCTGCGCTGCCTTCGGAGGAAGATTACTGCTCTGAATTGAATAAGCTAAGGTCTCCGACCAGGAAACCATTGCTTTAGCTACCCATGCTGCAGCGAAGGAAGGATATAGAGCCCCACCTGAGGCCTCGAAGACAGATCGAGCCAAATTTTCAATCTGGCAGGTTGTGGGATTTTTAATAGATTATCTGTCCGGCAGGGATAGAAGGGTTTTGGATGCCAGGTGAGAGACTGGAAGGTCTACTACAGGGTACTCGGCACAATCTTTTCTCAGATCAGCTGAGAAAGGGTACTTTGCCTCAAGCAGTTTTTGTCCTGTAAAGCGCTTACCCGGTCGTTCCCTGTGTTGATTAACTATGACCTGAAACTCAGAGTGAATGGCGAATGTTCTATGAGGCCGCTTAGCTTTTTTGAAGCACACAGCGTGATCCGGCACAGAGCCGGAGTCTTCATCAACCTTCAGAGTATGGTTAACGGCCTCTATCAGAGAATCAACCGTCCTCTGAAAGTCTGGCGAATCCGGATCTAAGGAGACGTCCCATTCATACTCAGAATTGAGTTCGCTACCAACGTCTGGAGAGGGAGAACGAGAAACAGAGCTCACAGACTCCATGGCATGTGATTGTACTAGAGACGTACTACGTATGCCTCTCCTAGAAGCTTACAAGTTTCTAGATTGTGTGCGGCCCCTGCTAGCTGATTGTTCCTGTTTGGGGAGGGTCCCTCTACTTCAGATGTGCGAACTCCACGATCCCCCAGAAGGAACATTGAAGGATTCAAGCGCTTCGGCCAGAGAAGTCATAGATTGCGACAGAGACGAGACCCACTCAGGGGGACTAAGGACACTGGGCTTAGTGTCAGCAGGGGTCTCCTGAGCACATTTGGAGTGACAGCTTTGCAGAGCGGCGAACTCTGAGCTTTTGGAAACGCAGACTGGCAGGAGTTACATGAAGTGAAGACTGTAAGAGTCTTATGGAACTTTTTAGGTGCCTGAGGCTGGGACATGATGTACTCCTATGTGCCCCCTTAATCAAGGTTCCCACAGACGAAAGGATACTGAAAGGGAGAGCTAATGCAGCGCTCCTTACCCAGATCCGGTGTCCAAGCTATGAGAAACACACTCCGCGTCGCTATCCGAGAAGCTGGAGGCTTCTTGAGCATCCAAAGGCCCTGTCAGCTTGTGGCAGGGTGTAGGAAGATGGCCGACGAGATTTCATGGCGCCTCTCGATCAGAACGAGAACCACCAAAAAAGTGGGTGGGGCCACCAGAACACGTCATAGTGGGGGCAGGGCTTTGGCCTGCACAAGGCCAAAACCAGGGACTTAATTTTTACCCAGGCCCAAAAAATAGAAAAACGTCTCCCCAGCCGGGAAAAGTCTGCTGCCTGTGCCCAAACTGCTCAGAGGCCCCCCTAATTCTCAGCGCTTACCCGGAGAGGCTGGAGGTGTCCTTCAGATGATGCTGCAGGTACCTTTGCTGTACTGTAGGTAACTCCGTTGTGCAGCTGCTGTCGCTGGTGATTTCTGGACGGTGCAGGGATAAGGTTAAAAACCCTCAATCCACTCTCCCTTTCATAAGGAGATGGAGAGGAACCGTCTGCCTCCTTGCTTCATCTGCTAGACCGTGGGGGCTGCACGGAGGCCAAAACGGAGGGTGCCTCTGTGCATCCAAGGGGTTCATTCATGGTAGACAGGGCTGGTTGCCCGGCATTAGGCCTGGCTGCAGAATAGGATACATGGAGGCAACACTCCATGTGCTCATCTGTTGAAGCGGGGAGATCGGTGCCCTTTAAGAAACCTGTCGCCCCTAAAAAACAGCACAGGCATGGCATCCCACGCTGCAGGAGAGGATACGTAGAGGCGACACTCCACGTGCTCGCCTGTTGTTGGTTCTGGGAGATCGGAGCCTTGAAAGGATAGGTCGCCCCTTCATCCAGGTAAATAATCTTAAGAATTAAAAATTAAAAGTAAAAATAAAAAAGAGGTTTTGGTCTGAATAGCAGACCCATGTGCCTCCTACGGACACTAAGCATGAACTGGTTCTCTGGGAGCCAGCATGAGGGTGTATACTCCAGGGGAGGAGCTAACTTTCTTTGTATTAACTTAGTGTCAGCCTCCTAATGGCAGAAGCATAACACCCATGGTTCTGTGTCCCCCAATGAGGCAAGGAGAAATTAATATTATGTTTAGCTGATAAATGATTGAGAAAGATATTGTAATGATGTACGATGATTGAAGGCTAAATTGTTGTAAAGTATGACTTTATAGAACAATAAAAAGTTAATGGTTAAAAAAATTAATGTGAACTGAAGAGACCACCTTAGGTAGGAACTAAGAAGGAACAGATCTGAGAACCACCTTGTCCTGATGTAGAATCAGGAACGGAGAACGGCAAGATAATGCCGCTAACTCAGAAACACTCCTGATGGACGTAATGGCAACTAAGAAAGCAACTTTTCATGACAGGAGAGAAAACGGAATGTCTTGAATGGGCTCAAACGGAGAACGCTGGAGTGTGCCAAAGAAAAGGTTAAGATCCCATGGATCTATCGGAGGACTATAAGAAGGTGCCATTTGGGCGACTCCTTGAAGAAAAGTCTTTACCTGGGAACTAGAAGCCTGATTCCATTGAAAAAGAATTGACAGAGGGGAAACTTGCCCCTTAACCCCTTTCTGCCATTAGACGTACTATTGCGTCCATGTGGGGTGGGCTTTACTTCCCAAGGACGCAATAGTACGTCATGTGCGATCGGCAGCGCTCACGGGGGGAGCGCCGCCGATCGCGGCCGGGTGTCAGCTGTTTATCGCAGCTGACATCCGGCACTATGTGCCAGGAGCGGTCACGGACCGCCCCCGGCACATTAACCCCCGGCACACCGCGATCAAAGATGATCGCGATGTGCCGGCGGTACAGGGAAGCACCGCGCAGGGAGGGGGCTCCCTGCGGGCTTCCCTGAGCCCCCCGCAGCAACGCGATGTGATCGCGTTGCTGCGAGGGTCTCACCTCCCTCCCTGCTCCCTCCAGCCCCGGATCCAAGATGGCCGCGGATCCGGGTCCTGCAGGGAGGGAGGTGGCTTCACAGAGCCTGCTCAGAGCAGGCACTGTGAAGCAGCCTGCACTCCTATCAGATCAGTGATCTGACAGAGTGCTGTGCAAACTGTCAGATCACTGATCTGTGATGTCCCCCCCTGGGACAAAGTAAAAAAGTAAAAAAAAAAATTTCAAATGTGTAAAAAAAAAATAAAAAAAAATATTCCAAAATAATGAAAAAAAAAATAAAAATATTATTCCCATAAATACATTTCTTTATCTAAATAAAAAAAACAAAACAATAAAAGTACACATATTTAGTATCGCCGCGTCCGTAACGGCCCGACCTATAAAACTGGCCCACTAGTTAACCCCTTCAGTAAACACCGTAAGAAAAAAAAAAAAAAAACGAGGCAAAAAACAACGCTTGATAATCATACCGCCGAACAAAAAGTGGAATAACACGCGATCAAAAAGACAGATATAACTAACCATGGTACCGCTGAAAACGTCATCTTGTCCCGCAAAAAACGAGCCGCCATACAGCATCATCAGCAAAAAAATAAAAAAGTTATAGTCCTGAGAATAAAGCGATGCAAAAATAATTATTTTTTCTATAAAATAGTTTTTATCGTATAAAAGCGCCAAAACATAAAAAAATGATATAAATGAGGTGTCGCTGTAATCGTACTGACCCGAAGAATAAAACTGCTTCATCAATTTTACCAAACGCGGAACGGTATAAACGCCTCCCCCAAAAGAAATTCATGAATAGCTGGTTTTTGGTCATTCTGCCTCACAAAAATCGGAATAAAAAGCGATCAAAAAATGTCACGTGCCCGAAAATGTTACCAATAAAAACATCAACTCGTCCCGCAAAAACCAAGACCTCACATGACTCTGTGGACCAGAATATAGAAAAATTATAGCTCTCAAAATGTGGTAACGCAAAAAATATTTTTTGCAATAAAAAGCGTCTTTCAGTGTGTGACGGCTGCCAATCATAAAAATCCGCTAAAAAACCCGCTATAAAAGTAAATCAAACCCCCCTTCATCACCCCCTTAGTTAGGGAAAAATTAAAAAAATTTATTTATTTCCATTTTCCCATTAGGGCTAGGGTTAGAGTTAGGGCTAGGGTTAGGGCTAGGGTTAGGGCTAGGGTTAGGGCTAGGGTTAGGGCTAGGGTTAGGGTTAGGGCTAGGGTTAGGGCTAAGGTTAGGGCTAGGGTTAGGGCTAGGGTTAGGGTTAGGGCTAGGGTTAGGGCTAGGGTTAGGGCTAGGGTTAGGGCTAGGGCTAGGGTTAGGGCTAGGGCTACAGTTTGGGTTGGGGCTAAAGTTACAGTTAGGGTTTAGATTACATTTACGGTTGGGAATAGGGTTGGGATTAGGGTTAGGGGTGTGTCAGGGTTAGAGGTGTGGTTAGGGTTACTGTTGGGATTAGGGTTAGGGATGTGTTTGGATTAGGGTTTCAGTTATAATTGGGGGGTTTCCACTGTTTAGGCACATCAGGGGCTCTCCAAACGCGACATGGCGTCTGATCTCAATTCCAGCCAATTCTGCGTTGAAAAAGTAAAACAGTGCTTCTTCCCTTCCGAGCTCTCCCGTGTGCCCAAGCAGGGGTTTACCCCAACATATGGGGTATCAGCGTACTCAGGACAAATAGGACAACAACTTTTGGGGTCCAATTTCTCCTGCTACCCTTGGGAAAATACAAAACTCGGGGCTAAAACATATTTTTTGTGGGAAAAAAAAGATTTTTTATTTTCACGGCTCTGCGTTATAAACTGTAGTGAAACACTTGGGGGTTCAAAGTTCTCACAACACATCTAGATTAGTTCCCTGGGGGGTCTAGTTTCCAATATGGGGTCACTTGTGGGGGGTTTCTACTGTTTAGGTACATTAGGGGTTCTGCAAATGCAATGTGACGTCTGCAGACCATTCCATCTAAGTCTGCATTCCAAATGGCGCTCCTTCCCTTCCGAGCTCTGCCATGCGCTCAAACGTTGGTTTCCCCCAACATACGGGGTATCAGCGTACTCAGGACAAATTGGACAACAACTTTTGGGGTCGAATTTCTCCTCTTACCCTCGGGAAAATACAAAACTGGGGGCTAAAAAATAATTTTGGGGGGAAAGATTTTTTTTTTTAATTTTCACGGCTCTGCGTTACAAACTGTAGTGAAACACTTGGGGGTTCAAAGCTATCACAACACATCTAGATGAGTTCCTTAGGGGGTCTAGTTTCCAAAATGGTGTCACTTGTGGGAGGTTTCTACTGTTTAGGTACATTAGGGGCTCTGCAAATGCAATGTGACACCTGCAGACCATTCCATCTAAGTCCTCATTCCAAATGGAGCTCCTTCCCTTCCGAGCCCTCCCATGCGCCCAAACAGTGGTTCCCCCCCACATATGGGGTATCAGCGCACTCAGGACAAATTGGACAACAAATTGTGGGGTCGAATTTCTCCTTTTACCCTCGGAAAAATACAAAACTGGGGGCTAAAAAATAATTTTTGTGGGAAAAAATTTTTGTTTTATTTTTACGGCTCTCCATTATAAACTTCTGTGAAGCCCTTGGTGGGTCAAAGCGCTCAGCACACATCTAGATAAGTTCCTAAGGGGGTCTACTTTCCAAAATGGTGTCACTTGTGGGGGGTTTCTACTGTTTAGGTACATTAGGGGCTCTGCAAACGCAATGTGACACCTGCAGACCATTCCATCTAAGTCTGCATTCAAATGGCACTCCTTCCCTTCTGAGCCCTCCCATGTGCCCAAACAGTGGTTCCCCCCACATATGGTGTATCATCGCACTCAGGACAAATTGGGCAACAAATTTTGGGGTCCAATTTCTCCTGTTACCCTCAGGAAAATACAAAACTGGGGGCTAAAAAAATAATTTTTGTGGGAAAAAAATTTTGTTTTATTTTTACGGCTCTGCATTATAAACTTCTGTGAAGCACTTGGTGGGTCAAAGTGCTCACCACACCTCTAGATAAGTTCCTTAGGGGGTCTACTTTCCAAAATGGTGTCATTTGTGGGGGGTTTCAATGTTTAGGCACATCAGTGGCTCTTCAAACGCAACATGGCGTCCCATCTCAATTCCTGTCAATTTTGCTTTGAAAAGTCAAACGGCGCTCCTTCCCTTCCGAGCTCTCCCATCCACCCAAACAGTGGTTTACCCCCACATATGGGGTATCCGCGTACTCAGGACAAATTGTACAACAACTTTTGGGGTCCAATTTCTTCTCTTACCCTTGGGAAAATAAAAAATTGGGGGCAAAAAGATAATTTTTGTGAAAAAATATGATTTTTTATTTTTACGGTTCTACATTATAAACTTCTGTGAAGCACTTGGTGGGTCAAAGTGCTCACCACACCTCTAGATAAGTTCCTTAGGGGGTCTACTTTCCAAAATGGTGTCACTTGTGGGGGGTTTCAATGTTTAGCCACATCAGGGGCTCTCCAAACGAAACATGGCGTCCCATCTCAATTCCAGTCAATTTTGCATTGAAAAGTCAAATGGCACTCCTTCGCTTCCGAGCTCTGCCATGCGCCCAAACAGTGGTTTACCCCCACATGTGGGGTATTGGCATACTCAGGACAAATTGTACAACAATGTTTGGGGTCCATTTTCTCCTGTTACCCTTGGTAAAATAAAACAAATTGGAGCTGAATTACATTTTTTGTGAAAAAAAGTTAAATGTTCATTTTTATTTAAACATTCAAAAAATTCCTGTGAAGCACCAGAAGGGTTAATAAACTTCTTGAATATGGTTTTGAGCACCTTGAGGGGTGTAGTTTTTAGAATGGTGTCACACTTGGGTATTTTCTATCATATAGACCCCTCAAAATGACTTCAAATGAGATGTGGTCCCTAAAATAAAATGGTGTTGTAGATATGAGAAATTGCTGGTCAACTTTTAACCCTTATAACTCCCTAACAAAAAAAAATTTTGGTTCCAAAATTGTGCTGATGTAAAGTAGACATGTGGGAAATGTTACTTATTAAGTATTTTGTGTGACATATCTCTGTGATTTAATTGCATAAAAATTCAAAGTTGGAAAATTGCGAAATTTTCATAATTTTCGCCAAATTTCCGTTTTTTTCACAAATAAACGCAGGTACTATCAAATAATTTTTACCATTGTCATGAAGTACAATATGTCACGAGAAAACAATGTCAGAATCACCAGGATCCATTGAAGCGTTCCAGAGTTATAACCTCATAAAGGGACAGTGGTCAGAATTGTAAAAATTGGCCCGGTCATTAACGTGCAAACCACCCTTGGGGGTAAAGGGGTTAAGAGTACTGAGTGATAGACCCGGGCCAAGCCCTGTTTGTAGAAAACCAAGAATGGAAGGAAGGGAAAAGGACATAGGGACCAAATTGTTGTCCTCTCTCCACCGGAAGAAGGCCTTCCAGTATTTGTGGTAGATATGTGAGGATGCTGGTTTTCTCACCATAATCATGGTCTGAATAAACTGATGGGAAAAACTAGCATGGACGTCCGGTGTGCCCCATTTCTGACATATCTGGCTGAAAACGGTGGGACTGAGAGACCACTCGCCCAATGCGAGACCGTGACGGCTCAGAAAATCGGCTACCCAATTTTCCACTCCCGGAATGTGCACGGCAGATATGGCGGGAACATGATGTTCCGCCTATAGCAGAATCCTGGTTACCTCTACCATAACTTATTTGCTGCGAGTCCCACCCTGATGGTTTATGTAAGCCACCGGAGTGGCATTGTCCAACTGTATGCAGAACGGCTGGCCTGCGAAAAGGGACTGCCAACGGCGAAGGGGAGAGCGGCTTCTTGAGCGTTCCAGCGACCCTGCGCTGTTTGATGAAGAAGACTGCTCCCCAACTGAGGAGACTGGCGTCGGTGGTGATGAACTGCCACCAGAGAGGAAGGAAGGACTTCCCTCGTTGTACTGATGCTGATAGCGTCCCCCAGGTCAGGGAGTGCCTCACTTTGAGAGGTAGAAGTACGGACCGATCCAGGGAGATGGTCTTTTTGTCCCAAGCTGACAAGAGGGCCAAATGAAGAGGACGGGTATGGAACTGGGCAAAAGGCATGGCTTCCATGAGGCCAATCATCTTCCCCAGAACGCTCATGCAGGACCACAGGGGGAGAGGGGCAGGTCGCTTTAGAATGCGGATCCTCTGGCAGAGGGATAAAAACTTCTCCTTTGAAAGGAAGACACTGGCTTGGGTTGTGCAGACCTGCTACCCAGAAACACCAGGTGCTGAGCTAGGGTCAGGGAGGACTTCTCCCTGTTGACTATCCAGCCGAAACAGAACAGAGTGTCCAGAGTCATCTGAAGACTCTGGTCGCAGTCTTGGCAGGACGGCCCCTTGATAAGAAGATCATCCAAATGAGGAATTATGAGAATCCCCTTGAAACGAAGGATGGCCATGACCGCTGCCATAACCATCGTGAATACTCTGGGGGCAGAGGCCAGGCCGAAGGGAAGGGCCGTGAATTGATAGTGATCCTCCTGGATCACAAACTGTAGGAATCTCTGATGCTGAACACAAACAAGAATGTGAAGATAAGCATCCTGAATGTCACACAGGGGGCGTGGCCTAGCGGGCTATGTGAGCAGTCGTCAGCAAGAGCTACCCCGCTGCACATATTGCATTAAACGGAGGCGGCACCAAATGCCTGATAAAGCTGCTTGAGTGCCCGGGAATGTGGTGAGCAGAGGGAACCTGGTGGTGACAGTACCTGGAGTCTGGATGACGCGCAGGAGACAGAAGGAGTTTGGGACGGAAGGCAGCTCCCGGTCTTAAGATGGTGCCAAGTCAGCAGAGGAGGCGACAAATGCAAGTGACGCATACAGGAGAAAGATGGAGGTAATATCCAAGCTGGAGAAGTTCACCAGGATGGAGGGGGCAGAGAAGCTGCGGCTGAGAGCTAGAGATGAGGAGGCTGGAAGTGTGGATGACCCAGGGGAGCTGATTGAAAAGCAGTCCCGGGGCACAGGGCAGTGTCATGACTCGGCAGACCCGTATGCGTTCTGATAAGGGACCTGAAAAGTGTGACACATCCCCCAAGCCCCTATACACAATGCCCAGCCTGTGATTCTATGTGAAGCAGATATGGATGAACTGACACTTAAAGATATATTTTCAGCAGTGATATTTTGCAAATCTGTACTCTCAGACCCTGACTTTGCAGGTTGATGGCTTAAAGGGTGAAATGGCTACTTTCATATCTGCCATGCAAAAAGTGAAGGAGAGAATGGAGGTGGTGGAGAAGCATGTAGGGGGTGTGGAGGATCAGATTGCTGAACTGCTAAAAAGGGAGAAAAAATATATTCAACGCATCTGGAATTTAAAACTGATGACCTTGAAAACCGTTCCCGTAGGAACAATTTAAGAATAATTTGTGTGCCTGAAAAGGTGGAAGAGAATAACCTCACGGATTATATTGAGTCATGGCTGAAAACCAGAGTGGGAGGAGATAGCCTGAACCGTGATATTCTACTTAAGAAAGCCAGGGACATAGATGACTTAACTATTGATGGCAACCGGATATCTATTTACCCTGACTATTCTGCGACAGTTCAGAAGCTCAGGATAAAATTTGGAGAGGTCAAGAGAAGATTGCGAGAACTGGGTTTGGCCTATTCTATGCTATATCTGGCTAAATTAAGAGTAGTGGCCCTGGGAGGGGTAAACTTTTTTTCAGAACCCTAAGAAGGCGACAAACTGACTGGATCAAAACGCGAAACGGGCTCGCTGAAGATGGCTTTATGTATTCATGGGACAATTGTTAAGTGCTAGTTGTTATTAAGACTGAAAATTTTGAATAGTTATGGGATAACTGTATTGTGTCACTGCGGGATGGAATTGTTCGAGATGGTTGTGTTTGGCATTTTATTCTGTTGATGGTGGGAGGGAGAGATGAAGATGTGGAGAGCTACCTAGAAGAGTACTAAGCGTCTGGAATCTCAGACTTTCATAACTGCTAAGTTGTGGAAAAGCATTCCCCTTTTCTCGTATAGGGAGGGTGATTTAGGTATTGGCACAAAGGGTTGATATAGTTCCTGTGAGAAGTGGGTGGGGGAAGTTGGAGGGGTAGTTAAGTTGAGTTTTAATAATGAGGAATTGGGGGGTGGTATGTTGGGGGGGTGGAGGTCTAAAGGGGAGGAGACAAAATTTTGATGACATTGAGTGTGATGGGAGGGTTATAATTTTGAGCTGGAACGTAAGGAGTCTATCTAATAACACGAGGCGCACAGCAATATTATAATATATTTTGAAACAGAGGCCCTTAGTGCTATGCCTTCAAGAAACACATCTGGTTAATGAAAAAATAGCTTTGCTACAGAGGAGATGGGTGAGGAAGGCATATCATTCAACGTTCTCAGCATATGCTAGAGGGGTGTCAATACTGGTACACACAAGAATGCTGTTTGCGGAGGTGGAGGTCGTGATAGATAAAGAGGGGCAATACGTGTTTGTAGTGTGTAAGATTTTTAATAGATTATTATGTATAGTGTCGGTATATATTCCTCCACCATTTTCTGGAAAAAAGTTACAAGAAATATTAGAAATATCAGGTAGGTGGGCAGGGGTTCCTTTACTTATAGTGGGGGATGTGAATAATATTGCCAATGACCACTGGATAAGATAAGACATGCCTTGTTAAAGAGAGAGGGGAATGAGACATTGGTAAGTATTTGAAGGAAGTAGACTGGACGGATCTATAGAGAGTACGGAATGTAACATAGTAACATAGTAACATAGTTAGTAAGGCCGAAAAAAGACATTTGTCCATCCAGTTCAGCCTATATTCCATCATAATAAATCCCCAGATCTACTTCCTTCTACAGAACCTAATTGTATGATACAATATTGTTCTGCTCCAGGAAGACATCCAGGCCTCTCTTGAACCCCTCGACTGAGTTCGCCATCACCACCTCCTCAGGCAAGCAATTCCAGATTCTCACTGCCCTAACAGTAAAGAATCCTCTTCTATGTTGGTGGAAAAACCTTCTCTCCTCCAGACGCAAAGAATGCCCCCTTGTGCCCGTCACCTTCCTTGGTATAAACAGATCCTCAGCGAGATATTTGTATTGTCCCCTTATATACTTATACATGGTTATTAGATCGCCCCTCAGTCGTCTTTTTTCTAGACTAAATAATCCTAATTTCGCTAATCTATCTGGGTATTGTAGTTCTCCCATCCCCTTTATTAATTTTGTTGCCCTCCTTTGTACTCTCTCTAGCCTTGTGCAAGCATGTACTACGGAGGACAGAGAATGAACTTCAATCCAATATTGCAGCCAGCATGCAGCCAGCGGGTAAGGAAAGGGTGAATCAAACACCCGAAAACCCCGCCCCTATGGCTGAAGATTGTTCCCTCCAAATTCAGGTGACAGAGTCCCTTTAAGGGGAATTTTGTTCAGAGACGTATCAAGGCATAAGACTATATCTACAACCTCTGATAGAGCGGTAATGGAGGAACTGAGGACAGAAAAGGAAGTGCTGAGTAATCAATGTACACAAGATACACAAAATCGTATGAAGGCAGCTCAGGAGGAGGTAAATAAACTAGATGGGCATTTCCTGAAGGAAATACATGGTGCTTGAACAGCGCTGCCAGCTTTACAGCAGTGTATCAGGTGTCGACTGTAAGAAAGTTAGAATATGAATGTTGTGTATAGCGATGGCACAACCTGGGATGGGTTGTCTATGCAGCCAATGGGAGTGATGTAGTGATGTCACCATCATATAATATTGGGTGCAGGCTAAAGGACCTGTGTCATGTCACCACCATTTGCTTCAAGGGGACGCTGGGAACCACAATGATGAAATGAATGGGATCCGGACACTTGTGAAGAACAGGCAAACTGTCCTAGGCAGAGTCTGTATGTAAGAAATTGTAGCTGCTCAGTTTGATTCATTGATTTCACTAGAAATTCTGATTGCAATGAATAATCTCTCTAGCAGCAAGTTCTCACAGGTAGACTCTGCTAATATAGCCACTTTTGCCACTTAGCAGCCACTTTGGCACATTCGGCACCTCTGTAGCCACTTTAGCCACTTGGTAGCCACTTTAGCCACTTGGTAGTCACTTTGGCACATTCGGCACCTCGGTAGCCACTTTGGCCACCTGGTAGCCACTTTGGCACATTCGGCACCTCTGTAGCCACTTGGTAGCCACTTTGGCCACTTGGTAGCCACTTTGGCACATTTGGCACCTCGCTAGCCACTTTGGCCACTTGGTAGCCACTTTGGCACATTCGGCACCTCGATAGCCACTTTGGCCACTTAGTAGCCACTTTGGCCACTTGGTAGCCACTTTAGCACATTTGGCACCTCGGTAGCCACTTTGTAGCCACTTTGGCACATTCGGCACCTCGGTAACCACTTTGGCACAGTCGGCACCTCTGTAGCTACTTTGGCCACTTGGTAGCCACATTGGCCACTTGGTAGCCACTTTGGCACATTTGGCCCCTCGGTAGTCATGAGTGAGAGTCACGAGTCAGAGTCACATTATTCTGATGTTTGATGTTTGTACATTTGCATAGCTGCCATCTTTGTAAGGTCTGTGCAGCTGCGCTGTGGCTTCAATCCATGTCAGTTGGGGGTCATGGAAAGGTCGCCATTAATTCCTATGGGAACATTTTTGCTTAAAATGTGATTTTTTTAAAAACTACAAATCAGATGGACTCCAAAAATACATAGCACACCTGTCCTCACCGAGGGCTTCGAAACGCCGCCTGAATGGGGTCTCTGTGCCAAGTGGTTCGGGCTGCATTAATTGCAGAAAACGCATAGAAGAAGTAGAATAATACGGTAATAAAATATAAGAAATCTGATTACAATCTGTTGCTTGAACCTAGAGGGTTCAAGCACCATAATTACATTTGCGTAAGGCAGAGAGGATGAGGGCATTTCAAAATGAAGCTTTTTATGCGGAGGGTGAACAAGTAGAACATCTGCACTCAGTGGTGGCATCTGCGCAGCGAGACTTGGCACACGTACTGTATATGCATTAAAACTAGAGAATGGCAGTGAAGTTACGCAGGGGGAACAAATCTTAGAAGTTTTAGGGGTTTCTATAGTAAGTTATATTTACAGTCGCAGCAAGTGGAGGGGGAAATGGATAGGTTTCTAGGGGAGGAAAACCTACCTAAATTAAGCAATGAAGATAGGAACTGGCTTGATGAACCGTTCTCAGCGGAGGAATTGAGAGAGGCTTTGGCGCCCATGGCGGGGGACAAAATTGCTATGGGTATTCAATGAGTTGTATGAGAGGGGAGTGTTGCCTGCATCTATGAGGGAGGCCATTGTTGTGCTTATCCCTAAAGTTGAAAAAGATTCACTGTTGCTGGAGTCGTATAGACCAATATCACTCCTGACAGCAGATATTAAGATTCTGGCAAAGGCCCCGACAAACAGACTAATCCAGGTATTAGATTAATTCGGACCATTCAAGTTTATGCCTAATAAATTCACTGCTGTCAATCTAATCTTAGATATGCAAATCCCAGCTGAAAATGCAGGTAAGAGAGTGGTGGAATCCCTAGATGCACATAAATCCTTTGACAGCGTGGAATGGAACTACCTGTGGTCGGTGCTGGGTCGTTTTGGGTTTGGGCCAGTGTTTAGCTTGTATTGGAGAGCTTTCCGCTGTTTAGGGGTATGAGACAGGGGTGTCTGCTGTCCCCGTTGCTTTTTGCCCTGGCTGTGGAGCCATTAGCTGCTAAAATAAGAATATCGCAGGAGGTGAAGAGGTTTGTGTATGGGAATTTGGAGGAGAAGGTGGCCCTATATGCTGACGATATTCTGCTTTTCTTGGAGGACCCTGGGAAGTCTTTTGAGAAATGTAGTGATACTAATAAGTCGTGTGTTTTGCCAATAGATGGAGAAAATGACTGTACCAGGGAGGTGGAAATATACAATAAATTAAAGGTGGTTCAAAAATTTAAGTATTTAGGGATTCATATAGCTCTTCCATTGATGAGATTTGAGGAGCTCAACTTATTTCAGCGTGGAATAAGTTGCATTTATCGGAGGTGGGTAGAGTGAACCTCCTCAAAATGATTGTGATGCCGTAACTATTATATGTGTTATATATGAATAAGAGGGTGCTCAACTGCACTGTAGAGGTGCCAGGAGAAAAATCCAATATTCTCTAAAAGTAGAAACTCCGGCACACAATAAAAATGCGTATATATAATTGTTCATCAACTTTATTCCAAAGGAAAAAAGGGTTGGTGGGTTCCACATGCAAAAGAAACTTCAAACAGCTTATATGTAATCTCAACGTTTCGGCATATTATTGTTAAGCCTTTTTCAAGAGATCGCTGTCTGTAACATACATAAGCAAATATATAGTTGAAATGCAACTTAAAATGACATGACACCAACAACATAACAATGAAAAAGATTTTTTTACAAAAAGTTGTACATAAAATATGCTTTGCTCCGTATATTTATGAACACAGTCTGGAGCCACCAACACATGTGAATTCATTGTACCTTAATAACAAATTACTGCCTATGACATAGATTGAAAAAATGGTAGAAAAGGGAAAAAAAGAAAAAAACAAATGACATAAATTTCTCCCATATAACAAGTGAAACAGATCAAAAATTGCAAAAAAATGATGAGAAAATGAAAAATGGTGAAAAAATCGCGAAAAAATCGTGAAAAAAAACGAAGGAAAAAGTGCCTATAAAGAGCAGTATAAAAGGAATTAGTCCCTTATCTCTGGGAAAATAATGGAAATGATGTAAATAGAATCATATGGAATAATATATGACATCGGCACCCCATGGTGAGTTAATATATGGACCCATATATATACAAGGGGAAGAAAAAGAAAGAATCTATATATGCTACCAGCACCTCCTAATAAATCTATATGAACACCACCTATGTGTTTTAAGTAAACGAAAAAGATCTTACTTATAAGTATATAGAGCAAGGGTGGAACTCCCACTGTAAAGACATTGTTACCGCTGTTGCGGCTGCGGCTCGCCGCGGTCCCGGTGTCGGCTCTAGTCGCGTCCGCTCGTCCTCTCCTGCTGGGGTCTCTGATCTTCCTGCGGCGCGCTCTCGCCGCTCTGTTCTATCCCCTGCAGCGGCGCGTCCCCGGCATTCCACTTCCGGGTTCAGGTGTCCCGCCGGCTCCGCTTCACTTCCGGAGTCTTCGGTCACTGGGGGCTTGCTGACCCTGCGCAGGCGCTCTGGCTTCCACAATAGGGGCAGGCGCATCGCACCCAATACCATTCCCAGGGATAGGTCAGTATAGTCTCAACCAATCCCTGCCCGTGTCCTTGCTATATTAGGCGTCCTTCTCTGTGCCTCTTTGCCTGATTGTCTTTGCATTTCCTGTGCTTCTGGCTCTCTCGCTTGTGCTCGTTCTTTGCCTCGCTGTTCGCCGTCTCTTTTGGCGGACTGCGTTCCTTTCCGTTTTCGTCCTCTGTTCTTGTGATTCCAGTTTCTGTTTTGCTTAGTATTCCTAACCTTCCTTTTTGTTTTGTTCCACAGTCTCCCGCTGGCGTCCGTGTTCCCCTTCTGGTTTACAGTCCTTTCGAGTCTCCTTTCGTGCCTTTTTGTTCTCTTCCCTGGAGCCGTCCCTCTCGGTACTTCCACTGTGGGTAAGTGACCTCTGGGCCTGCCCCTTACGGTCCCTGTATAGGGGTCGGTTCATCTCTAGGTCTGCTCGCCCAGGGGTAGGGCTGCCCACGGTCCAGAGGGTCCACTCTTAGTTCTAGTAGTGTCCGTAATAGTACAATCAGGCCATGGACCCCACTAGTACACCCTTCTCGGCTCAGAAAGAGTTGGCCCTTTTGCGCGATAACCAGCAGCGCATTATGGCCTTTATGAAGAATATGGAGTCACGCTTAACCTCCCTGCAAACTGCTGATCCAGTAAACGCCGCTCAGCTAGCTAACCTACAGCAAGAACTTTCTCAACAGCGGGATACTCAAACCCGTATGTTGAGTTATATGGCATCTATTGATGATCGCTTATTCAGCTTACAGTCGGCTCCTATTGCCTCCGCTCATGCGTCATCTCCGGATTCCGCTTCCGTACTAACCTCTCATCCTCCACCTCGTCTGGGTAAACCTCCCCGGTATTCTGGCGATCCCAAACTCTGCAGAGGGTTTTTGAATCAATGCCGTCTCCATTTCGAGCTTCTACCTCTGTAGTATCCTACTGAACGAGCCAGAGTAGCGTTTATAGTGTCTCATTTGGAGGGAGAGGCTTTAGCCTGGATAAATCCCTTGTGGGAGCGAGACGATCCCATAGTCTCCCACTTGGAAGATTTCCTTGAGACCTTCCGTAAGGTTTTTGACGAGCCCGGACGTTTGGCCTCAACTACTGAGTCTCTGTTTAATTTACGTCAGGGTTCCCTGTCAGTGGGACAGTATGCCATCCGCTTCCGTACCCTGGCGTCGGAGCTCGGATGGAATAATGAAGCTCTAGTGGGTGCGTTTTGGCGGGGCTTGTCCAGCCGTATTAAGGACGAACTCGCTGGACGAGATACTCCAACCACTTTGGAGGATCTTATCTCTCTCGCTACACGTATAGATCTTCGCTTTCAAGAGCGTTCTCGTGAATCTGCTTGTGCTAGAAGGTCTAATGTCTCTACTCCTCCCCGTCGGTCCAGTAGCCCTCGAGTTCCCGCTGCAGCGTCTTCTTCCTCTTCTTCACCCGAACCCATGCAAGTGGATCGAGTAAGGTTGGCGGAGCAACGTCGCAAGGAGAGGCGTACCCAAGGCCTCTGCTTCTATTGTGGTAGCGCCGCTCACTTGCTACGTAGCTGTCCGGAGAGACCGGAAAACTTCTCCGCCTAGGTCAGGTAAGAGAGGCCTCCCTAGGTGTTTCAGCTTCATCTCAGCCTTTAACCCTTTCCGTTTTACTAATTTCCGATCTAGGTCGCTTTTCTGAGACTGCGTATGTGGATTCGGGCGCGGCAGGTAATTTTATCAGTCTTGACGCGGTTCGGAGGCTTCGCATCCCAGTCTTCTCTTTGGACTCTCCTCGTTTAATTGCTTCTGTGGATGGGAGACCCTTACAAGAAGCTATCTCGTTGGTTACAGAGGAGGTGGAGATACAGATTGGGGCTCTTCACCACGAGAACATTGCCCTCTACGTTCTACCAAATCTTTCTCACGCATTATTGTTTGGTCTTCCGTGGCTTCGAGTACATGAACCGACCCTTAATTGGCGTACCGGAGATGTCCTACGATGGGGGCCTACTTGTCATTCACGTTGTCTACAGTCAGTTCGCCCAGCCCAGCCGTCTCTGTCTGCTTGTGTTCCGGAAGGTTTACCAACACCTTACTGGTCCTACGCGGACGTCTTCGACAAGAGAGAGGCTGAAAGTCTTCCTCCACACCGTCCTTATGACTGCCCGATTGATCTCCTTCCCGGTTGTTCTCCACCCAGAGGTAGAATCTACCCTCTATCGGCAGCTGAGACCCAGTCTATGTCAGAATACATTAAGGAGAATCTGGCTAAAGGGTTTATTCGAAAATCTTCTTCCCCTGCCGGAGCAGGTTTTTTCTTCGTGAAAAAGAAAGACGGTTCTTTACGTCCCTGTATCGACTATCGAGGATTGAACAATATTACGGTCAAGAACAGGTATCCTCTACCTCTCATTCCCGAGCTCTTCGACCGCCTCCGTGGTGCCCGTATCTTCACCAAGCTTGATCTTCGGGGCGCTTACAACCTTGTGCGTATACGCGCCGGTGACGAATGGAAGACCGCTTTTAACACTCGAGACGGTCACTACGAATATTTGGTTATGCCATTCGGGCTTTGCAACGCCCCCGCAGTTTTTCAAGAGTTCGTCAACGATATATTCAGAGATCTTCTTTACTCATGTGTTGTGGTGTATCTGGATGACATTCTTGTTTTTTCCACTGATCTTCCATCTCATCGTAGATGTGTTCGCAAGGTCCTGCAGCGTCTGAGAGAGAACCACCTGTTCGCCAAATACGAGAAATGTCTGTTTGAACAAACCTCCTTGCCGTTTCTGGGATACATCATCTCGGATTCGGGTCTTAGGATGGATCCTGAGAAAGTGAGCGCCATACTCAAATGGCCACAACCCTGTGGAGTGAAGGCCATCCAACGATTTATTGGGTTTGCCAATTACTATAGACAATTCATTCCGCACTTCTCATCTATAATCCAACCTCTTACCATTCTCACCCGAAAAAGTTCCAGCTCTAAGGTATGGACTCCGGAAGCAGAAGTCTCCTTCGAATCTCTCAAGAAGTCGTTTTCCTCCGCTCCAGTCTTGCATCATCCGGAGGTTAATAAACCCTTCATTCTGGAGGTAGACGCGTCCGCTACGGGAGCTGGAGCTGTGCTCTCGCAAAAGACTTCTGAAGGGCGAGTGGTTCCTTGCGGTTTTTACTCTAAGAGTTTTTCTAACTCCGAACGAAACTATACCATTGGTGATCGTGAGTTATTAGCCATCAAATTGGCCTTGGAAGAGTGGAGGTATCTGTTGGAGGGGTCTGTACATCCATTCGTAATCTACTCCGATCATAAAAACCTTGCGTATCTACAAACTGCACAAAGACTAAACCCTCGACAGGCCAGATGGTCTCTGTTTTTTGCTCGCTTCGAATTTGAGTTGCGCTTTCGGCCCGGCAACAAGAACCTTAAAGCAGATGCACTGTCCAGGTCCTTTCAGCCGCCGGACACGGAGGAACGGCCAGCGTACATTATCGACCCCGCCAAAATCATGACTGTGGCACCACTACAGATGTTTTCTCCGCCTCCAGGTAAAACCCTCGTCTCGGACTGCAACAAGGTGAGAGTGTTGTCTTGGGGTCATTCCTCCAAACTGGCTGGACATGCGGGTTCTAAGAAGACTTTCCTTCTCATCTCGCGGTATTACTGGTGGCCTACTCTACGCCAAGATGTCAGAGAATTCGTTGCATCCTGTCCCTCCTGTGCTAGGAACAAAGTGCCCAGACAGTTACCTTTTGGCAATCTCCTTCCTCTACCGGTTCCATCTGTACCTTGGCAGCATATAGCCATGGATTTCATTACCGATCTACCACGTTCCTCTGGTTGCACCATCATCCTTGTCGTAGTAGACCGGTTTTCCAAGATGGCTCACTTCATTCCTCTTCCCGGTTTACCGTCTGCGCCTGAGTTAGCTAAAATATTCATCCGGAACATTTTCAAACTCCATGGCTTTCCTCTTCATATCGTCTCCGACAGAGGAGCACAATTTACCTCTCGATTCTGGAGAGCTCTGTGCAAGCTCCTTAAAGTTTCTCTGGATTTCTCTTCCGCCTACCATCCTCAAACAAATGGTCAAGCCGAGCGGACTAACCAGACTTTAGCCGCCTATCTGCGACACTTCACCAATGTTCATCATAGTGATTGGGTCGATCTACTTCCTTGGGCGGAGTTTGCTTTCAATAACCATTCCAGTGAAGCCTCTACGAAGACTCCTTTCTTTGTGGTGTTTGGTCAACATCCAGGTCTGCCCCTACCAGTCTCTTCTGTCTCCGGAGTTCCAGCAGCAGACTCGTCTGCTCGCAATTTTTCTACGATCTGGGGTGAGGTTAAAAAATCGCTCGATAGAGCATCCTTAAAGATGAAGAGGCAAGTAGACAAGAAGCGCTTGGATCCTCCTCCTTTTGTACCCGGTGACAAGGTCTGGCTTTCTTCGAAATACATCAGGCTCAAGATTCCCTCCTATAAGCTTGGTCCACGCTACATTGGTCCTTTTGAGATTCTGCGTCGAGTTAACGATGTCACCTACAAGCTGAAGTTACCTGCCTCGCTCCGTATTCCCAATACTTTTCATGTCTCTCTTCTCAAACCAGTTATTTTTAACCGCTTCCATTCTCCGTCTACTTCTTCCTCGCAACCTATCAGTGCAGATAATATTTTCGTTGTGAAGGATATCTTAGCGGTTAAGAAAATCCGTGGAAAGGACTTTTTTTTGGTTGATTGGAAAGGTTTTGGTCCTGAGGAGAGATCTTGGGAGCCCTCCGAAAACATTAATGCTCCTCGTATTCTTAACAGATTTTTTGCCCGTTTACGTAAGGGGGGTTGTAAGGAGGGGGGTACTGTTACCGCTGTTGCGGCTGCGGCTCGCCGCGGTCCCGGTGTCAGCTCTAGTCGCGTCCGCTCGTCCTCTCCTGCTGGGGTCTCTGATCTTCCTGCGGCGCGCTCTCGCCGCTCTGTTCTTTCCCCTGCAGCGGCGCGTCCCCGGCATTCCACTTCCGGGTTCGGGTGTCCCGCCGGCTCCGCTTCACTTCCGGAGTCTTCGGTCACTGGGGGCTTGCTGACCCTGCGCAGGCGCTCTGGCTTCCACAATAGGGGCAGGCGCATCGCACCCAATACCATTCCCAGGGATAGGTCAGTATAGTCTCAACCAATCCCTGCCCGTGTCCTTGCTATATTAGGCGTCCTTCTCTGTGCCTCTTTGCCTGATTGTCTTTGCATTTCCTGTGCTTCTGGCTCTCTCGCTTGTGCTCGTTCTTTGCCTCGCTGTTCGCCGTCTCTTTTGGCGGACTGCGTTCCTTTCCGTTTTCGTCCTCTGTTCTTGTGATTCCAGTTTCTGTTTTGCTTAGTATTCCTAACCTTCCTTTTTGTTTTGTTCCACAGTCTCCCGCTGGCGTCCGTGTTCCCCTTCTGGTTTACAGTCCTTTCGAGTCTCCTTTCGTGCCTTTTTGTTCTCTTCCCTGGAGCCGTCCCTCTCGGTACTTCCACTGTGGGTAAGTGACCTCTGGGCCTGCCCCTTACGGTCCCTGTATAGGGGTCGGTTCATCTCTAGGTCTGCTCGCCCAGGGGTAGGGCTGCCCACGGTCCAGAGGGTCCACTCTTAGTTCTAGTAGTGTCCGTAATAGACATAAAGAGGAAACTTAGAAAAAAACTTAGAAAGCTAACACGATACATTAACTCCCACTAAGATAGTGAGAAAACCTGTGAAAGGATATTACCTTAGCAGAGAGACGCCGCTTAAGTGTCCGGTGTGGAGGTCCGGGAGGAGTCTGTGACCGCTCAATGTGGAGGTGAGAGTGTGAGGTGTATTGCTGTTTATATAGACCCAGTATAATAGAACAGGTGTGTGAGCTCAGTGTTTCAGGACGAGGAAGAAACCTCATAACGCCAAGTGCGCCGAGGTTCGGAAAGAGCCGAAAGATGCCGAAGGGAGCCGAGTGCCCGCAGAGTCACGCATGTGTAGTGCAATAGCGTTCTGATCCTAGTTCCCGCCCGTGTGCTGAAAGAAAAAAGAAAAAAATTTTTTAAAATGCAGTCAATTTCGCCGCATAGATTAATGTCAAAACAATATGACATATTGCCTGTAGGACATTATTGCAAGAGAGCTTGGCTGAGTAGATTACACAAGAAGGAAAACACACAGCAAGTCAGCAGGATCTAGGAGCAACATGGCAGATGTGACAACCTACATGGTGAGCTGCAGCATGTGCTACATGTTCACAGATCGACCAGAAGAAGAATCCAATTTCACCTGTCAGAAGTGTAGACTAGTGGCCCTTTTAGAAGAAAAGGTGCGGGGTCTGGAAGAAAGAATAGCAACTTTGAAACTCATCAAAGAGAATGAAGACTTTCTAGACAGAACAGAAGCATCTCTACTGGTCACAGAAGGTGCAAAAAGTGTCAGAGAACCTCCAAAAGCAGATGAGTGGAAGCATGTGACCAAAAGAAGCAAGAAGACCATGGAGAAATCACCAACCACACAACTGAAGAACCGATATCAAATCTTTGTAGAGGATGAAGATGGCACACCTAAGAATGAAGCAATACCAGCAAGCAAAAAAGAAAAGGGCACACAGCAACAAGTGACAGCAAAAAGTACAGCCAAGAAGCAACGAAGAGTGGTGGTGGTGGGAGACTCACTACTGAGAGGCACAGAAGCAGCCATCTGCAGACCGGACATAACTGCAAGAGAAGTATGCTGCCTTCCAGGTGCGATGATCAAAGATGTGACCGATAGGATACCAAAGCTCTTCAGCTCCAAGGACGTCCACCCATTTCTTCTGATACATGTTGGCACCAATGACACGGCAAGGAAGGACCTACCGACAATCTGCAAGGACTTTGAAGAGTTGGGGAAGAAAGTAAAGGAACTGGATGCACAGGTAGTTTTTTCTTCTATCCTTCCAGTAGATGGGCATGGCACCAGGAGATGGAACAGGATCCTTGATGCAAACAACTGGCTAAGACGATGGTGCAGACAACAAGGATTCGGATTCCTGGACCACGGTGTGAATTACTTGTACGATGGACTCCTCGCCAGAGACGGACTACACCTCAACAAACCTGGGAAACACACATTCGCCAGAAGACTCGCTACACTCATCAGGAGGGCGTTAAACTAGAAGAAGAGGGGACGGGAAGAAAAACATTAGACTCGAACAAAGACGACCCAGGAAAACATACTCAGAAGGGAGGTAAGAACATTTCTAAAACAATCCACAGTGAGGAGATTGGAACAAAACAAAATCCTCTAAACTGCATGTTCGCAAACGCCAGAAGCCTGACAAACAAGATGGAAGAACTAGAAGCAGAAATATCTACAGGTAACTTTGACATAGTGGGAATAACCGAGACATGGTTAGATGAAAGCTATGACTGGGCAGTTAACTTACAGGGTTACAGTCTGTTTAGAAAGGATCGTAAAAATCGGAGAGGAGGAGGGGTTTGTCTCTATGTAAAGTCTTGTCTAAAGTCCACTTTAAGGGAGGATATTAGCGAAGGGAATGAGGATGTCGAGTCCATATGGGTTGAAATTCATGGAGGGAAAAATGGTAACAAAATTCTCATTGGGGTCTGTTACAAACCCCCAAATATAACAGAAACCATGGAAAGTCTACTTCTAAAGCAGATAGATGAAGCTGCAACCCATAATGAGGTCCTGGTTATGGGGGACTTTAACTACCCGGATATTAACTGGGAAACAGAAACCTGTGAAACCCATAAAGGCAACAGGTTTCTGCTAATAACCAAGAAAAATTATCTTTCACAATTGGTGCAGAATCCAACCAGAGGAGCAGCACTTTTAGACCTAATACTATCTAATAGACCTGACAGAATAACAAATCTGCAGGTGGTTGGGCATTTAGGAAATAGCGACCACAATATTGTGCAGTTTCACCTGTCTTTCACTAGGGGGACTTGTCAGGGAGTCACAAAAACATTGAACTTTAGGAAGGCAAAGTTTGAACAGCTTAGAGATGCCCTTAATCTGGTAGACTGGGACAATATCCTCAGAAATGAGAATACAGATAATAAATGGGAAATGTTTAAGAACATCCTAAATAGGCAGTGTAAGCGGTTTATACCTTGTGGGAATAAAAGGACTAGAAATAGGAAAAACCCAATGTGGCTAAACAAAGAAGTAAGGCAGGCAATTAACAGTAAAAAGAAAGCATTTGCACTACTAAAGCAGGATGGCACCACTGAAGCTCTAAAAAACTATAGGGAGAAAAATACTTTATCTAAAAAACTAATTAAAGCTGCCAAAAAGGAAACAGAGAAGCACATTGCTAAGGAGAGTAAAACTAATCCCAAACTGTTCTTCAACTATATCAATAGTAAAAGAATAAAAACTGAAAATGTAGGCCCCTTAAAAAATAGTGAGGAAAGAATGGTTGTAGATGACGAGGAAAAAGCTAACATATTAAACACCTTCTTCTCCACGGTATTCACGGTGGAAAATGAAATGCTAGGTGAAATCCCAAGAAACAATGAAAACCCTATATTAAGAGTCACCAATCTAACCCAAGAAGAGGTGCGAAACCGGCTAAATAAGATTAAAATAGATAAATCTCCAGGTCCGGATGGCATACACCCACGAGTACTAAGAGAACTAAGTAATGTAATAGATAAACCATTATTTCTTATTTTTAGTGACTCTATAGCGACAGGGTCTGTTCCGCAGGACTGGCGCATAGCAAATGTGGTGCCAATATTCAAAAAGGGCTCTAAAAGTGAACCTGGAAATTATAGGCCAGTAAGTCTAACCTCTATTGTTGGTAAAATATTTGAAGGGTTTCTGAGGGATGTTATTCTGGATTATCTCAATGAGAATAACTGTTTAACTCCATATCAGCATGGGTTTATGAGAAATCGCTCCTGTCTAACCAATCTAATCAGTTTTTATGAAGAGGTAAGCTATAGACTGGACCACGGTGAGTCATTGGACGTGGTATATCTCGATTTTTCCAAAGCGTTTGATACCGTGCCGCACAAGAGGTTGGTACACAAAATGAGAATGCTTGGTCTGGGGGAAAATGTGTGTAAATGGGTTAGTAACTGGCTTAGTGATAGAAAGCAGAGGGTGGTTATAAATGGTATAGTCTCTAACTGGGTCGCTGTGACCAGTGGGGTACCGCAGGGGTCAGTATTGGGACCTGTTCTCTTCAACATATTCATTAATGATCTGGTAGAAGGTTTACACAGTAAAATATCGATATTTGCAGATGATACAAAACTATGTAAAGCAGTTAATACAAGAGAAGATAGTATTCTGCTACAGATGGATCTGGATAAGTTGGAAACTTGGGCTGAAAGGTGGCAGATGAGGTTTAACAATGATAAATGTAAGGTTATACACATGGGAAGAGGGAATCAATATCACCATTACACACTGAACGGGAAACCACTGGGTAAATCTGACAGGGAGAAGGACTTGGGGATCCTAGTTAATGATAAACTTACCTGGAGCAGCCAGTGCCAGGCAGCAGCTGCCAAGGCAAACAGGATCATGGGGTGCATTAAAAGAGGTCTGGATACACATGATGAGAGCATTATACTGCCTCTGTACAAATCCCTAGTTAGACCGCACATGGAGTACTGTGTCCAGTTTTGGGCACCGGTGCTCAGGAAGGATATAATGGAACTAGAGAGAGTACAAAGGAGGGCAACAAAATTAATAAAGGGGATGGGAGAACTACAATACCCAGATAGATTAGCGAAATTAGGATTATTTAGTCTAGAAAAAAGACGACTGAGGGGCGATCTAATAACCATGTATAAGTATATAAGGGGACAATACAAATATCTCGCTGAGGATCTGTTTATACCAAGGAAGGTGACGGGCACAAGGGGGCATTCTTTGCGTCTGGAGGAGAGAAGGTTTTTCCACCAACATAGAAGAGGATTCTTTACTGTTAGGGCAGTGAGAATCTGGAATTGCTTGCCTGAGGAGGTGGTGATGGCGAACTCAGTCGAGGGGTTCAAGAGAGGCCTGGATGTCTTCCTGGAGCAGAACAATATTGTATCATACAATTATTAGGTTCTGTAGAAGGACGTAGATCTGGGGATTTATTATGATGGAATATAGGCTGAACTGGATGGACAAATGTCTTTTTTCGGCCTTACTAACTATGTTACTATGTTACTATGTTACATAGAAGCACACGAAACATATACCAGGAAAAAATGAAAACGATTATATGAAGAAGGGAAACAAAGAAAGAAAAAATGGAAAGACAATTGATAGTCATCACTCTTATGGTGATGACAAATGGAAAAATATCATGTTTAAGAAAAAATCTCAGGTTTAAGGAAAAATCTTCTGGAGATCTTAAAAACATTCGCTTATACGTGAAAAAGGAACCCCTACTACATATTAATAATAAGTTCCTGAATACATAGAAACAAGGAACCACTAGGTCAGGTACTGTAACAATATTATGACATCATATCTATTATTATGTTATTATTATGTTGTAACATTAAACCATTTGATGTTACAATACAATGACTTATAACCAGTTCTATCCTATTTAATACATAAGTTATATCCTACATGAGATATTACATAACAGGGATGGATCAAAAGGAATCAACTTAATACGACACCTCATACTCCCTATTGAGTCCTAGGGGAGTAAGGGTTTGGAGCGTATGAATCCAAAAGGATTCCCGCACTTTCAACTTCTTGATCCTATCTCCCCCTCTTCTGGCTAATGGTACGTGCTCTATCACCTGATATCTCAATTGAGCCACTGTATGGTTATTCTGTATAAAATGAGCCGGAATTGGAAGTAAAGTTTTACAGCACCTAATGGTTGATTTGTGCTGTGAAATGCGGTCCCGGATATGTTGGGTAGTCTCACCCACATATCCGAGACCGCACGGGCATTTAATTAAGTACACAACGAACGTAGTATTGCATGTGAAATGACCTTTAATTGAAAATCTTTTCCCTGAACGAGGATGTGTAAAGGAATCCCCTTTAATTATATTAGAACACTGGAGACAGCCCAAACAAGGAAAGGTTCCACGGCGGGGTGTGGAGAAGACTCTCTGTGCTGATTCTCTCTTGGGGGAACCCACATCTGCTCTAACTAATTTATCCCTTATACTAGGACATCTCTTGTTACTAATGATTGGTACGGAGTTAAACTCCTTAATATGTGGATAGGCCTTTTTGAGAATGTCCCAATGTCGAGTCACGCATGTTTTAATGAGATTATTAAAAGGATGATACGTGTTCACAAAAGCTAACCGGGAAGTGTTCTGTTCCCTCTGGAATCGTGTAGTGTTACGTTGTGTATGCAAAATGTGAGGTGGATAGCCCCTACTGAGAAACTTGAAATCCATTTCTTTATGTCTCATACAGCTGATCTCTGGTTTGGATACTATTCTTTCAACACAGTCATGTTGAGATATAGGTAAAGATTTTTTGATATGCTTTGGGTGACAGCTATCATACCTAAGCAAACTGTTACGGTCAGTGGGCTTAACATATAAGTCAGTCTCTAGGAATCTCTCACTATTCACATTCACCATAGTGTCCAGGAAGTTCATAGAAGATTTGCTATAGGAAATAGAGAATGTAAGGCCTGGTAAACTGGAATTGAGATCTTGGTGAAATGTCATAAGGGTTTCGACACGGATCAGAACAACGTCGTATGACCACCAGATCTCAGGTATTGAGGACATTAACAACATAGTGCATAATATTTCATCGCAGTGCCTTTCTCCCACAGAAATGACTGTCCTACAAAAAGGACTTACTTTTTGTCCTGTTCCTAAGTTTAACACTTTTCTACTAGATCGGGAACTACATCGTTTTTTTTAGGAATGTTAGACTTAGGCCATGTTCACACTATGCGGTTTTTACTGCGGAACCGCGGCGATTTTGCCGCTGCGGGTCCACAGCTGTTTTCCATGCAGGGTACAGTACAATGTTACCCTATGGAAAACAGAAACCGCAGTGCACATGATGCGGAAAAACCCGAAAAAAACCGCGCTGAATTGCTGCGGAAAAAAAGAAGGACCATGTCACTTCTTTGTGCAGAATCGCAGCGATTCTGCACCCATAGAAATGCATTGATCCGCTTACTTCCTGCATGGGGCTGTGCCCACCATGCGGGAAGTAATGCGGATAATGTGCGGGTTATACCCGGGGTGGAGGAGAGGAGACTCTCCTCCAGGCCCTGGGAACCATATTTGTATTAAAAAAAAATAATTAAAATAAAAAATCATGATATACTCACCTCTGAAGTCTCAGCGCTGCACGCGGCCGTCCGGTCTCAGGTTTGCTATGCGACCAGGACCTTCGGTGACGTCGCGGTCACATGACCGTGACGTCACCGAAGGTCCTGGTCGCACAGCATCTTTGGAACCGGACCGCCGCCTGCAGCGCCGAGGAGATCGGGACGTCAGAGGGTGAGTATACCATGATTTTATTATTTTTAACACTACTATTGATGCTGCATATTGCTGCATATGCAGCATCAATATTAGGGGTAAAATCCCGCAGCGGAACCCGCAGGACAAACCGCGATAAATCTGCAGGGATAACCGCAGCGGGTTTGCCCTGCAGATTTATCAAATCCGCTGCGGGAGAACCCGCAGGATAAAAAGGAACGTGTGAATGTGGCCTTAAGGTTCATTTTTGAAACATTTCTGACAACATCTCAACAGTAGTTACTTCTCCTGAATCTAGGTTTTCCTTGGACTCTTTAAAACTTCGTGTTCGTAGTTCTTTCCAACCTCCTCGCACACATCATCCAGTAGAGACTTATATTCACTTTGTGGAAAAAGATGTCAAACGGGTTCTTGAATCCATAGAACGGGGACAGGTTCACATCAAACAAAATTTAACGAGGGATGAACATAATGCCTTAATTTCCCTAAAAAACAACAAACGACTAATAATAAAACCGGCGGACAAGGGGGGCTCAATAGTGGTATTAGACCGGGACTATTACATACAGGAGATATATACACAGCTTGGCGATGTAGATACTTACCAATTGGTTAATAGCAATCCGTCGTTTGAGATAGCGAGAGAAATAAAAGAATTCATAACTCACTATTTGACGTTGGGTATAATTGATGAGAAATTGGGCAATTATTTACTCAATCAGCATCCTGTTCTACCTGTTTTTTATACCCTTCCCAAGATTCATAAACATCCTTCACGTCCTCCGGGACGTCCTATAGTTGCCTCGACTAATTCTCTATTGTCTACACTTGCTATCACACTTGAGAAAATATTGTCCCCCCTTGTCCCCCTTATTAAATCATATTTGAAGGATACCTCCGACTTTTTGAAGTCTCTTCGGGATTTAGGACCTATACCTGAAGGTTGCCTATTGGTGACCATGGACGTGAATAGCTTGTACACGAGTATTAACCACGAAGATGGTATAAGAGCGGTCATGTCCTTCCTTACTGAACATACTAATTTTTCTCACCACCAACGAGATTTTTGTAGGGATATACTTACATTAATTCTAACTAGGAACTTTTTTATCTTTGAGGATCAGTTTTTGTACAAAAGAGGGGGGCTGCCATGGGGTCCAATATGGCACCCCCCTATGCCAACATCTTCATGGACAGTTTTGAAAAGGCATATGTTTATTCACACCCTAGCTTCCAGTCATCAGTGAGTTATTGGCGCAGATATATAGATGACGTCTTTCTAATATGGACGAGTGACATCGAAACCCTTATGACATTTCACCAAGATCTCAATTCCAGTTTACCAGGCCTTACATTCTCTATTTCCTATAGCAAATCTTCTATGAACTTCCTGGACACTATGGTGAATGTGAATAGTGAGAGATTCCTAGAGACTGACTTATATGTTAAGCCCACTGACCGTAACAGTTTGCTTAGGTATGATAGCTGTCACCCAAAGCATATCAAAAAATCTTTACCTATATATCAACATGACCGTGTTGAAAGAATAGTATCCAAACCAGAGATCAGCTGTATGAGACAAAGAAGTGGATTTCAAGTTTCTCAGTAGGGGCTATCCACCTCACATTTTGCATACACAACGTAACACTACACGATTCCAGAGGGAACAGAACACTTCCCGGTTAGCTTTTGTGAACACGTATCATCCTTTTAATAATCTCATTAAAACATGCGTGACTCGACATTGGGACATTCTCAAAAAGGCCTATCCACATATTAAGGAGTTTAACTCCGTACCAATCATTAGTAACAAGAGATGTCCTAGTATAAGGGATAAATTAGTTAGAGCAGATGTGGGTTCCCCCAAGAGAGAATCAGCACAGAGAGTCTTCTCCACACCCCGCCGTGGAACCTTTCCTTGTTTGGGCTGTCTCCAGTGTTCTAATATAATTAAAGGGGATTCCTTTACACATCCTCGTTCAGGGAAAAGATTTTCAATTAAAGGTCATTTCACATGCAATACTACGTTCGTTGTGTACTTAATTAAATGCCCGTGCGGTCTCGGATATGTGGGTGAGACTACCCAACATATCCGGGACCGCATTTCACAGCACAAATCAACCATTAGGTGCTGTAAAACTTTACTTCCAATTCCGGCTCATTTTATACAGAATAACCATACAGTGGCTCAATTGAGATATCAGGTGATAGAGCATGTACCATTAGCCAGAAGAGGGGGAGATAGGATCAAGAAGTTGAAAGAGCGGGAATCCTTTTGGATTCATACGCTCCAAACCCTTACTCCCCTAGGACTCAATAGGGAGTATGAGGTGTCGTATTAAGTTGATTCCTTTTGATCCATCCCTGTTATGTAATATCTCATGTAGGATATAACTTATGTATTAAATAGGATAGAACTGGTTATAAGTCATTGTATTGTAACATCAAATGGTTTAATGTTACAACATAATAACATATTAATAGATATGATGTCATAATATTGTTACAGTACCTGACCTAGTGGTTCCTTGTTTCTATGTATTCAGGAACTTATTATTAATATGTATTAGGGGTTCCTTTTTCACGTATACGCGAATGTTTTTAAGATCTCCAGAAGATTTTTCCTTAAACCTGAGATTTTTCCTTAAACATGATATTTTTCCATTTGTCATCACCATAAGAGTGATGACTATCAATTGTCTTTCCATTTTTTCTTTCTGTGTTTCCCTTCTTCATATAATCGTTTTCATTTTTTCCTGGTATATGTTTCGTGTGCTTCTATGTCATATTGTTTTGACATTAATCTATGCGGCGAAATTGACTGCATTTAAAAAATTTTTTTTCTTTTTTCTTTCAGCACACGGGCGGGAACTAGGATCAGAACGCTATTGCACTACGCATGCGTGACTCTGCGGGCACTCGGCTCCCTTCGGCATCTTTCGGCTCTTTCCGAACCTCGGCGCACTTGGCGTTATGAGGTTTCTTCCTCGTCCTGAAACACTGAGCTCACACACCTGTTCTATTATACTGGGTCTATATAAACAGCAATACACCTCACACTCTCACCTCCACATTGAGCGGTCACAGACTCCTCCCGGACCTCCACACCGGACACTTAAGCGGCGTCTCTCTGCTAAGGTAATATCCTTTCACAGGTTTTCTCACTATCTTAGTGGGAGTTAATGTATCGTGTTAGCTTTCTAAGTTTTTTTCTAAGTTTCCTCTTTATGTCTTTACAGTGGGAGTTCCACCCTTGCTCTATATACTTATAAGTAAGATCTTTTTCGTTTACTTAAAACACATAGGTGGTGTTCATATAGATTTATTAGGAGGTGCTGGTAGCATATATAGATTCTTTCTTTTTCTTCCCCTTGTATATATATGGGTCCATATATTAACTCACCATGGGGTGCCGATGTCGTATATTATTCCATATGATTCTATTTATATCATTTCCATTATTTTCCCAGAGATAAGGGACTAATTCCTATTATACTGCTCTTTATAGGCACTTTTTCCTTCGTTTTTTTCACGATTTTTTCGCGATTTTTTCACCATTTTTCATTTTCTCATCATTTTTTTGCAATTTTTGATCTGTTTCACTTGTTATATGGGAGAAATTTATGTCATTTGTTTTTTTCTTTTTTTCCCTTTTCTACCATTTTTTCAATCTATGTCATAGGCAGTAATTTGTTATTAAGGTACAATGAATTCACATGTGTTGGTGGCTCCAGACTGTGTTCATAAATATACGGAGCAAAGCATATTTTATGTACAACTTTTTGTAAAAAAATCTTTTTCATTGTTATGTTGTTGGTGTCATGTCATTTTAAGTTGCATTTCAACTATATATTTGCTTATGTATGTTACAGACAGCGATCTCTTGAAAAAGGCTTAACAATAATATGCCGAAACGTTGAGACTACATATAAGCTGTTTGAAGTTTCTTTTGCATGTGGAACCCACCAACCCTTTTTTCCTTTGGAATAAAGTTGATGAACAATTATTATTATATGTGTTATATAATTCCCGTTTGGCTCCCATAGTGTTGTATCTGTAGGATAAAATCATTATTTGGGGAACTAGTGTGGGGTAGAAAGAGTCCGAGACTCAAACAGGAAATATTGCAGAGGCCGAAGGCGGAGGAATGTTTAGAACTCCCTAATCCCTGGTTATATTTCTTATCTGCACAATGCCAGCACCTCAAAGGTTGGGGTGAGACATTGGGTAAGGGTACCGTCACACTATACGATTTACCTACGATCACGACCAGCGATATGACCTGGCCGTGATCATAGGTAAATCGTAGTGTGGTCGCTGGGGAGCTGTCACACAGACAGCTCTCCAGCGACCAACTATGCCGAGGTCCCTGGGTAACCAGGGTAAACATCGGGTAACTAAGCGCAGGACCGCGCTTAGTTACCCGATGTTTACCCTGGTTACAAGCGTTAAACTAAAAAAAAACAAACAGCACATACTTACATCTGGTGTCCGTCAGGTCCCTTGCAGTCTGCTTCCCGCACTCAGTGACTGCCGGCCGTAAAGTGAAAGTGAAAGCACAGCCGCTGTGCTTTCACTTTCACTTTACGGCCGGCAGTCACAGTGCGGGAAGCAGAGACTGCAAGGGACCTGACGGACACCAGAATGTAAGTATGTGCTGTTTGTTTTTTTTTAGTTTAACGCTTGTAACCAGGGTAAACATCGGGTAACTAAGCGCGGTCCTGCGCTTAGTTACCCGATGTTTACCCTGGTTACAAGCGAACGCATCGCTGGATCGCATCGCTAGATCGCTAGATCGGTGTCACACACACCGATCTAGCGATGACAGCGGGAGATCCAGCGATGAAAGAAAGTTCCATACGATCTGCTACGACGTACGATTCTCAGCAGGATCCCTGATCGCTGCTGCGTGTCAGACACAGCGATATCGTAACGATATCGCTGGAACGTCACGAATCGTACCGTCGTAGCGATCAAAATGTTATAGTGTGACGGTACCCTAAGGGACGGATACTTAGTAGTGTGGAGTATCTGATAAAGTCCTTGCTGCTGAGTATGGGTCTTGAGGCAGGACTTTTAAAAAATTGGGGGTCTCAGTACCATACTATTAACCCCTTAAGCCCCAAGGGTGGTTTGCACGTTAATGACCGGGCCAATTTTACAATTCTGACCACTGTCCCTTTATGAGGTTATAACTCTGGAACGCTTCAACGGATCCCGGTGAATCTGACAGTGTTTTATCGTGACATATTGGGCTTCATGATAGTGGTAAAATTTCTTTGATATTACCAGCGATTATTTGTGAAAAAAACGGAAATTTGCCAAACATTTTGCAATTTTCCAACTTTTAATATTTATGCCCTTACATCACAGAGATATGGCACACAAAATACTTAATAAGCAACATTTCCCACATGTCTACTTTACATCAACACAATTTTGGAACCAAATATTTTTTTGTTAGGGAGTTATAAGTGTTAAAAGTTGACCTGCAATTTCTCATTTTTACTGCACCATTTTTTTAGGGACCACATCACATTTGAAGTCATTTTGAGGGGTCTATATGATAGAAAATAACCAAGTGTGACACCATTCTAAAAACTGCACCCCTCAAGGTGCTCAAAACCACATTCAAGAAGTTTATTAACCCTTCAGGTGTTTCAGGAATTTTTGGAATGTTTAAAAAAAATTAACATTTAACTTTTTTTTCACAAAAAACGTACTTCAGCTCCAATTTGTATTATTTTACCAAGGGTAACAGGAGAAAATGGACCCCAAAAGTTGTTGTACAATTTGTCCTGAGTACGCTGATACCCCATATGTGGGAGTAAACCACTGTTTGGGCGCATGGCAGAGCTCGGAAAGGAAGGAGCACCATTTGACTTTTCAATGCAAAATCTACTGGAATTGAGATGGGACGCCATGTTGCATTTGGAGAGCCCCTGATGTGCCTAAACATTGAAACCTCCCACAAGTGACACCATTTTGGAAAGTAGACCCCCTAAGGAACTTATCTAGATGTGTGGTGAGCACTTTGACCAACCAAGTGGTTCACAGAAGTTTATAATGCAGAGCCGTAAAAATAAAAAATCATATTTTTCACAAAAATGATCTTTTCGTCCCCAATTTTTTTTTATTTTCCAAAAGGGTAACAGGAGAAAATGGACCCGAAAAGTTATCTAGATGTGTGGTGAGAACTTTGAACCCCCAAGTGCTTCACAGAAGTTTATAACGCAGAGCCGTGAGAATAAAAAATACATTTTTCAGCAAGCAATTTTTTATTTTCACAATGGTAACAGGAGAAATTGTACCCCAAAAGTTGTTGTCCAGTTTGTCCTGAGTACGCTGATACCCCATATGTGGGGGGGAACCACTGTTTTGGCACACCACGTCAGGGCTCGGAAGGGATGTAGTGACGTGTTGAAAAGCAGACTTTGATGGAATGGTCTTCAGGCGTCACATTGCGTTTGCAGAGCCCCTGATGTGCCTAAACAGTAGAAACCCCCCACAAGTGACCCCATTTTGGAAACTAGACCCCCCAAGGAACTTATCTAGATGTGTGGTGAGCACTTCGAACCCCCAAGTGCTTCACAAAAATTTATAACACAGAGATGTGAAAATAAAAAATCATGTTTTTCCCCACAAAAATAAGTTTTCAGCCCTAATTTTTTTATTTTCCCAAGGGTAACAGGAGAAATTAGACCCCCAAAGTTGTTGTGCAATTTTTCCTGCGTACGCTTGTGCCCCATATGTTTGGGTAAACCACTGTTTGGGCGCACGTCGGGGCTCGGAAAGGAGGGAACACCATTTGACTTTTTGAACGTAAGATTGGCTGGAATCAATGGTGGCGCCATGTCGCGTTTGGAGACCCCTGATGTGCCTAAACAGTGGAAACCCCTCAATTCTAACTCCAACACTAACCCCAACACACCCCTACCCTAATCCCAACTCTAGCCATAACCCTAATCACAACCCTAACTCCAACACACCCCTAACCACAACCCTAACCCCAACACACCCCTAACCCTAATCCCAACCCTAACCCTAATCCCAACCCTAACCCTAAGCCCAACCCTAACCGATAACCCTAACAACAAGCCTAACCCTAACCCCAACATACCCCTAATCCTAATCTTAACCCTATTTCCAACCCTAACCCTAATTCCAACCCTAACTCTAATTCCAACCCTAACCCTAAGACTATGTGCCCCGCACAGTTTTTGAAAGCTCCGCAGGTAAAACGCACTGCACCAGTGTTTTTTTGTGCCAATTTCACATGCGGATTCCTATTGAGGAACAGGTGTAAAACGCTGCAGAATCTGCACAAATCCGTGCAGCCAAATCCGCACCGTGTGCACATAGCCTAATTCTAACTCTAACCCTAATTCTAACCCTAACCCTAGTTCTAACCCTAATTCTAACCCTAACCCTAGTTCTAACCCTAATTCTAACACTAACCCTAATTCTAACACTAACCCTAATTCTAACCCTAACCCTAGTTGTAACCCTAACCCTAGTTCTAACCCTAATCCTAGTTCTAACCCTAATTCTAACCCTAACCCTAGTTTTAACCCAAACCCTAGTTGTAACCCTAACACTAGTTGTAACCCTAACCCTAGTTGTAACCCTAACCCTAGTTCTAACCCTAACCCTAGTTCTAACCCTAATCCTAGTTCTAACCCTAATCCTAGTTCTAACCCTAATCCTAGTTCTAACCCTAATTCTAACCCTAACCCTAGTTTTAACCCAAACCCTAGTTGTAACCCTAACACTAGTTGTAACCCTAACCCTAGTTGTAACCCTAATCCTAGTTCTAACCCTAACCCTAGTTCTAACCCTAATCCTAGTTCTAACCCTAATCCTAGTTCTAACCCTAATCCTAGTTTTAACCCTAGTTGTAACCCTAACCCTAGTTCTAACCCTAACCCTAGTTCTAACCCTAATTCTAACCCTAACCCTAGTTTTAACCCACACCCTAGTTGTAACCCTAACACTAGTTGTAACCCTAACCCTAGTTGTAACCCTAACCCTAGTTGTAACCCTAACCCTAGTTCTAACCCTAATCCTAGTTCTAACCCTAATCCTAGTTCTAACCCTAATCCTAGTTCTAACCCTAATCCTAGTTCTGACCCTAACCCTAGCCCTAACCCTAGTTCTAACCCTAACCCTAGTGGAAAAATAAAAGTAAATACATTTTCTTTATCTTATTATTGTCCCTACCTATGGGGGTGATAAAGGGGGGTTTATTTACCATTTTTTTTTATTTTGATCGCTGTGACAGAAGCTATCACAGCGATCAAAATGTACCTGGAACGAATCTGCCTGCCGGCAGATTCGGCGGGCGCACTGCGCATGCTCCCGCGATTTTGGAAGATGGCGGCGCCCATGGGGAAGACGGACAGACACCAGGAGGGACACCGGAGCTCGGTAAGTATGGGGGGGTGGGAGCGGAGCAAGGGGGGAGCGGACAGGAGGACGGAGGGGAGCAGAGGACAGGACGGGGGCAGTGGATCGGTGGCGGGGGCAGACCGCAGTCTCCAGCCATATCCGATGATATTGCAGGATCAGCCATGGCTGGATTGTAATATTTCACCAATTTTCATTGGTGAAATATTACGATTGCTCTGATTGAAAGTGAAACGTCACTTTCAACAGCTAATCAGAGTGATCGTAGCCACGGGGGGATGGGGGCGAAGCCACCCCCCTGGGCTCAAGTACCACTCCCCCTGTCGCTGCAGGTCGGGTGAAATTACAGTTAACCCTTTCACCCGACCTGCAGTAGCTCGATTCGACCATGACGCATATGCTGCGTCACAGGTCGGACTGGCACAGGTTTTCATGACGCATACGCTGCGTCAAAGGTCGGGAAGGGGTTAAATGAGCGACAGTGACTGGGCAAAGAGTACCAGGAAGAAGTGTGGCCTGCCTTGCGGGCCTGACAGTGGGTGATGTGGGTGACACCACACTGCTCTCTCAGTCGCATAAGTATGGGAAAATAGGGTGAGAAATTACACCCTGTTACCCTAAGAGAAAGGAACCTGAAAGACAAAGGGAAAAGGTTAATAAACACAAACAGGGAACCTGAAAAGGAAAATGCGGATCTGGTAGCAGATCCAAGTCCGCCTCCTACAGACACTAAGCTTAAACTGAGGTATTTTGTGCCCGTCGGTGGGTGTATGTTAAATATGCTTATTTTGCACATTTATTTACTCAGGACTATTCACCAGGTGCTTACTCTTAAAGAAAAATGTCATGATATTCTCATAAAAAATATAGTGGTTTATTGAATTGTCCACAGGAAAACCAAATTGCAGCAAAACATAAAAATAGATGAAATAGTTACGAACAGATTGTCCATGTGTAAATATCAGCGCTTGTTACTCATCTTTCCCAAAGTTCTGAATGGTAAAAATCGTCTGTCTGTGTGAAGTCTGAAGTCATCATGGCTACCCGCTGTTCTTTCCTTGTGTGATTTGTCTGATGTCCATGGAGAATGATGGTGAAGGCAGGAGGTGACAGATCCCACGTGACAAGCCCCCACGTGACAAGCCCCCACACCCTCCTAAGAGATGTTATTTATATGTCCCACAGACCACATGTTCCCTTTATATGGTGTTGACTTATACTCTGAGCTATAAATATATATATAGAAATAGCTTTTGTAATGTCAGCAAGAAGCAATGTGCTCAGTACAGAATAAGAATAGATCAATTAATAATTAATATTTAACAGTGTATACTGCTGAGGAGGAGCTATTTTCCTTTTATGCCTAGTGTCAGCCTCCTAGTGACAGCAGCATACACCCATGGTTACCTGTGTCCCCCAATGAAGCGATAAAGAAAATCCCTCATCCCTGAGAAATGGCACTAACCAGAGCCGCTGTCCCCAGTCTCACCTGTAGAGCAGGTCTTTTAATGGTGTCCAGTAAAAGTCCAGCTCTGGTAGCCACGGCTGGGTTCACGTCCTCCACCGCGGTTAGGAAGCAGCAGAAAGCATGGGCCAGGGAATACTTCAATAGATGGTTTTTGGTGACTGAGTGAATGTCCAGAAATCGGCACAAGATGGCAACTTTCTCCACTGTAACAATAAGCAATCATAAATAGTAATATCTGTCCTTAACCCCTTTACCCTCGTGGGTGATTTTCACGTTACTGACAGGGCCAATTTTTACAATTCTGACCACTTTATGTGGCTATAACTCTAGAACACTTTCCTCGGATCCTGGTGATTCAGAGAGATTTTTTTTGTGACATATTGTACTTCAAGATAGTGGTAACATTTCTTTGATGTGACTTGCGTTTATTTGGAAAAAAATGTAAATTTGGCGAAAATTTAGCAATTTTCAAACTTTGAATTTTCATGCCCAGAAATCACAGAGATATGTCAAACACAATAGTTAAAACATTTCCCACAAGTGTACTTTACATCAGCACAATTTTGGAACTATATATTTTTTTCTTAGGAAGTTCTAAGGGTTAAAAGTTGATTTACAAAACCATTGTTTTTAGGGACAACATCACATTTGAAGTCACTTTGAGAGGTCTATATGATAGAAGATACCCAAAATTGACACCATTCTAAAACCTTTACCCCTCAAGGTGCTCAAAGCCACATTAAAGAAGTTTATTAACCCTTCAAGTGCTTCACATGAATTTAAAAAGAAAAAAAAAAGATGAACGTTTAACTTTTTTTCACAAAAAATTGACTACAGATCCAATTTTTTTTATTTTGACACAGATAACAGGAAAAATTGAACCACAAAATTTGTTGTGTAATTTCTCCTGAGCATGCCGATACCCCATATGAGGAAGAAAACCACTGTTTGGCGCATGGCAGAGCTTGGAAGGGAAGGAGCGCCATTTTACTTTTTTAAAGCAAAATTTGCTGGAACAATTGGCGGACACCATGTCACACTTGGAGAGCCCCTGATGTAACTAAACAGTGAAAATCCCCTATAAGTGATGCCATTTTGGAAACTAGAGCCCTGAGGGAACTGGTCTAGATGTGTCATGAGCACACTGAATCCTCAGGTGCTTCACAGAAGTTTATAACGTTCAGCCATAAAAAAAAAAAAAAAATCAAATTTTCCTCACAAATATGTTTTAAGCACAAAATATTAAATTTTTTTAATAAGGGTAACAGGAGAAATTGCACCATACAATTTGTTGTTCAATTTCTTCTGAGTACGCAGATACCCAAAAAGGAGAAAACTACTGTTTGGTCGCACGGCAGGGTTTGAAAGGGAAGGTGCGTCATTTGATTTTTTTTAAAGTAAAATTTCCTGGAATCATTAGCGGACATCATGTCCCATTTAGAGAGCCTCTGATGTGCCTAGACAGTGGAAACCCCCTGCAAGTGACCACATTTTGGAAACTAGATCCGTCAAGGAATGTATTTAGATGCATGGTGAGCACCTTGAACCCTCAAGGTGCTTCACAGAAGTTTATAACGTTGAGCCATGAAAATAATAAAATCAAATTTTCTTCACAAAACAGGGATTATTGTGTACTCACCGTAAAATCCTTTTCTCCAAGCCACTCACTGGGGGACACAGAACATGGGTATATGCTGCTTGCCACTAGGAGGCTGACACTAAGTTAACACAAAAAAAGTTAGCTCCTGCTCTGCAGTATACACCCTCGTGCTGGCTCCCAGAGAACCAGTTCAGTGCAAAAGCAGTAGGAACAAACAGTAACAACAAAGAAGAGTACAACATGTCAACTTAAAAGAAAAGGCAAAGCCATATAAGCCATTAGGCTAACAGGGTGGGCACTGTGTCCCGCAATGAGTGGCTCGGAGAAAAGGATTTTACGGTTAGTACACAAAAATCCGTATTTCTCCTTCGCCTCATTGGGGGACACAGACCATGGGACATCCCAAACCAGTTCCTGGGTGGGAAACAACACAAAGTATTATGCTTCATGCAACAACTGCCTAAATGTGCCCCATCGCTGCATGCAGAATTCTTCTGCCAGAATCGCATCCGCTGAAGTCTGAGAATGAATATTATAGTGCTTTCCGAAGGTATGTAAACTGGACCAAGTCACAGCTTTGCAGACCTGCTCCACCATCGCCTGATCCTGAATGGCCCAAGAAGCCCCCACCGTCCGAGTGGAGTGTGCTGTGATCTTCACTGGGATGGGTTAACTTCTGACTCGATATGACTCCTGGATGGTGGAACGAATCCACCTGGCTATCGTGGCCTTAGAAGCGGCAAGACCCTTCCTGTGACCTTCCGGGAGAACGATCAGAGCATTTGTTCTTCTGAAGGACGCCGTCCTTGAGACATACCTTCGCAGAGCTCTGACCAGGTCCAGAATGTGGAGAGCTCTTTCAACCCTGTGAATAGGGGCCAGACAAAAGGAAGGAAGAATGACCTTTGGCAAGAAGGACGGTGATGGCCTGAGGACAACCTTGTCCTGATGGAAATTAAGGAAAGGCGCCCGGCAGGATAAGGCGGCTAATTCCGAAACTCTTCTGATCGACACAAGGAAGGCAACCTTCCAGGACAGAAAAACCAACGAAATGTCCTGAAATGGTTTAAAGGGAAGTTCCTGAAGGGCACTTAGCACCAAGTTGAGGTCCCAAGGCTCTAAAGGCATGAGATGGGGAGGAGCAACATGTGACACCCCCTGCAGAAAAGTCTTAACCTGAAGTCTTGACAAGATGCGTCTCTGAAATAAGACCGACAGGGTGGAGATTTGGCCCTTGAGAGAGCTGAGTGTCAGCCCGGAGTCCAGACCGGCCTGTAGGAACTCTAAAATGGTGCGAACTGAGAAGACGAGAGGAGAAAGACCTGGTACTCCTTCCGCCTTGATTTTCCTGATTACTATGGGGAGTAACGGTAGAGAAGGAAAAATGTACGGAAGGTGGAATTGGTGCCATGAAAGAACCAGAGAGTCGACACCGATGGCTCTTGGATCTCGAGACCTCGCTATAAACTCCGGAACCTTGGCATTTAGTCTGGACGTCATGAGGTCCACATATGGGATTCCTCAGCGAAGACAGATCTCTTTGAAGACTTCCGGATGGAGCTCCCACTCCCCCGAAGTGAGACTCTGACGGCTGAGCAAGTCCGCTGTCCAGTTTTCCACTCCTGGAATGTGCACGCAGAGATCACCGAGCGTTTGTTGTCTGCCCATTGAAGGATGTGAGTTACCTCGGACATGGCCGCCCTGCTGCGGGTATTCCCCTGATGATTGATGTATGCCACAGCCGTAGCGTTGTCTGATTGGATACGGATGGCGTGACCCGCCAGAAGATGATGGGAGTGTTGCAGGGCCAGTCGAATAGCACGGATCTCCAGAACGTTGATCGGTAGCTTCGATTCCTCAATTGACCAGCGGCCCTGAGCAGTGTGGTGGTGGTGGAAGACTGCTCCACAGCCCGAAAGACTGGCATCAGTAGTCACCACTAGCCAATGAATGGGTAGAAAAGACTTCCCCCAATTGAGGGAAAAGTTCAAGGTCCACCACCTGAGAGTCTGTCTGACCTGCGGGGATAAGCGGCACCTTCGGTCGAGGGAGAAAGGGTTTCTGTCCCAAGCTACCAGAAGGGCATGTTGTAGGAGACGAAGATGCAGTTGCGCAAAGGGGACAGCTTCCATTGCGGCCACCATCTTTCCTAGTACCCTCATTGCAAATCGGATGTAGTGAGGGTAAGACTGACGAAGCGCTCGGGCTCCTTGTTGAAGGGCTAAGACTTTGTCTGGAGGGAGAATTACCAATCCCCCGAGATGAGTCCAGGGACATTCGTAGAAAGGAAATCTGCTGGGCTGGGACCGGAGAGGATTTGCTTAAGTTTATCAGCCAGCCCAGGCGAGAAAGAGTATCGTAATTAATTAAAACGGACTCCGCGCAGTCGTGGAAGGACGGACCTTTGATCAACAGGTCGTCCATATAGGGCAGAACGATCACGCCCCGAGAGTGCAGGACGGACATGATGGCCTCCATGACCTTTGTGAACACTTTGGGGGCAGTAGCCAGGCCGACGGGCGGGGCCATGAATTGGAAATGCTGGTCGCGAATGGCGAAGCGCAGAAATCTCTGGTGAGGGGGAAAAATTGGAATGTGCAAGCGTCTTGGATGTCGATTGAATCCAAGAATTCCCCTTGTGATAACTGAACGCAGAGATTCCATGCGGAAATGATGGACCTAGACAAACTTGTTTAGAAGTTTGAGGTCTAGTATAGGTCTTACCTATCCGTCCTTCTTTAAGATGACAAAAAGGTTTGAATAGAAACCTCAAAACCTTTCGCTTTCTGGGACGGGGACAGTGCCGCCATCATGACACAATGCGTCTATGGCCCGGAAGTTTGCCCTTGCCTCTGAAAAGGGAGGACGGGAGGGAAAGAAACGTGAAGGGGGAGGAGTAACAAAGTCGATTTTGTATCCGGATGACACCAGATCTTTGACCCACTCGTTGGAGACGACGGAAAGTCAGACCTGGCGAAAGAAAAGTAGGTGGCCGCCTACCCTGCCGGTGTCATCCGGATAGCACTGATAGCGTGAGGAAAATCTCTGGGACCTAAGTCCTTTAGGCCTCAATTGTTTGGGTCTGGACTTCCAATGCTGGCTAGGTCTGTACGAGACCTGAGTTCCTCCATCTCTTTGTAGAGAACGTCTTGAACCGGACGAAGTAGTGGTAGTGGCCCAGCTTGGAGTGGAACGAAAGGAGCGGAAATGGATTTGTTGTCTCTGATGCCTAAGTCTCTGTTGGGGAAGGAATTTACTCTTTCCTTCTGTAGTATCGGAAATGATCTGATCCAGCTTTTCTCCAAATAAGCGACCGCTTTAATAAGGAAGGGAGGTGAGAGACTTTTTTGATGCAGAGTCCGCCTTCCACTCTCTGAGCCATAATGACCTTCTGATAGAGATGGCATTGGCTGCTGACTGAGCAGCACAAGCGGCCGCATCCAAGGAAGCATGTACCAAGTAATCGCCTGCTCTGGAAATTTGGTTGGCAAGGTGCGTCGACTCTGGAGGAAGGTTACTGTTCCAAAGTGAATTAGCTAAGGTCTCTGACCAGAAAACCATAGCCTTAGCTACCCATGCTGCGGCAAAGGATGGATAGAGAGCCGAACCTGAGGCCTCAAAAACAGATCGGGCCAAGCTATCTATCTGACGGTCCGTGGGATTTTTGATGGATGAGCCATTCGGCACGGACAGGAGAGTTTTGGATGCTAGGCGGGATACTAAAGGGTCTACCACCGGAGAATCCACCCAATCCTTTTTCAGATCAGCTGACAAAGGATACTTGGCTTCAAAAGGCCTTTGTCCTGTGAAGCGTTTATCCGGGCGCTCTCTGTGCCTATTAACTATGGCTCTAAATTCAGGGTGAATAGCAAAAGCCTTATGAGAGTGTTTAGTCCTCTTTAAGGACACAGTCTGATCCGGAGCGGAGCCGGAATCTTCCTCAACCTCTAAAGCCTGGTTGACTGCCTCAATAAGCAAATCCACTGTCTTCTGAAACTCTGGCGAATCCAGATCAAAAGAACCATCAGATTCGCAGTCAGATTCGCTTTCGCTACTGACCTCTGGAGAGGGAGAGCGAGAAACAGAGCTCTGAGGTGACAAGGCAAGTGTCTGCTGAGGAGACGTGCTACGGATCCATTTTCTAGGTGCCTGACGACTTCTAGAGTGCTTTTGGCCCCTGCTAAGCGACTGCTGCCGGCTAGGGGAGGATCCGTCTACATCAGTCCTGCAGACGCTCTGGTCCCCAGAAGGATCACAGAGGGATTCAATCGCTTTGGCCAGCAAAGACATGGATTGAGACAGTGATGAAGCCCACTCAGGGGGATTAGGTACACTGGGCTTGGTGGCGGTGGAGGGCTCCTGAGCGCAGTTGGGGTCACAGGCATTGCAGAGCGGTGAACGCAGATTGGCAGGAGGAGCATGAAGTAAAGAATATAGCGATAGTCTTGTTAGACCTTTTTGATGCCTTAGGCTGGGACATGATGTACCCTTCTATGTGGCCCTATAATATTAGGGGCTGCTAAGAAGGGGTACTGCCAAGAAAATAAGGAGTTACAGCAGGGAGAGGGATTCAATCTGTAAAATGCAGCGCTCCCTTTCCCAGGTCTGTGTCCCCGCTCCTCCTGCGTTACTCCTCCTGCGCGGACCCCTGCTGTCTCTGTCCTGATGGCAGATAGTGCTGAGGCTGTCAGGGAGGGGGGGGGGGGGGAGGGGAAGATGGCCCCCAAGATTTCAGAGGCGCTTCTCTTACAGTGCGAGAAGAGCCAGGATTGGTGGGTGGAGCCTCCGCATCACATCATAGGGTGGGCAGAGTCATGGGTTAGGCCTAGAATAGGGCCAAAGCCAGGGACTAAATTTGCGGTGCTGGCCGGCGCCAATGTGCGCCCCCGCAATGAGAATAAGTCCCCCTTACCCAGCTCCGCCCCAGACCGCCTGAAAGGAACCCTCCATCCCCGGCACTTATTCGGAGAGGCTGCCGGGTGGCAGATAAGGCAGCTTGCTGCAGGTCCTCCTGTGCCGCTGGTTTGGACAGTGCAGGGATAGGGGGGAAAACCCTCAATCCACCATCCCTTTAGGAAAGAGGTGGAGAGGAACCATCCGTCTCCTTGTACCAACCGCTTTAACAGTGGTGGTGTATTGGGGGTTGCTCGGACGCCACGAGGTGGGCCTCTGTACATCCAAGGGGGTTAATCCTTTAGGATGGGACAGGGCTGAATGTCCGGCAATAGGCCTTGCTGCGGAAGAGGATACAAGGAGGCGACACTCCATGTGCTCGTCCGTTGAAGGTGTGGGGAGATCAGTGCCCTTGAAGGGACCCGTCACCCCTAAGAATCAGCTCAGGCGTGGCATTCCACGTCGCTGGAGAGGATACGGAGAGGCGACACTCTCCATGCTTGCCTGTTGATGGTTCAGGGAAATCAGAGCCTTGAAAGGATCCGTCGCCAGTTTGTCCATTGTAAAAAATAATATCAAAAATGTAAAAATTGTAAAAATAAAATAATAAAGAGTTTTGGGTCTGAATAGCAGACCCGTTCGCGTGCCTCCTACGGACACTAAGCAATAACTGGGAGCCAGCACAAGGGTGTATACTGCAGAGGAGGAGCTAACTTTTTTGTGTTAACTTAGTGTCAGCCTCCTAGTGGCAAGTAGCATACAACCCATGGTCAGAGCATGGTCTGTGTCCCCCAATGAGGCGAAGGAGAAAACATTTTCTTTGGAAGAAAGACACGGGCTTGGACTGTGTCAAACCTCATACCCAGAAACACCAGGTGCTGAGCTGGGGTCAGGGAGGACTTCTCCCTATTGTCTATCCAGCCGAGATGAACCAGAGTGTCCAGAGTGATCTGAAGACCTCTGGTCACAGTCTCGGTGGGACGGCTCCTTCATCAGAAGATCGTCCAAGTAAAGAATTATGAGAATCCCCTTGGAGCGAAGGATGGCCATGACCACTGCCAAGACCTTCGTGAACACTCTGGGGGCAGAGGCCAGGCCGAAAGCAAGGGCCGTGAACGGATAATGATCCTCATGGATCGCGAACCGAAGGAATCTCTGATGCTGAACACAAACAGGAATGTAAAGATATGGAAATGGCGGATCCGAACGTGGCGGTTCAACTGTTTAAGGTCCAAAATCCGACTAAGCGATCCGTCTTTCTTTGGGACTACGAAAAAATTGGAGGAGAATCCTGAAAACTGTTCTTTCCAGGACACGGCCTGAAAAATCCGTGAGGTCTGAGACAGGTGTCTTGGCAGGTGAGACAGAAAGAAACGTCTTCCTGCGGGGGGGGGGGGGGGAAGAAAGATCGATATTGTAACCGGACGTAACTATCTCTCTTACCCAGGCATCGTCGACCACCGACAACCCTGCGTCCCTGAAGAAAAGAAGCCAGCCTCCCACCCTGGAGATATTGCCAGGTAGAGGTAGCCCATCACTTAGAAGAGAACCTGTGAGAGCGAGACCCAGAGGGCTTGGAGGAGCGACCCTTTGGCCTCTAGTGAGGTGCAGGTTTGAAGGATGGTTTCTTCCTTCCGCTGGGACGGAAGAGCGATCCTGTTGGGAGGAAGTCCCTGAAGAAGAGATGGGTTGAAAGGAACGAAAAGGCAGGGGCCCTTTCTTATGGAAAGGACTGAGGAAGAGAGGTACTTTTCTCCTCAGGAGCGTCCAAAATGATCTGATCCAGTTTGGACCCGAAAAGCCTAGAACCCTGAAAGGTCAGGCTAGTGAGAGACTTTTTTGAGGGTGGATCTGCATTCCACGCCTTCAACCAGAGGATACGGGATATAGAATTGATGTTGCTGTTTGCCCTGTCGGAACAACCGGCCGCATCCAAAGAGGCAGTCAAAAGATATTTGCCAGCGTGTGCAATCTGGTCTGCCAAATCTGCCATCTCGTCCGGAGGAGCTGCTGCTAGGATGCCCTGGCGAAGAATTTTTGCCCTGGCAGAGATGGACTTTGCCACCCAGGTGGAAGCGAAGCTGGGGCAGAAGGAGGCGCCAGCCGCTTCAAAGACTGATTTAGCCAAAGACTCGATCTGCAAACCATCGGGTAGAGACGGAACTGTCTCGAAAGACAGGAGAGGAAACCGGCAGGTCCACCTTAGGGGACTCTGCCCTTTTACCAAGAAGGTCTGGGCAAAAGGATGTCTAGCTGCTTCCTTCCCGGAAAGCGCTTTTCGGGATGTTCCCAATGTTTAGCTACAGTCACTTCAAATTCTCTGTGATTGGGAAAGGTCCGGGAAGGACGTTTTACCCGTTAGAAGGTAACAGAGTGCTCCTGAGCGGGAACCTCGCACTACTTTAGGTTAAGAATCTGGGTAATAGCCAATATAAGGCTATCTACCATATCCTGCATTTTTAGGCCTGGTCTGATTCAGACTTAGACTGGGAATCCACATCGGACCCAAAAGCCACCTCCGAGGGGGCATGGGGAGAGGAGTGCATCTTAGATGATGCAGAGGGACCCGGGGAACTGTATGAGGAGCTAGAAAGAGCCCACTTTCTAGGCTTTGTACCCGATATGTCCCTGTGAAGGTCTTGGTCAGGTGGTGCGAATCACCGTGAGAGGCGTTCGGAGCACTGTTGGTGCCAGATAGATGTGGAAGATGTTCCACGACCTGGATCAGGGTGTAGCGCTCGCGCCCTGACTGGGTGGCGCGAGTGAGGATTGTGGCCCCACTGTGCCACAAACCAGACTACCCTGGAGGGGCGTTACTAAGCAGCTACCTTGGTGTTCACTGGAGGTCAGGCTTGTGCGGCAGGTAGCTACCAGGTACCACTCCAGTGCGGTGTCTGGCTGTAGCAGCTGATCCCACTGGGGGACGGAATACTTGTGACAGGTGCGAGCTAGTACAGACGGGCAGACTGGAGCTCTGGCAGGCACGACTGGTACTCTGGCAGGCAAGCGGCAAAGCTGGCACTCTGGCAGGCAGATGGGTATGACTGGCACTCTGGCAGGCAGGCACGGCTGGCAAACTGGCAGGCAGGTGGGCACGGCTGGCACTCTGGCAGACAGACGGGTATGACTGGCACTCTGGCAGGCAGGCACAGCTGGCAATCTGGCAGGCAGGTGGGCACGGCTGGCACTCTGGCAGGCAGGGTTGGCACTCTGGCAGGCAGGCGGGCACAGAACACACTGGAGGAATCGGGATGGTAACAGGTAGGACAGAAACACAGGCAGGTACGAGTAGGATAAGGGAGCAGGTAGGAACCAGTTCAGACTGGAGGGACAGGAGCTGTTAGGAACCAGTTCAGACTGGAGGGACAAAGACACACAGGGTGCAGAGCAGGAGCAAAGCAGAGCTGCAAAATGCAGCGAGCAGAGCCGCAGGATGTGGGACGGGAGCAGAGCCGAACAGCAGGATGCGGGACAGGAGCAGAGCAGAGCCACAGGATGCGGGACGGGAGCAGAGCAGAGCCACAGGATGCGGGACAGGAGCAGAGCAGAACTGCAGGATGTGGCGATCAGAGCAGAGCCACAGGATGCAGCTAGAAGAGCAGAGCCACAGATTGTGGAACAGGAGCAGAGCCGCAGGGTGCGGAACAGAAGCAGAGCCGCTGGGTGCGGAGAGCAGAGCCGCAGGTTGTAGAACAGGAGCAGAGGAGAGCCGCAGGGTGCGAACAGGAGCAGAGCAGAGCTGCTGGGTGCGGAGATTAGAGCAGAGCCACTGGGTGCAGCGAGCAGAGCCCAAGGTTGCGAAACAGGAGCAGAGCAGTACCACAGAATGTGGAACAGGAGCAGAGCAGAGCTGCTGGGTGCGGCGAGCAGAGCCACAGGATGCGGTGAGCAGAGCAAGACGCGGAGAGCAGAACAGAGCAGAGCAGAAGGAGTGGACACAAGGATACACACAACTGAGTAGGGAAGGTAACAAACAAGGATACAAACAGGTACAGGTATAGGACAAATTTCAGACAAGGACAGACACGGGAACAAGTTCAGGACAAAGGATTCAGGCCTGGGTATACAGCCCCCAGGGTGACGGAAACAGGACACAGAGAGCACAGAAACGGGCCTGGGTATGCAGCCCCCACGGAGGTGGAAAACAGGACACAAAGAGCATAGAAACGGGCCTGGGTATGGAGCCCCCAGGGAAACGGAAAACAGGACAGGACCTGGAAACTCAGTAGCAGAATACAGACTGAGAGAAATTGTTGCTCAGGCATCTCCCTGTGGGTGGAGAAGCCTTAAGAACCTGATGCCTCTAGGCAATTGGCTTGGGACACCTTAGGAAGGTGCACACTGTCTCTTTTAGAATCAGGGAGTGCCGGCACCGCCCCCCTAAGCACACAGCCAGGAAGTATGAAAACAGCAGGCAGGAGACATAAGTAAGTAAGATGGTGTATCTGTCTGATGGGAGATGGAAAGCCATGCAATGATTCCGGCAGGGACATTATACAGGGACTGTCATACTTTAGTCAAGTCAGAGACTGACTGTGACATGGCAACAGCCCACTCCGAAGGCGTTAGAGTGCTCCTGTGGGGCAGACATGGTGGAAGGGCTGCAGGACAGACAGAAAGGTGAAGACTGACCTGAAGACCAATTTCTTTTGCAGCGGGCGCAGGCGTAATGAATCACAGTGGGCTTAGAAGGAGGACGAGAAGCCCCTGCAGAGTTGGGCATAAGTTGAGCCTTTGTGATACTACTGAAAAGGGGCTATAAGAGGGACAGAGGCAAGGAAAGAGAGAGAGAGAGGGCAGAGCCTACCGGATGCCAGCGATGAACAGCAGATGAGTGATAGGTTAGCTGTGTCCTCCTTGTCAGATGTCCGCAGGTATATGCAGCGAGGTCTGATGCCAAATGCGCAGAAGAAAGCAGGGAAAGACAGTGTCACAGACAGAACGCGCAATCTGCTGAGGCACAAGATCCAAGATGGCATCGGCAATGCTGAAACAGCAAGCGAGCTGCAGAGCGGTGGGCGTGGCTAAGGTGGCAGCTGGTGAAAACGAAAGACTGCATCCGATTAGCTGGCGCACCCTGGAGCATGGCCAGCCCGGAGGATCTGCAGGCCGGCAGAAACAGAAAGCGCCCCTCTGATTGGAGAATCGCAGGGGGATGTGTCTAGGCCGGGAGAGGGAGCTCCGATAGGAGGAAATAAAAAAGGCGCAGAAAAGACGTGCGCAAAGCGGGGGGCGTGGCCTGGCCACAGAAGAGACTCTTTGACCCAGCGAGGCATCCTACTGGCCCAAAAAGAGTGCGAAATTCAAGTGCTCGATAGGGAATTGCCAAGGAAGCCAGAACCAGAGAGGGGGCGCAGCCAAAGATGAAAAGGGGATACCTGGTACCGAAAATGGCCACGGCTGCAAAAAATAATGCTTAAAGCCGCCCTGTCCCTGTTAAAGAACGGAAATGTGACGAGTCTTGCCTGCGCCGCTGCGGTGGAATGGAAACATATATTACCCGCAAGGTGGGTTCACAGTTCCTCTTCGCAGATGAGGATCACGTCAGGAGCCCTCGGGTGGAAGAAGGTCCCTGGAAACAGGGATCCTCTTTCCCGCACCATCTCCAGACGGTGCAGAAGACGGCATCAACCCCTTACAAGAAGAGGGGAGGCCACCACTGGTGACCACCGTCTTCCTCTCAGCTCTCTCTGAGGAGAGGGGTGAGGTGGGGAAAAGGCAAGGACTGGCCACCAGAAATCACCCTGAAACACCAATAAGGATGACAGGGGATAAAGTCCTGCCTGCGGATCCGAGAGTGGGTGATGTGGGTGACACTACTCTGCTCTCTCAGTCGCATACGAACGGGAAAACAGGGTGAGAAATTACACAGATACCCTAAAAAGATGAACCTGAAATACAAAGGGAAAAGATTAATAAAACACAACAGGTGACCTGAAAAGGAAAAACTGCGGAACTGGGATCAGATCCAGGTCCACCTCCTACAGACACTAAGCTTAAACTGAGGTGCTTTGTGCCTGTCAGTGGGTGTATACTGCTGAGGAGGAGCTATTTTCCTTTTTTGCCTAGTGTCAGCCTCCTAGCGACAGCAGCATACACCCATGGTTACCTGTGTCCCCCAATGAAGCGATAAAGAAAATTATTTTTGCATCGCTTTATTCTGACAGCTATAACTTTTTTATATTTCTGCTGATGGAGCTGTATCGCTGCTTTTTGTTGTTGTTGGACAAGATGACTTTTTCAGCGGTACCAGGTTTATTTATATCCATCTTTTTGATCGCATTTTATTCCACTTTTTATTCGGCAGCATGATGATAAAGCATTGTTTTTTGCCTTGTTTTTTATTGATTTTATTTCTGGTGTTCACTAAAGGGGATAAATAGTGGGACAGTTTTATAGGTCGGGTAGTTGCGGACGCAGCGATATCAAATACAGTGCCTTTCGAAAGTATTCGGCTCCCTGGAACTTTTCAACCTTTTCCCAAATATCATGCTTCAAACATAAAGATACCAAATGTACATTTTTGGTGAAGAATCAATAACAAGTGGAACACAATTGTGAAGTTGAATTTATTGGTTATACAAAATTTTTGTGGCAATTCAAAAACTGAAAAGTGGGGCGTGCAATATTATTTGGCCCCTTTAACTTAATACTTTGTTGAATCACCTTTTGCTGCGATTACAGCTGCGAGTCGCTTGGGGTATGCCTCTATTAGTTCTGAACATCGAGAGACTGAAATTCTTGCCCAATCTTCCTTGGCAAACAGCTCGAGCTCAGTGAGGTCTGATGGAGATCGTTTGTGAACAGCAGTTTTCAGCTCTTTCCACAGATTCTCGATTGGATTGAGGTCTGGACTTTGACTTGGCCATTCTAACACCCGGATACGTTTATTTGTGAACCATTCCATTGTAGATTTTGCTTTATGTTTGGGATCATTGTCTTGTTGGAAGACAAATCTCCATCCCAGTCTCAGGTCTTTTGCAGACTCCAACAAGTTTTCTTCCAGAATGGTCCTGTATTTGGCTCCATCCATCTTCCCATCAATTTTAACCATCTTCCCTGTCCCGGCTCAAGAAAAGCAGGCCCAAACTATGATGCTGCTACCACCATGTTTGACAGTGGGGATGGTATGTTCAGGGTGATGAGCTGTGTTGCCTTTAAGCCAAACAAATCATTTGGCAATGTTGCCAAAAAGTCCAATTTTGACCATCTGACCAGAGCACCTTCTTCCACATGTTTGGTGTGTCTCCCAGGTGGCTTGTTGCAAACTTTAAACCACACTTTTTATGGATATCTTTGAGAAATGGCTTTCTTCTTGCCACTCTTCCATAAAGGCCAGATTTCTGCAGTGTACGACTGATTGTTGTCCTATGGACAGACTGTCCACCTCAGCTGTAGATATCTGCAGTTCATCCAGAGTCATCATGGGCCTCTTGGCTGCATCTCTGATCAGTCTTCTCCTTGTTTGAGATGAAAGTATAGAGGGACGGCCAAGTCTTGGTGGATTTGCAGTGGTATGATACTCCTTCCATTTCAATATGATCGCTTGCACAGTGCTCCTTGGGATGTTTAAAGTTTTGGAAATCATTTTGTATCCAAATTCGGCTTTAAACTTCTCCACAATATTATCACGGACCTGCCTGTTGTGTTCCTTGGTCTTCATGATGCTCTCTGTGCATCAAACAAAACCCTGAGACACACAGAGCAGGTGCATTTATACGGAGACTTGATTACACACAGGTGGATATTTATCATCATTAGGCATATAGGACAACATTGGATCATTCAGAGATCCACAATGAACTTCTGGAGTGAGTTTGCTGCACTGAAAGTAAAGGGGCCGAATAATATTGCACGTCCCACTTTTCAGTTTTTGAATTTCCACAAAAATTTAAAATAACCAATTCATTTCGTTCAACTTCACAATTGTGTTCCACTTTTTGTTGATTCTTCACCAAAAATTTACATTTGGTATCTTTATGTTTGAAGCATGATATGTGGGAAAAGGTTGAAAAGTTGCAGGGAGCCGAATACTTTCGCAAGGCACTGCATGTGTGCTATTATTTTTTTATTGGTTTTTTTTTTTCATTCAAACGTTTATTTATAGATACAAAATCTTTAAATTTTTTAATTATTATTTTTTGATTTAAAAAAATATATATTTTTTACAATTATTGCATATACTCGAGTATAAGCTAACCCGAGTATACAGAAAACTGGGTAAGTTTATTGACTCGAGTATAAGCAGGGTATGCATTGTCCCCTCATCCCTGTCCTAGTATGCGTGGCTCCCCCGTCACTGTCCTGGTATGTGGCTTCCCCATCCTGTCCTGGTGTGTGGCTCCCTCGTCCTGTCCTGGTATGTGGCTCCTCTGTTTTGTCCTGGTATGTGTGGCTCCCCCGTCCTATCCTGCTATGTGTGGCTCCCCCTGTCCCGGTATGTGCGACTCCCCAGTCCTGTCCTGGTATGTGTGGCTCCCCCATCCTGTCCTGCTATGTGTGGCTCCCCCATCCTGAACTGCTATGTGTGGCTCCCGACCGTCCTGTCCTGGTGTATGTGGCTCCCTTTGTTGTATGCATGGCTCCCCGGTCTAGCATGGCTACCTCCCCCCCCCCCCCCCCCGTCCCATCGTTGTATGCATGGCTCACCCCCCGTCCTACTCACCCTTCTCGCACCGTCGCTGCATCTCCGTTGTCTCGGGGCAGCAAGCTCTCCTGTACTGAGTGGTCACGTGGCACCGCTCATAATGGTAATGAATATGCGCTTGACGCCTATGGGAGTGGAGACCCGTGCATATTCATTACCTTAATGAGTGGTACCACGTAACCGCTCAGACAGGAAAAGCCGCCGGGACGGAGATAGAGCAGGGACAGAGATGCAGCGACGGCGTGAGGAGGGCGAGTATGATGTCTTCTGCTAGTCAGCTTCTGCCACTGCACCGCCGCTTCCCCTAGCCCCCTGCCTTTCTGGACAATGACTCGTGGGGCATTTTCAGCACCAAAAACATGCTGAAAATCTCGGCTTATACACAAGTATATACGGTATGTCAAAAACATTTTTTTACTTTTTTATTTTGTCCCACTATGGGACTATCATTTTTTGAAGGCTGAACACTTTGCACAAACAGAGAAACTTACTGATCATGCACTGCGCATGATCAGCAAGTTTCCTAGCACATGACGACATCCGGTCACCATGGCAATGATCGGGACTCTGCAAGGTCTCCGATCCAAAGGCAGAGGGGCTGTAAGCCCTCTGCTGGAACCCGGAATGCTGCGATCGGCACTGGAAAGCTGGGTTATAGCCCCTATGAACTGTGTTCCAGCAGCCATATAGTCACCCAGATTTCCCAGAAATAGAAACAGAAATGGATTTTACCTGCTTCAAACCTCATCTTCCAATCTTTGCTATTAAAGTTGGAGTTTATCACTGTCCAGAAAATATCTGCTCCATAGGGAAGGGATAGAGAGTGCAGAAGCAGGGGGACCCCCAAAGATGACAACTGCGAGAACTCAGACTTCAGAACTCGCCACAAGCTGCGGAAGAAAACAATGATTGGTCCTTTATGTTCAAGTATCAAGGCAGCAAACATACACAGCAAGAAATTACAGATATGAATCCTCAAAGCTGCAAACACTTTTCTTATAGATTTACAGTGGGTACGGAAAGACCCCTTTAAATTTTTCACTCTTTGTTTCATTGCAGCCATTTGGTAAATTCAAAAAAGAGGGATTTTTGGTACTCACCATAACATCTTTCTTGGACACAGGTAACCATGGGTGCATGCTGCTGTCGTTAGGAAAAAAAGAAAAATAGCTCCTCCTCCGCAGTGTACACCCCACCGACAGGTACAAAGTAGTACCTAACTCAGTTAGTGTTAAAGCAGTAGGAGAAGCAACCAAAAACTCAACATATGCATCAACCCAACAACAAAGGCACATGGTCCCAGTAATGGTACAAACAATTAGGGAGGGTGCTGTGTAATGAAGGCTCAAAGAAAGAGATTTTACGGTTAGTACCAAAAATACCTCTTTCTTTATCGCTTCATTGTGGGACATAGGTAACCATGGGACGTCCCAAAGCAGTCCCTAGGGTGGGAGAAAACGGACTCAGGTCGGCCGTTGCGAAACTGCCGCCTGCAGCACCTTCCTTCCCAGGCCTGCATCAGACGATGCATGAGTATGAACCTTGTAAAAACTCCCAAAGGAGTGCAAAGATGATCAGGTCGCGGCCTTACAATCTGGAAAGCCAAGGTCTGGAGACGAACAGCCAGGAGGCCCCATCCACTGAGCGGAGTAAGCCTATACCCCCAGAGAAGGCTGTCTGTCCTGAACGCGATATGCCTCCACGGCAATAGTGAACTTAGAAGCTAGAAGCCCATTACGACAACCTTCAGAGATGAAAAACAGAGCATCAGATTGATGAAAGGGAGCAGACCTTGAAAGGTAGACTAGGATAGCTCTGACGGGATCCAGCTTATGGAGGGACTTCTCCAGGGGATGGACTGGAGAGAGTCACAGAGAAGGAAGGACAATGTCTTCATTAATGAAAAATGAAAAGACCACCTTAGGTAGGAAGGAACAGGCCTGAGAAGTCCCTTGTCCTGATGTAGAATCAGGAGAGAGGAACGGCAGGACAATGCCGCTAACTCGGAAACTCTTCTGATGGACGTAATTCAACTAAGAAAACAACTTTCTATGACAGGAGAGAAACGTAATGTCTTGAATGGGCTCAACAGGAGCGCGCTGGATGGTGTCAAAGACAAGGTTAAAATCCCATAGATCTATCGGAAAACGATAAGGAGGTGCCAGGTGGGCAAATCCTTGAAGGTCTTTACCTGGGAACAAGAAGCCAGATTTCGTTGGAAAAGAATAGACTGAGCGATACACCCGAGTCAAGACCCGCTTGTAGAAAACCAAGAATGGAAGGAAGAGAAAAGGACAGAGACCTATCCATTGTCCTCACTCCACCAGAAGAAGGCCTTTCTTTCAGTATCTGTAGTAGATACGAAAGGATGCTGGTTTTCTGGCCCTAATCATGGTCTGAATGACCTGATGGGAAAAAACAGCCTCTCTCAGGACTACGGCCTCAATGGCCATGCTGTTAAACTCAAAGAAGATCTGGACAGCCTGGAAGCTTTCAGGAGGCGTCCATGTGCATGTTCACCAGGCCCTTCTTGGCCAGTCTGGAGCTATCAGAATTACGAGGATCCCTTCTGCCTTTATCTTTTTTTTTCACGACTCTCGGATCAAGGAGAGAGGCGGAAAAAGATAAGGCAATTGGAATTATGACCATGGGATTACTAGGGCATCGCAACGGATGGCTAGCGGATCCTGGGGCCTGGCTATGGACTGGGGAACCTCGTGGTTCATCTGAGACGCCATCAGGTCGACGTCTGGGGTGGCCCATTTCTGCATATCTGGATGAAGAGGGCGGGGCTGTGCGACCACTTGTCCGAAGCGAGACCCTGATGGCTCGATTTTCAACCCCCGGGATGTGCACGTCTGATATGGTGGAAACATAATGTTCTGCCCATTGCAGAATCCTTGTTACCTCTATCATAACTTGTTTGCTGCGAGTTCCGCCTTGATGGTTTATCCGCCTGTATGCAGACTGGCTGACCCACGAAGAGGGTCTGCCAGTGGGGAAGGTGAAGAAAACTGCCCTGATCTCCAGGAGATTGATGGGGAGAGCGGCCTCTTGGGCCTTCCAGCGGCCCTGTGCTGTGTGGTGAAGGAAAATACGCTCCCCAACTGAGGAGACTGGCGTCGGTGGTGAAGACCTGCCACCGGAGAGGAAAGAAGGACTTCCCTCATAGGACTGATAGCATCACCAGGTTTGGGATGGCCTCACCTTGAGAGGTAGAAGCATGGGCCCATCCAGGGAGACGGTCCTCTTGCCCGAAGCTGACCAGAGAGCGAACTGAAGAGGACAGGTATGGAACTAGAACTCTCATGCAGAACCGTAGGGGGATAGAAGCTGGTCGCTTTAGAGTACGGATCCCCTGGCAGAGGAATGAAAACTTCTACTTTGGAAGGAAGACACGGCTTGGGTCGTGTCGAACATTATACCCAGAAACACCAGGTGCTGAGCTGGGGTCAGGGTGGACTTCTCTCTGTTGATATTCCAGCAGTCTCGGCGGTGCGGCCCGTTGATCAAAAGATCATCCAAGGAAGGAATGTGAATAAATTCTCCCTGTTCCATGGAAGCACGATTACCGGACATAGGGACTTCGACCTGAAATGGCAAATCCGAACGTGACAGTTCAATCATTTGAGGTCCAAAATCGGACGGAGCGATCCATCTTTCTTCGGGACTATGAAAAGAATAGAGTAGAACCCCGAAAACTGTTTGTTTCTGGGGACGGGGACGATTACTCCTGTGCGTGGTAGGGAAGAGACGGCCTGAAGAACCCCTGGGGCCTGCAAAGTATATCTTGGCAGGCGAGACAGAAGGAAACGTCTTCCTGGGGGAGAAGAAATGTCAATTTTGTAGCCGGAAGTCACTAACTCTCGAGATTGAATCTTATCCTATTAAAAGGACGTTTAGCCTTAGACCGGGGAAGCGAGGTGCTTTTCCCGCTGGTAGCATTCGAAATTATTTGATCCAGCTTGGACCCAAAAAGTCTAGAGCCTTGGAAGGCAATGCCAGTGAGAGACTAATTTGACGGCGGATCCGCCTTCCACGCTTTCAGCCAGAGAATGCTACGTATAGCAACGATGTTGCTGGTAGCCCTGGCGGAGCAACCAGACGCATGAAAGGAAGCGTTCATGAGATATTTGCTGGCATGGGCAATATTAAAAACCCATCTCTTCAAACAAGCCTACTACATCAACTACTCAGTAAACTAACTTTGTCCTTTTCCCTACTTCCAAATATTATCTGCATGTGAATCTGCACCCTACTATTCATCTGTCTCCACACCCTCCATGCACACGATAACTGCACTTGATACTTGACTATTGCACTTAAACACACGGGCTGATGACCGCATCATGCAGCTTCATATGAAAATCCCTATTTATTATAATTGCCAGACCTGAAATAACAAGCACTTTTCACCTATTGTGTCCCCCCATTTCCTTGTAGATTGTAAGCTTGCGAGCAGGGACCTCACCCCTAATGTCACTGTTTAAATTGTCTTAACTTATACTGAATTTATTGTCTGTACATGTCCCTGCTTAATTGTAAAGTGCTGCGGAATATGTTGGCGCTATATAAATAAAAATTATTATTATTATTATAATATGATCTGCCAGATCTGCTATCTCATCCGGAGGAGCTGCCGCTAGAATACCTTGACGAAGCATTCTTTCCCAGGCAGACATGGACTTTGCCACCCAGGTGGAGGCAAGTATGAGACAGAGGGAGGCACTAGCTGCTACAAAGGCTGACTTAGCCAAGGATTCAATCTGTCTATCCATAGAATCCTTAAGAGATGCATCGTCCGGTAGAGACAAGACTGTCTTTGAAGACAGGCGAGAAACCAGCAGACCCACATTAGGTGATTCTGCCCATTTATCAACGAGGTCTGGGCTAAAGGGATAGAGAATGTTTAGCTTCTTCCTAAAAAGCGCATTTCAGGGTGTTCCCAGTGTTTAGACATAATTGTTACAAATTCTCTATGATTAGTGAAATTCCGGGAAGGACATTTTTCCCCGTTTGAAGGAAATGGAGTGCTCCTGAGCAGGTGCCTCGTCCTCCCTTAGGTTCAGAATTTGGGTATTTACCAAGATGAGGCTATTGAGCATATCCTGCATCCTTTAGGTCTGGTCTGTATCAGACTGAGACTCAGAATCCATGTCCAACCCAAAAGCCGCCTCCGACGAGTGGGCATGGGGTGAGGAATGCATCCAGGAGGATGCAGAGGGACCTGGAGAACTAGAGGAAGAACTGGAAATATCCAGCTTCCTTTGCTTTGTACCCAATTTGTCCATGTGAAGGTCGTGGTCAGGTGCGTGCGAATCACCGTGAGAGGCGTTCGGAGCACTGGTGGCAGCAGACAAATATGGAAGTCGCTCCAGGACCTGGACCAGGGACTGTGAAACTTTTGTCAGGTCTGAGACCGACTGTGACATGGCAACGGCCCACTCCGGAGGGAGGGGAGTGCTCTCATCCCGGGCATTAGAGGGCTTCTGTGTTGATATGGTGGAGGAGCTGCAGGACAGACAGGAATGGGCCTCTCTGAGATTGTGCATAAGTGAGGGACTAGGGCTACTGCTGGGGAGAGCTAAGCCCTTGTGAAGCAACAATAATAACCAGTCTGGGCTGGTCCTACCTGATAACAGAGACGGCACTGTCACTGCACAGGCTGCAATGTCCTCCAGATCCAGTGCAGGTTAGTGATGGATGCCTGCTGTGCCCTTTGGAGCCGGAAGTCGATGGTGACAGACAGATGCAGGATTCTTCACACGCTTAGTAGACAGAGACACGCCAAGCGACGGTCGTCTCAGGTGACAGGGAGAGAGGGATAGAGAAAACACACTCTCTCATTAGGCCAAAAATTGTGCTCATCGGAGGGGGCCACACTGATAGGCTGAGGGTCCAGTAAGAGGGCGTGGCTTAGCGGAAGGGGACCTCTGATTGGCCAGGGGTCCGGTAAGGGGGCGTGGTTACACAGAGTCCGGGAGAAGGCCCAAAGCCAGGGGCTAAATTAACAGAGGACCTGGAATTAGCTTAGACGCCTCGACACCCGCAGTGAAGGACTGGCAAATGGAGATAACAAAGGCATGAAAATTGGCCACGTCTGTACATTGGTGGGCTTGGCTGGCCGATTTGTGCTGGTCGGTGTCAAGAAGTAGGGCCCCCCCGATTGGCTATGCCACCGGAGGTGTGCCCTCGGCAGGGAGAGAAGGCTCCGTGATAGGGGGAAAAGTGCATGATGAATATGTGTGCTTAATGTGGGGGGCGTGGCTCTGGCCAGCACAGAAGGAGAGAAACCGGCCCTCTGATTGAGTACAGTAGCGCGTGCTACAGGAAAGGGGCGTTAACAAAGCACTAGCCGAGATGAAGAAAAAATGGCCGCAGCCGTTCAGTGGTGCCATATACGAATTTTTGTATACTCATAGTAAAATTCTTTTCTCCGAGCCAATCATTGGGGGACACAGGACCATGGGTGTTATGCAGCTGCCACTAGGAGGACACTAAGTGAACACAGAAAGTTTACCTCCTCCTCTGCAGTATACACCCTCCTGCTGGCTCTAATTTAACCAGTTCAGTAACAAAGCAGTAGGAGCTTATAACCATTAACAAGAATAAACTATGTCACAAACTAAGAACAAACACAAGTCATTAGACTAACAGGGTGGGTGCTGTGTCCCCCAATGACTGGCTCGGAGAAAAGGATTTTACAGTGAGTACACAAAAAACCCTATTTCTCCTACGCCTCATTGGGGGACACAGGACCATGGGACATCCTAAAACAGTCCCTAGGCGGGGAACAACACAACTGCTATTACCCCATGTACCGACAAGTTACAGATGTGGTACTGCCGACTTCAGAATCCGCCTGCCGAGAGCCGCATCTGAGAATGAGTACTGTAATGTTTTGTGAAAGTATGAAAGCTGGACCAGGTCGCAGCTCTGCAGACTTGTTATGCTAACGCCTGGTGTCGAATGGCCCATGAGGCGCCCACTGACCGAGTGGAGTGTGCCTTAATCCCTGCTGGGACAGGTTCGTCCCTGACAAGGTAGGACTCTTGAAAAGCTGAGAGAATCCACTTGGCTATTGTGGCCTTTGAAGCGGCTAGGCCCTTCCTATGCCCAGCCGGAAGCAAGAATAGGGCATCTGACTTGCGGAAAGACACCGTCCGCGAGACGTACCTCCTAAGAGCTCTCACTAGATCCAGAGTGCGAAGAGCCTTCTCGATACGACGTACTGGTGCTGGACAGAATGAGGGCAAAACAATATCCTTGTTGAGATGGAACGAAGAGACAACTTTCAGCAGAAAAAACGGGGACGTTCTCAGAACCACCTTGTCTTGATGGAAAATCAGGGACGGAGCGTGGCAGGACAGCGCCGCCAATTCCGAGACTCGCCTGATTGACGTAACCCTGACTAGGAAAGCTACTTTCCAAGAAAGGAATGTTAGTGAAACATCCTGCAGTGGTTCGAAAGGGACCCCCTGTAAAACCCCAAGGACCAAATTAAGGTCCCATGGTTCCATGGGCATTTTATAGGGAGGCACCACATGGGAAACTCCCTGAATGAATGTCTTCACCTGTAATCTGGTGGCAATCCTGCGCTGGAACAAAACGGATAAGGCTGAAGACCTGACTCCAAAATGAAGGGAATGGAGAACATGAGAGCAGAGCGTCCAAGGTCTTTGCACCATGAGAAGAAGGTCTTCCAGGTGCGATGATAAATGTGTATAGATGCGGGTTTCCTAGAACTAATCATAGTGGAGAATCTTGCTTGAGCTAGAACCCAGGATTCAACGGCCAAGCTGTTAAACACAGGGCCCCGGAGTTCTGGTGGTAAATCGGACCCTGTGAAAGCAGATCTGGACGATCTGGCAGTCGTCAGGGAACTTCTTCTGATCCAGAAGATAAGGTTGTAGAGGAACAATTGGTATTGATGCGAAAAGGCCGGGTCTGGACCTGTTGTTGACTCTGAAACGGTCGAGTGGGCCTTTATTGGGGAAGGAATTTACACCTCTGCCCTGTGAACCATTTATCTAGCCGATCCCTATGTTTCTGGACATTGTCCTGAAACTCGGGATGATTGGCAAACACCCTGTGAGGATGTTTAGCCCTCTTAAAAGACACTACATGATCCGGAGGAGATATAGATTTCTCGTCCAACCTCAGTGCCTTGTTAACTGACTCCATGAGAGAATCAAGTGTTTCCTGATAGTTCAGCAAGTCCTGAACTAAGGACACATCAGACTCGTATTCCGAATAATGTTCACTGCGAACCTCAGGAGAGGGGGAGCGAGAAACTGAACTCACGGACCCTGAAGCACGAGCATGCTCGGGGGACGTGTCATGGGTCCTTTTTCTAGAAACCTGAGTACGCTCTGACAGAGTACGACCCCAGCTGGTTGACAGTTCCCGACCGTCGTAAAGGACCTCCGCAGCCGATAAACTAATGTCGTAACTTAAGGAGGGGCTCCGGAGAGAGTCTATTGCCTTGGCCAGCTAAGCCATAAACCGTGACAGAGACGCAGCCCACTTAGGGGGACTAGGCTCACTGAGGTCGGTAGCGGAGGTGGGTGGCTCCTGGGCACATGCCGGGTCACAAGCCGTGGAGAACGGAGTACTGTGAGCTCGGGGAAAGGCAGTATTGCAAGTGGTACATGAGGCAAAAAAGACTATCTGTGTTTTGTTAGCCTTTTTGGGTGCCTTAGATTGCGACATAGTGTACCCTTGAAATGATAGAGGGAGTATGTGCAGAGAAAAAGGTGCGCAGAGAAGGGTTCAAGCTGTCAGCTCTAGGGGATTCAGCTTACCCAGGTCCTGCTCTTGTGTCTCCAGGGAAGGTGTCGGTGTCCTCACTCCTCATAGCGCTTCTGTCAGCGCTGCTGTTATTGTCACCGCTGTCAGGAAACCGGCTCCGTATTCTCTCTGAGGTGCAGAAAACAGGATTTTTGGTTGCTTACCGTAAAATCTGTTTCTTGGAGCCTTCATTGGGGGACACAGGAACCATGGGTGTATGCTGCTGCCACTAGGAGGCTGACACTATGCACAAAAAAGTTAGCTCCTCCTCTGCAGTGTACACCCCACTGACTTCAGTTAGTGAGAAAGCAGTAGGAGAAAAAACAATAAAGTTGAGATAACATAATCACAAATATGAGAACTGTAAGCATGAGAACAGTCATAGAACACAGAATAAGAGAAATTGAATAATATGGGAGGGTGGTGTGTCCCCCAATGAAGGCTCAGAGAAACGAGATTTTACGGTAAGCAATCAAAAATCCTGTTTTCTCTATCGCCTCATTGGGGGTCACAGGAACCATGGGACGTCCCAAAGCAGTCCCTGGGGCGGGAAAAACAGACTTCCATCAGGTCAGAGGACTCACCACTGCCGCCTGCAAGATCCTTCTGCCTAGGCTGGTGTCCGCCGAAGCGTAGGTATGGACCTTGTAAAATTCGGCGAACGTGTGGATGGAAGACCAGGTTACCGTTTTGCAAAACTGAAGGGCGGAAGCCCTATCGTGCACCACCCAGGAGGCGCCGACTGCCCGGGTAGAGTGAGCCTTAATCCCAGGAGAGGGCACTCTGTTCTTGACCCAAGATCTCCTGGGCCAATCTGGGGCGATCAGAATGACCGTCACGCCTTGATCTTGTTCAACAGCTTGGGAAGCAAGGGCAGGGGTGGAAACAGATAAAGGAACATGAACTGCGACCAAGGAATGGCCAGAGCGTCGACGCCCACTGCAAGAAGATCGCGGGGCCTGAAGACAAACGGAGGGACCTTTCTGTTCATTCGGGACTCCGTGAGGTCCACAACCGGAGTCCACCATCGGAGGCAAATCCGATGGAAGACCTCCTGATGCAAGGACCATTCCCCTGCCGCGAGGCCCTCGCGGCTGAGGAAGTCGGTGGCTCAATTGTCCACGCCGGGGATATGCACCATGGATATCACCGGAACCGTTGCCTCTGACCAAAGGAGGATCTTGGATACCTTGGCAGAGGCCAGAGAACTCCGAGTCCCCCCCTGACGGTTGACATATGCCACTGTTGTGGCATTGTCCATCTGGATTCGAATTGGCAGACCCCTGAAAAACCTTTTCCCAGTGAAGAAGAGGCAGAAAGATGGCCCGAATCTCGAGGGCATTGATCGGCAGAGATGACTCCTGCGCCGACCAACGACCCTGAACAGTAAGGCGACGAAACACCGCACCCCAGCCGAAAAGGCTGCCGTCCGTCGTAACCACCTGCCAGAGAACTGGGAGGAAGGACCTGCCCTGAGAGATGAGAGGTGACGTCAGCCCCCAGTTGAGGGACCGTTTGACCCGAGGCGAAAGCCAAATCGGACGATCCAGGGAGAAGACAGACCTTCCCACTGTGATAGCTGCTGGAAAGGTCTTGAGTCAAATTGGGCAAAGGGAATCACTTCCGATGAACCTTTGTGGCCGATTGGAAGGAGGGAAGCCGAGGACCCTGGGGGAAGCAAGCTTCTCGACTAAGGATGGATCTGTTGTCTTCGGGAAGGAAGACTGGTCTGACTAGTGTCGAAGAGCATGCCCAGAAATATGAGGCGCTGAGAAGGCACAAGACAGGACTTCTTCCTGTTGACAAGCTACCGAAACGGGCTAAAGCATCGAGGACGATGGACAGACTGTCGTGAGCCTGAGAAAAGGACAGAACCTTGATGAAGATGTCAACGATTTACGGACAGGGTACCAGGCCTCTGACCCTCAAAATGGCTATCAGCGCTGCCATGATCTTCGTGAAAACCCTGGGAGCGGTTGCGAGATCAAACGGCAGGGCGACAAACTGAAAATGGTCCTGATGTACTGCAAATTGCAGGAATCTGTGGTGTCCTGGGAAAATCGGGACATTGAGGTAGGCGTCCTGGATGTCTATGGAGCACAGAAATTCCTGAGCCTCCATGGAAGCAATCACTAAACGATGGAATTCCATTCTGAAGTGTCTCCGATGAACCCTCCTGTTCAGCAATTTGAGATCCAGAATGGGACGAACCTTGCCGTCTTTTTTCGGTACCACAAAAAGATTTGAATAAAACCCTGTGAACCGTTCTTTTCATGGACGGGAATGATTACCCCGGACCCCAGAGCGGGGTCTCTTGGACGTCGGAATTCGAGGAAAGGATCCCGTGACCGTGAAATGAACTCTATTTTGTATCCTGAGGATACAACTTCCTTGACCCATGCATCCTCTACTGAGGAGATCCAGACGTCCCTGAAGAAGAAGAGACGGCTGCCAAGCTTGGGAAGTGGGCTGGGGAATAGTCGGGAGTCATGCCGAGGTGAAACTTCCAGTCCTAGACCTGGAGGATCTACCTTGGGAGTAGCGGGAATGCCAGGAAGGAGTGGGTCTGAAAGAAACCTTCTTCTTCTCTTGACGTGCCTGTAGCCTCTGCTGTTGGGAAAAGGAATCTGACGCCGGGGAACGATGAAAAGGGCTGAAAGGACAGAAATTGTCGCCTAGGGGGAGGTCGGTGAGGTTTGCACTGGGGGAGAAGGGAACTTGTGTCCCCAGTGGGGTGCTTAATAATTTGGTCCAGCTTGGAACCAAAGGACGTGATCCATGAAAAAAAGGCAGGCTGGTAATGGACTTTTTAGATGACAGATCCGCCTGCCAGGCCTTGAGCCAAGCGGTGCGACGGATGGCAACAACATTATTGGACGCCTGAGCAACACAAAATGCGGCGTCCAGGGAAGCAGAAACTAAATATTCCCCAGCATGGGAAATCTGTGTAGAGAGATCCGCCAGCTGTTCTGGTGTGGCTCCGGCCAGGATGCCCAGACGAAGTTGTTAGGCCCAATCGGATGTAGACTTCGCAACCCAGGTGGAAGCAAAGGTCAGACATAGGGTAGACGCGGCCGCTTGGAAGGCCGACTTGGCAAAGAATTCAATGATTCTATCGTTAGAATCTTTCAGAGATGCTCCGCCAGACAGCGGAAGGACTGTGTTGGAGGATAGTCTAGACACTGGTGGGTCCACAGAGGGAGAAGAAATCCCGATGGCGATGAGATCCGGAGAAAACGATATAAGACGCAAAGGCGATTTCCTCTTTGAAAGCGACTGGTCAGATTTTCTCTTTCTCGAGCCAGGAGCTCATTAAATTCAGGATGAGGAACGAAAACCTTGGGAGGTGGTTTAGACCGTCTAAACGAAACCGCTTGATCTGCGGGTTCTGTAGAGGGATCATTGATGCCACAGGTCTGATTGATCGCTCCAATGAGACTCTGAACCTTATCCCTAATGGTAGCGATTTCGTTCGAGTCCAGCTCCAAATTATTCTCCGAAGGCACATCAGAGAACGCCTCGCCTGACTCAACGGGATCTTTTGCGGCCTATATTGGAAGTCTCAGACGGAGCTTCCTGCGACCCACTGGCTACTGTGGAGGTTTGCAGGGACAGCCGACCAAGTACGGACACAAGGGTCAGAGAAACCCGTGTTAGATCCGCTACCGATTGTGACAGAGGAGGCCCAGGTTGGGGTGAGGGCTGCGCTCTCCAGCGGAGCAGCAGGGGGGTCCTGGGTGGTAGGCATAATGAGGTTGCTGCAGGCCTGGCAGAGCTTGCAGTTACAAAACGAACACACACAGTATTTGACTAAGACAGAGGAAGAAGAGGAGGCCCTTAGAATTAGACATGGAGAACGAGCCCCAGGGAAATGCCAGGTTAGGGGACAGGAGGGCAGAGGAGAGTGTCAAGTCTGCAGTGCAGAGCTACTCACGGCAGGCGGAGCGATTTCTAGAAGGAAGGCTGCACGACTATGAAGATGGTCTTCAGGAGCGATGGTCCTTCAGGCAGGTGTATAGGCAGTCAGGGAAGAACTCTGGGACCCTCTCCTGTCCGGAGCCTGCTGCAGGGCTAAGGCGACCGCAAGATATCACCGGAACCGTTGGAATGCCAGGATCCGCGCTTTTGGAGGGGGCAGGGCAAGACATTCCTGGAGCCGAAAAGAAAATATATACAGCGGCACAAGAGGTGGGGGGCTGTTGTGAATTCTGTTGTTGAACTTCCTCCTGTGGTCGTGAATGGTACTTTGGCGAGTTCTGTCCATGGACTCCCTCTGGTGGCTGTGAGTGGAGCTGCTGCTTCTGAGGTTCCTTCCACAGGTGATGTGATTTATCCTTTGGTTGGCTGCTCTATTTAACTCCACTCAGATCGTTACTCCATGCCAGCTGTCAATGTTCCTGCATTTGTTCAGTTCGCTCTTGGATCTTTCTGTCTTCTCCAGCAGAAGCTAAGTTCCTGCCAGTTATTATTTGTTCATTGTTGCCTTGTCCAGCTGGATATCATGATTTTGCCTTACTAGCTGGAAGCTCTGGGATGCAGAGTGGCATCTCCGCACCGTTAGTCGGTGCGGAGGTCTTTTTGCACACTCTGCGTGGTCTTTTGTAGTTTTTTGTGCTGACCGCAAAGATACCTTTCCTATCCTCTGTCTGTTTAGTAAGTCTGGCCTCCCTTTGCTGAAACCTGTTTCATTTCTGCGTTTGTGACTTTCATCTTTACTCACAGTCAATATATGTGGGGGGCTTCCTTTTCCTTTGGGGAATTTCTCTGAGGCAAGGTAGGCTTTATTTTCTATCTCTAGGGCTAGCTAGCTCTTAGGCTGTGAAGAGGCGTCTAGGGAGAGTCAGGAACGCTCCACGGCTATTTCTAGTTGTTGTGATAGGATTAGGGGTTGCGGTCAGCAGAGCTCCCACATCCCAGAGCTTGTCCTGTGTCAGTTTTTTTTTTAATCAAATGTTTTTATTAAACAGTGAGAAAAATATATGCAGATTACATTACTGCAAACAGTACACATCTATGTTTTGCATTTTCAATAAACTTTCAGCGCCAAACCAACCTCCCTCCCCCCACTCACCCCCACCCCTGGAGACCTAACAAGAACCACTCCGATCTACCCGAATGTCCATTATTAACCAGGAACAAGAAGGCGTCGTATCAATACTGCTCCCACGGGGATATATGTTCCAAAAGCACGAGCAAGGTCTCCAGATCACGTCGACTCGATCCAGGGATTCCATAACCTGTTGAAAAGGTCCATCTTGTTTCTTTTAGAATAGATGCTCGTCTCCAATGCAACAATATGGTCTACTTGCATCATGAAATCTCTTCTCGTTGGTGGCTCAACCCTAATCCAGAACTTAGCGATCAACTTTCGTGCAATAAACAGCAATCTAGCAATAACTGTTTTATACAAGTTATCAGTTACAATTTCCTCCACGTAACCTAATATGCATACCAGAGGGTCCCGTGGTACCGAACAATTGTATGTTAGTCCCACTTTGTTTATCACTACAATCCAAAACGAGGCCAGCCTAGGGCACTGCCACATCATATGGAAGATACCCGCCTCGGATTGCGAGCACCTAGGGCACTCAGGATTAGGTCTTAAACCTGCCCTGAACAGCATATCCGGAGTTCTATAGGCCCTATGAATAACAAACAATTGTGACAACCTCCCAGGCTCACTCATCGAGATCTTGGGCACGTATTCCAATATTGAGTCCCACCGATCGCCGTCAATCGCCCCCAAATCGGCCTCCCACTTCGCCCTGGCTCTGATAGGATGTTTCTCTAAAAAGGAAAATAGCAGGAACTCATATATTCCCGAGATCACCCCCCTTGTGCTTTCCCCCATAAGGATAAAGTCTAGCATCAGGTCCACCTGAATCTCTATAGGCCCCCTCCTACATTGTGCCCGATATGCATGAGAGATGCGATTATACTGATACAGTTCAGAGCTTGGCAGCAGAAATTCCTCCTGTAATGTCTTGAAATCCTTAATTCTACCTTGGTGCAAAACCTGGCTCATCCGAGAGATTCCCGCTCCCTTCCAAACCTGAAATCCCTCCATCTGTCTAAACTCCTGTAGGAGACAATTATTCCACAAGGGCGAGAACCTAGTAAGTGCCCTCACTCCCCTAATTCCCTTAACTTTGTCCCAAACCTTTTGGATAAGCCTAATAGTGCAGAATTTAGTACCCTTCTCTCGAAAATGCCCACCCTCCAGGCCCTCACTCAGTACCCTTGACCCAATCAAATTCCTCAGACTGCAGGGTGTCCGCTCCCAACCCGATTCCTCACCCCATCCCCTAAAATGTTGACATTGTGCAGCCAAAAAGTATAACCATGGGTTGGGCAATGCCACTCCTCCTTCCGTCTTTGGTCTTTGTAGAATTTCTTGTTTAAATCTAGAACTTTTCCCATCCCAAATCAGCTCGCCAAATAGAGATTTAATCCTCCTAAATCTATTCTGCGATATCCACATAGGGGAGTTGTGTAGCACGTAGAGAAGTTGCGGCATCACAATCATCTTTATTAGATTTATTCTACCAATAACCGATAAATGTAGCTTTTTCCACGCCTGAACCTTAGTGCGTATCTTCCGCAAAAGTGGCGCCAAATTTAGTTCCTCAAAGCTAGTCAGAGGCAACGCGATCTGGATCCCCAGGTATTTAAATTTATCTACTAACCTCAGCTTTGTAGGAGAGTCCCGTATTTCACTATTCTCATAGTCCCCATCTACTAACATCATATTGGACTTTTCCCAGTTGATTCTCAAACCAGAATAACTCCCAAATTCCTCAATAATGGCCTCCGCCCCTGCCAGGGTCTCCCCCGAATCCTCCAAGAATAGCAAAATATTATCTGCGTATAACGCAATCTTTTCTTCCGAAACCCCATACATAAATCCTTTCACCTCCCGGGAGCCTCTAATTTTCGCAGCAAGGGGCTCCACCGCCAGGGCAAATAGCAGTGGGGACAAAGGACATCCCTGTCTAGTTCCCCTAGACAGAGAGAAAGTCTCAGAAAGGACATTATTCACTCTAATTTTGGCCACTGGAGAAGAGTACAACAGCCGCACCCATGAGATGAATTTAGGTCCAAATCCCAAACGTTCCAACACTGACCACAAATAGCCCCACTCCACACAGTCAAAGGCCTTGTGGGCGTCCAATGATACCACAACCCTTTTGCCAACATTGTCCGAAGGGATTTGTAAATTTAAAAACAGCCTTCTCAGATTGAGTGCCGTTGATTTGTTTGGCATGAAGCCTGACTGATCAGGGTGTACCAATTTGTCTATCACCCTACTTAACCTATTTGCCAAGGTTTTTGCCAAAATCTTAATATCGGCAGTCAGGAGTGAAATTGGTCTATAAGATTCTGGCATCAGTGGATCTTTGTCGGCCTTAGGGATAACCACCACAATAGCCTCTCTCATCGACAAAGGCAACTCCCCTCTTTCCAACGAGCTATTATACACCCCTACCAATTTGGCCAACAGAGTTTCTTTCAGGGTCTTATAAATCTCAGCTGGAATGCCGTCCGCTCCCGGAGCCTTACCCCCCGCAACGCCCGCCAATGCAGCCCCCAATTCTTCCTCCCCAATCGGTTCTTCCAACAATTCACACTCCTCTCTACTCAACCGGGGCAAATCAATTTCTTCCAAATATTTTGCCATATCTTCGGGTCCCCTCTCCACACTGGACGCGTATAATTTGTCATAGAATTTCCTGAACACTTCCAAGATCTGCACCCCCTGAGTGACCACCGTTCCCTCCTCCGTCTTAATAGAGTAGACATGTGAAGATTCTCTTTGCGCGGACGCCACTACCGAGAGCAAGTGCCCCACTTTTTCCCCCTCTGAGTAAAAGGTTTCTTTCTGGAAGGCCCTCAACCTCTCCGCCTTTTTCAAAAATAGCTGGTCAACCTCCCTCTGAGCTGCCCTCATACGATTCCGAGATTCCACAGTACGATGTTCCCCCAATGCCGCCTCTGCTGCCTTCAATTCCTCTAGGACACCCTGATCCCGCTCTCTGGTCCTTGTCTTATGTCTTGAGATGTCCCTAAACAAAATTCCCCTTAGATACGCTTTCATGGTGTCCCACACTACATGGCATTCTGCGCTCCCTTCATTGATCTTAAAAAACTCCTCTATCTCTGCCCCCACCTTTTCCATGTCCAAAATTTGTAACCAAACTGGGTGAATTTTCCATCCCGCCTTCCCCAAACCATCCTGACTTGACAACTTTAAAGAGACCTGGACAGGGCTGTGATCTGATAAAATCCTAGGATTATATTCCACCCCGTTTAACAGTTCGTTCATCCTATCGTTTCCCAAGGCGACATCAATTCTTGACATCGAGCCATATGTAGTCGAGTAACAGGAATAGGAATATGTGTTGACATTGCGGACCCTCCACAGATCAGTCCAGCCTATTTCTCTGAGATAATTACCAAAGGGAGTGTCATTACCGTCCCTACGCTTAGGTGCATGGTTACTCTTGTCCCAGTGGTCATTTGCTATATTATTTACATCCCCCACCACCAAAAGAGGGATCCCATCCCAACCTCTTATAGACTCCAATATGTCCTGGATCTTCCTTCCAGAGTATGGCGGAGGTATATACAATGATACTATGCATATTAAACGATTAAAGAGTTTACACACCAACAAAACATATTGACCATCCGTGTCAATTTTGACCTCAACTTCCTCAAATGGGGTATTAGTGTGAATCAATACTGACACACCTCTTGCATAACTAGAGAACGTCGAATGATACGCCCTGCGCACCCATATTTTCTGTAACATATCAACTTTTTCCTTCACTAGATGGGTCTCTTGCAGGCAAATCACCGAGGGACTCTGTTTCAGTAAATACTGAAATATTGCTGCGCGTTTAGTGGCGTCCGCTAATCCCCTAACATTCCAGCTTATAATGTTAACATCCCCTCCCATTTCCTAGAAACAAAATGATTAGTTAGAGCAGTCTCCTTCAGGTCTCCCCCGATACCCACCTCCCCCCTCCCCGCCCCTTTCCTCGACTCCCCCATCTAAAACTCAATGGAGTTCAACTAGAACAAACTTTCTTTCTCTGTATGAGAACTGAGAGCTGTCATGTGTCAGTTTAACTATCAGGTCGTGCCGGGTGCTCCTAACCACCAGGTCCATAACAGGGGGCGAGCTAACAGCCTGACCAGGAGCACCAAGATGGCGGAGGGGGCAGAGCTCGCTGAAGATAAGCAAGGCGCCAGTGGATAGACGGGCGGGAGAAAAGCCCACATGAGAAACAGGAAGTGGGCGGAGTCGCGGGGCCTAAATTAGAGGCCGGAAAAAGGCAGTGGCGCCAGGAAAAGGTGAGGCCACCGGGAAAAGCGGCCGCCGCGCTGGGAGACAAACAGAGGCGTAGCTAGAGCTTTTGCCGCCCGGGGCTGGTCCCGAGCTTGGCGCCCCCCCCCCCCCCCCCCCCCCCGCAGGAATAAGACCTCAGATGTAGAACTTTAATTGTTTCGCCGGTGAATGTTACCATCACATGATCGGGACTGCAAAAATAACCAAGTTCTGCTTACCTGACCGCGCTCCTGCTCTCTCCATGCAGCTGAAACGTGCACTCGCCGGCGACTGACAATGATGTCAGACGCCGGCGACATGCACACTGGGACTGACGTCAGCTGCCAGCCTCAGATTGGCTGGCGGCTGTTAACTATTGACGTGCGGGCGCGGGCCCACACGTCAATAGCGTTAAACAGCTGCAGCGCCGGCCGCAGCCCGGTGACCCACCCCCAGGGCCGGCTCCAGGTTTTTGAGGGCCCCGGGCAAAAGAGTCTCAGTGGGTCCCCCCCCCCCCCTTTAACACATACCACGATTCATGATGCCCAGATACGGCAGAGAAATCTAGGTATAGTCCAATGCCAGATTTCACTTCTTATATGAGTGACAGCTATTGTAAATTCTACAGTGTATATATACAGGACAGGAGGAGTGGTACTGTGCAGTGTATACATACAGGAGGAGTGGTACTGTGCAGTGTATATATACAGGAGGAGTGGTACTGTGCAGTGTATATATACAGGAGGAGTGGTACTGTGCAGTGTATATATACAGGAGGAGTGGTACTGTGCGGTGTATATATACAGGAGGAGTGGTACTGTGCGGTGTATATATACAGGAGGAGTGGTACTGTGCAGTGTATATATACAGGGCAGTGGTGCTGTGCAGTGTATATATACAGGAGGAGTGGTACTGTGCGGTGTATATATACAGGAGGAGTGGTACTGTGCGGTGTATATATACAGGAGGAGTGGTACTGTGCAGTGTATATATACAGGGCAGTGGTGCTGTGCAGTGTATATATACAGGAGGAGTGGTACTGTGCGGTGTATATATACAGGAGGAGTGGTACTGTGCAGTGTATATATACAGGAGGAGTGGTACTGTGCGGTGTATATATACAGGAGGAGTGGTACTGTGCAATGTATATATACAGGACAGGAGGAGTGGTACTGTGCGGTGTATATATACAGGAGGAGTGGTACTGTGCAGTGTATATATACAGGAGGAGTGGTACTGTGCGGTGTATATATACAGGAGGAGTGGTACTGTGCAGTGTGTATATACAGGAGGAGTGGTACTGTGCAGTGTATATATACAGGAGGAGTGGTACTGTGCAGTGTATATATACAGGAGGAGTGGTACTGTGCGGTGTATATATACAGGAGGAGTGGTACTGTGCAGTGTATATATACAGGGCAGTGGTACGGTGCAGTGTATATATACAGGGGAGTGATGGTACTGTGCAGTGTATATATACAGGGGCAGTGGTACTGTGCATTGTATATATACAGGGCAGTGGTACGGTGCAGTGTATATATACAGGGGCAGTGGTACTGTGCAGTGTATATATACAGGGCAGTGGTACGGTGCAGTGTATATATACAGGGGCAGTGGTACTGTGCATTGTATATATACAGGGCAGTGGTACGGTGCAGTGTATATATACAGGGGAGTGATGGTACGGTGCAGTGTATATATACAGGGGCAGTGGTACTGTGCATTGTATATATACAGGGGCAGTGGTACTGTGCATTGTATATATACAGGGCAGTGGTACGGTGCAGTGTATATATACAGGGCAGTGGTACTGTGCATTGTATATATACAGGGCAGTGGTACTGTGCATTGTATATATACAGGGCAGTGGTACTGTGCATTGTATATATACAGGGCAGTGGTACGGTGCAGTGTATATATACAGGGCAGTGGTACGGTGCAGTGTATATATACAGGGGAGTGATGGTACTGTGCAGTGTATATATTTCAGCAGCCGCCCAGCCCAGGCCCCCAGCACTTGTCCTGTATATATATTATATATACTGTCATGCAGGCTGTATAGATACAGTATATACATATACAGGACAGGTGCTGGGGACCTGGGCGGCTGCTGAAGTATATAATATACAGTATATCAGCTGTGGCCGCCCCAGGTCACCCAGACTGTCAGAATACAGGGATACATCGCACTCACTCAGGGCGGCAAGGCTTGCCAAGGAGTTCCTCCAGAATCTGCCTGTCCTGATGTAAGTTCAGCAGTCAGCGAGGGGCGGGCGGAGGAGCAGAGCAGGAGAACTCTCCGCCCACAAAACAATGTCACGCTGGCTGCCTTGTTAACCCCGATGTGCCCTGCACTGCCTGGCCCTGCACTGACTGAAGAGATGCTTGTGCCAGCAGGGCTAGATGCCCGCCCCCCGCATTGTGCCGCCCGGGGCGGCCCGCCCCCCCCGCACCCCCCTTCCTACGCCACTGGAGACAAACAGTGCAGCCGCAGGAAAGGCAGCGCGGCAGCCTGTAAGGCCGCCGCACCAGCTTCAGAGAGCAAAGCCCAGGAAAGAAGGTAGCGCAGCTGCCAGAAAAAAAGGCCGCTATGCAAAAGGAGCGACGACCCCCGCCCCATGTAACTCTGCCTGCGGTCAGGAAGGACCGACCAGGCCTAGAAAAAAAACTCTGCCCCCTGCGAAAAAAGGGGATCCCAAGCCGTCCGTTACTAACCTCAAACCGGGGAGGGTATCAGACGTCCAGGGAGCTGGTGATGGACGTCCTCGTCTCCTCCAACCGACAGGCTCTGGTGGGCGAGTGGGTGGGGGACGGAGCTAGGACCGGGCTTCTGAGGACGCTTGTGTGCTAGGGGTCTTGGTCCTGCTGTGGGATCTATGAGGATAAGGGGTGGCAGTACACGCCGTACTCATAGTCCGTATTGTGGGATTACAGGTGTGACTGTTCACCCTGTATCCCTCCGGAAAACCTGAAAGAAAACTACGCACATTGAGGTAGACATGGGTCTAATGAAAGACCCGTGTCCATCTCCTACTTACACTAAGCTAAACTGAAGTGCATAATGCCAGTTGGTGGAGGTACACTGCAGAGGAGGAGCTAAATTTTTGTGCATAGTGTCAGCCTCCTAGTGGCAGCAGCATACACACATGGTTCCTGTGTCCCCCAATGAGGCGATAGAGAAAGATGGCCGCCGAGAGCAGGATGGGCGCTTCTCGTGTAGGACTAGAAGCGCCAGAATTGGGGGCGGGGTGGCCGCAGTGGGCGGAGCCATGAATGTGCAGCCTAGACTGGCTAGAAGCCGAGGACTAAATTTATAAAGCCTGCCGGAAATGAGCGTCGGCGCAAACCGATAGCCCACAAATTAGTGTAAAACACCACTGGACTCCGTGACACCGCTCCCCCCAGGGACCAGAACCCCGTCTATGCATCTGGATGGTGCCAGCCGCAGTCATACTCAAAGAGGTGATGTAGCAGAGCTGGAGCTGCGGTGTTGTTGGTCATGGGACTCCCCCCTCAAGCCAGCATCCCCATAATAAAAATTTACAGAAAAATGTTGGGGTCTGAAAACCAGACCCAAGTGCCTCCTACAGACACTAAGCAAGAACTGGTTCAATTAGAGCCAACAGGAGGGTGTATACTGCAGAGGTGGAGTTAATCTATGTTTACGCAGTGTCCTCCTAGTGGCAGCAGCATAACACCCATGGTCCTGTGTCTCCCCATGAGGCGTACGAAAAATTCTGTGCAGCGTCCTGTCGCAGGTAAACAGTGAGGCAGGCAGGTAGCTGCCGGGGACAGAGAAAAGGACATGCTTGTAAAGGCGAGTCCCGAATCCCTCTTCACTGACGAGGACATCATCAGGAGCCCACGGATGGATGAGGGTCACTGGTAGAAAAGGGTCCTCCTTCCCGCAACATCTCCGGACCGTCGTCTTCCTGTCAGCCCTCTCCGAGGAGAGGGGTGAGCAGGAGAAAAGGCAAGGACTGGCCACAGGGAATCACCCTGAAACACTCATAAGGGTGACAGGGGATTAGGTCCTGCCTGCGGGTCCGAGAGTGGGCGATGTGGGTGACGAGAGTGGGCGATGTGGGTGAAACCACACTGCTCTCTCTGTCGCATAAGTGTGGGAAAACAGGGTGAGAAATTACACCATTACCCTGAAGCCAAAGAAAGCTGAAAAACAAATAAAAAAGATTAATAAAAACAACAGGTGACCTGAAAAGGAAAAGACGGATCTGGGATCAGATCCAGGTCCGCCTCCTACAGACACTAAGCTTAAACTGAGGTACTTTGTGCCTGTCTGTGGGTGTATACTGCTGAGGAGGAGCCATTTTCCTTTTTTGCCTAGTGTCAGCCTCCTAGCCACAGCAGCATTCACCCCATGGTTACCTGTGTCCCTCAATGAAGTGATAAAGACAGTTCATTTTTTTCTCATTAATGTACGCTCTGCACCCCGATCTTGACTGAAAAAAAACCCAGAAATGTAGACATTTTTTCTAATTTATTAAAAAACAAAAACTGAAATATCACATGGTCATAAGTATTCAGACCCTTTAGTCAGTATTGAGTGGAAACACCCTTTTGAGCTAGTACAGCCATGAGTCTTTTGGGAATTATGTTTTTCACACATGGATTTGGGGATCCTCTGCCATTTTTCCTTGCAGATCCTCTCCTGTTCCATCAGGTTGGATGGTGAACGTTGGTGGACAGCCATGTTCAGGTCTCTCCAGAGATGCTCAATTGGGTTTAGGTCAGGGCTCTGGCTGGGCCAGTCAAGAATGGTCAGAGTTGTTCTGAAGCCTTTGTTATTTTAGCTGTGTGCATTGTCTTGTTGGAAGGTGAAGCTTGGACAAGTATGAGGTCCAGAGCACTCTGGAGAGGTTTTCATCCAGGATCTGTACTTGCCTGCATTCATGTTTCCTTCAATGACAACCAGTCGTCCTGTCCCTGCAGCTGAAAAACACCCCCATAGTATGATTCTGCCACCACATTTCACAGTTGGGATTGCATTGGGCAGGTGATGAGCAGTGCTTGGTTTTCTCCACTCAAAACACTTAGAATTATCACCAAAAAGGTCTATCTGCGTCTCATCAGACCAGAGAATCTTATTTATCACAGTCTGGGAGTCCTTCCTGTGTTTATTAGCAAACTCTGTACGGGTTTTCATATGTCTTGCATAAAGGCCTGACTGGTGCAGGGCTGCAGTGATAGTTGACATTGTGGAACTTTCTCCCATCTCCCTACTGCATCTCTGTAGCTCAGCCACTGTGAACTTGGGGTTCTTCTTTACCTCTCTCACCAAGGCTCTTCTCCCACGATTGCTCAGTTTGGCTGGACGGCCAGGTCTAGGAAGACTTCTGGTGGTCCCAAACTTCTTCCATTTAACCCATTACTTGCCAAATTAAAATTTTTACAAGTACGAATTTTTCAGAAAAGGGCATCCCAATATTCAATTAAAAAAGAAAATGACACGATTTCCTATTTTGAAAACATTCATTTTACAAACACAACACAAAATATTGGACCTAATTATAAAAATTATAAATTCTTAGTTGCTAGAAGCTAAAGATTAGGCGTCCCCAAAAAAGGACATTGCTAGATAATGGGTTAAGGATTATGGAGGCCACTGTGCTCTTAGGAACCTTGAGTACTGCAGAAATTCTGTTGTAACCTTGGCAAATCTCTGCCTTGCCACAATTCTGTCTCTGAGCTCCTTGGCCAGTTCCTTTGACCTCATGATTCTCATCTGGTCTGACATGCACTGTGAGCTGTGAGGTCTTATATAGACAGGGGTGTGTATTTCCAAATCAAGTCCTATCAGTTTAATTAAACACAGCTGGTCTCCAATGAAGTAGTAGAACCAACTCAAGGAGGATCAAAAGGAAATGGACAGCATGTGACTTAAATATGAGTGTCTGAGCAAAGGGTCTGAATACTTATGGCCATGTGATATTTCAGTTTTCCTTTTTAAATAAATTTGCACAAATTACTACATTTTTGTTTTTTTTTCAGTCAAGATGGGGTGCAGAGTGTACATTAATGAGAAAAAAATTAACTTTTTTTAATTTACCAAATGGCTGTAATGAAACAAAGAGTGAAAAATTTAAAGGGGTCTAAATACTTTCCGTACTCACTGTACATTAGGTTACATTATGCACTCACAAACAAAGCTGTAAAAATCCTGCAAGCTTCCTACACCGTGATGCCTTTTTGGAAGCTCAGATTAAATTAAATCAGTGCTAAAGACCCCAATGTATATTAGATAAAAGTCATTCAAGGATCGAGTGATTTCAATCGCCCGATCCTTTTGTTTGGCATGGAAATATAGATATATAATAACCATTGCATAATTGCATATAAAATAGAGGAGCACACGACTGAGCTGAGCGCTCCTTTAAGTGGCGAAGCAGCTCTGGATGTGACTGATGCACACAAATGAAAGGTAAACCAATCATATGGCTATATTCTGGAAAACAGACCTTTCACAATCAGCATCGTATTATTGGAAAATACCAAAAGTAAATTCTCCGAAAGCACCACCATAATATTCTCAATTACACCCTTTGTTCTGCTATTGAACATTCACCTGGAGATTAGCATGTGTTCCTGAATGTACGCCAAGAACGGCAAGTGATCCTTTTTGGCAATATATAGGCACTCGCCGTGGAGACACAGGATTTTCAGGCAGTTCAGCATGTTAAAAAGGATGTCTGGCTCGTCAAACTTTGCCATTTCCTATTAAAAACAAAGATAAAAGTTGCAAGAAAAAATCAAACCAGATATATTACTGGAATTACAAGGCTATTCTCCGGTAATACACAGGGGCCTCATACCTGAAGGATGGTGTAGATCAATTTCAGGGTAACAGGAAGTTGCTGGTAACAGAATTTATGGTCGGTGTCATTTTTGACAGCTGAAATGGAAGAACAACTTGCTGAAGAGCAGATGAATGGTTTTCACTGCAAAACTGGGGGTTAAATTTAATGAAAAGGTGAAGCAGATGTAACGAAATAAGTGATATCTCCTCCCCTCTCCATTATGAAGATATTATGTATAGTCATGTATCAGTCTATTTCAGGGCTGCACAGGTGTCATATTTATGCACCACTTAAAGGACAGACGCAATGTTCTGCCGCTCTGAGCACTTATCTGTTATCACAGATGGATGCAGGAGTTGCATCTCCCATTACAATGCTAATCCCATTGTAAACCATATGGTGATGACCATTTATGAGCAGCTGAATGCCGCAGACGTGTGTTGTGGGTGCATTAGTGACACTGTATATTGGGTGTCACACCTGTGTTGGACGGGTCTGCAGTCTCTGTGTGCGTTCCTGGATTATCTCCATGTTTATCTGATGGATTCATTTCTTCTTCCCCTTCATTCCCGATGATAAATTCAGCTCTTGAGAACAGAAGACTGTCTTCTAGACTGTCTGTTGGCTCCTGAGAAAAATATGAGCCCTCGTTAGAGTTTTACAAACCATTTATAATGCAGCATTTCTTACAGACTTGTTTTCTGCAGTGTGGCTCATAAATCTGACAGAATCCCCTGCTGGGGATGATCTTCATGGATGTTTCCTATATGAGAAGTGTTCTATGGACTCGCCTGTTCCTCGTCTCTGACACGTCCATCAATTCCCTGATAATATGGAACCATTTATCATAAAAGTTGCTGAAACACGGATCCGGTGTGGAAACCTTAAATTCAGCCCATCAATCAGGTACACCTTAATACAGGCGCCGCATTACCAATCCTGCTGAGCTGTCATGTAAGCGAGAATATCCCCTGAACACCATCAGCTCCACATTTCTCAAAGTGACAGCAAGAAGCACAAAGAGATTACAGGAGCGAGGGCTGGAGAGAGAAAACATCAAGTCTGGAAATCATCCCTGTCTCCCGAAATCCTTCTTTATATCCCTACTTATTAAATCAGAGGTCATCTCATGGTCTTAAAAAAGTTTTTTCCTGGAGTCAGAAATTAGAGAGTTTCAGATCTCTGTTTTGTCACTACCCTCTGCTTTATACTGCATCTCTCCTCTATATGGGCACAGCTATGATCAGTGAAAACATCTTAGATGTCTCACCTATTGAAATCCACAACCTATTATTGGTGGTCAGGGCTACTATCAAGTCCCTTTTCTTTTTTTTTTAAATCAAATTTTTTTTTAATTGAATTTCATAAAGATTACCACAAAGAGAAAAACAACAACGACCAGACAAACACTGGAGAAACACAGCTCACCAGCCCCCAACCTTAACCCCTTCAAGTCGCGGCCCTTTTTAGTTTTTGCGTTTTCATTTTTCACTTCCCTCCTTCCCAGAGCCATAACTTTTTTATTTTTCCGTCAATATGGTCATGTTACGGCTTATTTTTTGTGGGACGAGTTGTCCTTTTGAACGGCACCATTGGTTTTAACATGTCTTTTACTAGAAAACGGGGAAAAAATTCCAAGTGCGGTGAAATTGCAAAAAAAGTGCAGTCCCACACTTGTTTTTTGTTTGGCTTTTTTGCTAGGTTCATTATATGCTAAAACTAACCTGCCATTATGATTCTCTAGGTCATTACGAGTTTATCCCGTGGTTGTTCCTTCCCGGGGAAAGGCCTGGCTATTCATCGCTTGCGTTGAGAAACATGTGATGGTGTCTCCGCAGCTTACTTTACATGCCATTACGACTTCATAGACATCTAACATGTCTAGGTTATTTTTTATCCAAGTGGTGAAAAAAAAATTCCAAACTTTGCTTAAAAAAATAAAAATAAAAAAAAAAGTGCCATATTCCGATACCTGAAGCGTCTCCACTTTTCATGATCTGGGGTCGGTTGAGGGCTTATTTTTTGCGTGCCGAGCTGACGTTTTTAATTACACCATTTCGGTGCAGATATGTTCTTTTGATCGCCCGTTATTGCATTTTAATGCAATGTCGCGGCGACCAAAAAACGTAATTCTGGCGTTTCGGATTTTTTTCTCGCTACGCTGTTTAGTGATCAGGTTAATGCTTTTTTTTTTTATTGATAGATCGGGCGATGATTCTGAACGCGGCAATACCAAATACGTGTAGTTTTTTTTTTTTAATTGTTTTATTTAGGATGGGGCGAAAGGGGGGTGATTTAAACTTTTATATTTTTTATATTTTTTTCATATTTTTAAAAACATTTTTTTTTTACTTGTGCCATGCTTCAACAGCCTCCATGAGAGGCTAGAAGCAGGCATAGCACGATCGGCTCTGCTACATAGCAGCGATCATCAGATCGCTGCTATGTAGCAGAAATGCAGGTGTGCTGTGAGCGCCGACCACAGGGGGGCGCTCACAGCAGGCCTGCATCAGTAACCATAGAGGTCTTAAGGACCTCTATGGTTACCTTCCTGATGCATCGCCGACCCCCGATCATGTGACGGGGGTCGGCGATGACATCATTTCCGGCCGCCCGGCCGGAAGCGCCGGTTAAATGCCGCTGTCTGCGTTTGACAGCGGCATTTAACAGGTTAATAGCGGCGGGTGAATAGCGATTTCACCCGCCGCTATTGCGCGCACATGTCAGCTGTACAAAACAGCTGATATGTCGCGACTTTGATGTGGGCTCACCGCCGGAGCCCACATCAAAGGGGGAGACACGACATGCGCCGTACTATTACTGTGCATGTCGTGAAAGGGTTAAGGTACATTATTCATGCACTATGTATACATCTTGGCTCTGCAAAACCAGTAAAATTGGATGAACAAATATTTGAAAATAGTAACAGTAGCCAAAACAATTACATATACAGTTAAGTCCATATATATTTGGGCAGAGACAGCATTTTTCTAATTTTGGTTATAGACATTACCACAATTAATTTTAAACAAAACAATTCAGATGCAGTTGAAGTTCAGACTTTCAGCTTTCATTTGAGGGCATCCACATTTAAATTGGACGAAGGGTTTAGGAGTTTCACCTCCTTAACATGTGCCACCCTGTTTTTAAAGGGACCAAAAGTATTTGGACAGTGAATAATTTTAAATAAAATGTTCATTTCTAGTACTTGGTTGAAAACCCTTTGTTGGCAATGACTGCCTGAAGTCTTGAACTCATGGACATCGCCAGACGCTGTGTTTCCTCCTTTTTGATGCTCTGCCCGGCCTTCACTGCGGTGGTTTTCAGTTGCTGTTTGTTTGTGGGCCTTTCTGTCTGAAGTTTAGTCTTTAACAAGTGAAATGCTGCTCAATGGGGTTGAGATCAGGTGACTGACTTGGCCATTCAAGAATATTCCACTTCTTTGCTTTAATAAACTCCTGGGTTGCTATGGCTTTATGTTTTGGGTCATTGTCCATCTGTAGTATGAAACGACGACCAATCAGTTGCATGCTGCATTTGGCTGGATCTGAGCACACAGTATGGCTCTGAATACCTCAGAATTCATTCGGCTGCTTCTGTCCTGTGTCACATCATCAATAAACACTAGTGACCCAGTGCCACTGGCAGCCATGCATGCCCAAGCCATCACACTGCCTCCGCCGTGTTTTACAGATGATGTGGTATGCTTTGGATCATGAGCTGTACCGCGCCTTCGCCATTCTTTTCTCTTTTTATCATTCTGGTAGAGGTTGATCTTGGTTTCATCTGTCCAAAGAATGTTCTTCCAGAACTGTGCTTGTTTTTTAGATGTTTTTTAGCAAAGTCCAGTCTAGCCTTTTTATTCTTGATGCTTATGAGTGGCTTGCACCGTGCAGTGAACCCTCTGTATTTACTTTCATGCAGTCTTCTCTTTATGGTAGATTTGGATATTGATACGCCGACCTCCTGGAGAGTGTTGTTCACTTGGTTGGCTGTTGTGAAGGGGTTTCTCTTCACCATGGAGATTATTCTGCGATCATCCACCACTGTTGTCTTCCGTGGGCGCCCAGGTCTTTTTGCATTGATGAGTTCACCAGTGCTTTCTTTCTTTCTCAGGATGTACCAAACTGTAGATTTTGCCACTCCTAATATTGTAGCAATTTCTCGGATGGGTTTCAACTCCTTTGACCGCATGTTTACTTCACAGCAAAAACTTCCAAATGCAAGCACCACACCTCAAATCAACTCCAGGCCTTTTATCTGCTTAATTGAGAATGACATAACGAAGGGATTGCCCACACCTGTCCATGAAATAGCCTTGGAGTCAATTGTCCAATTACTTTTGGTCCCTTTAAAAACAGGGTGGCACATGTTAAGGAGCTGAAACTCCTAAACCCTTCATCCAATTTTAATGTGGATACCCTCGAATGAAAGCTGAAAGTCTGAACTTCAACTGCATCTGAATTGTTATGATTAAAATTCATTGTGGTAATGTCTATACCCAAAATTAGAAAAATGTTGTCTCTGTCCAAATATATATGGACTTAACTGTAGGTTGTGAAAACACTAAAAAAACTTTATTAATTTTTAAAGAAGTTGAATTTGATGCATCATATAAACATAGCTCAAAGCAAGCGAGGAGAAATCTCCTCAATTCCCTAGATGTCGAACCAGAGCCATCAATCCATAGACCCCATATCTTGTCAAATTTAGAGATAGCATCTCTTTTTAGGTATATGTCTTTTTCCAAATTTACTAACCAGTTAACTTTATCAATAAATTCTGATATCATAGGCTCCTGATAAGCTATCCATTTTTGGGCTATCAATTTTCTTGCCATATATAACATACGTGCCGCCGCAATTTTGCCGTACTCATCAATAGACAGATCTTCAACATATCCCAATATACATACTAATGGTGTAAGCTCTACATCAACTGAATAAACCCTGTCAATCGTTGTTACAACACTCCTCCAAAAGGACACCAAGTTAGGACAGTGTTAGGACAGTTCCACATCATATGAAACATATCTGCTATGTTAGGTTTGCATCTAGGACAGTAGGGACTTGACCAAAATCCCTTATTAAATAAGAATTGAGGTGTCCTGTATACCTGGTGTATCACATTTACATGGGATAATCTATGGGATTCGCTTAAAGACAGCTGTGGAACTCTTTCCAGTATATCTAACCAGTGATTTTCCTCTATGGGTCCCATTGCCCTATCCCATTTCTCTTTTGATCGCATCGGCTGGTTTGTCAATATAATGTCTAAGAGAACGTTATAAATAAAGTCCCTTTTCTATGCATTACACTGTAGCCCAAAAACTCAGGAGCCCCACTTAGGATAGGACTGGAGGCCTTTGTACTGGAAATCTAAACAAAACACTTACTGTATTTTCATCGGTAGCTGCTGCTCGTCTGAAATCTACCTCCGTTCTTATTAAAGGCTCAAGCTGCTGCTCTGTCCCATCACCATGCTTAAGGCTGTGTGCACACGTTCCGGATTTTTCACGTTTTTTCACTATAAAAATGCGATAAAACCGTGAAAAAAAATGCTCACATTAAGCATCCTATTAATAGAATGCAATCCGCATTTTGTATGCACATGCTGCGTTTTTTTTCCGGAGCGGAAACGCATTCCGGAAAAAAAACGCAGCATGTTCATTAATTTGCTGAATCGCGGGGATTCCACACACATAGAAATGCATTGATCGGCTTACTTCCCGCATGTGGCTATGCCCACCATGCGAGAAGTAAGCGGATCATGTGCGGATGGTACCCAGAGTGGAGGAGAGGAGACACTCCTCCACAGACTGGGCACCATATAATTGTTAAAAAAAAAAGAATTAAAATGAAAAATAGTGATATACTCACCTTCTGATGGCCCCCGGAGTCGTCTCGCCTCTCAGCGGTGCATGCGGCGGCTTCCGTTCCCAGGGATGCTTTGTGCGTAGGACCTGGGATGACGTTGCGGTCACGTGACCGTGACGTCATCCCAGGTCCTTCGCACAAAGCATCCCTGGGAACGGAAGCCGCCGAGTGCACCGCTAAGATCGGGGGCAACCGGAAGGTGAAAATAACCATTGTTTTAATCATTTTTAACATTAGATCTTTTTACTATTGATGCTGCATAGGCAGCATCAATAGTAAAAAGTTGGTCACACTTGTCAAACACTATGTTTGACAAGTGTGACCAACCTATCAAACAGTTTTCCAAGCGATGCTACAGATCACTTGGAAAACGCTAGCATTTTGCAAGCTAATTACGCTTGCAAAATGCTATTGTTTAGCAGGAAAATGCATGCCAATTCCGCATGCGATATACCCGCGGCAGGAGTTGCAGAATTGCCGTGGAAATTTCCGCGGCAATTCTGCAACGTGTGCACTTAGTCTTATACTGCAGCCCTACTTGTTCAGACTGGCTGCTATATATTATTGCGAGTCTGTGCATGGAAAACTGATTTCTTTTTTTTACATGCAAATTGCCTCTTCAGAGAAAAAGAGGACTTGAACTCTATAGCACCACCTATTGGAAGCGGCGACCCTACAAGTCACAATCAACCCTTTAACGAGTCGTGCAATATGACTTAGGATAAGAGCCAAATCAGTATCTCAATTTGCAGACACGGTGTTTTGGGCTGTTGGCCCTCGTCAGTGCGAAGCATGAGAATTGATTAGGCTAGATGAGAGGCTCTGGACCGAGGTCTAAGGGGTAAGGGTTCCCCTTGTGGAGAGTGACATACCAGCTCTGGCTTGTCAAGGTAAGGAGGCTTTTTTTTTACAGAAAACACTAGAGATAGGAGGTCTATAGAAAGAGGACAGGGGCCTGATAAATACCTCCTCATGCCTAGAAAAATGAACAATGGTGAAACAATCAGTAAGCAGGACCCTCACCACCAGTCGGATCTCCTCCTTAGGGGCCAATCGCTCGAGCAGCTCACAGGCCATCTGGTAGCAGAGGATGCTGGACTGGCACAGGCTGCACTCTACGGCCTTCTCATCCTTCTGGCAGGTGTGAGATCCGCCCCAAGGAGCTTGGAACACGTTATTAATGATGGAAATGATGTCCTTGGACAGACTGTTCTCCAGCCCCAGAGTGATGCCATCATCCTGCAGCTCCATCTGAAAAAGAGAAAATATCCAGAAGCTTCCATATTAATGACCTGACTACATATGATGGCCAGGGCTGGTGGAGAGACAGGAAGTAATCAGTGTTGCTGCCATTCTCATGTGTGATGATTACATTTTAACTATTAGACCCACAAAATGCAGTATCCCACCTCTACGTAGTCCAGAAATAGTCTCCTGCTCCCCAACGGCAGCTTCCTGCATGTCTACATCTTGTTAGAAGCCTTTGCCATATCCCGGCCTCACTCTTGTCTGCCCAATTGCATTTACCTCCTTTTGCTAGGATTGTCTATGATGCTAAACTTAGCTGTTTTATGGCTAAGGGTCAAAACTGTTACTTCTAACATTCATTGCCCCCTCCCTGGTATCAACCCTCAGCTATCCTCACATGCTTATCTGTATTACTGATACATGGACAGATGCCAATGGCAGTCCCAAAAACTAAACCTATGGCGGTCTCAATATGGGACACTTCCTACAATTGAACCCAGGGCATGCCTCATGACTAAACCCATGGCAGGCAGGCAGGAGAACCAAACTCATGGCAGCTGGTACAACTAAACCCATGGCGTTCCCCATCAAATGAGCGTTCAGCCATCTTAACAAGTAAGCCAATAGAAGTGCCTACAACCAAGTAAATTGTGGTTGTGGCAGAAAAGACCAGGACAGTCCCTACAAGGGAGAACTTGGCAGCCCCTACAACTAAACCAATGAAATTCATCATAAGTAAACCATGGCATTTGCTACAACTAAGCACAGCCACCAAATGGTTATTAGCAAAAACATAGCCAATGGCCACGCCTGTAACTAAAACAGTCCCCTAATGACAGTTACTGTAATTAAGTCGATAACGCTCCCTACAACTAAGCCCAAGGCAGTCGCTACAACTAAGACTATGGCAGGCTCCACAATTAAGCCCATGGCGGTCCCCTTTAATAATCTGAACAACTAAGCCCATAGCAGTCTCTGAAAACAAGACAATTGTGCTCACGCTTAAGCCCAGAACAGTCTTTACATATAGTGCTTGGCAGCCTATATTACTAAACCAATGAAATTCCCTGTAACAAAGCTTATAGAAGATGCTGCAACAAAATACAAACAAGCACATGTTTTGTTAGCTAAAACACAGTCCATGGTAGCTCCTGTAACAGTTCCTTTAATTAAGCCCATAGCGGCCCCTTCAACAGAGCCCATGGCAGTAGGTACAACAAAGAGCATGGTGGACTTCACAATTAAGCCCATGGTGGTCCCCTCAACAAAGCCCATGTAGCCCCTTCCTGCCTGTTCCTTACTTGTTTCAATATGAGGTCGAACATGAGGATGAAACAGTTGAGATTCATCTCATCATCATCACAGTCGAAGTCAATGGTTCTTCCAGTAGGATGTCCATAGTTCTTAAAGGGACTTCGAAAGGGACTGCGCATGGGGCTCCGAAAAGGACTGTGAAAAGGGCTAGGGAAAGGGCTCAGCATGCTGTGCAACACCCGGCGGCCTGGATCTGAAGCGATGCTGCCCTGCAAGAAAGAGTTGCCTTTATTGGATGGGTTCTGTGGCTGTCAATGGCCTCCCCACTGGGTAATAGTTGTGTTTGTCTTACCCTGTGACCTGGAACATTTCCTGAAAGTTCTGTGATCCGGACTTTCCTTTGATTGGCCAGTTCTTTCACAGAGTTCACCCCATCAGAAAACATACTGATCAACAGCTGTAGGGGGACCACGATATCTAGCTCTGACAATACCTGCAAGATGGAAAGTCAGGGATAAAAAGAAAAATTCACACACGGCTGTCTGCACTGTTAATATACGCCTGCTACACTCCTCCCTATTCAAGGCAATTTCTGACCATTTTCCAAATGTTACCACATATTAATGAGGTTGTCCCTTACTAGGACAACTACTTCTCTTACCCCATACTTGGTCCCGATAAAATTAAAAAAAAAACTGATACTCACCTTCCATGCTGGCTATGTTCCCATGGTGTCGGCACTCGCTCACCCCGGGGCTCTCATGCGGTGTTGTGACTCGTGGCCCCGGCTCCCAATCAGCACTGACATCATTGTTTCCACCAGTGACTGAACATGAAGAGGAAGTCAAAGATCAGCTGCAGCCCAGACTTCCTCTACAATCCATTACTAAGGTGGGGACAGTGATGCCAGCGCTGACTGGGCAGCGGGGTCACGTGTCACAACAACCGCAAGAGAGCCTCGGGAAGAGCGAGTGCTGACACCGCGGGAATGGCGTCAGCACGGGAGCTTTAATATTTTAATCGGGGACAGGCGTGAGGTAACTAAATCCATGCAACTAAATCCGCAGTAGCATCAAATTTAAGCTGACGACAGTTCCCCAAAACTAAGTCTGGAGTAATCACAAGAAACACCAAGAGGTTTTTACAACTAAGTGCATGGAATTCATTAGAATGTAGCACATGGCAGCATCTGAAACGTAACCAATGGCATGTCCAATGACTAAACACATAGCAGTCTCCACAACTAAGCCCATAGCAGTCCTTACCAATATGCCCAGCTAGTTTTCCATCTCTAAACCCAGAGGTCCCCAAGATTGAACCCATGGCTATCCCCACAACAAAGCTGCACATAGTGATACTCAAAACTAAGCTCTTGGCAGTCCCTACAATTAAACCAAAGTTGGTCCCTTTAACTAAGCGAATGGTGGTTCCCACAAGTAAACCCATGGCGGTCCCAACATTAAGCCTATAGTAGTCCTCACAATTAAACCCATGTCGGTCCCCACGAATAAGCCCATGGTGGTCCCTACAAATAGGCCTACGGTAGTCTTCACAAATAAATCCATGGCAGTCCCCACAACCAAGTTCATGGTGTTTCAACAACTAAGCCAATATTAGTCCTCATAACTAAATCTATATGGCATTCCCCAAAACAAAGCCCATGGTGGTCTCCACAACTAAGTCAATAGTGTTCCTCACAAGTAAGCCCAAGGAGATGCTTACAATTGAGCCCACAGCAGTCTCTACAACTAAGCCCATGGCAGTCCTCACATTAAGCTCAAGGAGGTCCCTACAACAAAGCCAATGGAGGTCCCTAAAACTAAGCCCATAGCAGTTCCCCACAGCCCATACAACTGTATTCATTTTCTTAAATCTTGAAACAAAAAATATAGAACTTGTCAGAAATGAAAAATGATTACGTGAAGCCAAAGCAAAGCTTGTTCCTGAACAGAAGAGGGATAACCGGTGAACCGGCAGCTGATGAATCCGAACATCTCCTCCATAGAGAAAGGCAACGGGCAAAGCTCAATGTCGAACATTTTACTACGAAGATAAAACAGACAATGGAAATAAATGTAATATCTAACAAAGGACAGAGGGGAAGAACGCTTTAGATGCTCGGATCATGTTTCTAAAATTCCAAACATTCAGTCCATTCCAGGACATGGAAAACCATATCTCGAAGGAATAATTAGTTATGTGCAATTCACTTCTGTAATTATAAAAACTAAAGTATAGCATTAAGTTTCATTGTTACCAACCTGAGGACCTCCCGAAATTCCTTGAGCTGATTGTCTGGCACTTCTGTCCTGATGGACTCCAACCACTCTGGCATGATGCATTCCCAGATTGGCTGGTTGATGACATTATATGGGATAAGGCACAGAATCCTATTGAGACCTTCTTTCAGCTGGGTGACTGTACTGCAGGACTTGTCCCAGTATCCGCCGACCTGACCACACACAAAGTTAGCCATATTTACATGTCTGAATTTTTCTGTCTCACCTTCCAAGTGTTATAACTCTTTTTACATACATAAATATTTTTTTATATTTTTATGTTTTCTATTCCTCCATTTGGGAGCTTGAACTTGTGATCGCAGTAAATTACTGCTCACCTTAAAAGCCCAGCTACCAACATGGTAGACACCGGGACTTCGTCATGTGCTTGGCTACAAAGATAACACAATGGGCCAGTTACAGTTTCCAAGCTTTAAATGCTGTCAACGCAAGTGACAGAATTATTAAGAGGTTAAAATGCTCATTGTGGGCCCCGATACTGGCCCAGGTTTGTCTGGTGCTGGCGCTGTGTGCACTACCCTTTGAGTACTACTTCAAATAATTGTTTGATATGTCACCAGTAGCACCACCTATTATCACAGGAGCGGCGCCAAATCATTTTCATAGATATAATACCGCTCAGTTATAATCATTACCCGGGCAAATTCCATGGGTTTGGGCAGCAAGCACATGACCATCACGTCAAAACGGATGTCGCAAACGATTTTCAGCCACTTGGTGACGAACTGTGGTTTGAGTTTCTCCACCAGGCTGCCGACCTCGTCATCCATCATGTACGCTGTAGAGTGGAACCACTGAAAGACCATGCTGACCAGGCGTGCTAGGCTTTCCGTGGGCGTATTTTCATTGGGAGTGCAGAGGCTGACCTGTGCCGCGAGACAACATGGAGATTAATTGGGACTTTAGAAAGGAACAGGCTAAAGCGTAAGGATGCATAACGCTAACTGACACGTGCATTATTACACTTCTCATTCTATGCTCCGGTCACATTCAAAGCTGCATTATACAGAAGGGTAAGCGCCAGCTGCAATCTCTGTACACACAGATACACAAGGTCAGGTTGAATTATAAATACAGCTTTGGATGCGACCGGAGAACAAACAGTGATATAGTGAAATGACTCTCACCAAGAACCAGATTCCAAACTGGCTCAGAAGTCGCTGGTCATGTTTATCGTCATCCTTATTGTCGAAGTCCGTGTTGTCCAGCGAGTGACGTGAGGAGGCCAAGCCCATCTGCCTCCTGCGGTTCATCTCGTATTCTCGCTGCTCCGCATGATATTCCGCTTCCTTTAGCAAGCTGCAAAATCCATCAAGAAAGTCATTCAAGCTGCCATAGAAAGTGTATTACCGGGGTAAGGCCAAGCACAGAGCTTGTCCTGAGACCAGCGGATCAGCAGCAATCAGAAAGTGTCCGCTTTCCCTGCAGTGCCGCCTCAGGTGAAAAAAGGTATTGCATGGTGATATTACTGGGCTGCTAGCATGATGCTTGGATATGCGGGACCCTCTAGAGAAGCTCTTTGTAGCCAAATTACTTTACATCCCCTTCTATTACCCAGAATGCCATTCACATCTGAGCTCACGACATAAAGGGCATACAAACTATGATGTCCCGCCATACCTCCAGCACGTCCAATGTGTGTGGTTACAGCCCTTTTTTTATCAGACGGTCCAGTTTTCCATTGATTAGTAATAGATAGGTGTTTAGTACCTGATGACCGCCTCCACGGCGCACACGAGCTCCTCCGCTCCGCACTCCCGCGTGTTGATGGGAGGTGGCGAAGTTTGGAATAAGTGAGTCTCTGATGAGGACGCTCCCCCGGCTTCGCTGCTGTGGTGGTAGGAATGGCACCGTTTACAGTATCGTACCGGCCGGTTCCCATGACGGTCGCAGCATCCGGCAGAGAAGCACGTCACCACCGCCCTCCGGACATGCGAGCTGCAGTTCTGGAAATAAGCAGAGGTAATCATTACTACATGCTAAATAACACTGCCTGCATACTGCCGCATTAAGAGGCCGACTACTAGGCAACAACGGGTATTAGGATAAAATTAAAGGGGTCAGAAATAGTGCTGGGATCCATTTAAGAACAAATTTCTATGGGCAATAGGTCAGTGTCTTGAATCGTATTTTATTGCAACCACCACCTTTAGAAATTCACTTGGGCAAATAGGTCCTGATAAAGAACTACAAGTGTCAACATGCCACCAATGACATCTCTGCAAGCGCTGTGAGGAAGATGGCGAACACTCACAAAACGTTTTATGATGGGAGGCGCGACAACAGGAAACATTGATTTTGCGCATGCAAATGTACGATTAAGCGGTGTGATTACAGGGGCTTTCTGGATTTATGTATTGACGATAATGACAGGCCACAGACAGACACTTTACGGAGATGGACGGCAAGACTGACGGTAAAGCTGAGCGGTTCTTACCTTCTTCTGACAAATGGCTGAAATCTCAGCTGTGTGAGACACGTACACAAAGCTCAGTAAACAGCACAATCCCTGCAGCATCTCATTCACATTATCAGAGCGGAGCCCCCAGCACTTTATTCAATGCAATCACTACAAAATCAAAGTCACTGAGTGCCATCTAGTGGCAACTATTGGAGCTTTCACTTTGCACAGAGCAGGTTCCCGGCTACGCAGGGGAATTAGCTGTGCACATATTTTCAACTATATGATTCTTTCCTTAATTTATTTTATATTTATTTTTGTTTGTTTTTTTATTTTCATCTTAGGTTATTTTGATTAAATAACATTATGAATTTATTTTTTCAGTTTATTAACATATTTTACTACATTACAATATTTTTTTCTTGACTTATTTCATTTCTTATAACTATTCTGCTATTTTTTTAATGAATTAGTTTTTCTATATGTTTTCATCCCCTTGGCAAAGTGTACAGACTTATTGGCAGATTGTCAGAGTTTTCCTGTGATCTGCTGATGCCTGTCGCTGGTATTTCCAGGGGTTTGCTCACCTTTGGTGCCAGGATCGATACATAATATCCTAAAACCTACAGAGCTGCCATACAATGTGGGGATATCACATCGATCCTATTATAATGTTTATACATTGTAATGATGAAAGCCTAACCTCATGGGGTGACAGCCTCTGACAATATAATATGAGGTTGTCAGAGCCCGACTCCTTGTTACAAGGTAATGCTCAAGTTCTTTAACCCCTTCCCCCCGAATGTGGTTTATGGTTAATGGTTGGGCCAATTTTTACAATTCTGACCACTGTCGCTTTATGTGGTAATAACTCTAGAACATATCAACGGATCCCGGTGATTCTGAGATTGTTTTCTCGTGACATATGGTACTTCACGATAGTGGTAAAATCTCTTTGATATGACCTTATTTGTGGGAAAAAAATGGAAAAATTTTGAAAATTGCGCAATTTTCCAACTTTGAATTTTCGTACCCTTAAATCACAGAGATATGTCACACAAAACAGTGATTTTTGTGTACTCACCGTGAAATCCTTTTCTCCGAGCCACTCATTGGGGGACACAGGACCATGGGTGTATGCTGCTGCTGCTAGGAGGCTGACACTGAGTGAATATAACAAAATTAGCTCCTCCTCCTCTGCAGTATACACCTATTGGCTCCAGCCCGAACCAGTTCAGTGACAAATCAGTAGGAGATCAAAATCATCAAATACTGATACAACATGTCAAACCAAAGAACAAACAAAGCCATCAGGCCAATAGGGTGGGTGCTGTGTCCCCCAATATGTGGCTCGGAGAAAAGGATTTCACGGTGAGTACACAAAAATCCCTGTTTCTCCTTCGCCACATTGGGGGACACAGGACCATGTGACGTCCCAAAGCAGTCTCTGGGTGGGAACGAACAGGTCAGACAACCTCAAGCACCATCAGCCCAGAGATGCGTTAACGCAGTCTGAAAGATCCATCTTCCCAGACTCGCATCTGCTGAAGGCTGAGTGTGAATGTTGTAGTGCTTCAAGAGGGTGTGCAGACTGGACCGCCGACACCTGGTGCCAAATGGTCCAGGAAACATCCACCAAACGAATGAAGTGTGCCCTAATCCCACTGGAGTAGGCTTGCCTCCGACACAGTAAGACTCCTGAATAGTTGAGCGTATCCACCTGGCTATTGCGGATTTGAGCGTGGCATTTGGGCCCCTGGGCCATGAGATCGGAGACAAACGGCATACACACTGGAAAAAGAATGGATTCCTGTCCCAGCTGATAGTGAGGCAAAAGGCTGACAAGCTGCCTGAGTCCCCTGTTGAAGGGCTATGACCCATGTCTCGTGGACAAATTACCAACCCTCGGGAGGTGTGTAGGATCATACCTAAAAGGGATACCTGCTGAGCCAGGACTGGGAAAGATTTGTTTAAGTCTATCCGCTGTTATGCTAGGCAATTCAGTAACACAATGTACATAGCGATCAGAGCACATACAGTGATCTGACAATAACCCAAAATAATAGAACGAGCTCTGAGACGTGGAAACTCTGTAGACCGCAATTCCTGATCCTCTCCAAACACAACTAGAGGCAGCTGTGGATTGCGCCTAAGGCTCCCTATGCAACTCGGCACAGCCTGAGAAACTAACTAGCCTGAAGATAGAAAAATAAGCCTACCTTGCCTCAGAGAAATACCCCAAAGGAAAAGGCAGCCCCCCACATATGACTGTGAGTAAGATGAAAAGACAAACGTAGGGATGAAATAGATTCAGCAAAGTGAGGCCCGATATTCTAGACAGAACGAGGATAGGAAAGATAACTTTGCGGTCTACACAAAACCCTAAAGAAAACCACGCAAAGGGGGCAAAAAGACCCTCCGTACCGAACTAACGGCACGGAGGTACACCCTCTGCGTCCCAGAGCTTCCAGCAAAACAAATAGACAAGCTGGACAGAAAAAATAGCAACAAATAGCAAAGAAGCACTTAGCTATGCAGAGCAGCAGGCCACAGGAATGATCCAGAGAAACACAAGTCCAACACTGGAACATTGACAGGAAGCATGGATCAAAGCATCAGGTGGAGTTAAGTAGAGAAGCAGCTAACGACCTCACCAGATCACCTGAGGGAGGAAACTCAGAAGCTGCAGTACCACTTTCCTCCACAAACGGAAGCTCCCAGAGAGAATCAGCCGAAGTACCACTTATGACCACAGGAGTGAACACTGCCACAGAATTCACAACAGTACCCCCCCTTGAGGAGGGGTCACCGAACCCTCACCAGAGCCCCCAGGCCGACCAGGATGAGCCACATGAAAGGCACGAACAAGATCGGGAGCATGGACATCAGAGGCAAAAACCCAGGAATTATCTTCCTGAGCATAACCCTTCCATTTAACCAGATACTGGAGTTTCCGTCTTGAAAGACGAGAATCCAAAATCTTCTCCACAATATACTCCAATTCCCCCTCCACCAAAACCGGGGCAGGAGGCTCAACAGATGGGACCATAGGTGCCACGTATCTCCGCAACAATGACCTATGGAATACGTTATGTATGGAAAAAGAATCTGGAAGGGTCAGACGAAAAGACACAGGATTAAGAATCTCAGAAATCCTATACGGACCAATAAAACGAGGTTTAAACTTAGGAGAGGAAACCTTCATAGGAATATGACGAGAAGATAACCAAACCAGATCCCCAACACGAAGTCGGGGACCCACACGGCGTCTGCGATTAGCGAAAAGATGAGCCTTCTCCTGGGACAAGGTCAAATTGTCCACTACCTGAGTCCAAATCTGCTGCAACCTGTCCACCACAGTATCCACACCAGGACAGTCCGAAGACTCAACCTGTCCTGAAGAGAAACGAGGATGGAACCCAGAATTGCAGAAAAACGGATAAACCAAGGTAGCCGAGCTGGCCCGATTATTAAGTGTGAACTCAGCCAAAGGCAAAAAGGACACCCAGTCATCCTGATCAGCAGAAACAAAGCATCTCAGATATGTTTCCAAGGTCTGATTGGTTCGTTCGGTCTGGCCATTAGTCTGAGGATGGAAAGCCAAGGAAAAAGACAAGTCAATGCCCATCCTACCACAAAAGGCTCGCCAAAACCTCGAAACAAACTGGGAACCTCTGTCAGAAACAATATTCTCTGGAATGCCATGCAAACGAACCACATGCTGGAAGAACAAAGGCACCAAATCAGAAGAGGAAGGCAATTTAGACAAGGGTACCAGATGGACCATCTTAGAAAAGCGATCACAGACCACCCAAATGACTGACATCTTTTGAGAAACGGGAAGGTCAGAAATAAAATCCATAGAGATATGTGTCCAAGGCCTCTTCGGGACCGGCAAGGGCAAAAGCAACCCACTGGCACGAGAACAGCAGGGCTTAGCCCGAGCACAAATCCCACAGGACTGCACAAAAGTACGCACATCCCGCGACAGAGAGGGCCACCAAAAGGATCTAGCCACTAACTCTCTGGTACCAAAGATTCCAGGATGACCAGCCAACACCGAACAATGAAGTTCAGAGATAACTCTATTTGTCCACCTATCAGGGACAAACAGTCTCTCCGCTGGGCAACGATCAGGTTTATTAGCCTGAAATTTTTGCAGCACCCGCCGCAAATCAGGGGAGATGGCAGACACAATTACTCCTTCCTTGAGGATACCCGCCGGCTCAGATAAACCCGGAGAGTCGGGCACAAAACTCCTAGACAGAGCATCCGCCTTCACATTTTTAGAGCCCGGAAGGTACGAAATCACAAAGTCAAAACGGCCAAAAAACAACGACCAACGAGCTTGTCTAGGATTCAAGCGCTTGGCAGACTCGAGATAAGTCAAGTTCTTATGATCAGTCAATACCACCACGCGATGCTTAGCTCCTTCAAGCCAATGACGCCACTCCTCGAATGCCCACTTCATGGCCAGCAACTCTCGGTTGCCCACATCATAATTTCGCTCAGCAGGCGAAAACTTCCTGGAAAAGAAAGCGCATGGTTTCATCACTGAGCAACCAGAACCTCTCTGTGACAAAACAGCCCCTGCTCCAATCTCAGAAGCATCAACCTCGACCTGGAACGGAAGAGAAACATCTGGTTGACACAACACAGGGGCAGAAGAAAAACGACGCTTCAACTCTTGAAAAGCTTCCACAGCAGCAGAAGACCAATTGACCAAATCAGCACCCTTCTTGGTCAAATCGGTCAATGGTTTGGCAACACTAGAAAAATTGCAGATGAAGCGACGATAAAAATTAGCAAAGCCCAGAAACTTTTGCAGACTTTTCAGAGATGTCGGCTGAGTCCAATCATGGATGGCTTGGACCTTAACCGGATCCATCTCGATAGTAGAAGGGGAAAAGATGAACCCCAAAAATGAAACCTTCTGCACACCAAAGAGACACTTTGATCCCTTCACAAACAAAGAATTAGCACGCAGGACCTGAAAAACCGTTCTGACCTGCTTCACATGAGACTCCCAATCATCCGAGAAGATCAAAATGTCATCCAAGTACACAATCAGGAATTTATCCAGGTACTCACGGAAGATGTCATGCATAAAGGATTGAAACACTGATGGAGCATTGGCAAGTCCGAACGGCATCACTAGATACTCAAAATGACCCTCGGGCGTATTAAATGCAGTTTCCCATTCATCGCCTTGCCTGATTCTCACCAGATTATACGCACCACGAAGATCTATCTTAGTGAACCAACTAGCCCCCTTAATCCGAGCAAACAAATCAGATAACAATGGCAAGGGGTACTGAAATTTTACAGTGATCTTATTAAGAAGGCGGTAATCTATACACGGTCTCAGCGAACCATCCTTCTTGGCCACAAAAAAGAACCCTGCTCCCAATGGCGACGGCGACGGGCGAATATGCCCCTTCTCCAGGGATTCCTTCACATAACTGCGCATAGCGGTGTGCTCAGGCACGGATAAATTAAACAGTCGACCTTTTGGGAATTTACTACCAGGAATCAAATTGATAGCACAATCACAATCCCTATGCGGAGGCAGGGCATCGGACTTGGGCTCATCAAATACATCCCGGTAATCAGACAAGAACTCTGGAACCTCAGAAGGGGTGGATGACGAAATTGACAGAAATGGAACATCACCATGTACCCCCTGACAACCCCAGCTGGACACCAACATGGAATTCCAATCCAATATTGGATTATGGGCTTGTAGCCATGGCAACCCCAACACGACCACATCATGCAGATTATGCAACACCAGAAAGCGAATATCCTCCTGATGTGCAGGAGCCATGCACATGGTCAGCTGGGTCCAGTACTGAGGCTTATTCTTGGCCAAAGGTGTAGCATCAATTCCTCTCAATGGAATAGGACACTGCAAGGGCTCCAATAAAAACCCACAACGTTTAGCATAATCCAAGTCCATCAAATTCAGGGCAGCGCCTGAATCCACAAACGCCATGACAGAATACGACGACAAGGAGCATATCAAGGTAACGGACAGAAGAAATTTTGACTGTACAGTACCAATGGCGGCAGACCTAGCGAACCGCTTAGTGCGCTTAGGACAATCAGAGATAGCATGAGCGGAATCACCACAGTAGAAACACAGCCCATTTAGACGTCTGTGTTCTTGCCGTTCAACTCTGGTCATAGTCCTATCGCACTGCATAGGCTCAGGTTTAATCTCAGGTAATACCGCCAAATGGTACACAGATTTACGCTCACGCAAGCGTCGACCGATCTGAATGGCCAAAGACATAGACTCATTCAAACCAGCGGGCATAGGAAATCCCACCATGACATCCTTAATGGCTTCAGAGAGACCCTTTCTGAAAATGGCTGCAAGCGCAGATTCATTCCATTGAGTGAGCACGGACCATTTTCTAAATTTCTGGCAATATAGCTCTATCTCATCCTGAGCCTGACAAAGAGCCAGCAAATTTTTTTCTGCCTGATCTACTGAATTAGGCTCATCGTACAGCAATCCAAGCGCCAGGAAAAACGCATTGATATCACTCAATGCAGGATCTCCTGACGCAAGAGAAAATGCCCAGTCCTGAGGGTCGCCACGCAAAAAAGAAATGACGATCCTAACCTGTTGCGCTGGGTCACCTGAGGAACGAGGTTTCAAAGCCAGAAACAGTTTACAATTATTCTTGAAACTCAGAAATTTAGTTCTATCTCCAAAAAACAAATCTGGAATAGGAATTCTCGGTTCTAACAAAGAATTCTGAACCACAAAATTTTGAATATCTTGAACTCTTGCCGTGAGCTGATCTACACATGAAGACAGACCTTTAATGTCCATTGTAACACCTGTGTCCTGAACCACCCAAATGTCTAGGGGAAAAAAAAGACAAATCACAGTGCAAAGGAAAAAAAATGGTCTCAGAACTTCTTTTTTCCCTCTATTGAGAATCATTAGTACTTTTGGCTTCCTGTACTGTTATGCTAGGCAATTCAGTAACACAATGTACATAGCGATCAGAGCACATACAGTGATCTGACAATAACCCAAAATAATAGAACGAGCTCTGAGACGTGGAAACTCTGTAGACCGCAATTCCTGATCCTCTCCAAACACAACTAGAGGCAGCTGTGGATTGCGCCTAAGGCTCCCTATGCAACTCGGCACAGCCTGAGAAACTAACTAGCCTGAAGATAGAAAAATAAGCCTACCTTGCCTCAGAGAAATACCCCAAAGGAAAAGGCAGCCCCCCACATATAATGACTGTGAGTAAGATGAAAAGACAAACGTAGGGATGAAATAGATTCAGCAAAGTGAGGCCCGATATTCTAGACAGAACGAGGATAGGAAAGATAACTTTGCGGTCTACACAAAACCCTAAAGAAAACCACGCAAAGGGGGCAAAAAGACCCTCCGTACCGAACTAACGGCACGGAGGTACACCCTCTGCGTCCCAGAGCTTCCAGCAAAACAAATAGACAAGCTGGACAGAAAAAATAGCAACAAATAGCAAAGAAGCACTTAGCTATGCAGAGCAGCAGGCCACAGGAATGATCCAGAGAAACACAAGTCCAACACTGGAACATTGACAGGAAGCATGGATCAAAGCATCAGGTGGAGTTAAGTAGAGAAGCAGCTAACGACCTCACCAGATCACCTGAGGGAGGAAACTCAGAAGCTGCAGTACCACTTTCCTCCACAAACGGAAGCTCCCAGAGAGAATCAGCCGAAGTACCACTTGTGACCACAGGAGTGAACTCTGCCACAGAATTCACAACAATCCGCCAGTCCAGGCAGGAAAAGAGTGTCCAAAGGGATACAGACACCTATGTGCAGGCTTGGAAAGACTGCCCCTTGATCAGAAGGACACTAGGTATAACAGGACAACCCCACATGCAGAATGAACAAGACAACCGCCATGACCCTTGTGAACGCCCTGGGATCGGCAGTGAGGCCGAAAGGAAAAGCCTTAAATTGGAAATGATCCTCTCGGACGGCGAGATGCAGGAACATTCAAGGGTCGGAAAGATTGAGATATGAAGGTAAGCATCCCATATGTCGATGGATGCTAGTAAACTCCCTCTTTTACGATGAGTAGCTTCAGGTCCAGTATAGGCCATACCGCTCCGTCCTTCTTTCTCCAGGGACGAACCGTGCTGTAGACTGAGAGGAAACACTGTCTTGAATGAAAGACACAAGGAAACTGGCTCATTTGTCATCAAAGACAGAGAGCCAGATATGACAAGACAGGAATAGACATCCGCCTACTAAAGGACCGGAAACGTTCCTATTGATGAAAAAAGGACGCCTAGACTTTTGCTAGGGAGAGAATTTTGTTTTCTCCTGTAGTGTCATATATAAGCTAATACGGCTACTTGCCGAATAAGCACCCGGTCTGCTAGGGCAGAGACGTGAAGGAATTTTTTTTTTTTGGGACACAGCGTCAACTCACCATCCCTGAACCACAGTGCCCGTCGGAAGATGATGGCAGTTGCAGCTGTAAGCACAGCATAGAGCAGAGTGTAGGGACGAGTACAAGAGACATTCCCTGGCCAAGGAGATCTGATTGGATAGTTCTGCTGCTTCCAGAGGAAGGTCAGTGTCCTGTATGTTCCTGCTCAGGGTATCGGCCCAAGAGACCATAGCATTAGATACCCACACCGTGGCAAAAAAAAAAGGGGAAGTGCCGAAACCGAAGGCAGGAAAAAAACAAATGGCTCGGGTTGACTATCTGCCAGTCTGTGGGGCTTTAATTGAGAAATCATCTGACAAGGACTGAAGGGATTTTGAGGTCAAGCGCTGACAGGTGGATAAACCAGAGAGGATTCTTCCCATTTTTTCCACACTCAGGGGAAAGAGCAACCTGCCTCTATAAGCCTCTGACTTGTGAAGCTTATGTTCGATCGCTTTTCGTGCTGGCGAGCTATATCCTAGGCTTCCATCTACCCACTCCGAGTCAGAAGAGGGGAGACGTACCGCCATCTCCCTGCCATCCCCGCAGTTTATCAGGGCCGATGGAAAGGAGGCTGCACGGACACAGTAAAAACCTCTGGACATCCAAGGAGGTTAACTTATTGATGATGAGTAAGGGCTGTTGGTCCGGAAGGGGTACATGGAGACGACACTCCGCGCTCCCGCCTATTGTAGATTTGGGGAGAGCAGAGCCCTTAAAGGGAACCTGTCACCCCCTGGCGTTTTTAACTAAAAGAGCCACCTGGTGCAGCACTAATGTTGCATTCTGTCAAGGTGGCTCTTTTACTTGTAGTCCCTTCCAACACTGCAATATTCGTTTTTTAAATTAGCCCGCCATACCTATAGTCTGTCTGGAGGGCATGTCTTTTTCCCCAGACACAAAAGCCTCCCAGCCATCCCTCAGCCCCAGATTTTAAATTTTTTCATAAGAAGTGGGTAAAAACGGCACCAAAGTTTGCCCCACAAATTACTGAAAGGGGCAATACCCCATATGTGGCTGTACAGTACTACTTAGTCATACGGAGAGACTCGGGCGGAAGGGATCGCTATTTGCCTCCTGGAGCAGATGTTCCTAGAACAGTTTGCGGACTCCATATACAGAGCCCCTAAGTGCTAGAAGATCAGAATCCCCCCTCAAGTGACCCCATTTTGGAAATTCCCCACTGGGAATTTATCTGCAGGTGTAGTGACAATTATGACTCCATGTGTATTTTCCAGACACAAGCAGCAATGAATATTGCCAAGTGAAAATTGCAAACTGCCGTTGTAGTGACCAGTACGTTGCAGTCACCAGTACATTATGCCCAGCCCGTGCTTCTGGAGGGATGCACCCGTTAGGCGGGCTCTCATCACTTTAGAAATGCCAAACATGGATGCAATATGTGGTTTAGGCACACTGGGGCTCAGAAGGGAGGGGGGGATTTGGATTTGAGAGCAGAGAATTTGTTGAATTTCTTTTGGAGGGAGAGGAGCCATTTCTCTTTTCCAGAGCCCTTGTACTATGTTAGAATCAGGCTGCACTCAGATGTCGTCCGAGTGCAGTCTGTAACGCCGAAGGAGACGGGAACAAAGAGTGGACTGTTAGAATCAGGCTGCACTCAGATGTCGTCCGAGTGCAGTCTGTAACGCCGAAGGAGACGGGAACAAAGAGTGGACTGTTAGAATCAGGCTGCACTCAGATGTCGTCCGAGTGCAGTCTGTTACGCCGAAGGCGACGAGAACAAAGAGTGGACCCACTGGACCGTGGCACCGAACCTCCCCTGAGCGAGCACTCCAGAGTGGAACCAACCCCTATACAGGGACTATTAGAAGGCAAGCACAGGGAAAACTAGTACCACGGAGGTCAGGACCAGGGATCGGCTCCAGGAAAAGGAAACAGGGAGAAAAACGGGGAAAAACAGAAAGGGAAGAAGGTGACGGAGGAAAACCTGGGTGAGAAGTAAAGGAGCTGAGGAACGGACTGAGGAAAGGGAAAACACAGGAACTGCGGAACACAGGAGCAGGAACTGAAAGAGAAAACAGGAGAACAAGAGGTTAAACAACACAGGGCTGGAAAGGCACAAGACTGGGAATGCACAGGACTGGTAAAACACAGAAAACTATGCGGCCTAACTAAAGCAGGAAAACACAATAATCAGGCGCCTCCACAAAGGGAGGAGGGCCAGAAATGCCTGAGGCCAGACTTTGATTGGCAGGAAGTACTTCCGGGTCAGGTCATGGAGGGATAGAAGAGCAGAAGGAGCACGCGCGGTCAGAACCTACTGCGCCTGCGCAACCCACAGGAGCGCGCAGCTGAGTGCAGGGAGGACGCGCACCGGGATGCAAGCACCGAGCCCCGGAGTGAGGAGGACGCAGCAAGGACATCAGCTGACCTGGACTCGGCGGCAGCAGGAGGAGTGCCAGGAACAGGAGCCGAGGTAACATACTACCAGTAACATGGAAGCCCCCTATATTTCCATTAACAGATGACAGACCTGAGTGGGGACTTGCTTTTTTTGTGGATTAAGTTGAAGCTTTTTTGAGACCATTTTACATAACGTTTGGGATCACATTTATCCGGCGCTCTACGTTGAGCACTTACTTTGGGGTTTTCCATCTAAATCTCTTAGTGGCGTGATTCAGATGAGACCCCCGAGGGATCCATTCACTATAAACTCTGTCTGGCCTCTGTTCAGCATTGTCCTTCATTTCAGAAGTGCACCAAACTGTGACCGACGACACTTTTATACAATCCTAAAAAGACGAACACCGCCGGATCACAGGTCAGACAGCGTCCACAGTGCCTCCATGTGCCTCATTATAGGGAATCTTACACTGGGGGTTTTGTCTGAATCATGTATTTCAGAGATTCATATGGAAACCCTAATGTAAGCACTCAGCGCAGAGTGCAGGATAAATGTGCTCCGAGCCTTACTGCGATCTTTGAGACACAGAATGAAAAAAATAAAAAAAATCAACAGCAGGTGAAGAAATGGTTTTATTTATTTTTACGCCGTTCCTCATACGGTATAAGTGACTAGGCAAATGTATTCTTAGGGTCGGTGCAATTACAGCGATACCAGATTTATATCGGGTTTTTATGTTTGGCAGCTGTCACACACTAAAAGACGCTTTTTATTGCAAAAAATAGTTTTTGCATCACCACATTTTGAGAGCTATAATTTTCCGTATTTCATGGCACAGAGTCATGTGAGGGCTTTGTTTTTTGCGGGACGAGCTGACGTTTTTATTTGTACCATTTTCAGGCACGTGACATTTTTTGATCGCTTTCTATTCAGATTTTTGGGAGGAATAATGAACAAAAATCAGCAATTCATGAATTTCTTTTGGGGTTGGGGGTTTATACCATTCCTTGTGTGGTAAATTTGATAAGGCAGTTTTATTATTCTCAGTACGATTAACCATGATACCTCATTTATGTAGTTTTTTGGCGCTTTTACACAACGAAAACTATTTTATAGAAAATTGTTTTTGCATCTCTTTATTCTGAGAGATAACACTTTTTTATTTTTCTGCTTTCGACTGCAGCATTTAGGGGGTTAAAGTGCCGGAAGCTGTGCGTGACCTCTCCAGGAACTTAGTCAGAATCAGCTGACACCCGGAAGCGATCGCCCGCGCACCATCCGTGTGTGCGCGCGATCGCCATGCAGTAATAAGACGTCCCTGTTAACATAGGCCCAGAGCGCAGGAAGGTATTATGACGATACATGTCAGAAAGGGGTTAATGGGTAAATTTGTATAGTGCTTGTGAAAAACAGCGGCTTTTCCTTATTAACCCCTTTCTGCCATTGGACGTACTATCCCGTCCATGTGCCCTGGGCCCATCTAACCATGGCTGGAACAGTACATCATGGGCGATCAGCCACTCTCAAGGGGGGAGCGCGGCTGATTTCGGCTGGGTGTCAGCTAATTCTCACAGCTGACACCCAGCACTAAGTGCCAGGAGTGGTCACCTACTGCTCCTGGCACTGTAGCCCCTGAAACACTGCGATCAAACATAGGGGGCTGAGAGCCCCTCTGTGTTTGGATCGAAGACCCCGCAGCATGATGCGGGGTCCCGATCGCTGTCATGGAGACCCGATGGTTTGCATGCTATAGAAGCAATCAGCCTGCACAAAAGGAGTGTCCCATAGTGGGACAAAGTGTAAAAGTAAGAATTAAATTTAAAAAAAATTGAAATAATTGTAAATATATTTTTAAAAAATAATAAAAAAAAATACTCAGTATTTATTCCATCAATAAATAAATATTTGAATTAAAAAAATCTAAACAATACAAGTACACATATTTAGTATTGCCATGTCCGTAACGACCTGACCTATAAAACTGTCCTAATAGTTAACCCCTTTACTGAACACCATTAAAAAAAACAAGGCAAAAAACATCATCATACCGCCGAACAAAAAGTGGAATAAAACGTGATCAAAAAGACAGATATAAATAAACATGGTACCGCTGAAAATGTCATCTTATCCCACAGAAAACAAACTGCCATACAGCTCCATCAGCAGAAAAATAAAAAAGTGTTATCTCTCAGAATAAAGAGATGCAAAAACAATTATCTTTTCTATAAAATAGTTTTCATTGTGTAAAAGCGCCAAAACATAAAAAAATGATATAAATGAGATATCGCTGTAATCATATTGACCCGAAGAATAAAACTGATTTACCAATTTTACCACATACGGAAAGGTACAAACACGCCACCCAAAAGAAATTCATGAATTGCTGGTTTTTGTTCATTCTGCCTCCCAAAAATCGGAATAGAAAGCGATCAAAAAATGTCATGTGCCCGAAAATGTTACCAATAAAAATGTCAACTCGTCCGGCAGAAAACAAGACCTCACATGACTCTGTGGGCCAAAATATGTAAAAATTATAGCTCTCAAAATGTGGTGATACAAAACTATTTTTTGCAATAAAAAGCGTCTTTTAGTGTGTGACAGCTGCCAAACATAAAAACCCGATATAAAAACGCGCTAAAAATAGTAAATCAAACCCCCTTCATCACCCCCTTAGTTAGGGAAAAATAATAAAAATGTATTTATTTCCATTTTCCCATTAGGGTTGGGGTTAGGGCTAAAGGTAGGGTTAGGGTTGGGGCTAAAGTTAGGGTTGGGGCTAAAGTTAGGGTTAGGGCTAAAGTTAGGATTACGGTTACATTTGGGATTACGGTTAGGGTTGGGATTAGGGCTAGGGGTGTGTAAGGGATAGGTATGTAGTTAGGGTTATGGTTATGGTTGTGATTAGGGTTAGGGGTGTGTTGGGGTAATGGTTGGAGTTAGAATTGCAGGGTTTCCACTGTTTAGGCACATCCGGGGCTCTCCAAAAGCGACATGGCATCCAATCTCGATTCCAGCCAATTTTGCATTGAAAAGTCAAATGGCGCACCTTCCCTTCCGAGCTCTGCCGTGCGCCCAAACACCCCCACATTAGGGGTATCAGCGTACTCAGGACAAATTGGACAACAACTTTTGGGCTCCAATTTCTCCTGTTATCCTTGGTAAAATAAAACAAATTGGATTTGAAGTACCATATTTTTCGCTTTATAAGACGCACCTGATTATAATACGCACCCCCAAATTTGGTGAAGAAAAAGAGAAAAAAATAATTTTATGTTAAATGGGGGTCTGTCTTATAATGCCAGTGTCCATCTTACAAATCATATATATGCCCCTCATCCTGGTATCTATATAACCCCCATCCTGGCATATGGCCCCCCCTGTGCTGGCACATTGCCCCCCATCTCATCCTGGATATGGCCCTCCGTCACTATAAGCCCCCCTGCTGCCACGCACATGGCCCCCCTCTTTCTATATGCCACTTACTGGCACGCACATGGCCCCCCCTCTATATGGCACGCACATGGTCCCCCCAGTCACTACATGCCCCCCTGCAGGCACACACATAGCCCCCATTCACTACATGCCCCCCCGCAGGCACACACATGGCCCCCCCAGACACTACATGCCCCCTGCAGGCACACACATGCCCCCCCCAGTCACTACATGCCCCCCTGCAGACACACACATAGCCCCCCCCCCCCCCAGTCACTACATGCCCCCCTGCTGGCAGGCACATGATAAAATAACAAACAGTTAACTCACCTTCTGATGATGGCTCCTTGCTCACAGTTCCTCGGTTGCACTTCCTGTTTCCCAGGCATCAGATCATGTGACCTGGGCACACAGTGATGACATCACTGTGCTGTGCCGATCACATGATCGGATGTCGGCACAGACTCAGGAAGAGCCACGGGAGAACTGGGAGCATGGAGCCATCATCAGAAGGTGAGTTAAGTGTTTGTTATTTTATCATGTGCCTGCCAGCAGGGGGGCATGTTGTGACTGGGGGGGACTATGTGTGTGTCTGCAGGGGGGCATGTAGTGACTAGGGGGGCTATGGTGTGCCAGCAGGGGGGCATATTTATGATGGGAGGGGAGAGTGCAGGCACACAGTGGTGTATCTAGGGGGGGGGGGGGGGGGGACTGGCAGCCGGGGCATGTGCCCCGGGCGCAGCCGGCAGGGGGGCGCAGTTGGGCTGCCTAATGCAGTGGTCCAAAGTGTCTCCCCCGGCGGCTGCATTCTGCCGCCCCCCGCGCTGGGAGTCAGCTGTTCTCTGTGCCAACTGTCAAGCTGACAGCCGGCACAGAGAAGCTGCAGCGCGCCGGCTCCCGGAGATCAATTGTACTCACATCTACCAGCTGCGAGTACAATTGAGGCTCTGACCGCTGGGTCCGAGCGACGCCAGCAGCGTGATCAAGTCATGTGATCACGCTGCTGATGTCCCTATCCGGCGCGCAGGAGAAAGAAGAGACTTGGTGGTAAGTGCTCCTGTAGTTGTGGAGCTGAAGACACCGAAGATTCAGCGTGGGGTGGGTGGGTTTATGGAGAATATTTATTCAGTGTTTGGGGGGAGATTTATTTAGTGTGTGTGTTGGGGAGTCAGGATTTAATCAGTGTGTTGGGGGGGGGGGGGTTAGGGATTTATTCAATGTGCGTGGGGGGGATTTATCCTCTGTGTTGGGGGGGGATTTATGTTGTGAATTCTACTTTTGGGCTCTCTCCGGTGGTTGTAGGTGGTAATGCAGTTGTCCCTGGCCTGCAGTCCTGGACAGGTGTATCTGCTGATTGCAATTCTGACTGGGGTATTTAGGTTTGCAGGACTCATTAGTCCTTTCCAGTTGTCAATGCTTCTTGGGAAGTGTTGGATCTCTGTCTGGCTTCTCCTGCTTAGCTGCCAATTCAGCAAAGATACGTGTCTGTTTCTTTTTCTATGGCACACAAGCTGTGTGCTGGATTTTGGATTGTATTCCTGCTCTGTGTTTAGGATTCTCTGGAGTTGCAGATATACGTTCCACGTCTTTAGTTAGATGGAGGAATTTTTTGTATAATCTGCTGTGGATATTTTTGGAAGGGTTTTAATACTGACCGCACAGGACTCTGTTCTATCCTTTCCTATTTTAGCTAGAGTGGCCTCTTGTGCTAAATCCTGTTTTCTGCCTGTGTTTGTCTTTCCTCTCCTACTCACAGTCAATATTTGTGGGGGGCTGCCTATCCTTTGGGGTTCTGTTCTGAGGCAAGGTAGTATTCCTATTTCCATCTATAGGGGTATTTAGTCCTCCGGCTGTGACAAGGTGTCTAGGGTTTGTTAGGTACACCCCACGGCTACTTCTAGTTGCGGTGTTTAGATCAGGGTTTGCGGTCAGTATAGTTACCACCTACTCCAGTGAAAGTTTTCATGCTGCTCCAAGGTCACCGGATCATAACAGATTTATTCAGTGTGTGGGGGGGATTTAGTCAGAGTGTATGGGGGGATTTATCCTCTGTGTTGGGGGGATTCAGTGTGTGGGGGGGATTTAGTCAGAGTGTATGGGGGGATTTATTCAGTGTATGTGGGGGGGATTTAGTCAGTGTATGTGGGGGGGATTTAGTCAGAGTGTGTGGGGGGGATTTAGTCAGAGTGTATGGGGGGATTTATTCAGTGTGGGGGGGGATTTAGTCAGTGTATGTGGGGGGGATTTAGTCAGTGTGTGGGGGGGATTTAGTCAGAGTGTATGGGGGGATTTATTCAGTGTGTGGGGGGGATTTAGTCAAGAGTGTATGGGGGGGATTAAGTCAGTGTATGTGGGGGGGATTTAGCCAGTGTATGTGGAGAGGATTTAGTCAGAGTGTGTGTGGGGGGGATTTAGTCAGAGTCTATGGGGGGGATTTATTCAGTGTGTGGGGGGGATTTAGTCAGAGTGTATGGGGGATTTAGTCAGTGTGTGTAGGGGGGATTTATTCAGTGTGTGTGGGGGGATTTATTCAGTGTGTGTGGGGGGATTTATTCAGTGTGTGTGGGGGGATTTATTCAGTGTGTGTGGGGGGATTTATTCAGTGTGTGTGGGGGAGATTTATTCAGTGTGTTTGGGGGGGATTTATTCAGTGTGTGTGGGATTTATTCAGTGTGTATGTGGGGAGTGGGAATTTATTTAGCATGTGTGGGGCAGGGTGCATTTATTCTGTGTGAAGGGGGATGGATTTATTCTGTCGGAAGGGGAGTGGATATATTCTGTGGGGGTAAGGGGGGAGATGGGGGTGGACACAGTAGCGAGGGGAAAAATGTGTGCTGACACAGTATTGGGAGCAAGGGTGATAGGATGTGTGAGGACAGTATGGGGAGTCGGGGGAATGTGCGAGGAGGAAATATGGAGAGCAAAGGGGTATGTTAGCAGGGGGGATGAACATGAGGAGGCTATTATAAATGTGTGCAGACAGTATGGGGGGAGGAAAGTGTGAGTGGGCACAGAATAGATACCGAGTAGTGTGAGGGTAACAGCCAGGAGGAGACAGCATGCCAAGTAGGACAGTATGCCAAGTAGGCACAGTAGAGAGACTGGGCTCTCTAGGAGAGACACAGTATGAGAAGGCAGCGTGAACTATGGAAAAGAGAGAGGGCAGTGTGGATGGCATGTACCATAAGAGGGACAGTGAGGGTCATATTATGTGCTGGGAATAAAGTGAGGGGCATTTATTTACTTGGGGGCTCAGACTAGGGCAGATATTTTTATTCTGGAGCATTATAATAACACTGCTATCTTTAAGGGTGTTGTGTCGGGATGTGCTGCAGAAGACTGGAGAAGATGGAAGTCTGCAGAAACGAGCTCTGCCGGTGGATGAGAAGCGTCATCATGGCATCTGGACAAGATGAAAAGAAAGAGGCGACTCCAGAAACAACGTCATCTATCAGGTACCTGGATGTAAATGTGTTTTTTTTTGTGATACTAATTCTCATATTTTTATTTATGTTAGGAACATTAAAAGGGATGTCCAAGGTTGTGAGGAGTCTGCAGTCATACTATGTGACTGCAGACTTCTGAATTCTCAGTGCACACTGCTATCATAATTCTCTGATGTTGGTGATTTACATGCATGTGGTCACGTGCTGACTAGACATGTGTGGCCTCATTCAATGAAAATGAATTGACTGAGGCCGGACACATCTAGTTAGAATGTGGCCAGAAGTATCCAAATCACATACTTGTGCTGGCATGACCGTCCACTCTGGCCACCGGCAAGGGAGAATCCTAAAAGTGTGCAGTGCTTGCGCTGTGAGAATTCAGAAGCCTGCAGTCACATAGAATGACTGCAGACTTTCATCTCAAACCTGGACGCACCCAATTATAAAATGAAGCCCTGTAGCCAGTCCTAACAACGTGTAATATCCTAACTGTCAGGATTAAGCTCTGCTTTCAGGTTCCAGCAATCATCACATGGCCACTTCACTCATATGTGATTTTCATATTTGCTGTCATGTGACAATGAGGTGTTCTTCCTGCTTCTCTCAGTATTTCACTGAACGTTGAGAGAATTAGGGAGAGCAGCTCGTTGGCGCGTGACTAAGTGTGCAAATCACGTATGTGCTGAGGGGGGGGAGGGGGGGACGCCAAGCTGAATTCTTGCCCCGGGTGCCAGAAAACCTAGATACACCTCTGCAGGCACATGTAATATTCGCTGCTTCCCTGTCAACCAACTCAGTGCGGCTTCAGCACCGAGGTGATGGACAGTGGGTGCAGTGAATATTACATGAGGCTAATGAGCAGGAGCTCAGGATCTCTTGCTGTCTCTGCAGTCTGCAGCCAGCCCACCCCAGCCCCCTGACACCACTTCAGAGCCGCCCCCCTCCTCTACAGCACATCACACAGATTCGGATTATAAGACGCATCCCCCTACTTTCTCCCAAAATTTGGGGGAACAAAAGTGCGTCTTATAATCCGAAAAATACGTAATTTTTTTGGTGAAAAAAGTTAAATGCTAATTTTTTTTTTAAACATTCCAAAAATTCCTGTGAAGCACCTGAAGTGGTCCCTTAACAACAATTGTTTTGTAAAAATGAGAAATTGCTGGTCAACTTTTAACCCTTATATCTTCCTAACAAAAAAAACTTTTCGTTCCAAAATTGTGCTGATGTAAAGTAGACATGTGGGAAATGTTACTTGTTAGGTATTTTGTGTGACATATCTCTGTGATTTAAGGGCATGAAAATTTTTGCCAAATTTACATTTTTTTTCACAAATAAACGCAAGTCATATCAAAGAAATTTTACCACTATCATGAAGTACAATATGTCACGAGAAAACAGTGTCAGAATCACTGGGATCCATGGCAGCATTTCAGAGTTATTACCTCATAAAGGGACAGTGGTCAGAATTATGTAAAAATTGGCCTGGTCAATAACATGCAAACCACCCTTGGGGGTAAAGGGGTTAAAAATCCTCCCTGTTCTTAAGACTGGAGGGTCTTTTAATACTATGGTTTAATGCTTGTTGCTTAGGATACAAGCCCCAGATGCAGACTATCAGAGTGGCTGGTTTCCAACGCAAAAGTGTCCTGAAAGAGCTGCAACCATGCCGCTGATCCAAACGGTCACCCGGTCAGGATCATTGTCCCCCGACAAGCAGGAAGCCAAAGGCAGAGGCACAGCACCATCTACACTAATGCTGTCAAAACTGCCCCCTATGGATAAGAGCCATGTAACCGATTGCACTACACGTACCTTGTGGCAGGAGAACATCTATCAGCCAAGCACTGTGATCCCTGCATTAAAAAAAAACAGATCCGTTAGCAGGAGACAGACACTTCTAAACAATACCCCACCTCCCAGAATGAAAGCTCAAAGGGCCCTTAAAGGTAACATCCAGGAGCCACAACCTGAAATGACGTTGTACATGAAATTTGATGCAATGGTTCAAATAACATAAAGCAAGCTCAGTAGCCAAGCCTGTGCCATACTGGGCAGATGCTGGCTGTACTATACAGCTGGCAACTGCAATTGGAGCTGAGCTCTGATCATTGCTGTTCAATCATCTGAATGCGGCTGTCAGTAACTTGAATAGCCAGCTTGCTAGTGATCCGCACACGGACTGATAAGACAATTGCGGAGAGGCGATGGGTTTACATGGTGGTCACGAACACCTGCCATCATAGTCCTCCTGCGAAACATTAGTTACACCATCATACTATGGTATTGCAGTATATAGTGTAAGATATCAATCATATGAATGCAGGTTCGAAGGACTAAAAAATAAAGTATAAATATTAAAAATGGTGTGTGTGTGTGTGTGTATATATATATATATATATACATATACACAGTGGGCACGGAAAGTATTCAGACCCCTTTAAATTTTTCATGTAATAGTTGAGTTTTTCTTTTTTAATAAATTTGCAAAAATGTCTGCATTTCTGTTTTTTTTTTTCAGTCAAGAGAGTGTACATTAATGAGAAAAATAAATAATTAACTTTTTTGAATTTACCAAATTTACACATATGTATATATATATATATATATATATATATATATATATATATATATATATATATATATACATACACACATATGATATGTGCACACAAACATACATGTTTAAATCACCCTCTTTCCCCATTCAAATAAAAAAAAAAAACTGAAAAAATGTAAAAGAGATTTGGCTTCATCATTTCCATACAAGTCTGATCTGTCAAAATATAAAAAAGAAAAAAATTATTAACAATCATAACTGTCTCTTTTTAGTTGCCTTCCCCTTGTGGGCCCCCCCCCAAAAAAACGTAATAAAAAGAGATCAAAATGTCACCTGAACCTCAAAATGGTATCAGTAAAACTATCTACATATTGGGAATTCAGGACAGCCAAATCTTGGGTGTTATTTGAGCACACTAATAATTAAATCATCTGGGTTATTACACCCTTGGAAATCCCTTTGTTTTTTTTTTGTTTTGTTTTTTCTCCTGGTTCACTGCGCTCTCACATTTTTCAGTACCCTACTACTACAAGGGTCCAAATTTTTCTGCCAGGGCTAGCAATATTGGGACAGCCGTCGAGGAGTGGGGGCGCCATTGCGCAGGTCTAGGGTGCCAACCCCCGCTGATAGGTAGGGTGAGTGTGAGGGATAGTATCTACCTATATATTAACCCGTCGAGGTGGGGTGGGCCCCTATGACCATGGACGGGATAGTACGTCCAGCGCGATCGGCGGCGCTCACGGGGGGAGCGCCGCCAATCGCGGCCAGGTGTCAGTTGTTTATCGCAGCTGACATCCGGCACTATGTGCCAGGAGCGGTCACGGACCGCCCCCGGCACATTAACCCCTGGCACACCGCGATCAAAGATGATCGCGATGTGCCGGCGGTGCAGGGAAGCATCGCGCAGGGAGGGGGCTCCCTGCGGGCTTCCCTGAGCCCCCCGCAGCAACGCGATGTGATCGCGTTGCTGCGAGGGTCTCCTCACCTCCCTCCCTGCTCGAGCCCCGGATCCAAGATGGCTGCGGATCCGGGTCCTGCAGGGAGGGAGGTGGCTTCACAGAACCTGCTCAGAGCAGGCACTGTGAAGCAGCCTGCACTGCTCTCAGATCGGTGATCTGACAGAGTGCTGTGCACACTGTCAGATCACCGATCTGTGATGTCCCCCCCTGGGACAAAGTAAAAAAGTAAAAAAAATTATTTTCAAATGTGTAAAAAAAAATTAAAAAAATATTCCAAAATAATGAAAAAAAAAAATATTATTCCCATAAATACATTTCTTTATCTAAATAAAAAAACAAAATAATAAAAGTACATATATTTAGTATCGCCGCGTCCGTAACGGCCCGACCTATAAAACTGGCCCACTAGTTAACCCCTTCAGTAAACACCGTAAGAAAAAGAAAAAAAAACGAGGCAAAAAACAACGGTTTATTATCATACCGCCGAACAAAAAGTGGAATAACACGCGATCAAAAAGACAGATATAAATAACCATGGTACCGCTGAAAACGTCATCTTGTCCCGCAAAAAACGAGCCGCCATACAGCATCATCAGCAAAAAAATAAAACAGTTATAGTCCTGAGAATAAAGCGATGCAAAAATAATTATTTTTTCTATAAAATAGTTTTTATCGTATAAAAGCGCCAAAACATAAAAAAATGATATAAATGAGGTGTCGCTGTAATCGTACTGACCCGAAGAATAAAACTGCTTTATCAATTTTACCAAACGCGGAACGGTATAAATGCCTCCCCCAAAAGAAATTCATGAATAGCTGGTTTTTGGTCATTCTGCCTCACAAAAATCGGAATAAAAAGCGATCAAAAAATGTCACGTGCCCGAAAATGTTACCAATAAAAACGTCAACTCGTCCCGCAAAAAACAAGACCTCATATGACTCTGTGGACCAAAATATGGAAAAATTATAGCTCTCAAAATGTGGTAACGCAAAAAATATTTTTTGCAATAAAAAGCGTCTTTCAGCGTGTGACGGCTGCCAATCCTAAAAATCCGCTAAAAAACCCGCTATAAAAGTAAATCAAACCCCCTTCATCACCCCCTTAGTTAGGGAAAAATAAAAAAAATGTATTTATTTCCATTTTCCCATTAGGGTTAGGGCTAGGGTTAGGGCTCGGGTTAGGGTTAGGGCTAGGGTTAGGGCTAGGGTTAGGGCTACAGTTTGGGTTGGGGCTAAAGTTAGGGTACGGCTTGGGGCTAAAGTTACAGTTAGGGTTTAGATTACATTTACAGTTGGGAATAGGGTTGGGATTAGGGTTAGGGGTGTGTCAGGGTTAGAGGTGTGGTTAGGGTTACTGTTGGAATTAGGGTTAGGGGTGTGTTTAGATTAGGGTTTCAGTTATAATTGGGGGTTTCCACTGTTTAGGCACATCAGGGGCTCTCCAAACGCGACATGGCGTCCGATCTCAATTCCAGCCAATTCTGCGTTGAAAAAGTAAAACAGTGCTTCTTCCCTTCCGAGCTCTCCCGTGTGCCCAAACAGGGGTTTACCCCAACATATGGGGTATCAGCGTACTCAGGACAAATAGGACAACAACTTTTGGGGTCCAATTTCTCCTGTTACCCTTGGGAAAATACAAAACTGGGGGCTAAAAAATAATTTTGGGGGGAAAGATTTTTTTTTTTAATTTTCACGGCTCTGCGTTACAAACTGTAGTGAAACACTTGGGGGTTCAAAGCTATCACAACACATCTAGATGAGTTCCTTAGGGTGTCTAGTTTCCAAAATGGTGTCACTTGTGGGAGGTTTCTACTGTTTAGGTACATTAGGGGCTCTGCAAATGCAATGTGACACCTGCAGACCATTCCATCTAAGTCCTCATTCCAAATGGAGCTCCTTCCCTTCCGAGCTCTCCCATGCGCCCAAACAGTGGTTCCCCCCCACATATGGGGTATCAGCGCACTCAGGACAAATTGGACAACAAATTGTGGGGTCCAATTTCTCCTGTTACCCTCGGGAAAATACAAAACTGGGGCTAAAAAATAATTTTTGTGGGAAAAAATTTTTGTTTTATTTTTACGGCTCTCCATTATAAACTTCTGTGAAGCCCTTGGTGGGTCAAAGCGCTCAGCACACATCTAGGTAAGTTCCTAAGGGGGTCTACTTTCCAAAATGGTGTCACTTGTGGGGGGTTTCAATGTTTAGCCACATCAGGGGCTCTCCAAACGAAACATGGCGTCCCATCTCAATTCCAGTCAATTTTGCATTGAAAAGTCAAATGGCGCTCCTTCGCTTCCGAGCTCTGCTATGCGCCCAAACAGTGGTTTACCCCCACATGTGGGGTATTGGCGTACTCAGGACAAATTGTACAACAATGTTTGGGGTCCATTTTCTCCTGTTACCCTTGGTAAAATAAAACAAATTGGAGCTGAATTAAATTTTTTGTGAAAAAAAGTTAAATGTTCATTTTTATTTAAACATTCAAAAAATTCCTGTGAAGCACCAGAAGGGTTAATAAACTTCTTGGATATGGTTTTGAGCACCTTGAGGGGTGTAGTTTTTAGAATGGTGTCACACTTGGGTATTTTCTATCATATAGACCCCTCAAAATGACTTCAAATGAGATGTGGTCCCTAAAAAAAAATGGTGTTGTAGAAATGAGAAATTGCTGGTCAACTTTTAACCCTTATAACTCCCTAACAAAAAAAAAATTTTGGTTCCAAAATTGTGCTGATGTAAAGTAGACATGTGGGAAATGTTACTTATTAAGTATTTTGTGTGACATATCTCTGTGATTTAATTGCATAAAAATTCAAAGTTGGAAAATTGCGAAATTTTCATAATTTTCGCCAAATTTCCGTTTTTTTCACAAATAAACGCAGGTACTATCAAAAAATTTTTACCATTGTCATGAAGTACAATATGTCACGAGAAAACAATGTCAGAATCACTGGGATCCGTTGAAGCGTTCCAGAGTTATAACCTCATAAAGGGACAGTGGTCAGAATTGTAAAAATTGGCCCGGTCATTAACGTGCAAACCACCCTTGGGGGTAAAGGGGTTAACACCCTCCTCATCAAACTACACATATACATTTTTCTTTCCCCTTCCCAATAGAGTCTGATAGATCAGGAGGGACAGTCGACGTTGAGCGGGGGCGCCACTGCGCAGGAATAGGGTGCCAACCTCCGCTGGCAGGTAAGGTACTGAAAAGTGCTAGGCTACTAGGGACAGGCACCTCCCTAGGTTCTTTTTCTATTTTCAAGTGTTTTTTTTTTTGGTGATGGATTTGTATGCACTTTGTTGTTTTTTTAAATATTGCTAATAAAGATATTTTTAGTAATTTTTTTGGGGGGATTGCTTTCTGTGAAATTGTTCTACTTTCAATTCCCTCAATAGTGTTTTTTCTGTGAGATTGTGTTGCTTTTTGTTACAAAATGTTAACAATGAAAATACTTTGATAATTTCAGTCTTACTGTAATGGTACTGATCAGGTCACCAGATCATTTTTACTGCACAATGAGCGCCGAAAAATATAAACCCCAAATATTATGGTAGAACTTTGATTTTTCACCACACTTGGAATTTTTTTCTCATTTTTAGTGCACTATATAGTAAAGTGAATGTGAAATTTGAAACTACAATTCGTTCTGCAAAAAAACAAGCTCTTGTAAGATATTACAAAGATCAATACAAAAGTTATGGTTCTCTGCACATCAGTCGAACATGCAACAGATATGTAGACAACAGCGGCTCCTCTACTATTCTACATAATAAATGAGACAATTGTTTTTGTATGAAGAAGTGATAAGATATGGAGGAACAAACAAAATGAGCAGTGAGGCAACTTTGCAGGTGATACCTTTCACCAATATCAGACATCCATTCAGTTACTCACCCTGTGATTCTTTGGCTGCACTCCTCACATAGGTACAGAGGGGGCGGTTTGTCCCCCAAAGCCACAGAGAGCCCAGCATCAATACACATCTGCAGATTCAAAAGAAAGAGATCAAGTAACATATATTATAGCCCGCTGACATCTAGTGGTAATACCAGTGCACTACAAGCCTGACAATATCACAAGCTGAGAGATCAGGAGCTCTTTGCTGGTGAACTCTTCTACCAGTATTAGACACAGCTGTGGCTCAAAGCGATAAGAGAAAAAAGATCAAGCACAACTACTGATACATCACACATAGGGAAAATGAAGTACCTTCACCGCTGGCTTATTGATGGCGTTGTGGCATTCAATGTGCTGACAATGAATGGGATTCCAGGCTGGGAAGAGAAAACACTCATGTAAGTACAGAGCTGCACTCACCTTTCTGCTGGTGCAGTCAATGTGTACATACATTACTGATCCTATACTGATCCTGAGTTACATCCTGTATTATACTCCAGAGCTGCACTCACTATTCTGCTGGTGCAGTCACTGTGTACATACATTACATTACTGATCCCGAGTTACATCCTGTATTATACTCCAGAGCTGCACTCACCATTCTGCTGGTGCAGTCACTGTGTACATACATTACTGATCCTATACTGATCCTGAGTTACATCCTGTATTATACTCTAGAGCTGCACTCACTATTCTGCTGGTGCAATCACTGTGTACATACATTACATTACTGATCCTGTACTGATCCTGAGTTACATCCTGAATTATACTCCAGAGCTGCACTCACCATTCTGCTGGTGCAGTCACTGTGTACATACATTACTGATCCTATACTGATCCTGAGTTACATCCTGTATTATACTCCAGAGCTGCACTCACTATTCTGCTGGTGCAGTCACTGTGTACATACATTACATTACTGATCCCGAGTTACATCCTGTATTATACTCCAGAGCTGCACTCACCATTCTGCTGGTGCAGTCACTTTGTACATACATTACTGATCCTATACTGATCCTGAGTTACATCCTGTATTATACTCTAGAGCTGCACTCACTATTCTGCTGGTGCAATCACTGTGTATATACATTACATTACTGATCCTGTACTGATCCTGAGTTACATCCTGAATTATACTCCAGAGCTGCACTCACCATTCTGCTGGTGCAGTCACTGTGTACATACATTACTGATCCTATACTGATCCTGAGTTACATCCTGTATTATACTCCAGAGATGCACTCACTATTCTGCTGGTGCAGTCACTTTGTACATACATTACTGATCCTATACTGATCCTGGGTTACATCCTGTATTATACTCCAGAGCTGCACTCACTATTCTGCTGGTGCAATCACTGTGTACATACATTACATTACTGATCCTGTACTGATCCTGAGTTACATCCTGAATTATACTCCAGAGCTGCACTCACCATTCTGCTGGTGCAGTCACTGTGTACATACATTACTGATCCTATACTGATCTTGAGTTAGATCCTGTATTATACTCCAGAGCTGCACTCACTATTCTGCTGGTGCAGTCACTGTGTACATACATTACATTACTGATCCTGAGTTATATCCTGTATTATACTCCAGAGCTGCACTCACTATTCTGCTGGTGCAATCACTGTGTACATACATTAAATTACTGATCCTGTACTGATCCTGAGTTACATCCTGAATTATACTCCAGAGCTGCACTCACCATTCTGCTGGTGCAGTCACTGTGTACATACATTACTGATCCTATACTGATCCTGAGTTACATCCTGTATTATACTCCAGAGCTGCACTCACTATTCTGCTGGTGCAATCACTGTGTACATATATTACATTACTGATCCCGAGTTACATCCTGTATTATACTCCAGAGCTGCACTCACTATTCTGCTGGTGCAATCACTGTGTACATACATTACATTACTGATCCTGTACTGATCCTGAGTTACATCCTGAATTATACTCCAGAGCTGCACTCACCATTCTGCTGGTGCAGTCACTGTGTACATACATTACTGATCCTATACTGATCCTGAGTTACATCCTGTATTATACTCCAGAGATGCACTCACTATTCTGCTGGTGCAATCACTGTGTACATACATTACATTACTGATCCTGTACTGATCCTGAGTTACATCCTGAATTATACTCCAGAGCTGCACTCACCATTCTGCTTGTGCAGTCACTGTGTACATACATTACTGATCCTATACTGATCCTGAGTTACATCCTGTATTATACTCCAGAGCTGCACTCACTATTCTGCTGGTGCAGTCACTGTGTACATACATTACTGATCCTGCGTTACATCTGTATTATAGTACATACATTACATTATCGTGTACTGATCCTGAGTTACTTCCTGCATTATACTCCAGAACTGCACTCACTATTCTGCTGGTGGAGTCACTATGTACATACATTAGATTACTGATCCTGTACTGATCCTGAGTTACATCCTATATTATATTCCACAGCTGGACTCACTATTCTGCTGGTGCAGTCACTGTGTACATACATTACTGATCCTATACTGATCCTGAGTTACATCCTGTATTATACTCCAGAGCTGCACTCACTATTCTGCTGTTGGAGTCACTATGTACATACATTAGATTACTGATCCTGTACTGATCCTGAGTTATATCCTATATTATATTCCACAGCTGGACTCACTATTCTGCTGGTGCAGTCACTTTGTACATACATTAGTGATTCTGTACTGATCTTGACTTACATTCTGTATTATACTCCAGAGCTGCACTCAATATTCTGCTGGTGCAGTCACTGTGTACATACATTACTGATCCTGCGTTACATCCTGTATTATACCCCAGAGCTCCACTCACTATTCTGCTGGTGCAGTCAAAGTGTACATATATTACATTACGGATCCTGAGTTACATCCTGTATTATACTTCAGAGCTGCACTCACTATTCTGCTGGAGCAGTCACTGCATACATACATTACATTACTTATCCTGAGTTACATCCTGTATTATACTCCAGAGCTGTACTCACTATTCTGCTGGTGCAGTCACTGTGTACATAGATAAATGATCCCGAGTTACATTCTGTATTATATCCCAGAGCTGCACTCACTATTCTGCTGGTGCAGTCACTGTGTACATACATTACTGATCACCGAGTTACATTCTGTATTATACCCCAGAGCTGTACTCACTATTCCGCTGGTGCAGTCACTGTGTACATACATTACATTACTGATCCTGAGTTACATTCTGTATTATATCCCAGAGCTGTACTCACTATTCTGCTGGTGCAGTCACTGTGTACATACATTACTGATCACCGAGTTACATTCTGTATTATACCCCAGAGCTGTACTCACTATTCCGCTGGTGCAGTCACTGTGTACATACATTACTGACCCTGTACTGATCCTGAATTAGGCTAAGTTCACACTTGCGTTTGACAGGTCTGCGTATTTCCTTCTTAAGCTCTGCCTATGCTCCGCCTACTTCCGCATGCATCCTGCGTCGTCTTGTGTACCTATCTTTAAAATTGGGTATGCAGGGACATGCGTTGTATGCAGATGCGTCCGTATGCGGTGTTTTGATGTGCCTGCCGACCGCAAGAAAAAGCAACATGTTTGCGTTCAGTGGGCACGTCAAAACGCCGCATGCGGACGCATCCACATACAACGCATGTCCCTGCGTACCCAATGTAAAAGATAGGTACACAGGCCACATGCGGAAGTAGGTGGAGCTTAGACAGGGCTTAAGGGAGGAAGTACGCAGCCATACGCAGACCAGCCAAACGCAAGTGTGAACCCGGCTTTACATCTTGTATTATACTCCAGAGCTGCACTCACTATTCTGATGATGCAGTCACTGTGTACGTACATTACATTACTGATCCTGAGTTACATCCTGTATTATACCCCAGAGCTCCACTCACTATTCTGCTGGTGCAGTCAAAGTGTACATACATTACATTACGGATCCTTAGTTACATCCTGTATTATACTTCAGAGCTGCACTCACTATTCTGCTGGAGCAGTCACTGTATACATACATTACATTACTTATCCTGAGTTACTTCCTGTATTATACTCCAGAACTGCACTCACTATTCTGCTGGAGCAGTCACTGTATACATACATTACATTACTTATCCTGAGTTACATCCTGTATTATACCCCAGAGCTCCACTCACTATTCTGCTGGTGCAGTCACTGTGTACATACATTACATTACTGATCCTGACTTATATTCTGTATTATACTCCAGAGCTGCACTCACTATTCTGCTGGTGAAGTAACTGTGTACATACATTACATTACTGATCCTGAGTTACATCCTGTATTATACTCCAGAGCTGTACTCATTATTCTGCTGATGCAGTCACTGTGTACATACATTAATGATCCCGAGTTACATTCTGTAGTATACCCCAGAGCTGCACTCACTATTCTGCTGGTGCAGTCACTGTGTACATACATTACTGATCCTGAGATACATCCTGTATTATACTCCAGAGCTGCACTCACTATTCTGCTGGTGGAGTCACTGTGTACATACATTACATTACTGATCCCGAGTTACATCCTGTATTATACTCCAGAGCTGCACTCACTATTCTACTTTTTACAGTATAGTGAGTGCAGATCTGGAGTATAATGCAAAATGTAATTCAGCGTCAGTGCAGGATAAGTAATGAACCGTATATACTCATATATAAGCCGAGATTTTCAGCACAATTCTTTGTGCTGAAAACACCCCCCTCGGCTTATACACGAGTCAATTGTCCAGAACGCTGGCGGGGGAGCGGACATCATACTCACCCTCCGTCGCTGCATCTCCATTGTCATGGCGCCAGCAGCTCTCCTCTCTTCTTCCATGACAACGGAGATGCACGGACGGAGATGCAGGCACCAGGAGGGTGAGTATGACTTTGAGTGGGGGGGCAATGTGAGCCATGCATACAACCAGGGGAAGTGGGGAGCCAAGCCATGCGGGACAGGGGGAGCTGACTAATGTGGGACCGGGGGAGCTGAGCAATGCGGGACCAGGGGAGCTGAGCAATGCGTGACCAGGGGAGCTTAGCTATGCTGGACCGGGGGAGCTGAGCAATGCGGGACCGGGGGAGCTGAGAAATGCGGGATCGGGGGAGCTGAGAAATGCGGGATCGGGGGAGCTGAGCAATGCGGGACCGGGGGAGCTGAGCTATGCTGGACCAGGGGAGCTGAGCTATGCTGGACTGGGGGAGCTGAGCTATGCGGGACCGGGAGAGCTGAGCAATACAGAACCAGGGGAGCTGAGCAATGCGGGACCGGGGGAGCTGAGCAATGCGGGACCAGGGGAGCCATGCATACAACAGGGGGAGCCACATACCAGGACAGGACAGGACGAGCCACATACCAGGACAGGACAGGGGGAGCCACATACCAGGAAAGGACAGGAGGAGCCACACATAGAAGCACAGGACAGGGGGAGCCACATACTAGGACAGGACAGGGGGAGCCACACATACCAGGACAGGACAGGGGGAGCCACACATACCAGGACAGGACAGGAGGAGCCACGCATAGCAGGACAGGGATGAGGGGGAAAATGCATACCCGGCTTATACTCGAGTCAATAAGCTTACCCAGTTTTCCGTGGCAAAAGTATGCCTCCACTTATACTCGAGTATATACGGCAATATATGTGCACAGTGAGTGCAGCTCTGGAGCATAGTAATGGCTACACAGCTTTACGCCATGACACTGCAGACTGCCATCAATTATATGTGCTAAGTTGTGTGACCACCTAGAATGGCTGCCATTACTAACCCCCAGCCTCTGCTGCCTGTGCAGGGGGTGAAGATATCAGAATATATTTCTATCTTACCTGTATACTGTAATCCTCGGTATTCGCTAATGGCCCCGGGAGGTTTCAAATTAGGCCAGTAATGAAAAAGCATTTGTACTGCTGGGGGTTTCACTTGGGAGGGTCCATAAGCGATTACATAAAGTAAATCCTACGGGGAAAAAATGTATATTAGAAGAATCCATGATGTAGTGCAGTGTCCAAAAGGAAATATGCAGTAACTCTGCTAACGGACACTGAATAAAGACTGGTCAGAAGCTCCCACTGCTCATACTGGTCAGACCCTATAGTGTCTGCACTGAACCTTTACTGCAGGTGGCCCTCTCATACTTCCCCCATGTTCTCCAGCTTCTTACTTACTTTCCACACCTCCTGCTTATACTTCATGAGACATTCCAGCAGCTGGCAGTGGTATACTGGGGAGAACGGGCAGGAAAAAGACTAGTGTTATTTAGATTTTCTGGTTCTGTGTAAAGGTGTATTCTAAGACTCCAATTCACTAACAGCAAACACAAAAATCAAATCACAGCGTCTAATAGCAAATGGAAGAAGTGATTTTGATAAGGGGATAAGGGAGACTACCTGAAGGTCTTATACAGTGTTGTGCAAAAGTATTAGGCAGGGGTTGCTGCAGAATAAAAAGCTTTCACTAACAGAAAAGTTAATAATTTTAGCAATTAACAAAATGCAAAGTGAATGAAGAAAAGAGAAATGTAAATCCCATGGGTATATGGTGACCATACATCACCTCCATCATCAATATCTGGGGACTGCCCTTCACCTCCCTCATAAATATTTGGTGACCGCCCAACTCCTGCATCATCAGTATATGGTGACCGCCCTTCGCCTCCATCATTGGTATCTGGTGACCGCCCGTCACCTCCATCATCAGCATCTGATGACTGCCCGTCACCTCCATCATCAGTATCTGGTGACCGCCTGTCGCCTCCATCATCAGTATCTGGTGACCGCCCGTCACCTCCATCATCAGTATCTGGTGACCGCCTGTCACCTCCTTCATCAGTATCTGGTGACCGCCCATCACCTTCATCATCAGTATCTGGTGACTGCCCATCACCTCCATCATCAGTATCTGGTGACCGCCCATCACCTACATTGTTTCTTCTCGTCACCTGCACGCAGTTTATGAATGAATTTGGCAGGAGGTTGTCCCAAACATCTTGGAAAACTGACCACAGATCTTCTGTGGATGTTAGTCAGTTTTCCAAGAAGTCTGTAACAACCACCTGCCGAGTTCCTCAATAAACAACGTGCAAGTGCTGAGAAAAAGTGATGAAGGCATCTCCATACTACTGCCATACAGGTTCTGTATATTGTTGAACACAGCAGATCAGCTACTGTTCACTTGAATGGAAGATAAAGCACAATACGTCACAGCAGCCGCTAAACAATGACCAAGGCTGCTGTGATCTGCTCTGTACATAGCTCTTACTGCGGCTGGATGTAAGAAAAGTCAAGAGTCAGACCTCCATCAATCTCCCACCAATATGTCATCAATATAAGACTGAAAACCCCTTTAATGCCACCATGGACACTCTCATGGGGGTTTAGACCATGGTAGGGGAAGGGTGACAAAGGATCTGGAACAAAGTGGTTAAGATCTTGAGGATATCTTTTATACAGCAACCTTAATTTGAGTCTGTCACCCTCAAGATGCAAACTCAGCTACTTGAACATTTATATAGAGGATCTCCTGTTCTGTCAGTCTGTGAACGCCACTACCTAAGGGCATTTTCACACGTCGTGATATTCCTTGTCCTGGAAAAAAACAGTAATGGAAGCATCTGCATCCGTGTTTGTGTGTTTAATATGTGTTGCATGCGTGTGCCGACCGTGTACCGAATCAGTATCACACAGGTGCTGAAGACAGCTCTCATCACTCTGCCCTGCTCGCGCTGTAATCAGAGCTGTTCTCAACTGTTAACAGTGAGCCCAGGCTGATGAGCATTGAAAAGCCGCCGCCTGCGCTATAAATATAATAATATGAATATAATAATAATAAGAAAATGACGTGGGGTTCCCCTGTATTTTTGATAACCAGCCAGGAAAAACTGACAGGTGTGGGCTGCAAACCTCAGGTGTCAGCATTAGCAAGGCTGGTTATCAAGAGTAGAGGGGTCCCAACGCCGTATTTTTAAATTCAATTTTTGACAACCAGCCAAGCTAAAGCAGGCAGCTCGGGGCTGGTATTCTCAGGCTAGTATGGGGACATGGATATTGCTCACCCAGCCTAAAAATAGCAGTCCCCAGCTGCCCAGAAAAGGCGCATCTATTAGATGTGCCAATTCTGACAATTTGCCAAGCTCTTCCCACTTGCCCACTTAAAACAAAAATAAAAATCAATCATATCCCTCATCTGAGCAGGAGTGAACTCACTGAGCTATGTTTACTGCAGTGAACTCACTGACTTTCTCCTGGTGCTGAGGTCACCGCAGTTCAGCCCAGAAGGGAACGCAGCCTCAGAGACTGGCGGTAACCTCGATGACCGATGATGCTGCCCTCGCAGTAGCTCATTCATAAGTGGTTCTCAGCCTAGACGATGGCATCTTGGCACCATTTAGGTTGAAAACTGTTTATCCCCAGATATGGATTACGGTGTGGGACAGAACGACACCGGACAGGTGAGGTATATGGTTGTTTTTTTATTTCTGTTTTATTACAGGAGACGAGGGATTCAGTTGAATTAGGCATTAGGTGACTATAGCTGTGTTTGTTATTTTTAATAATAAAGGAAAAGTGTGTTATGTTTTTGTCACGGAATATATAATGACCCCACAAGGGGTCGGTCAGCGGATGGCACGACACACACACACACAACGGGATGGTATAGGGGAGAGGAAGGCCCTACCGATAGGGAATGAGGGATGGTCACCACCTGAACTCAAACCTAAGTCTGTCACTGCACTAATGCCCTACGTGGGTCCTTCCCCCCACCGCCATCAGGAACCTCATCCCTCGCTGTCAACTCACACTGTCCTGGCTAGTGCACCGGCCGGCAAGAGCGCTAGTCTCGCCACTACAAATGGTAACAAACACAGGGGACAGTGACAAACAAGAGAGGGACAAGGAATAAGCACAACACAGAAACAGGACTCCAAAACTCCAGAAATAGCTGACACCAGACAACTGCAACTCCACGGCTAGTCTTCATAGAAAAACTATCACTAACAGTCAGCTGATGACCATTTACAGGATAGTGGGAGTGGTCACCACCCACATCAGCTGACCCAGCACTCTGCAGTTGCAGCAAATTGCCAGCGAGGGACAAACTGACATTAACCCCCGCTGGTCCTGAAAGTAAAAGAGCTACATTTAAAACAGAGTGGATTCAGAGCTGCCACAAATCCAAAAATGGATCGTGACAGTTTTTATTTCAATTAAAAGACTTTATTCTGGCTGTGTGTTTATTGATAATACAACTATAGGGTTAGTAATGGATAAGTGTCTTATAGACCCCTCTCTATTACTAAGTCATGGGCTTGATGTCACCAGACAATACTGTCATGCCCTCAGCCGCAGGTTCGGTCTCCGCTGTGCAGGGAGACCGGCGCCTATCACACAGCCTTACTTACCCTGTCCGTGGCTCCAGACGATCTGCGGCTTCTTTCTCTGCTAAGAACCTGCATCCTCTTGGCAGGTCTCCTGGAAATGCTCTTAGGAGCCGCGCCCCGCTTCCTGCACATACTTGAAACAGCAGGACACCTGTTCGCTATTAGGGTCGTCTGTGTTATGATGCTCTGTGCATAAAAAGCACCCTTCCCTTTAGGGAGGTGCCTGGGCTATGTGTTCATTCTTTGGATTGTTGCCGCAGCTCTGCTGTGCTCTGCACTTTACTTATGTCTCTATTTTCACAGAGTCCTCTTCTGGTGAATCCCATTCTGGACTTCTCTGGTCTCTCCGGTTCTCACTCCAGGTTGTCTTGCCTCTCCTCATGGAATCCTCCAGATCCTGCTACCAGTGGAAACTACCTTGCTGGATTTCATGGAGCTTCTGGGATTGTCCCCACCAGCTGGCCCAAGTATTCTACTGTGTTGCTAGTTTGTCAGTATGGGTCGTCCTCTGGTCCTGGATTCGTAGCATTCAGGCCACCTGGTGTTGTGACGGGGGAATCCCTGTATAGGGGTACACCTTGCCCGGTGCTCCACTACGTGGTACAGTGCTGTGATCCAGAGGTTCTTTCCCTCTGACACCTGTTTCCTTTTTGTTAATAAATATCTTCTGGTTTATGAGATCTACTCTCCTGTCTTTTGAGTATCGGGTATAGAGCCGCCACTGCACCATCACTGGTCTAGTGAGTCCACTTTACCTTGTCACACCCTGTGGGCGTAACAGTTAGCCCAGGCCATGGACTCCGCTGATACCCGATACTCAGTCCAGAGAGAGCTAGCTGCGCTTTGTCAAAGCCAGGATCAGCTAGTTTCCTTCATGCAAACTCTGGATACCCGCTTATCTACTCTACAGGCTACCGAGTCCACCAACGTGACCCAGCTAGCAGAGCTCCGTCTGGAATTCAATCGCCAACATGAGACGCAGGCCCGCTTGTTGGACTACATGACCTCTGTGGATGACTGGTTAACTAAGGTACAGCATCCTACGCTTGAGCCCACCATGAGACACTGTCCTCCTCGTCTCTGCAAGCCTCCTCGTTACTATGGTGACCCCAAGTTGTGCAGAGGATTTCTTAACCTATGCTTGCTGCATTTTCGTTTTTTGCCTCAGCATTTTCAGACAGACATGGCCAAGGTGGCTTTCCTTGCCTCTCATCTGGAGGGAGAGGTTTTAGCTTGGTTCAACCCCCTAATGGAGCGGAATGATCCCATCGTGTCTGATCTGCAGGTATTCTTGGACACGTTCCGCAAGATATTTGATGAGCCTGGTCGTGTCACATCTGCCATGGAGTCTCTCTTTGATTTGCAACAGGGCTCTCTGTCTGTCGGTCAGTATGCCGTTTCCGTACCTTGGCTTCGGAGCTCCAGTGGACCAATGAGCCCCTGGTCGGAGTCTTCCGGCGAGGGTTGTCTGGAAGAGTCAAGGACGAATTGGCAGGCAGGGACCTACCCGAGACCCTGGATGATCTTATATCCCTCGCCATTCGGATTGACATGCGTCTTCAGCAGCGCTCCAGAGAGAGGCTTCTCGAGAAGCAATTTCCTCATCCAGCGTCTTCTTCACCGAAACCTCGGTTTCCGTGTCCTGCTCCGGTCTTTAAGGATGTGCCCATGGAGCTTGACCGCGTGAGGGTGAAGAGGAATCAGCAGGAGGAAATTCCCACTAGGAATCCATATCGTTATGGTGGACGCTCCACTTCCGGTCAATGCAGTGGAACTGAGAGGTCAGAAGAACTCTTCCGCCTAGGACAGGTAAGGGAGACCTCCCTAGGTGAGAATGACTCTTCTCTCCCGCTAACCATATCCATACAGGTAATCTTCGGGAAGGTGCGGTTCTCCGAGACAGCCTAACTGGACTCTGGATCTGGTGGAAATTTCATCCAGCAAGCTGTGGCCAGGCAGTTCGGGATTCCAATTGTCCCACTGCAGCGGTCCTGGCGCATCATCTCCGTAGATGGTAGACCCCTGAAAGATGCCATTATCGGTATCACCGAAGAGGTGGAGCTTCAAATCGGAGCACTACACAAGGAAAAGATTACCTTCTATGTGTTACCGAATCTTTCTCCACCATTCCTTCTAGGTCTTCCGTGGCTGCGCCTCCACGAACCTGTTCTGGATTGGCGGTCTGGAGATGTCCTTCGATGGGGTCAGTCTTGTCACGAACACTGCCTCATACCAGTACGGCCTGGTTCTACCCCACGGCCTCCGGCAGCTTTACCCGGGTTACCGTCTGCCTACTGGTCCTTCGCAGATGTATTCAACAAGAGGAAAGCCGAGACACTTCCACCGCACAGGCCTTACAATTGCCCCATCGATCTTATCCCTGGATCTACTCCGCCTCGAGGTAGGATCTACCCTCTTTCTCCTACTGAGACTCAAGCCATGTCCGATTACATCAAGGAGAATTTGGCTCGAGGGTTTATCCAGAAGTCCTCCTCCCCAGCTGGAGCTGGGTTCTTCTTCGTCAAGAAGAAAGATGGGTCTCTTCGCCCATGCATCGACTACCGTGGTCTCAACCTTATAACGGTAAAGAACAGATACCCACTTCCCTTAATTCCTGAGCTCTTTGATCGGCTTCGAGGTTCCAGGATTTTCACCAAGTTGGATCTCCGTGGGGCTTACAACCTCGTCAGGATACGATCCGGGGATGAGTGGAAAACCACCTTCAACACGCGAGATGGTCATTACGAATATCTAGTCATGCCTTTCGGGTTAAGCAATGCTCCCGCCGTTTTTCAGGAGTTTGTCAATGATGTATTTCGTGACCTGCTCTATGTTTCTGTGGTGGTGTATCTGGATGACATCCTGGTGTTTTCTCCCGACTTACCAACTCACAGGAGGAATGTTCATCTAGTTCTTCAAAGATTGAGGGAGAATCGTCTCTACGCAAAGTTTGAGAAATGTCTGTTTGAACGGAGGTCTTTACCCTTTCTTGGCTATATTATTTCCGATACAGGTCTCGAGATGGATCCAGAGAAGGTTTCTGCCGTGTTAAAGTGGCCAAAACCTGAGGGAATCAAGGCCATTCAGCGGTTCCTAGGATTCGCCAACTACTATCGGCAATTCATTCCACAATTCTCCTCTCTGGTAAGACCACTCACTGCCCTGACTTGTAAAGGAGCCAAACCAAAGGATTGGACTCCTGAGGCAGAATCAGCTTTCGCCTCCCTCAAACAAGCCTTCTCAACCGCCCCAGCTCTTCATCGGCCTATGATCAACAAACAGTTTTTCCTTGAAGTGGACGCTTCGTCATCCGGATCCGGAGCAGTCCTCACACAAAAATTGCCTACTGGTAAGATGGTGACCTGTGGTTTCTTCTCCAAGGCATTTACACCCTGTGAACGTAACTACTCAATTGGTGATAGAGAGTTACTAGCAATTAAGCTAGCCTTAGAGGAATGGCGATATCTGCTTGAAGGCGCAGTTCATCCAGTCATCATTTACACTGATCATAAGAATCTGTCCTATCTTCAGTCTGCTCAAAGACTCAATCCTTGCCAGGCTCGTTGTTCATTGTTCTTTGCTCGGTTCAATTTCTCTCTCCATTTCCGTCCTGCAGAGAAGAATATCAAAGTCGATGCGCTTTCCAGGTCCTTCTTGTCTGACGACCTTGAAGAGGAGCTTCAGCATATCACTGAACCATCCAAGATGATCACGGTGGCTCCAGTCAGGCTGTCGCAACTCCCTCCCGGTAAGACCCTTGTAACTGAAAGAGACAAGAAGCGAGTTTTACACTGGGGCCATTCTTCTAAGCTTGCCGGACAAGCTGGTCAAAAGAAGACGTTACAACTAATTTCTCGACACTACTGGTGGTCCACTTTGTGCCAAGATGTTCTGAACTTTGTTGCAGCCTGTTCCTCCTGTGCTCGTAATAAAACACCCAAGAAACTACCAGCCGGTCACCTCCTCCCTCTCCCGATTCCGTATGCTCCCTGGCACCACATTGCCATGGATTTCATCACAGATCTGCCAGCATCATCCGGTTGTACAGTAATCTGGGTTGTTGTAGACCGGTTCTCCAAGATGGGACATTTCACTCCACTGTCTGGTCTTCCTTCCGCTCCTAAACTCGCAAAGCTCTTCATTCAGCATGTCCTTCGGCTTCACGGACTTCCACTCCACATTGTTTCCGACAGAGGAGTCCAATTCATTTCCCGATTCTGGCGGTCCCTCTGTAAACTGTTGGATGTCATTCTGGACTTCTCCTCGGCCTATCACCCACAATCTAATGGCCAAGTGGAGAGAGTGAATCAAGTCCTCACCAACTATCTGCGACACTTCGTGAATGGTCACCACAGCGACTGGGCCGACCTGCTGCCATGGGCTGAGTTTTCCTACAATAATCATGTCGGTGAGTCCTCCTCTAACTCCCCATTTTTTATTGTTTATGGACAGCATCCTAAGATCCCGACTCCACTGCCTTCTTGCTTCCAGCAATCCAGCAGCTGAGTCCCTGGCCAAGGACTTCACAAAAGTCTGGACTGAGACGAGGACCTCACTGGAGCAGGCATCTGTTCGAACCAAGGAACATGCGGATAAGAGACGTCTGGATCCTCCACCTTTCCATCCCGGAGATAAGGTATGGCTGTCTTCCAGGCACATCCGACTTAAAGTCCCTTCTTATAAGCTGGCTCCTCGTTTCATCGGTCCTTTTGAAGTACTCCACCGAATCAACGATGTGTGCTATCGTTTGAAATTGCCTGCCTCCTTACGGATCCATAACTCCTTCCATGTATCCCTGCTGAAACCAGTTGTCCTCAGCCGCTTCACCCAGGATCCTGGTAATTTTCTTTCTCCTGTCGGTTCCGAGGACGTTTATGAAGTGAAGGACATCCTGGCCATGAAGAAAAGAGGGGGCAGGTCCCTCTTTCTGGTTGACTGGAAGGGATACGGTCCTGAGGAGAGATCCTGGGAGCCTGTGGAGAACATTAATGCCCCAGTTCTTCTTAGAAGGTTCCTGACAGGTTTGAAGAAGGGGGGCATAAGGGGGGGTACTGTCATGCCCTCAGCCGCAGGTTCGGTCTCCGCTGTGCAGGGAGACCGGCGCCTATCACACAGCCTTACTCACCCTGTCCGTGGCTCCAGACGATCTGCGGCTTCTTTCTCTGCTAAGAACCTGCATCCTCTTGGCAGGTCTCCTGGAAATGCTCTTAGGAGCCGCGCCCCGCTTCCTGCACATACTTGAAACAGCAGGACACCTGTTCGCTATTAGGGTCGTCTGTGTTATGATGCTCTGTGCATAAAAAGCACCCTCCCCTTTAGGGAGGTGACTGGGCTATGTGTTCATTCTTTGGATTGTTGCCGCAGCTTCAGGCCACGCTCTGCTCTTTACTTATGTCTCTATTTTCACATAGTCCTCTTCTGGTGAATCCCATTCTGGACTTCTCTGGTCTCTCCGGTTCTCACTCCAGGTTGTCTTGCCTCTCCTCACGGAATCCTCCTGATCCTGCTACCAGTGGAAACTACCTTGCTGGATTTCATGGAGCTTCTGGGATTGTCCCCACCAGCTGGCCCAAGTATTCTACTGTGTTGCTAGTTTGTCAGTATGGGTCGTCCTCTGGTCCTGGATTCGTAGCATTCAGGCCACCTGGTGTTGTGACGGGGGAATCCCTGTATAGGGGTACACCTTGCCCGGTGCTCCACTACGTGGTACAGTGCTGTGATCCAGAGGTTCTTTCCCTCTGACACCTGTTTTCCTTTTTGTTAATAAATATCTTCTGGTTTGAGATCTACTCTCCTGTCTTTTGAGTATCGGGTATACAGCCGCCACTGCACCATCAGTGGTCTAGTGAGTCCACTTTACCTTGTCACACCCTGTGGGCGTAACAAATACAAAGATGACATCAACCTCACAAATATGAAACAAATATGAAACCCACATGCAACCGCTACAGGGCAAGTGGGAAGAGGCGGGAAAAGTGCCAGAATCTATTAGATGCGCCTTTTCTGGGTGACTGCGGGCTGCTATTTTTTATACTGGGGGTGGGGGCAATATCCATGGCCCCTTACCAGTCTGAAAATACTAGCCTCCAGCTGTCTGATATAGTTTAGTTGGTTGTCAAAAATGGGGGGAACCCCATGCCATTTTTATTTTATTAATTTAAATAAATAAAAAATGTGATGACCCCTCTATTCTTGATAACCAACCTTGCTAAAGCTGACAGCTGAGTGTTGCAGCCCGCAGCTGTCAGTTTTGCCTGGCTGGCTATCAAAAATACAGGGGAACCGCACATCATTTTTTTTTATTATTTATTAATAGCGCAAGCGGCAGCTGATAAATACACCCATCAGACGCAGCCTGCTCTTGCTGTTATCAGTTGAATACAACATTCTCCCCTGCTAGATCTGATCACAGCACGAACAGGGGAGAAAGATGACTGCTATCTTCAGCACCCAGAGCCACTGCTTCCCAGGTGCCAGTACGTGTCACACAGATGACACACGAATGTCATCCGTGTGCAAGAAAATGGACATGTCAGCGTGTTTTGCCCATGGACACATGGTCCGTGGAAACACACTGACATGTGCACAGACCCATTCACTTGAACGGGTCAACGTGTGTAAGTGTCACCAGGATATGTGAAAACTGTAACCACATGTGCTGAACACACTGAGGTCTGAAAGAGCCCTGAACCTGGAAATGCTGCTGAGACTGAGTGCCGCTGCTTTCCTCCGGTATCAGTTGCACACACAGGATAAGATATTTGAGTTTTGTGAGCGCTCGCTGTGAGAAAGCCGAAATATGATAAATTGGGGGAAGTGACGGGCACTGAGCCATTATTCACACCAAGTGAATTTATCTGCAGCTACAGCACTAATATGTCACTTACTGGTCTGATTATTATAGAGGCAGAGTCAAATTTAGAACTGTTTACATTTGGGTGTGACAGACCCCTTTTACCTAGAAAATTATATCACTCACGAAAACATTGTTGCATTAGCCTCAGTGCCCCGAGCTGCTAGTAACCACTCAAGTCATGGGTCCCTGTTGCTGCACCTTCGACCATGTGCCGACGAAAGCCTGCTTCACATGTTGGCAGGTGACCAGAGCAGTGACTGGAGGGGGTTGTCTAACAGCTCATTTCAATAGTCAAAAGTATTGTGTAGGATTAGAAAAGCATGGCTGCTGTCTTCCAAGACACCCTTGCCTTGCAGGTCAGCTCCATGGACATGAACAGAACGGAGCTGCAGGACCACACGCGACCTGTAAATGGATGTGGTACTTATTCTGAAAGAAAGCAACAGTGTTTTTCACATCATGGACAACCACTATAAGCTGATAAGAAACTTGAACCTTAATTCCCGTCTTGTAGAGGATACGCACCAGGGTTTGTTGTATACTGCATTGCGATCATAAGCATTGAAGATGCGGAGAGGTTGACATGAGCGGGGACGCCACTCTCTCTCCTGCTAGACCCCACTGCAATGAGAAAAGACACTTAGCATTGTGTTCCTGCACTGAGACCTGAGCGGCTCCATAGGGAAGATACTGATACACTGTAACAAACACTGTAGTCATATGAAATCTGCACCATGTGGCAGGGTGAGGCTTGTTTGAGAAGACAGAATCTACATGAACCCACATGCCCTGAGTAATATGCTGTGTGCTTTAGTAGGTCCTTTTTTAAGACCTCTGCTTGATTGCAATGGAAACTTGCACAAGTGCAATGAGGTATAAACTGGCCAGGATTTTTACTTCTGGGTTTAAACCAGAATGTTTCCATTCACTCACGGCAAGCAGAGGTCTTAAAATTGTGAAAAATTTAAACAAAAAGTCTGTTAAAACGCAGAAGAACCTTGGATGAGCCAACGATTTTGCTTCATTGTCTCTGCTCTGATTACTTTTCACATAAGGTGGAAACAGTCAGCAAGTGGCCGTTGACTAACCCTTTGCTCCTGTTGTCCTCCAAGTCTGTATTTTGCACGTTGAAATCATAACATCCTGTACTGAATGGACAGTGGGCTTCATTAGCTCATACCTTGTAGATTTGGATGGTGATATATCAATAATAAAATATTCATAGGATGAACTGTCATTGATATTCACAAAAAATACAAAAATGTTATGAAAATGAAAGCATAAAAATTTTTAACCTACTTGGTGATGGTTTCCACCAAGCAAAGTTTTTAAAACACTTTTCAACAAACCGATAAGAAATAAAAGAAGGGAAAATGTATGTATGAATGTAACCTAAAAGTCAACTAATTACTATTTTCACTCCCACATTTCCTTACTATAATTATTAGATCTTATTAGGCCAGGGTCACACCTAACGTATAAAAATACGGTCCGTTTTTTTACGGCCGAGATACGCAGAAAAGTTAATGCAGCAGCTCCTGGCTGTAAAAGACTGGGAAATGAATGAAATGAAGGTAACGTAGCTTTGGTGACTAGCGGTCCGTCATCGAAGCTGCGCCCCCTGGTGGCATAAACTCATATGAACAGTAGCGTGGGAGTTTTTCTGAATATTTTCTCATGCTACTGTTCATATGAGTTCATGCCATCAGGGGGCGCAGCTTCGGTAACTGTATTTAACCCCTTCAGATGGACTTACAGTTTGGGACATGACTGTACGGTGGACAGGTATGGGATATTGTTGCTTTTTTATTTTGGAATTTTGTTCTAGAAAAACATGATTTTCATGCAGGACAATGCTCCATCACATGCCTCCAACTACTCCACAGCGTGGCTGGCCAGTAACGGTCTCAAAGAAAGAAAAATAATGACATGGCCCCCATGTTCACCTGATCTGAGCCCCATAGAGAACCTGTGGTCCCTCATAAAATGTGAGATCTACAGGGACGGAAAACAGTCCACCTCTCGGAACAGTGTCTGGGAGGCTGTGGTGGCTGCTGCACGCAATGTTCATCGTAAACAGATCAAGCAACTGACAGAATCTATGGATGGAAGGCTGCTGAGTGTCATCATAAAGAAAGGTGTCTATATTGGCCACTAATTTTTTGGGGTTTTGTTTTTGCATGTCAGAAATGTTTATTCCTAAATTTTGTGCAGTTATATTGGTTTACCTGGTGAAAATAAACAAGTGAGATGGGAATATATTTGGTTTTTATTAAGTCGCCTAATAATTCTGCACAGTAATAGTTACCTGCACAAACAGATATCTTCCTAAGATAGCCAAATCTAAAAAACCCCACTCCAACTTCCAAAAATATTAAGCTTTGACATTTATGAGTCTTTTGGGTTGATTGAGAATATAGTTGTTGATCAATAATAAAAATAATCCTCCAAAATACAACTTGCCTAATAATTCTGCACGCAGTGTAGTATAGGTATATACATATACAGTGGGGCAAAAAAGTATTTAGTCAGTCAGCAATAGTGCAAGTTCCACCACTTAAAAAGATGAGAGGCGTCTGTAATTTACATCATAGGTAGACCTCAACTATGGGAGACAAACTGAGAAAAAAAAATCCAGAAAATCACATTGTCTGTTTTTTTATCATTTTATTTGCATCTTATGGTGGAAAATAAGTATTTGGTCAGAAACAAACAATCAAGATTTCTGGCTCTCACAGACCTGTAACTTCTTCTTTAAGAGTCTTTAAGAGTCTCCTCTTTCCTCCACTCATTACCTGCAGTAATGGCACCTGTTTAAACTTGTTATCAGTATAAAAAGACACCTGTGCACACCCTCAAACAGTCTGACTCCAAACTCCACTATGGTGAAGACCAAAGAGCTGTCAAAGGACACCAGAAACAAAATTGTAGCCCTGCACCAGGCTGGGAAGACTGAATCTGCAATAGCCAACCAGCTTGGAGTGAAGAAATCAACAGTGGGAGCAATAATTAGAAAATGGAAGACATACAAGACCACTGATAATCTCCCTCGATCTGGGGCTCCACACAAAATCCCACCCCGTGGGGTCAGAATGATCACAAGAACGGTGAGCAAAAATCCCAGAACCACGCGGGGGGACCTAGTGAATGAACTGCAGAGAGCTGGGACCAATGTAACAAGGCCTACCATAAGTAACACACTACGCCACCATGAACTCAGATCCTGCAGTGCTAGACGTGTCCCACTGCTTAAGCCAGTACATGTCCGGGCCCGTCTGAAGTTTGCTAGAGAGCATTTGGATGATCCAGAGGAGTTTTGGGAGAATGTCCTATGGTCTGATGAAACCAAACTGGAACTGTTTGGTAGAAACACAACTTGTCATGTTTGGAGGAAAAAGAATACTGAGTTGCATCCATCAAACACCATACCTACTGTAAAGCATGGTGGTGGAAACATCATGCTTTGGGGCTGTTTCTCTGCAAAGGGGCCAGGACGACTGATCCAGGTACATGAAAGAATGAATGGGGCCATGTATCGCGAGATTTTGAGTGCAAACCTCCTTCCATCAGCAAGGGCATTGAAGATGAAACGTGGCTGGGTCTTTCAACATGACAATGATCCAAAGCACACCGCCAGGGCAACGAAGGAGTGGCTTCGTAAGAAGCATTTCAAGGTCCTGGAGTGGCCTAGCCAGTCTCCAGATCTCAACCCTATAGAAAACCTTTGGAGGGAGTTGAAAGTCTGTGTTGCCAAGTGAAAAGCCAAAAACATCACTGCTCTAGAGGAGATCTGCATGGAGGAATGGGCCAACATACCAACAACAGTGTGTGGCAACCTTGTGAAGACTTACAGAAAACGTTTGACCTCTGTCATTGCCAACAAAGGATATATTACAAAGTATTGAGATGAAATTTTGTTTCTGACCAAATACCGTATATACTCGAGTATAAGCCGAGATTTTCAGCCCAAATTTTTGGGCTGAAAGTGCCCCCCTCGGCTTATACTCGAGTCACGGTAGCGGTGGGGTCGGCGGGTGAGGGGGTGAGGGCGCTGAGGTATACTTACCTAGTCCCAGCGATCCTCGCGCTGTCCCTGCCGTCCCACGGGCTTCGGCGCTGCAGTTTCTTCCTCTCTTCAGCGGTCACGTGGGACCGCTCATTACAGAAATGAATAAGCGGCTCCACCTCCCATAGGGGCGGAGCCGCTTATTCATTTCTCTAATCAGCGGTGCCGGTGACCGCTGATAGAGAAAGAAGCTGCGGCACCGAAGACAGGAGGGGACAGCGCGAGGATCGCCAGGACTAGGTGAGTATAGCATATTCACCTGTCCTCGTTCCAGCCGCCGGGCGCCGATCCATCTTCCCGGCCGGCGCCTCCATCTTCCCGGCGTCTCTGCTCTCTGACTGTTCAGGCAGGGGGCGCGATGACGCATACAGTGTGCGCGGCGCCCTCTGCCTGATCAGTCAGAGCAGAGACGCCGGGAAGATGGAGGCGCCGGAACGAGACGCCGGGAGCTGCAATCAAGGGAGGTGAGTATGTGTTTTTTTTTCTTTATTGCGGCAGTAGCAGCGGCAGCACAAATTTATGTGGAACATCTATGGGGCACAGTGAACGGTGCAGAGCACCGTATATGGCACAGCACAGCTATGGGGCACAGTGAACGGTGCAGAGCACCGTATATGGCACAGCACAGCTATGGGGCACAGTGAACGGTGCAGAGCACCGTATATGGCACAGCACAGCTATGGGGCACAGTGAACGGTGCAGAGCACCGTATATGGCACAGCACAGCTATAGGGCACAGTGAACGGTGCAGAGCACCGTATATGGCACAGCACAGCTATGGGGCACAGTGAACGGTGCAGAGCACCGTATATGGCACAGCACAGCTATGGGGCACAGTGAACGGTGCAGAGCACCGTATATGGCACAGCACAGCTATGTATGGGGCACAGTGAACGGTGCAGAGCACCGTATATGGCACAGCACAGCTATGGGGCACAGTGAACGGTGCAGAGCACCGTATATGGCACAGCTATGGGGCACAGTGAACGGTGCAGAGCACCGTATATGGCACAGCTAGGGGGCACAATGAACGGTGCAGAGCACTATATGGTTCACACCTATGGGGAAATATGAACGGTGCAGAGCACTATATGGCACAGCTATGGGGAAATAATGATCTATTTTTATTTTTGAAATTCACCGGTAAATGCTGCATTTCCACCCTAGGCTTATACTCGAGTCAATAAGTTTTCCCAGTTTTTTGTGGCAAAATTAGGGGGGTCGGCTTATACTCGGGTCGGCTTATACTCGAGTATATACGGTACTTATTTTCCACCATAATATGCAAATAAAATGTTAAAAAAACAGACAATGTGATTTTCTGGATTTTTTTTTCTCAGTTTGTCTCCCATAGTTGAGGTCTCCCTATGATGTAAATTACAGACGCCTCTCATCTTTTTAAGTGGTGGAACTTGCACTATTGCTGACTGACTAAATACTTTTTTGCCCCACTGTATATGTCATTGACACACATATATATATTTATATTTCATACAGAGCTAGATAGCATAAAGGCCAGTAATTCAATTGTTGGCTTTTGCTAAGTCCTTACCGAACCCGACAGGATATGAGACATGGTTTACATACAGTAAACCATTTCATATCTGTTAGATTTTTACATATTCCTCACTAATAATGTTATTAGTTTGTGTGTGCAAAATTTGGGAGCTCTAGGTGTTAAAATAAAGGGTTAAATCACAGAAAAAACTGGCGTGGGCTCCAGTGCAATTTTCTCCGCCGGAGTGGGAAAGCTAGTGACTGAGGGCAGATATTAATAGCCTAAAGAGGGACCATGGTTATTTGCCCCCTTGCTAAAAACATCTGCCCCCAGCCACCCCAGAAAAGGCACATCTGTAAGATGCACCTATTCTGGCACTTAGCCTCTCTCTTCCCACTCCCCTGTAGTGGTGGGATATGGGGTAATAAGGGGTTAATGTCACCTTGCTATTGTAAGGTGACATTAAGCCTGGTTAATAATGGAGAGGAGTCAATAAGACACCTATCCATTATTAATCCAATAGTACGAAATGGTTAATAAAACACACACACATTATTAAAAAGTATTTTAATGAAATAAAGACACAGGGTGTTTATAATTTTATTATACTCTTAATCCACCTGAAGACCCTTGTCACCTGACACAGAGTTAAAAAAAACAAACAACAATATTCCATGCCTTCCGTCGTTACAGTCTTGTCCCACGCTGTAAATCCATCTGAAGGGGTTAAATCATTTTACACCCAGGAGCTCTGCTAATGCAGCCGCCCCTGCCTGTAAAACCTGGTGAATGAATGGAATGCAGGGGAATGTACTGTAGTTACCTCGAGTCGCGGTGATGCGCCCTCTGCTGGATGAACTTATATGAACTCGAGCTTGGGAACTTTTCAGAATATTTTCCCACGATCGAGTTCATATGAGGGGTTGGGATTGGGACCATCAGTTGTGTTGAGCAGAAGCATGGTGGATGCCCAACTGATAGTCCTACTGAATAAACTGTTAGAAATTGTATTATGGCAAGAAAAAAGCAGCTAAGAAAAACAAGTGGCCATCATTACTTTAAGAAATGAAGGTCAGTCAGTGCAAAAAATTGGGGATACTTTGAAAGTGTCCCCAAGTGCAGTGGCAAAAACCATCAAGCGCTACAAAGAAACTAGCTCACATGAGGACCGCCCCAGGAAAGGAAGACCAAGAGTCACCTCTGTTTCCGAGGAAAAGTTTATCCGAGTTACCAGCCTCAGAAATCGCAGGTTAACAGCAGCTCAGATTAGAGACCAGGTCAATGCCACACAGAGTTCTAGCAGCAGACACATCTCTACAACAACTGTTAAGAGGAGACTTTGTGCAGCAGGCCTTCATGGTAAAATAGCTGCTAGGAAACCACTGCTAAGGACAGGCAACAAGCAGAAGATACTTGTTTGGGCTAAAGAACACAAGGAATGGACATTAGACCAGTGGAAATCTGTGCTTTGGTCTAATGAGTTCAAATTTGAGATCTTTGGATCCAACCACCGTGTCTTTGTGCGACGCAGAAAAGGTGAACGGATGGACTCTACATGCCTGATTCTCACCGTGAAGCATGGAGGAGGAGGTGTGATGGTGTGGGAGTTCTTTGCTGGTGACACTGTTGGGGATTTATTCAAAATTGAAGGCATACTAAACCAGCATGGCTACCACAGCATCTTGCAGCAGCATGCTATTCCATCCGGTTTGCGTTTAGTTGGACTATCATTCATTTTTCAACAGGACAGTGACCCCAAACACACCTCCAGGCTGATAAGAGCTATTTGACCAAGACGGAGAGTGATGGGGTGCTACGCCAGATGACCTGGCCTCCACAGTCACCAGACCTGAATTCAATCGAGATGGTTTGGGGTGAGCTGGACCTCAGAGTGAAGGCAAAAGGGCCAACAAGTGCTAAGCATCTCTGGGAACTCTTTCAAGATTGTTGGAAGACCATTTCCGGTGACTACCTCTTGAAGCTCATCAAGAGAATGCCAAGAGTGTTCAAAGCAGTCATCAAAGCAAAAGGTGGCTACTTTGAAGAAGCTAGAATATAAGACATATTTTCAGTTGTTTCACACTTTTTTGTTAAGTATATAATTCCACGTGTTGATTCATAGTTTTGATGCCTTTAGTCATGAAAATACAGAAAAATCTTTAAATGAGAAGGTGTGTCCAAACTTTTGGTCTGTATTATATAGACTGTATATATGTTTTTAAGAATATTTGAGCCGATGGATCCATGATATGTCCATTTTGAGATATATATATATATATCAGTGAGACACATACCTCTCTGTGTTCATCGTCTCATTAAATACATTTACATTTGACCAGCTTGGTTTTCCTGATATTGCCTGCGCCCCCGACAACCAATGTGCGAAAATTTCGTACGGGCCAACTAGTACCTCTATATTTGTGTGGTCAGCAGAGCCAAGCACTTCGTTATTCACATTATAAATGAGTGGCTAGAGTGTCATAGAGCTTAGCCAGAAGGCAGAATACAAATCTATCCCGCTGGTCGCAGGTATATATATATATCCGGTCAGCGAGAGAGACTGTATTCAGGTGTATCAACCACGCATGCCGTCTCCCCTAACGAATGAGCGTGCCAGTCCTGCAGCATTCATTGTTATAAGTTATACAGCTACAAGAGGATCAGCTGTACTACAGATGGAAAAATACAAAAGTAGTTATGGTTCTGGGAAGAAGGGCGAGCAAAAAACGGAAACTCAAAAACTCCAAGGTGGCGAAAGGGTTAAAAAAAGGGAAAACTAAGCGGTACTAATGAAAAACAGCTAGAGAGTCGATTTTCAACTAAATCACATGTTAAAAAAAAGAGCTCGTTAGAGAGGCAGAGATTGTCAGAGCTTCACCAGCCTGTGAACTGCGTCTAAAAATTGTGGAACAATTTCAGAAAAATGTTCATCAACGTAAAACTGCAAACACTATGGATATATCATCATCTACTGCACATAATATCATCAAAAGATTCAGAGATTCTGGAGAAATCCATGTGAACAAGGGATAAGGCCAACAGGTAGTATTGGATGCTTGTGATTTCCGGGCTCTCAGGTGGCACTGCATTAAATACAGGCAGGATTCAGACAACGCAAATCACTGCATGGGCTCAGGAACTCTTCTAGAAATCGTTGTCTAAGAACACAGGTCACCGTGCAATCTACAAAAGTGAAAGCTAAAGAAGTCGTGGATCAGCACAATCCAGAAATGACCACAGCTCCTTTATAATGGACAGAGGCTGTGGAAAACTGTTCTGTGATCGGATGGTCGAAAATGTAAAATTCTTCACAGAAACCCCAGAAGCAATGTCCTGCGGATTCAGGAGGAAAGGGACCATCCAGCTTGTTATCAGCAAGCAGTTCTGCATCTCTGATGGATGGGGCTGCACTTGTGTCTACAGCAGGGTCAGCAGATACATGACACTATCGATGCTGAGCATTCTATAGAGGTGATAGACGTTGCCTGGATGAAAAAAAAAGTAAAAGAACCAACACTATGGATGACCATGAAATACCAGACTAGGTAATATTGATAAAAAATAACTAATACATAATAATCAGGACAAAGGAAAATTATTATTATTATTATTATTATTTATTGTTATAGCGCCATTTATTCCAATCCAAAATCTTTCCAAAACGGGGATGCACACACCATAGAGACCAGGCGGCCTTAAAGGTATAGACCCCTAATTTGATCTGCACCTACCTTTGTCACATTGCACTTTGCTCCTATATGGAGATCTCCATTTGTCTTTTTCTTTTTTTGCACTTTATCTTGGTACAATCATATGAATATTTCCTGTTCCACTTTATTTTTAAATTTTTGTATATCTATTTTTTACATATTATGGGACCACAATAAAATTATTGGTCTGGTAGGAAGCACTTTATAAGGGTCCAGTGGGTCTTTTTGGTCTAATTATATATTGCAATTTCTATTGGTCTAAATGCTCGATTTATTTTAATTTTGGTATATGCTCTATGTTGTGTGAACATTTTAATTTATTATCCCTACTGTTTTATGTATTAATAAAGGTATTTTTTATCAATATTACCTAGTCTGGTATTTCATGGTCATCCATAGTTTTGGTTCTTTTACTCTTTATGAGTATTTTTTTACTCGTTTTTTTAGTACAACGGGGGGTCTTATATTTTACTACTATAATATTTCTCTTTTTATTGTTTAATATTTGTTTTTATCCCGTAGGTGTTACTATTGTGGTTGCCTAGATGGAGCAGATGTTGTACTATTCAGAGAACACTTTGTATATTTCAGCATGACAATAGTGAACCATATCTGCAGAAGAGGCCGCCTGCAGTCCGGACCTTTCACCAACAGAAAACATTATGAAACGAAAAATCCATCAAAGACCCCGAACTGCACATCCCGGTACATCTGTTCTGACAAGTGTCGCTACCATCAATTTCTAAATTAGTTAATTTTTTCAAATGAATTCAACTTCTGATCATCTTCCTGTATTCTATGTGATAAAATATGGATATAAGGGATTTCCGAATAATTGAATTCTGGTTTTCGTCATAATTTACACAGTGTCACAACTTTTTAGGAATTGGGTTGTACATTATGTATTACAATTCATTATTATTATAATTATACATTATTATATTCTACTATTACAATTATCAAATTATACATTGTTCCAATTATTATTTCTTAGTACATATTATATAAAACAGATTATACACTATTATTTATTATACATTACAATTACCGTATTATACAGTATTATCTATTATAATTATCATACAGTGCCTTGAAAAAGTATTCATACCCCATGAACTTTTCCACATTTTTCACCTTACACCCACAAACTTAGATGTTTTATATTGGAATTTTATGTGATACCAACATAAAGTAACAAGTATTTGTGACATTTAAAGGGAAGGTACCGCGTTTGTAGGTCATTAATAAATCACTGTAATGTAGCATAACATGCTGCTATAAGCAAGTTTGAAATGCATGTGAAACAGATTTCATGTGTTATATGAGTTTAAAGAATACACTGGGGGCTGACATCTTGGTTTTGCAGCAGTAGCAGGGCACTATCAGTGTCAAATTACGGCCCCCCATGGACATAGGAGATAATAGACCAGCGCTGACCCTATCTGTAACATTGCAGCAGCATTAGCAGTGAGCTGGGCACGCCTCTGTGGGCTGCACAACTCACTGCTGTAGGTGTGACTAGCTGCCATTTTATTATAGCCCTGTGCTCTCTATCGCAGGACAGAAGAAGCCCTCACTGCTCCTCTGTACTCCAGGCAGGCACATCCTCTGCTCCTCACACGCTGCCCTGTGTGCTTCTCCTGCTGTGTCTCTGCCTCCCCCTCACACACAGTCCCTGTGATCTCCGGTAAGCTGCACTCACAGCCTGCAGAGAGGGAGGTGACACCTGGACCTGGAGAGAGAGCAGGGCAGCTGACAGGACAGGGATTAAGGTGGGGAAGGGGGATGGCAAGAATGTTATTCACAAAAAAAACTATATGTGATATTTGCACCTTGTCGGCTTCAGCTCTATACACGCGGCCGCCACTGCCTGTGCACGGCAGTTACCAAGCTCTGGGGGAGTACGCTAGTCACCGGCCGGGACAGCGTCTCCTATACTACTATTTGCTCTGCAACATATTGGATATTTCCGGAACAGAGATTCAGAGAAGGCTTCAGATACCAACCTTACAGCACATGAGTGAACGACCTTCCCGCATGTCAGCACTGGACACAGATTTCCTTTTCTTTGATATTAAGGTAAACACATCTTGTTAATCACAGTCCTGTATGGGGAACCTTGTTTATGACATTTCCCAGTATTTTAACTATTTATGGCTTCATATAGGTGAACTTAGCGCAAATATCACATATAGTTTTCTTTGATTAACGACTTCTGGGACGATTGGGAGTGATTTCGTCCATATATTTGCTGCTTATTCACCTGGAGCAACTAAGCAGCGCCGTATGGTTCATTTTTAGACATATTTATTCACAAAAAATGCTGCTGAGCCCACTGTGTTCTGCTCCTCTGTAAACAAGCTGTGCCTCTGATGCAGTAACTGCTGGTGATAGCAAGTCACAGGGCAGTCACACACAAAATGGCTCTGCCCTGTGATGCTGCTCTTCATTCTTACTGTTAGCAGCAAAATTGGGGCAGTAACTGCTGACATCACCATTTCCCTCCCCTTTTGGGTGGTCTAATATCCCTGGGGCAGAACTGCTAAATGTTACTATAGCTGCTTGAGGTCTTAGGCTATGTTCACACTTTGCAGATTCCACTGCGGATTTTTCCGCAGCAGAATTCCAAAATCCGCAGTGAAAACCCATCGCGGTTTTTACTGCGGATTTATCGCGGTTTTTACTGCTTTTTCTTCTGATTTTCATCTGCAGTTTTCTATTGGAGCAGGTGAAAATCCGCAGAAAAGAAGTGACATGCTGCGGAAGTAATCCGCAGCGTTTCCGCGCGGATTTTTCTGCAGCATGTGCACAGCGTTTTTTGTTTCCCATAGGTTTACATTGTAATGTAAACTCATGGGAAACTGCTGCGGATCCGCAGCGGTCAAATCCGCTGCGGATCCGCAGCAAAATCCGCAAAGTGTGAATATAGCCTAAAACGGAAAATGCTCCCCCTAGTGGTAAATATGTATATTTGTAGAAAAATATATAATATTTTTCATATAGAAATGTTTGCAAACAGTGCAAACATTGCATTAATACATTTTAATTACTATTTTAAGCATAATTTCACAAAAAAACAAAATACAAGAAAACTGGTGGCACCTTCCCTTTAAAGAGAATGATATGTCGTTTACTGGTTTTCTAAATATTTTTCAAAATATAAATGTGAAAAAAGTAAGGTGCATTAGTATTCAGCCCCTCTGAGTGAATACTTTGTAGGACCACCTTTCACTGTAATTCCTGCTGCAGAATACTGGGATCTGTCTCTCCACCTTCCTCTGCAGTCTTTAGGGGTCTGTCTCTCCAGCTTTGCACATCTAGAGGTGACAATTTGTCCCTTCTCCTTTGCACAATCGCTCTCAGTGCCATTGGATGGAACGATCTGTGATCAGTAATTTTCACGTTTTGTCACAAATTCTCTTGGATTTTGGTCTGGAAGGTGACTGGGCCGTTTACACACATGAATATGCTCTGATCTAAACCCTCCATTGTGGCTCTGGCAGGATGTTTAGGGCTGTTGTGCTGCTGGAATGTGAACCTATGCCACAGTCTCAAATCTTTTGCAGCCTGTAACAGATTTTCCTCTAGGACTGCCCTGTATTTAGCTCTATCCATCTTCCCATCAGCTCTGAACAGCTTCCCTGCCCCTCCTGAAGAAAAGCCTCCCCACAGCATGATGCTGCTACCACCATGTGTGATAGTGGGGAAGGGGTTTTCAGGACGATGTGCAGTGTTACACTGACAAGCAAAAGGATAACAATGTTTTGAACTTCTAAATTTCAGTCTCCAAATCTCACCATCCACTTCTGCTTTGAACGTGACACTACCATCATTTTATAGACAATCATCTTTGCTATTTCATACATAAATTTGACTTGCAACTAGGGTTGAGCGACTTTTAGTTTATTAGGGTCAAGTCGGGTTTTGCAAAACCCGACTATCTCAAAAGTCGAGTCGAGTGGAATCGGCCGATTATCGCGAAAAGTCGGGCATCGACCGAAACACGAAACCCAATGCAAGTCAATGGGGGAGCATAGTCGGCAGTGAGTGGAGGCCAGGAAAACACTTACAGTGCCCATTTTAATGGCAAAAACATCCATTCTTGTTACTGAAGCTTGTCAATCTTAATTTACCTTATAATAATAGTAAGGCATTGGAAATTGGTGGTCATTTGGCTAAAGTTGTGGGGAGTAGGGCTGGTTCAAGTATTTAGTGGGCCCAGGAAATCTGGACCACGTCACGGCAGTGGAGCAGGGAGAGGTAAGTATTTAAACTTTGCAAATGCTGTGATCCTGAGCAAGCAGGGGGGGCCCACTCATTGGCATTGGCACTGGCACAGGGCCCCTCAAAGTACGGCGGTGTGTTTGCACGGCGGGGGCGCCTCCCACCGGCAGCGACACTTTTGCGTACTATCAGGGGCCCTGTGCCAGTGACGTCGCCAACGAGTATTCCCCCCCACACCTGATGAAGGAACCTGCACTTTCATCTGCACATTCCTCTTTGTCTCCGTGTAAGGTGGTATGGTATGCGGGAAGGGGAACCTGACTTTCAGCAGGGTCACATGCTGGCTGTGTAGCGTGCACGGGGAATGTAGCGTTATGGGTCAATGTACCAGCAGACTCATCTATCACTGGCTGGGCAATGGGCAGGATGAGGAGGAAACACAGATATAGGCCCAAAGAATAAAGTGGGCTAAATGCAGTTCAAAATTGGTAACAGGACTAACCAGGGGGCATTGCTTTGTTCAGTGGAGTACAACTGTAATGAGAGGCTGACACAGTGAGTAGGCCCAAATCAGTAAGTAGGCTAAATGCAGTTCAAAATTGGTAACAGAAGTAAACAGGCGGCACTGGTTTGTTCAGTGTAGGAGAACATCAAGGAGCGGCAGACACCGTTAGTAGGGCCAACAAAACAAGTAGGCCAAATGCAGTGTTATATTAAAAACAATTTAACGAGAGCCTGAAGATAGAAGCTAGGGAAAGGCAACCTGGAGAACACCTTGGAGCGTAAGACACCGTTTGTAGAACCCAGACCCAACTTGTAGGCCTAATACAGTGTTGTTTCAACAACTACTTAACGAGAGCCTGAAAATGGAATTTCAGGACAGGAAACCTGGAGAACAGCACGGAGCGGCATACACCGTTAGTAGGCCCCAACCAAACTAGTAGCCTCACTGCAGTTGTTCGATTAAAAAACTATTTAACAATAGCCTGAAGATTGAAGCTCAGGAAAGGCAACCAGGAGAACACCTTGGAGCGGCAGACACTGTTAGTAGGCCCCAACCAAACTAGTAGCCCCATTGCAGTTGTTCGATTAAAAAACTATTTAACGGGGGGCGTGGCCTGAAGGTGCAAGAGAGCAGTCGCACATCGCAAGAGCTCCTGCTCTGAGACTGCTTTCCACAGGGATTTTTTGGCCCCATCGAGCCCAAAGACTCCTCTGACCGGCAAGGGAGGCCTGCGATCGCCCTTAGACTACCCGGAGGGCAGGGAGAACTCTCTGCCCCAGCACAAGCCCAGCGTTTCCCCTTGGAGGGACGGGGAAGCGGCACAGACGCCGCCATCTTGGAAGCTACACAGGCCGGGAGCACGCAAGCTGCTGGGACGCCGGGAAGGTACACTCCACCCCCCTTCCCCGGCTACTCTACCTTCTCCCTGACTCTTCGCTCGCTCCCTGCTGAGCTGACAGCCGCTGGCCGGCGCCTCTGCGCTCCGGTGCGCCCCGGATTCCTCTGAGTGGTGCGGACCTGCACACCACTGAGCCCCGGCTGCTGCCCCCTGTTGGTGCGGCCGGTCAGAAGAGAGGTTACGCTTACTGGAGAGGGTGCTGAGTGAATTGCCAGCTGCGGCGCTCTATCCCTCGGCCGCTCCGGTGGATTGGTGTCTGTGGGGGTGAGAATCTGCCGGCGGTGGAGATTCTGGGGATTTCCCGCCACTCCCGGCGCCATCTTGTTGCCCCTGCAAGGGGCTGGAGTGCCTGTGTGTGTGCGCCGCTGGCGGTCTGTGCCCACCTCTCCTTCGTGGCGCGGCACTGCGTCCCTGCTACTGCCCCATACCCACCAGCTTCTGGGTCACGCTGGAGGAGGCTTAAAGCAACGCTAACACCCTGTAAAACGACACACATTTACATAGCCCCTGTGGCACCTGCTCCCCCCTGAGACTCATAGTGGAATAACACAGTAACCCTTTGGCTGCCCAGAGTTAAAAACAGTTGCACTATAGACTTACGCACGCATCTCGGAGGGGGCTTGCTGATGGGGGGCCACGGCTAATGTGGTGATGGCTGCACCCCCATGCTCCCCTAAACATTTATCTGGGATATAATTGATAGCAGCAGACATCTATGGGCAAAAACAAAAAGATCTCTGAAAACCCCACAAGCCTGCATAAGGAACCTCTTCCGGAGGATATGAAACGGTTTCTAAATCAGCCGACCCAAACAAGGAGCACGAGATCAACAATGTCGCAAGCCCCACATAAAAGCAACTCTTCTTCGGGAGAGTCACAGGCTCCACATGTTTCTCCCAAAAAATCAGCAGATATCAATAAGGGAGACAAAGACTTGCCTGAAGATATGAATATAGCTGATCTAAGCAAATACATTAAAGCTCTACCAACAAAAATGGACCTGGAAGGCTTTGCATGCAGGCTTGAGAACTCGTACAAAAAGGAGATACATAACCTACAGAAGGAGTTTACATCACGGATAGAGGATGTAGAAAAGACGCAGGATGACATCTCACAGGAACTTCAGGCACATAGAGAAATTTTAACGGACCATACTATAAGAATGGAGGAAATGTCTTCTGGCCTTGAGGATCTGGAAAATCGCAACAGGCGTAACAATATTCGCATACGGGGCCTCCCAGAGTCCGTTAGTCCTCAGGACTTAGATCGCACAGTCCAAAAAATATTTCTAGACATTCTGGGTGATTGTGAAGATAGTACCATTGAATTTGATAGGATCCATAGATCTCTTGGTCCCAAACCCACCTCTGATTTACGCCCTAGAGACGTCATTTGTAGGGTGCATTACTTCAGAACCAAGGAATCCATCATGATGGCCTCTAGGAAAAAGGGACCTCTCCAGTATGAAGGCCAACCAATTTTACTTCTATCAGACTTATCCAGGCGTACCTTGTTTTTGCGCAAAGCCCTAAAACCCCTGTTAGCAGTTCTTAAGGAAAAAGATATCCCTTATAGATGGGGGTTCCCATTTCAACTAACAGCATTCAAAAACGGGAAAAGCGCATACTTCCGCCGAATTGGGGACCTGGCCAATTTCCTAGGAACATTTGAACTGCCGTTAATAGATCTCCCAGAATGGCCTTCAACCCCAACACTTCCGGACGCTCCTCCAAGGTGGCTCAAGGTCCCTCAGTCCAAGAAAAAGCTCTCTAATGAGGTCCCTTCTGATCCTCCATGAAGTCCTTCTTTCTTCTTTTTGTTTTCTACATTTTTTTTTTTCATTTGTTTCAATAAGTTCCTGGCAATTATTGTGTTGTGTCCAGATGTTCTGCTGCAGTTAGATAGGTCCTATGTTAGTATATTGTTAATGGGCCGATCCCCCTGGCCGGATAGGCGGACATACTGGCGGCCTGCCATGGGGGTCTGGCTCAAGTTCTGAACCTTTAAATTTATGGTATCGCGAATGTTATTAATGTTTTACAACTCTCTGTCAATAAGCGAGACACCTTGATCTTATTAGATATGCTATTAATATTACTATTATTCTGCTTTGCTTGAATATCATATGCATGTAGATTCTTGATCGTAGGACCTATCAAGTTCATGGGGAAGTGGGGGGTCGGTGTTCTCCTCGGCTTCCTTTTTCCATTTGAGGTGCATGGCTCGGGGACAGGAGGGGAGCTATCTCTTCCCCTTCTGGTCGCCTCCGCCATACTGATGCGAGACCAGACTCGGTGCGTCAATCTCAACGCACCTTTTCCTATGTTCTTCACATATTTCTACCTTTTTCCTACCCTGTCTTTCTTCCCTCTTTCCCATTGTTTTTCCCCTACCACACCTGGCTATCCCGTGTCCCGGCGGGTGGGGCGCACGATGTCGCGAGAAACTGTCAAAATTTTAGATTATGGATAAAATAAAACTCTGCTCCTTTAACGTAAAGGGGCTAAATATTCCAGAGAAAAGGAGGCGGATCCTGTTCGATAGTCATAAACAACGGGTCTGTGTGCTATTGCTCCAGGAGACTCACTTCAAAACTGGAGTGATACCGCATTGTGTCACGAAAAATTATCCCAAATGGTATCACAGCTCTAACCCGTATTCCAAATCGAAAGGTGTTTCAATAGCTTTCCACAAATCCTTCATGCCTGAAATTCTAGATTCTTTAATCGACAAAAATGGCAGATATATCTTCCTACTCATCTCATGGGCAACGTATAAACTTGTAATAGCCAATGTTTATTTTCCAAACCAAGGGCAACAGACTTTTGGAGCTGAATGCAAGAGGCGTCTTGGGGAGTTTGCTGGCTCCTCTCCTGTGATACTTGGAGGCGACTTTAACATTCCAATGGACCCTGCGGTGGACGTCTCTTCAGGTAGGTCCTCCTATTCTTCATCTTCTATCAACAAAATTAGATCCCAACTACGCAGCCTGAGACTAGTAGATGTCTGGAGAGTTCTAAATCCTACAGTCAGGGATTATAGCTTCTTCTCGAAAATCCATAACACATACAGCAGAATAGATTACTTCTTTATTTCACATAGGTTACTGGACTTACAGATGGAGGCGGACGTGGGGTCGATACTGTGGTCGGATCATGCACCTATTTACTTATCTCTTTCACTTCATTCCGCCTTGGGATCGGGATTCTCCTGGCGTTTGAATGAAAATCTGCTCCTGGATCCATTATGTAAATCCGAGATTGAACAGACAATCGCGAATTTCGTGGCCGACCATGGTGGGGACACCACGTCTCCCACTATGAGATGGGAGGCTTTGAAATGTGTAGTGAGAGGCGTTCTCATTTCCCACGGCGCCCGGTTGAAAAAAGAGAGAGCGGCGGAAATAATTATCCTAACAGATCAAATCCACCAATTAGAAAATCAGCATAAACGAGATCTCGACGCCAGTACATTTGCTCGGCTTACTTCAGTTAGGCAGAAATTATTGACTATCATAGATCAAAAGTCCAAGTGTCTCAGGGAGAGACTCAGAAGCCGCTTTTACCAACTCGGCAATAAAAGTGGTAAACTTTTAGCCAGAGCCCTTAACAAACACAGCCCTAATACCTACATTCCCTTTATCAAAAACAAAGAAGGGAATAAAGTGTTCAACACTAAAGATATCCTTTCCAACTTTAGTAGATATTACGAATCTCTGTACAATATAGCAGGACATTATAAAGATGCACCTCCACAATTTCTTCATAATAAAATTAAATCATATTTGCAGGAACACAAATTGCCCATATTGCCTGAAGGCGACCTAGCCGACCTCGAAAAGGAATTCTCTACAGAAGAGGTATCCGAAACCATTAGCGCCCTAAAACAAGGGAAAAGCCCGGGCCCGGATGGGTTCTCAGCGGGCTTCTATAAATCATTTACTACATCACTGTGCCCACTGTTTCTGGAGGCCTGCAATTTTGTCTCTTCGGGAGGTTCTTTCCCTGCTCAATCACTCGCCGCCCACATTACAGTGCTTCCCAAACCTGGTAAAGACCTTTCTACATGTAATAATTATCGGCCGATTTCTTTGATAAACGTTGATATTAAAATATACGCTAAAATGTTAGCAAATAGATTATGCCCCCTCTTACCTAAACTAATAAACCAGGACCAGGTAGGCTTCGTTCCAGGGCGAGAAGCGAGAGACAACACAATCAGAACTATCTCTCTACTCGACAGAGCGAGCAGGGAGGGGGACCCCCTGTGTATCATGTCAATTGACGCTGAAAAAGCTTTTGACCGGGTTCACTGGGAATTTATCTTTCAAACCCTGGAAGAAATTGGCTTAAAAGAAAATATGATGCACAGAATTTCTGCTCTATATACCTCTCCTAGTGCCCAGGTCAAGGTCAACGGCAAACTTTCAGACGTGTTTCCGGTCGGGAATGGTACAAGGCAGGGGTGCCCACTCTCTCCCCTCTTATATATACTAACAATGGAGCACTTGGCTGTGGCATTGAGAAATAACCCCTCAATCAAAGGGATAAAACTGCGTTCCGAAGAACATAAGATAGCACTTTTTGCAGACGATATTCTGCTATACATCACGTCCCCATCTACGAGCCTACCAAACATTATCTCGGAACTGCACAAATTCGGCCTCCTAAGTAATTTTAAAATGAACTCCCACAAATCCGAAATCTTAAACATCTCATTACAACTTCCCTTGGTCGAACAACTAAAGTCCACCTTTCCATTTAAATGGCGCTTTGACTCCATCACTTACTTAGGCGTTAAAATAACCAGCCAGATATCCAAATTGTTTGAGACCAATTTTACAACAGCCCTACAAAAGGTTAATCTAGATTTAGAAAAATGGCATAGGCTCCAGTTGTCTTGGCTAGGCAGGATCAACGCAGTAAAAATGGACCTCTTACCGCGCCTTTTATACCTTTTCCAAACAATACCTCTATACTTGCCAGCTTCCTTTTTTTCTCGCCTTAAACAAATAATCACCAGGTTTATATGGTCTCATAATCGGGCACGCATTTCCTACACGTTATTAAGCAGATCAAAACTGACAGGTGGTCTGGGCCTCCCGGATCTTGCGACCTATAGTTACGCCTCATTAGGAACATGTATACTAGACCTCTATCACAACATAAATAGTAAAAAATGGGTAAAGCTAGAGAATGATCTGAATGGCTGTGACTCTCAGATTATTCTCTGGTCCGGGGGTGGATCGGGAATGGGCGCCCACCTGCCCTTCCTTACACGAAACATATCGCTTCTCATTAAAAATAGAAACTCAGACCTCAAGATCACAACTCTCCCAGGACCTTTGATCCCAATCTACGACAACCCTGCCTTCCCTGCGGGGCTAAAAAGAGAGATGTATTTAAACAAGAGAAAAGATTCCAAACCCATTCTCCATGACTATCTAAAAGAGAACAGGATGAAATCCCTCCAGGAACTATTTCCAGAGGAGGAAGCACCCTTTGCTGATTGGTTTTTTTATGAACAACTCAAAAGTTTCATTTACGCAATCTCTAAACAAACCAATATTGGCAGACCGCTAACTCCTTTTGAGACGCTTTGCACATCAACATGCCCTCCAGATCATACTGTCTCGCTGCTATATAAAATCTTCCAGGGGGGAAGGGCTCCACTGCAGGGATCACCAGCATTCTTCTCGAAATGGGAAGGTGATCTGGGAAAGCCTTTACTGCCTGAGGATAGAGAAAAAATTCTTCTCTTCACGTTTAGATCGTCATTATACGCGGTATCACAGGAGAGGAGCTACAAGATCTTGGCAAGATGGTATAGATGTCCCTCTATGGTACATGCCGTGTTCCCCACTACTCCTGACACTTGTTGGAGATGCTTAAAGGAGACTGGCTCTTATATGCACATTTGGTGGGATTGCCCCCCCATAAAAGCCTTATGGTTGGCTGTCTTTGAGCTTTATAACAAGATGTCTATCATTCAGATTCAACCTTCTCCATGCATAGCATTACTATCCTTATGTGATTTGTCGATTTCCCGATATAAAAAGAGCATCCTCAGACACTTCCTCACCGCGGTTAGGAACTTGATTCCACGCTTTTGGAAACAGGAAAAATTTCCCTCACGTGCGGAGTTTGTGGCGGAACTCAATGACATCTATAGGATGGAGCAGTTAATAAATCAATCTCTAGGCAATGTAAATAAAACCTATATCACATGGGCCCCCTGGATAGCTTTCAGGGAAACCCCTGACCTGGATCTCTGGATTTCTGAAGCCCGATGTAATACATGACTCGCTCTCGCTTATCATTAGATCATTCATCAGTTTACGTCCTGACAACTGGGACGGGATGATGGCCGCGCCTTTCCCCACCCTGCCCCATTACCCTACCCAATCCTCTCTTCTTCTTTCTACCCCTCTATCTCTTCTCTACTCTAATCTCTTTGTTTGTTTCCCACCCCTTCTTTAGTTTGAATATGCATTGTGATTACTGAATAGTCATAATGAGAATTAATATAGGTTATTATTCACTTCAATTGTTCTTTACTGTCAACATATTACAATATCAATCAGTAGTATTACTTTTTAGAATGTTAAGTGCAAGATACATGATGTTGCTGTAATGCATTTCTTGTCTAACGTGTAATTTTACCTGGTATTTTGCTGATATACTAGAGTGCATCGTTTACTTTTATTCTTCTTGCTTCACTCAATAAACATGATTTAAACAAAAAACTATTTAACAAGAGCCTGAAGATTGAAGCTCAGGAAAGGCAACCAGGAGAACACCTTGGAGCGGCAGACACTGTTAGTAGGCCCCAACCAAACTAGTAGCCCGACTGCAGTTGTTCGATTAAAAAACTATTTAACAAGAGCCTGAAGATTGAAGCTCAGGAAAGGCAACCAGGAGAACACCTTGGAGCGGCAGACACTGTTAGTAGGCCCCAACCAAACTAGTAGCCCCACTGCAGTTGTTCGATTAAAAAACTATTTAACAAGAGCCTGAAGATTGAAGCTCAGGAAAGGCAACCAGGAGAACACCTTGGAGCGGCAGACACCGTCTCTACAACCCAGACCCAACTTGTAGGCCTAATGCAGTGTTGTTTCAACAACTACTTAACAAGAGCTTCAAGATAGAAGCGAGGGAGAGGCAACAGAGAACACCTTAGAGCGGAAGACTCTGTTTGTAGACAACAACGTAACTTGTGGCCCCAATGCAGTGTTATAATTCTGACAAGCTGAAAATCAGCCTTTTCAGCCTTTTTTTTTTTTTTTTTAAAGGAGGAGGACAGCTGTATTAAGTGGCGCAGACAGACACTGCTAGTAGGCATTACACCACAAAGTAGGCTCACTGCAGGATGAAAAAAAGTTACATGGGTACACGGTCGGCATTGGTGTGCTCAGCGGAGGACAAATGGAAGGAGGGACCGCAGACAGACTTAGTAGGCCTAAAATTTTAAAAAATAGGCTCAAAGCAGTTTGAATTATCTTGCAGGGGTACACAGGCAGCATTGGTGTGGTCAGCGGAGGACGATTGGAAGGAGTGTCTGACACAGTACTCCCAAAAAATAAATAGATGTTAATGTCTAGCAAAACAACAAAACCAAAAAACAAAAGGGTGGCATACTTAGGTAGAGGGGTGGGCTCCTCTGCTGAGTTTCAGACATAGTAATTTGGCGCTAAGAATTTACTGGTGTCAATATAGGACACTGACCCTGACTATTTTAACTAGCATCATACATGTCAACAAATTGGTATTGTCAGTGCCAGGCACTGAAGGATGTCAGCGCATAGACTAAACACTGGTGGAGCTGTGAGAGATAATTTTGCAAGTGGTAGAACAGTGTTTGAGCTGGGGGGGGGAGAACTCTCTTGTGGCCGGCGGTACAGGCCCAGGGCCCCTCATGTTACAACGGTGTGTCTGACGTTGGTTGCGCGCCACCACCGCCAGGGACACTTTATTGTACTATGAGGGACCCAGTGGCAGTGCCGTCGACCAAAAACGGGCACACCCACCTCTTCAGACAAACGGCACTCTCACGGGTGCTTGCGCCAAGTGGCGAGACCACGGCCCCGTGGGGGGAGTTAGCCCATTTAGGGAGGTGTAAAGATGTCGTATGCTGGACAAACAGCTGCTGCAATTTAAGAGATTGGAACAGTAAGTAAGACCAGTCCACAAGTGAGACCTTTTTATAGGAGAGCTAGGTGTCAGCCGGGAAAGGTGGGGCAAAATAATTCGAAATCCATGAGTGGTTCATTTTAATGAAGGTTAGATCATCAACATTTTGGGTAGCCAGACGAGTCCTTTTTTCGGTCAATATTGAACCAGCAGCACTGAATACTCTATCTGATAGCACACTAGCTGCTGGGCAAGCAAGCTCCTGCAATGCATATTCTGCCAATTCAGGCCAGGTGTCTATTTTGGATGCCCAGTAATCAAATGGGAATGACGGTTGAGGGAGAACATCGATAAGGGATGAAAAATAGTTAGTAACCATACTGGACAAATGTTGTCTCCTGTCACTTTGAATTGATGCTGCAGTACCTGTCCTGTCTGCGGTCATTGCAAAATCACTCCACAACCTGGTCAGAAAACCCCTCTGTCCAACGCCACTTCTGATTTGTGCACCTCTAACACCTCTGCCCTGTTGCCCCCTGCAGCTCGTGTGAGAACCATCACCGGCGCTGTGTGCTGGGAATGCCTGAATCAAACGGTCTACCAGAGTTGCTTGTATGGTTGCTAATATTTGTTCGAGGTTCTCATGTGGCATGATATTTTGCAATTTGCCTTTATAGCGAGGATCAAGGAGGCAGGCCAACCAGTAATCATCATCGGTCATCATTTTAATAATGCGTGGGTCCCTTTTGAGGATCCGCCATGTGGGCCAAAGTTCCAGTTGTCAACTCTGCGGTTGTGCTGGGTTGAGGGGCAGTTTCAGGCAAATCTACGTCACTTGTCTCCCTCAAAAAACCTGAACCCGGCCTTCCAACGCCACCAGTTTCTATTGGCCCCGGAGAAGCTTCCTCATTCAAAAAATACTCATCCCCATCATCCTCCTCGTCCTCCTCTTCGCCCGCTACCTCGTCCTGTAGATTGCCCTGACCAGACAATGGCTGACTGTCATCAAGGCTATCCTCTTGCTCGGCTGCAGACGCCTGCTCCTTTATGTGCGTCAAACTTTGCATCAGCAGACGCATTAGGAGGATGCTCATGCTTATTATGGCGTTGTCTGCACTAACCAGCCATGTGCATTCCTCAAAACACTGAAGGACTTGACACAGGTCTTGTACCTTCGACCACTGCACACCTGACAACTCCATGTCTGCCATCCAACTGCCTGCCCGTGTATGTGTATCCTCCCACAAATACATAACAGCACGCCTCTGTTCGCACAGTCTCTGAAGCATGTGCAGTGTGGAGTTCCACCTTGTTGCAACGTCGATGATTAGGCGATGCTGTGGAAGGTTCAAAGACCGCTGATGGTTCTGCATACAGCTGGAGTGCACGGGCGAACGGCGGATATGCGAGCAAAGACTGCGCACTTTGAGGAGCAGGTCGGGTAACCCCGGATAACTTTTCAGGAAGCACTGCACCACCAGGTTTAAGGTGTGAGCCAGGCAAGGAATGTGTTTCAGTTGTGAAAGGGCTATGGCAGCCATAAAATTCCTTCCGTTATCACTCACTACCTTGCCTGCCTCAAGATCTACAGTGCCCAGCCATGACTGAGTTTCTTTCTGCAAGAACTCGGACAGAACTTCCGCGGTGTGTCTGTTGTCGCCCAAACACTTCATTGCCAATACAGCCTGCTGACGCTTGCCACTAGCTGTCCCATAATGGGACACCTCGAGTGCAACATGGGCAGCTGCGGATGGAGTGGTTGTGCGACTGCGGTCTGTGGACGAGCTCTCGCTTCTGCAGGAGGACGAGGACGGGGGGCGGCGAACGCCTACAGCCAACTGTTTCCTAGACCGTGGGCTAGGCAGAACTGTCCCAATATTGCTGTCCCCTGTGGACCCTGCATCCGCCACATTAACCCAGTGTGCCGTGATGGACACGTAAGGTCCCTGGCCATGCCTACTGGTCCATGCATATGTTGTCAGGTGCACCTTTGTACTCACAGATTGCCTGAGTGCATGGACAATGCGGTCTTTTACATGCTGGTGGAGGGCTGGGATGGCTTTTCTCGAAAAGAAGTGTCGACTGGGTAGCTCGTAGCGTGGTACAGCGTAGTCCATCAGGGCTTTGAAAGCTTTGCTTTCAACTAACCGGTAGGGCATCATCTCTAATGAGATTAGTCTAGCAATGTGGGTGTTTAAACCCTGTGTACGCGGATGCGAGGATAAATACTTCCTTTTCCTAACGAGAGTCTCATGTAGGGTGAGCTGGACTGGAGAGCTGCATATGGTGAAACTAGCGGGGGTGCCGGTGGACATGGCAGACTGAGAGAGGGTTGGTGATGGTATTCTTGCTGGTGCCCTACATGCAGTGTTTCCTACTACGAAACTGGTGATTCCCTGACTGCTTTGGCCTGGCGACGAAACCTGCACATTTAGTGCAGGTGGTGCGGGAAATGGTGGGCTTACAGTGAGGGAAGGGATGTAGCGTTGCTGACTAGCTTCATTGGCCGAGGGTGCTACAACCTTAAGGGACGTTTGGTAGTTAGTCCAGGCTTGCAAATGCATGGTGGTTAAATGTCTATGCATGCAACTTGTATTTAGACTTTTAAGATTCTGACCTCTGCTTAAGGTAGTTGAACATTTTTGACAGATGACTTTACGCTGATCATTTGGATGTTGTTTAAAAAAATGCCAGACTGCACTCTTTCTACTATCGGATACCTTTTAAGGCATTGCAGACTGAGCTTCTTTAACCGGATGGCCACGCTGTCCTACAACTGGTTTTGGTTTTGCCACGCGTTTTTGGCCAGATACGGGCCTGGCAGATGGAACCTGTTGCGATGTTGATGTCTGCTGCGGCTCCTCCTCCTCCGCTTCAGAGCTACTGCCGCCTGCACCCTGTTCCCCCAATGGCTGCCAATCGGGGTCAACAACTGGGTCATCTATGACCTCCTCTTCTATCTCGTGTGCAACTTCGTCTGTGTCACCGTGTAAGCCGGCGGTATAGCGTTCGTGACGGGGCACCATAGTCTCATCAGGGTCTGATTCTGGATCAGTACACTGCGAGGGCAATGTTCTGGTCTGAGTCAAAGGAACAGCATAGTAATCTGGCTGTGGCTGTGCATCTGTGCACTCCATGTCCGATTCAACTTGTAATGGGCATGGCCTGTTAACTGTTTCACTTTCTAACCCAGGAACGGTATATGTAAAGAGCTCCATGGAGTAACCCGTTGTGTCGCCTGACGCATCCTTCTCTGTTGTTCTTGGTGAAGAAGACAAGGAAGCGACTTGTCCCTGACCGTGAACATCCACTAACGACGCGCTGCTTTACATTTAGCAGTTTCAGAAGAGGAGGCGAAAGAGCTAGAGGCTGAGTCAGCAAGGAAAGCCAAAACTTGTTCTTGCTGCTCCGGCTTTAAAAGCGGTTTTCCTACTCCCAGAAAAGGGAGCGTTCGAGGCATTGTGTAGCCAGACGACGAACCTGGCTCAACAACTCGAGACTTAGGTGCTATATTGCTTTTCCCACGACCACCTGATGCTCCACCACCACTACCATCATTACCAGCTGGCAATGACCGCCCATGGCCACGACCTCTTCCACCAGACTTCCTCATTGTTTGAAAAACGTAACCAAACTAACGGTATTTGTTACTGTAAAACCAGTTACAAGGTGAACTCAATCTTCTGTTGGATTTATATATTCCTTTATAGGTGTGTGAGACTGCAGGGAAAATCAGGCCCAATGTATAACAGTACACAGCTTCAATGGCAGACAGATATGCCACTAACAGGACTGACGCTGATGCAGACACTACCAATAAAAATCTCCCCCTTTTTATTTTTTCTGGGAGAGTATTGAAGAAATGTGGCCCACTCTTATACAGTATATGTTCTGTGGCACAAAATTAGAGACAGATGCCACACACAGCACTGGCAATGAGGCAGAATTGCCAATCTTAATCTCCCACTATTTTTTTTTTCAGGGAGAATTTAAAAGAAATCTGGCCCAGTATTATACACTAGGTTTAATGTGGCACAAAATTTGAGACAGGTGGCACACACAGGACTGGCACTGAAGCAGAAATGGCAATCTTAGTCTCCCACTACTTTTTTATTTTTCAGGGAGAATTTAAAAGAAATCTGGCCCAGTGTTACACACGAGGTTTAATGTGGCACAAAATTTGAGACAGGTGGCACACACAGCACTGGCAATGAGGCAGAATTGCCAATCTTAATCTCCCACTATTTTTTTTTTATTTATGGGAGAATTGGCAAGAAATCAGGCCCACTGTTAGACTGTATGTTTTCTGTGCCAGAAAATGAGACACAGATGCCACACACAGGACTGCCACTGATACAGATTTTCCAATTTTAATCTGCACCCTTTTTTTTTTCTTCTTCAGGGAGACTAGTGAATAAATCTGGGCCACTGTATTAGAGTATATTTTCTGTGGCAGAAAGTGGCTTGAAGAGATATAACGAAACAAAAAAAAAAAAAGGGACTGTCCTACAATTACTATCTCCCTGCAGTAATCTCAGCAGAGTATGGCAGGCAGCAATAACAAGGAGTGGACTGCTGCACAAAAAAGTCAAAAGTGTGGACAAACAAACAAGATAGCTGTGCAGAAAGGAAGGAGCAACAGGATTTGTGCTTTGAAAAAAGCAGTTGGTTTGCACAGCGGTGTACAAACAGCAATGCAGCTATCAGGGAGCCTTCTAGGGCAGCCCAATGAGCTACAGCGCTGAGGAAAAAAAATGTAGCCTCCACTGTTCCTGCAAACAAAAGGTGGTGTTGGACATTGGAAATCGCTACAGCACAAGCGGTTTGGGGGTTAATGTACCCTGCCTAACGCTATCCCTGCTTCTGACGAAGCGGCAGCAACCTCTCCCTATGCTCAGATCAGCAGCAGTAAGATGGTGGTCGGCGGGAACGCCCCTTTATAGCCCCTGTGACGCCGCAGAAAGCAAGCCAATCACTGCAATGCCCTTCTCTAAGATGGTGGGGACTGACTGAGACCTATGTCATCACGCTGCCCACACTCTGCGTCCACCTTCGTTGGCTGAGAAATGGCGCTTTTCGCGTCATTGAAACGCGACTTTGGCGCGAAAGTCGCGTACCGCATGGCCGACCCCACACAGGGATCGGGTCGGGTTTCATGAAACCCGACTTTGCCAAAAGTCGGCGACTTATGAAAATGACCGACCAGTTTCGCTCAACCCTACTTGCAACTATTAAGCATATGATTAGCTATGTAGATTATTGTCAGGTCATTGCATTGTTACTGTTTTGCTCCTAGTGGTAGAAAAATATTTTTCATCCTGTAAACTACAAACTACAACCTATTCTCACATTCACCAGTAGCTCAGTGTGCTTGGTTGATTCCTCAGCGAAAGGTCACTGGTTCGAATCGAGAAACAGCCATGAAGATGATTTCCCAGGAAAAGAGAAACAGCTTCATTCAGCTCAACGACAGCGGTCTCTCAGCCAAGAAAATTGCCAAAGTGCAACATGTGAGTGTCATGACAGCTGGAGGAATACGAAATAAAGTCTGTCCATCCATTCAGAAGCGAAGAAGTTGAAGTCCAGGCGAAATATCGACGTCAACAAGTCGGCTCATCACAAGGTTTATCAGTTCTGGTGCATATTAAATAAACCCAGCACTTATCTTAAGTGACCAACAGAATTTAATGTAGTTCACTGTAGTGAAAACGTTTCGGTCTTGACCTCAGACCTTTATCAGTTACAGTGTATAGGAGTGCCAATTTGCTGAAGGCATTAGTTGATCACAATTAGATCGCTATTTCAGAAATGCTTATTAGAAGAGGAACAGTATGGCATGGATAAAGTAAGCCTCTGTGCAGAACCAGTGTAGCATACCGCCGTGACGCTCATGGACGCAGTGTCCACCGCTAGTCCAGTCTGCTGGAGTCCACCGCAGACTGGACTAGCGGTGGACACCGAGTCCATGAGCGCTACGGCGGTATGCTACACTGGTTCTGCACAGAGGCTTACTTTATCCAAACAAACACTTGTGGGCGGAGTTGAAGAAAAAGCTGTGTACATACCCAAGTGAGGTGACCAGTATGCACCAACTTTGGGAACGTGTACAAGAGACCAGGGATCAGAATTCGGTCAAGACAAGTTGGCCCATGCAAAATTTTCGCATATTGGTTGTCGAGGGCGCAGGCAATTTCACGAAAATCAAGCTGGTCAAATGTAAATGTATTTTAATGAGATGATGAACACAGAGAGGTATGTGGCCTCTCCACTCTTCCTCCAGTCTCTGGGACCTTGATTTCCAAATGAAATGCAAAATTTACTTTCATCTGAAAACAACACCTTGGACCACTGAGAACAGTCCAGTTCCTTTTCTTCTTGACCCAGGTAAGACGCCTCTGGCGTTGTCTATCGGTCATTAGTGGCTTGACACAAGGAATGTGACACTTGTAGCCCATGTCCTGGATACATCTGTGTGTGGTGGCTCTTGAAGCAATGACTCCAGCAGCAGTCCACACCTTGTCAATCTCCCCTAAATTTGTGAATGGCTTTTTCTTAACAATCCTTTTAAGGTTGCGGTTATCCCAATGGCTTGTACACCTTTTTCTACCACACTTTTACCTTCCACTCAGCTTTCCATTAATATGCTTGGATACAGCACTCTGTGAACAGCCAGCCTCTTTTTTTTTGTTTAAATAGTTTTTTATTGAAAGCAAACATGCACAATACAATTTATGCACTGTCCAGTATTTTACAAAAATTTTAACATTTTCCAAACCCCCAACAATCCCAACCATACCCAAACCTCCCCCTCCCCTGACAGCTCCTTCCCAGTTATACTTTTGTTACCAGTATTGATGGTTCCTTGAGCCATTTGACTCACTTATGTTCGCTTGTTCCTCTAGCACTCTCTTCCTTTCAGAGGCTCTCACTCTCCCATTTTCCATAACTACTCATCCCAGCTCGAGCCACGGAGACTACATTTTGTCAAACGTTTCTATTTTCCCACGTCTTTTATAGACCCCCTTTTCCAGATTGAGACCATGTTTAACATAATTCAGGAATTCACCCCTTGTAGGCGGTTCCTCCTTGATCCAGCTCCTTGCTATTACCTTCCTTGCCATATATAATAGCCTAGCTATTGCTATCTTCCAGATGTTATCCACTCTAATTTCCTCTACATGTCCTAGTATACACACTATCGGATCTCTCGGCACTCTGCATTTATACGCCCCTTCCACACGGCTCATTACCACCAACCAGAAAGCAACCAGTCTTGGACATGTCCACATCATGTGGTATATTCCTGCATTCCCAGTCTTACATCTCGGGCATTCAGAGTCAGCACGCAACCCCGCTCTGCACAACACTTCCGGTGATTTATAGACTCTGTGCAAGATGTACAGCTGCGATAGTCTATACGGCTCGCTCAGCGACACTCGTGGAACCGACTCCAACACCGACTCCCAGGTTTCATCCTCCATTGGGCCTAAATCTCTTTCCCATTTCGCTCTCGCTTTTAAAGGGAAGTCTAGCAAATATGCATGTAGAAGGTCCTTATAAAGGGTGGTAATGACTCCCCTTGTGGACCCTTCCCCACACACGTATTCCAGAACTATGTCCTCTTGGATCTCAACACCACCGCCCCTGTTTTGAGCTTTAAAAGCATGTTTCATCTGAGCATATTGATACTCCCCAGTCGGTCTCAGTCCAAACTCCCCTTGCAGCTGCGAAAAGGACTTTAATCCTCGTTGTTGAACTATCTGAGCCACCAAGTGGATTCCTTTGGCCCTCCACTCCGCCAGCACTCCAAGGGCCGCAAACTCAACCAAATTATTATTAAACCATATCGGTGTAAATTTAGTCAGCCCCGTAACCCCCCGAATCTGTCGCAGTCTGGTCCATAATTTATATATCAAAAACATAGTTGGGTATAATTTCCCCAATACTCCCAAGGAACCATCCTCCAGACACTGCGCTACCGGTCGTCGGTCTGTCACCCTCTCCATCAAGTGCTGTACCGCACTGGAGGACACCTCCCGTGCCCAGCCCTTTAAATGTTGGCTCTGGGCTGCAAGAAAATATAACTCAGGATTGGGTAAAGCCAATCCTCCATCTTCCTTGGGTCGCTGAAGCGTCTCCAGGCGAATACGTGGGTACCGCCTCCCCCATATCAGACTTCTAAATAGAGCATTAATCTGCCGGAATTTCCCACGTGGAATCCAAACTGGCGCGTTATGTAGGACGTAGAGTAATTTGGGCATCAGAACCATTTTAATTAGATTAACCCTCCCCACCACCGATAAGTGCAATTTATTCCATGCATCCACTTTTGCTTTAAGGGCGCCCACGAGAGGTGTCAAATTCCTATACAGAAACTCTGTAACTGGCATCGAGATCCATATTCCCAGGTATCTGAAAAGGGATACTACCCTAAGCCGCCCCTCTCCCAATGGCTCACTTCTGCTCTCCTCCACCCCATCCACCTCAAAGAGGACCGATTTATCCCAGTTTATCCTCAATCCCGATAAGTCTCCAAATTTCCCAACGATCTCGATAGCCCCATTCAAGGCTTCATCCGGGTCCGCTAGGAACAGTAGGATGTCGTCTGCATATAACGCAATCTTCTCCTCAACACTCCCATAACTGAACCCAGGGACTTCATCCGACTGTCGGATCTTGGCGTCCAATGGCTCCACAGCTAAGGCAAACAGAAGGGGTGACAGTGGGCAACCCTGCCTCGTACCTCTGGCCAGCTTTATAGGCTGAGAAAGTTCCCCATTCACTCTAATTCTAGCTGTTGGTAGTGAATATAACAGTTGAGTCCACGCCACAAATTGCGGACCAATACCCATACATTTCAACACCCGCCAGAGATATCCCCACTCCACACTGTCAAACGCCTTATGGGCGTCCAAGGATGCAATAACCCTTCGGCCACAATTGTCAGACTTCAGCTGCAGGTTCATATGCAGCCTTCCGCAGATTAACCGCTGTAGACCTGTCAGGCATAAAACCAGACTGATCCGGATGCACAAGGTTAGTAATGACACTAGACAGACGGGTAGCTAACACCTTGGCCAAGAGTTTGACATCAATGGTTAACAGAGAGATTGGCCGATATGACTCAGGCTTCCCCAGATCCTTATTCTCCTTCGGAATAACCACTATAATAGCCTCCCTCATAGATGCTGGGAGATACCCTTTACATCCAGCCTCCTCCAGTACTAACTTTAATCTGGGAATCAGCACTTCCTCCAAACTTTTATAGATTTCGGCTGGTAACCCATCAACCCCAGGTGCCTTCCCATTGGCCATAGACTTCAGCGCCCGACTCAGTTCCTCCTCGGTGATAGGGGCATCGAGGCTCACTCTATCCTCCTCACTCAATTTCGGAAGACCCAGACTCTCAAGGAAAGTCTCCGTATCTCCGGCTGACTCATTGACCCTGGAGGAATATAAGTCTGCGTAAAAGTCCGCAAAGACCTTTATAATATCAGGTGTTTCAGATACCCTGCTCCCCCCATCCGAAACCAACGAGTGTACATATGAGGTACTACGCTGAGCCGCGGCTACCACCGATAGCATGTGTCCCACTGTTTCTCCCTCCTGAAAATAAGCCACCCTCTGAAACTCCCGCTTCCTTTCAGCTTTTCCCAGCAGAATCTTTTCCATACAATTTTGCGCTGTTCTCAACCTTTTCTCTGCCTCGGAGGTCCCCAGTACTACCATCTCGTCCTCCGCGGCTTTCAACTCTTCCAATGCCACTCTCTCCGCTTCCCTTGTCCTCCTCTTACACCTACTAATGTCTCTAAATAGTAACCCTCTCAGGTACGCTTTCATTGCATCCCAAACAGTCAGAGCATCTGTACTCCCATCATTTAACGCAAAGAATTCCGTCACCTCCTTCCCTATACCGTCCAAGTCAATACTCTGTAACCAGTTAGGATGGATCTTCCATTCTCTCCCGCTTGTAGTCCGTGTCCCCAACAACCTAACCTCCACCTCAATTGGACTATGATCCGAAAGGGCCCTCGGCAGATAACGCACCTCCCCCACCATTGTGTCCAACAGGCGGTTACCCAGTGCCATATCAATTCTGGATAGCGCAGCATGAGCCGGCGAATAGCACGAGTATCCTCTCTCCCCAACATGTCTGACTCTCCATAGATCAATCATGCCTAATTCACGCACATAGGTTCCAAATGTTGTAGTGTGCCCCTCCGACCTATTCTGGGTGTTCTTATTTTTATCCCAAAAGTCATCGCATATATTGTTCAAATCCCCAATAATTAAGAGTGGCAGTGGTTCCCATCGTTCCACCCTCTCCAATACCTCCCTGATCTTCTTACTTGAATATGGAGGTGGAATATACATTGCCGCAACACACAATCTCACTCCATACAATATACATTGTATCACCACATACTGACCCTCAGCATCCACGCACACTTTCACCTCTTCATACTGCACTCCCACCGGCACCAACACTGACACACCTCTTGAGTACGTCGAGAAGGTAGAGTGATACCCTTTCTGTATCCAACGTCTATTTAGTACGTCCACTTTCTCCTGTATCAAGTGCGTCTCTAGCAAGCATATCATAGAAGCCCGTTGATCCTTCGCATACTGCAAGCTCGCAGCTCTCCTAGACTTATCCGCCAGGCCTCTCACATTCCAGCTCAATATCTTAAAGCGGTCCCCTATTATGTGGCTCATCATCCTTAGTTATGTCAATACTCCCGGTTCTGAGCTGTCTAACTTCCCTCCCCACCCTCACCCCCCCCCCTCCCCCACTCCCCCCAATATTATACATTCTGCCTCTTATCAAGAGTGGGGCACCATCACCCGTTGCGAACACTCTTGCTAAACCTTCTCTTTCCGCCTCCCGCTACCGTTTATAACAGAATTCGGCGCAATTCTTAGAAGAACAGTATAATTAAACCTGTATTATATTACAACTGCAAGAAACTAAATAAACTTTTTAGTACGCTGCACACCCTTCCTCCCTCATATTTCACCGCCGCACCAGCTCTCCCAGTGCGTTCCCTGAGTAATACCCAACTCCACCCTTCAACCTTCACATTTCAATTACCAGTGTACTGTCAGTCAATCTCTTTTTTTCCCTTTTTGAAAGAATTAAGATACCTCCCGACCAACCCGCCCCACATTTTCAATCTCCTTTCCCTTTAAGTTTTTTAGCGTTAAGATCTATCCACTGGGTAGCGTCCTCCGGCGTCTGGAAAAAGTGAATCTTATCCATCGCTACCACTCTCAGTCGTGCCGGAAACATCATGGAGTATTGCACTCCCAGTTCTCTCAGCCGTCTCTTGATACCCGTGAACATCATCCGTTGTTTCTGTACCAGGGCGGAATAGTCAGGGTAAATAGCAATTCTTTGACCTCCAATTGTCAGATCCGTCATGTCTCTAGCCTTCCTCAGGATAATGTCTCTGTCTCTGTAGTTTAGGATTTTGGCAAGCATGGTACGGGGACTTGCTCCAGGGACAGGTGGTTTCGGTGGGACCCTGTGGGCTCTCTCTACCGCAAATACTTTTGTCAGTGCTGCATCACCAAAAGTCTCAAGGAGCCAGCTTTCAATATACTCCGTGGGATTCCTCCCCTCAGTTTTTTCAGGGACACCCACTATGCGAATGTTATTTCTTCTGGACCTATTCTCCAGATCCTCATTTTTTGCAGCTAGCTCCGATATTGTTTGAGCAAACTTCCTCTCCGCTTTCTGCAGCTGCACTATATGGTCTTCTGCCGTGCTCACTCTTTCCTCCACAGCCCCCACACGTTTGTCAATCTTCTGCAGGGCTGCATTTATCTGGGCTGTATCCCCTTTAACCTCCTGTAGCTGCTGGGTCAGGGATTGTTTGCAGGATGATACCAGTGCAAAGACATCTCTAAGGGTGGGCTCTGCTCCTGACTCCTTATCTTCAGGTCCCCCTACTACCACCGCCATGTCACCATCCCTGCTCCCCTGTTGTACCTCCTGCTCCTCTGCTGGGCTTTCCTCCTCTCCTTCTGTGTCTGTGTCCACTTCGTCGTCCTCCTCTGCTTTTCCTGTGTTCCCTGCGGCTTCCACTCCAGCAAACTGCTGGAGCTTTGCCGCCGCCGACATTCTCTTCTGGCATGCCGCGTTGTCCTTCTCCGCCTTCTCCCTGGCGTCGGCGCCATCTTGGCTGGTCCCTGCCTCGCCGGCTCCGGCGTCTCTTTGTCTCCTCCTGGTCATGTTCACCGACCTCGGGGCCGCCGCTATTCACCGCCGCACTCCCGGGACTCTCCTGCAGTCGGTAAGCGCTGTGAATCGCCGCTCAGCTGCGGCTTATAAGGATAATATTAACTTTGGCAGCGGGAGCGCTCTGTCATGCGTCCGCTCACATGGACGTTCAGGCCATGCCCCCAACAGCCAGCCTCTTTAGCAATGACCTTTTGTGGCTTACACTCCTTGTGGAGTGTGTCAATGACTGACTCCTGGACATCTGTAAAGTCAGCAGTCTTCCCCAGGATTCTGGAGCCTACTGAAACAGACTAAGGGACTTTTTAAACACTTAGGAAGCCTTTGCTGGTATTTTTTGTTAAATATTCTAATTTACTGAGATAATGACTTTTTCATTGGCTGTAAGCCATAATCATTAACATTAACAGAAATAAACATGTGAAATAGATCACTCTGTGTGTAATGACTCTAAATAATATATGAGTTTCATTTTTTTGTACTGAAGAATTGAAATAAATTAACTTTTTGATGATATTCTAAATTAGTGAGAAGCAATTATAATTATGTGACTTCTGGAGTGATTGGTCACTCAGGATTTTATTTAGGTGGATCAGACTCTAGAGGGTTGAATACATATACATGGCACAATTCTAAAATTTATATTCTTAAAGTAATTATAAAACTTTGTATCATTCCTTGACACATCACAAGTACTTGCTACTTTGTGTTGATGTCACATAAACATTCCAAGAAAATACATTTTAGTTTGTAATAATAATAATAATCTTTATTTTTATATAGCGCTAACATATTCCGCAGCGCTTTACAGTTTGCACACATTATCATCGCTGTCCCCGATGGGGCTCACAATCTAAATTCCCTATCAGTATGTCTTTGGAATGTGGGAGGAAACCTGAGTACCCGGAGGAAACCCACGCAAACACGGGGAGAACATACAAACTCTTTGCAGATGTTGTCCTTGGGGTTTGAACCCAGGACTCCAGCGCTGCAAGGCACATTACTCGAGATTTCCCGAGCATGCTCAGGTGATCTCCGAGTATTTGGATGTGCTCGGAGACTTAGTTTCCATCTCCGTAGCTGCATGATTTGCGACTGTCAGCCAGCCCGAATACATGTGGGGTTCTAACAAACAGGCTACCCCCCACATGTACTCAGGCTGTCCAGCAGCCGCAAACCATGCAGCCACAAAGACAGAAATAATGTCCGTAGATGTAGATGTAATGTGAAAAAATAGCAAAAAAGTTCATGGGGTATGAATACTTTTTCAAGGCACTGAATATGATATACAATTATATATTATAAATAATTATTGCAATTTGTATACATTATAAATTAGACATTGCTAGTACAATTATACTTTATATACAATCACTATACATTATAACAATTATTATACACATTTCAGCACTCTGTCCGATGTCTCGATGGTTCTGTCCCCATCAGTGGAGCCATGAAGTCATCAGCATCATCATTCAAGGAGAGATATAAATGGAGTAAGAGAATGATCCGCAGGATCCCAGTCAGGTACGAAACCATGGTACATGAGAGATACCATGACATGAGCGCCACTCACAAGCAAGACGTTAAGATGGGCATAGTAATGATAAAGGAAGAAAATCCATCAAATATAACAGATAAAAACATCGATTTTAAGGGGCCAGGGTTAATATTTCAGCTTGTACTACTGAACTTGTGACAAGTGTCCTTTAAATCTGATGTTTCGACCAATTAGTTTTTTTTTCCTTTTGTTTTGTTTTTTTATTAATCTACAATTTTACCATAATGTGTTCTTTTTTTCCCATCAAATCATTACAGTCCCTTAAACAAATCCAGCTTATGTCAAATTATATAAGTGAGGATTGACCTATAAAAGAAAAGATAAAATCCATCCCTTTAAAAATACATTTGTTCACTTTTTGCTGTTTTTGTTAAGCTTTTCAGTACGTGTTCACTTTGTGCAATTGTATGGAAACCATCAGCTAGTAGGTAAGCGGATGACAATTGATCTTACCATTGCTCTTATTTTAATCTGATTAGGGTTTGTGTGAACGCTCAGGACAGTGCGACACATTATCACCCAAGTAATTTTATTGACATATAAATACTAAAACCGAAAGTAAAAATAACAAATCTGTCCTCAGCAGCTCATTGATGGTTCCCAGTTAGTTAAAAACTAAAATAGAAATACACAGAAATAACCATCTGGTAATGAAATAACAGCAAAAATGTCATTAAAGGGACTCTGTCACCTGAATTTGGAGGGAACAATTTTTAGCCATAGAGGCAGGGTTTTCGGGTGTTTGATTCACCCTTTCCTTACCCGCTGGCTGCATGCTGGCTGCAATATTGGATTGAAGTTCATTCTCTGTCCTCCATAGTACACGCCTGCGCAATGCAAGATTGCAATATTGCAGCCAGCATGCAGCAAGCGGGTAAAGAAAAGGGCGAATCAAACACCCGAAAACCCTGCCTCTATGGCTAAAAATTGTTCCCTCCAAATTCAGGTAACAGAGTCCCTTTAACATACATTCCAGGGTGTTCAGATTTTCCATTTTCTTGCTCAAAGGTGGAACTTTACGTTACAGAAGGGTTGCTATAAAGTGGCAGCGTGGACAGATAAATAATATTATGGACCTAGCCCACAGAAGTAACATGGCGGTACATACATAGACTAATGGGGACAACTACAGCAGGAGAGGGGCTTGGAAATACAGGCTGCAAACAAGAAAAGCAGAGGAGCCAAGTGCCATGAAACAGCTGCAAAAGCCAAGTGCAATCGTAGCAGGGAAAATATCAAAGGCGCCCTTTTTGACACATATATAGAAAGCAGTTGGCAAACAAACTGTTCTGTTTTCAGAGCTTATGGGCCACCAGCTGCAGCACTTACGTCACCAGTATATGAAAGAATTCTTTCCAGTACAAGCAGTATTAAAATGGGTATTCCCATCAACAAGATCATGTATGTAGTAGGTGTAATAATAATAATATTAGCAATGTATAGTTTGTCTGATTCGCTATGTTGCTTCCCCCATATGCAGGACATTGCAGGAGCTTAGATATCCATGCTTACAACCACTCATATAGTGATAACTGATTGCTACTGGTCATAACTATGGACACCTAAGCTACTGCAATAGGGATAGGATCTCAGAGATGAGAATACCACTTGAACTCCTGAATACCCAAAGCAAGAGGTAAAAGGACGCGACTCTTCTGTTACAAATAGGGTTAAAATAAGTTACGGTTCTTTATGCATCACACTTCAGCAACTCTGCTGCGGGTATCTGCACCCCATCTGCACCCCCTGGAGAAGCACCCGTTTTCTACGTGATGGCAATAATTCAATAAAACTCAAAGTAACGAAGAAGCAGGAAATTATGAGAGTACTTACATATCGCCATGGGTAAGAACGAAGTACTGAGATACTCGGTGATGTCCTTGTGTAAGAAGGGAGGGAAAGTGGCCAAGGTGGAGATCATGGTATAGGGTAAAGTGCTTAATATATCATCGCTCAGGAAGGGCAACAGACAAGCGGTCGTATAAAATATTGACTGTCCCAGATCTGGAAACGGGAAATGAAGTTAGTGAGAAAAAAGAGAAATGTAACATAACGTGATACAATGTGACGAAACGCTACAAGGCTATACTGCAAAGAACTGGGGGGGCCGGACACAGGGTCTCTACATAACAAGTTCCTGAGCTGATCTTTTTTGATCATGTTTTATACTCAACTCCTGACTGGAGCTGCAGCCAAAATCTTGATGATTCCTAAAAAGTCTATGTTTTAGAGTCACACATGTGCTCTGAATGGGTAACTATTATCTGACCTGCACTTCTTTAAAAGGCAGCAGAACTATGAATGCAGCTCTGAATGTTGCTCTGGTAGTGACTTAGGTTACCCCTGGTAGGATGTGAAATATGAGTGGTCACTCACACTCCTGCTCTGTCCATGGGACTGATATCACAGTTACACAGCTCAACCTGCTGCACTCTCATGGCCAGTGGTGTAACTTGAAACTCATGGGCCCCGATGCGAAAGCTCCAACGGGGCCCCCAAATACTTTAAATCTTTAATAGCAATAGTCTTTTTCTATAGGCCAAAGGGACTTTTACGGCCCCCTAGGCTCCAGGGTCTGGGTGCGATTGCAACCCCTGCATCTGTTGTAGTTACGCCCCTGCTCATGGCACTGTCTACTGGATGATCATGAATATTTTGGAAGACCTCTCCAAACATTACTTGAAGGACTCTCATAGAAATGCTTATCAGACTCTCATAGTTCTACCCAAAGAACTCCCACAGCAATTCCTGGGGACTCTCATCTCTGCGCCTGCGGGACTCTCATCTCTGCGCCTGCAGGACTCCCATCGCTGCTCCGGCGGGACGCTCATCGCTGCTCCTGCGGGACTCTCATTGCTACGCCTGCGAGACTCTCATCGCTGCTCCAGCGGGACTCTCATCGCTACGCCTGCGGGACTCCCATCGCTGCTCCGGCGGGACGCTCATCGATGCTCCTGCGGGACTCTCATTGCTACGCCTGCGGGACTCTCATCGCTGCTCCAGCGGGACTCTCATCGCTATGCCTGCGGGACTCTCATCGATGCTCCAGCAGGACTCTCATCGCTACGCCTGTGGGACTCTCATCGCTACGCCTGTGGGACTCTCATCGCTACGCCTGTGGGACTCGCATCGCTGCTCCTGCAGGACTATGATCGCTGCTCCTGCGGGACTATGATCGCTTTGCCTGCAGGACTCTCATTGCTGCTCAAGCGGGACTCTAACAGCTATTTTAGGTCTCATTCACACATCCGTGATTAAACACGTATATAAAAAATTATACTGGTGTCATCAGTGTTTTGCATCAGTGTGTCCGTTTTTACCCTCAGTATCATGAGTGTTTTTCACAAATGGATAAAGAAAGAAATTCCAAGGCTTCTCCTATACTTTGCAATGTTAAACACGAACAGCACATGGATGGCACACTTGTACTGGCTTTTGCTATCCGCTGCCGGAAAAAAACGAACACGTGAATAGCACCATAGGTTATAATGAGTACATGTTCTAGCCGTGAACAAAATGAATACAACACGTACATGTAACGCGGACGTCTGAATAAGGCCTTAGTCAGACTTTCATGGATATGCTTATAGAATTTTCTGAGCAATTCCTACAGAATCCCGACGGATATGCAAGTTAGTTCTCCAGGCAATGCTTGCAGGACTCTTATCACTATGCCTGCTATAAATGCAGGGCTCTCTCTGCTATGCCCGCAGGACAGGACACCCACGACTCTACTGAAGCGTTCACTGATGGATTTCTCCTTTAAATAGCAGAACAATACAAGGTATAATACCAATAAAGATTATGTTTTTACTTTAAGTACTTGTTATCTCACTTACTGACCCTTACTACTGAGGCAAATAAAAATGCCTTCAAAATCTCACTCTCTCATTATTCTGCCATTTGGCAAATATTAATAATTATGGTAATCCTAATTGACCTAAAACAGGAAAGGTTTACTCTGATTTCATGTCAGATATTGAGAAAAACATGCAGATGTGTCTTTTATATAGTGGATGGTATCTAGTTTCAACTGTACATGCTCCTGATACATGCTGCCCAAACCGTAGGAAGCACGTGTCACCTGTCAGATTCCCTTAAAATCTGAGAGATAAAAGTAAGCCCCCTCCACTGATCATGGTGACAGACTACCCCAAATAACTATTCTGTTTTCGAAGGGAAAGAGATAAATCTAAAATCTCCAAACCAAAAACTCGCCATAAAAAGTAGGGTAAGTTCTTCTTTGGAAAAGGTATGTAACAATATTAAAGGTTATGCCCTATCCATATGATAGTGGTTAACTTCCAGATCACTGGAAGTCTGGCTGTAGGGACCCTAACTTGCGCTCCATTCAGAATGCTATCTCATGATCGGTGGGGGTCTCAATGGTTAAACCCATATTGATTGTGAAGTTATCCCACAGGAATAACCTTCAAACGTGCCACAAACCCCTTTGAAAAGAAAATTGAAAAATACAAAATTACTTGCCTTTATTCTAAACCCAACTTGTGCACCCCTGGTCCTATCTAAAGAAATTGCCATGTAAAAAAAATAATCTCTTACCATGTTGTCCATGCTGAAGCAATGGGACTAGATCCAACAGGGTCACCAGAGTCACATAGAGCCCCTGATAGTCCAAAGAAGGGTACTCTGATAACTGAGCATCTCGACTTTGTTGGCCTCGTTCTGATGGAGAATCTCGCAGGACGCTGTAAAGGAGGGAGCGAGTAACAGTAGGGTTGATGGAACTGACCTGTGGTCTTAGAGATGGAGTGAGTGGGAATGGCACAGGAAAAAGACACATAGTCATGGGCACTGTCAAATTGGAGGCATCTTGATTTTCCTTCTTGCCTGACCGGGACAAAATGCTGTTGAGGGGACAAAGAAAAAAAAGAGACAACAAAGACACAAAAAAACAGCACATTACATTGAAATGACACTGTAAAACAAAGAATAAAACACCAGATACGCGCCACATTAGATGCAATGCCTGCCAATCTGGTGCCAGGCTCTAGACTAGATTGCTTCACTTTCACGCTTAACAAGAGGAAATTGCAAAAAAAATCATATTTCTCTATTTTAGTTTCATTTTATCTTTTTTTATTTATTTTTTGTCTCTGCTCAACAATCTCATTGCATCTCATGTGTTATCTGGTTCATAAGGAGCAAAACCATAAGGATGCATGTTTCAGTGTCACACCCATGCTTTGCAGGCACCCATGCTTTGTAACAATCCAAAACCCAATGGGTAAAAGGCCAATTTGAGCATCCAATTGTGTCACAGTCCTCCAATCTGAAACTTTTTACATTGTATCCTTGTTGTTTTTATTTTGTTTCTTTTTTACTTTTGTTTTGCCTTTCTTTCAATGTCTCGATACATTATAAATCCAACCCTGTAAAATATAGGTGTGGCACTTCCAGAAACATGTTTTAGCCAGTAATAAACATGTGAGTTTGTTAAGAGGTTTTAGTTTTTCTTAAAAAACACATGTTTATTGCACCAAAATAATGTCTGTATGTATTTTATGATACTGTTTCATGACATTCCATCAGTATCATTTGACATAATGAGGTTTCAACAGGCACATGGATTAAGAAATCATATTTCTTTCCAAAAATGTTCACTAAGCTACTGGGAGGAAGCTTTGAAAAATAAGATATAATTGATGATTTGTAGCATAGGTGGAGCTAATGGCAATGGCGGATTATGCGTTTATAATTTAACATTGTCCATGTTTGGGGAAGAAACAGATTATTTTAACAATACAAACACTATTTTGTTAACTTGATACCTTTATATTTTGCTGACTAGTCACACAATATCATATCTGTGCTAAATAGGGTCATCGAATATTATCGTGGATCTGAATTTTTCCTGCAGTGTACCTTTAAAAGGATCACAATTTTTAAAGCATATACCCAATTATACAGGTTACAGATTGTAATAGACAGAGGAATCACTGTGTGCACTATTCTGCTGGTACAGTCGCTATGTACAGTACATACATTACATTACTGATCCTGAGTTACATCCTGTATTATCCCCAAGAGCTGCACTCACTATTCTGCTGGTGCAGTCACTGTGTGCATACATTACATTACTGATCCTGAGTTATATCCTGTATTATACTCCAGAGCTGCACTCACCATTCTGCTGGTGTAGTCACTGTGTACATACATTACAATACTGATCCTGAGTTACATCCTGTATTATACTCCAGAGCTGCACTCACCATTCTGCTGGTGTAGTCACTGTGTACATACATTACATTACTGATCCTGAGTTACATCCTGTATTATACCCCAGAGCTGCCCTCACCATTCTGCTGGTGTAGTCACTGTGTACATACATTACATTACTGATCCTGAGTTACATCCTGTATTATACCCCAGAGCTGCACTCACTATTCTGCTGGTGCATTCACTGTGTACATACATTACACTACTGATCCTGAGTTACATCCTGTATTATCCCCAAGAGCTGCACTCACTATTCTGCTGGTGCAGTCACTGTGTGCATACATTACATTACTGATCCTGAGTTACATCCTGTATTATACTCCAGAGCTGCACTCACCATTCTGCTGGTGTAGTCACTGTGTACATACATTACATTACTGATCCTGAGTTACATTCTGTATTATACCCCAGAGCTGCACTCAGTATTCTGCTGGTGCAGTCACTGTGTGCATACATTACATTACTGATCCTAAGTTACATCCTGTATTATCCCCAAGAGCTGCACTCACTATTCTGCTGGTGCAGTCACTTGTACATACATCACATTACTGATCCTGAGTTACATCCTGTATTATACTCCAGAACTGCACTCACTATTCTGCTGGTGCAGTCACTGTGTACATACATTACATTACTGATCCTGAGTTGCATCCTCTATCATACCCAAGAGCTGCACTCACTATTCTGCTGGTGCAGTCACTTGTACATACATTACTGATCCTGAGTTACATCCTGTGTTATACTCCAGCACTGTATTCACTATACTGCTGGTGCAGTCACTGTGTACATATATTACATTACTGATCCTGAGTAACATACTGCATTATACCCTAGAGCTGCACTCACTATTCTGCTGGTGCAGTCACTGTGTACATACATTACATTACTGATCCTGAGTTACATCCTGTATTATCCCCAAGAGCTGCACTCACTATTCTGCTGGTACAGTCACTTGTACATACAATACATTACTGATCCTGAGTTACATCCTGTGTTATACTCCAGCACTATATTCACTATTCTGCTGGTGCAGTCACTGTGTACATACATTACATTACTGATCCTGAGTAACATACTGTATTATACCCCAGAGCTGCACTCACTATTCTGCTGGTGCAGTCACTGTGTACATACATTACATTACTGATCCTGAGTAACATCCTGTATTAGGGTATGTTCACACGTTCCTGATTTCCATCCTTTTTTTTTCAGGACTGAAACCGCAGCTCTTGGCAGAAAACGCAGGTCCTTTTTTTGTGCTTTTTTGGTGCGTTTTTTGATGCGTTTTTTGATCCTTTTTTTATGCAGTTTTCTATGCAGAGTCTGTGTGTTTTCTAGGAAGTTTTTTAGGGTTAAAATGGCTGAAAATACCCTACCCCTACCCCTAACCCTACCCCTACCCCTACCCCTAACCCTAACCCTACCCCTACTCTAACCTTAGTGGAAAAAAAAAAAATTCTTAATTTTTTTATTGTCCCTACCTATGGGGGTGACAAAGGGGGGGGTGTCATTTACTATTTTTTTATTTTGATCACTGAGATATAACCTATCTCAGTGATCAAAATGCACTTTGGAACGAATCTGCCGGCCGGCAGATTCGGCGGGCGCACTGCGAATGCGCCCGCCATTTTGCAAGATGGCGGCGCCCAGGGAGAAGACGGCCGGACGGACATCGGGAGGCCGGGTAAGTATAAGGGGGGGAGATTAGAGCACGGGGGGGGCATCGGAGCACGAGGGGGGCATCGGAGCATGGGGGGGTGGGATCGGGGCAGCCACACTCCGCCCACGCACTTCCGCCCGCTTCCCCGCACTTCCTGCTGCAGCGGTTCGGCACCACAAACCGCAATAAAACCCGCAGATATATTTTTGATCTGCGGGTTTTACTGCGGGTTTGACCTCACAATGGAGGTCTATGGGTGCAGAACCGCTGCGGCTCCGAAAAAAGAAGTGACATGGTACTTCTTTTTTCCCGCAGCTATTCAGCGCGGCTTTTTTTTTTAAATTCAGGAACATGTGCACAGCGGTTCCTGTTTTCCATAGGGTACATTGTACTGTACCCTGCATGGAAAACAGCTGCGGAACCGCAGCGGCAAAAACGCTGCGGTTCCGCAGTAAAAAACGCACTGTGTGAACATGGCCTCATACTCCAGAGCTGCACTCACTATTCTGCTGGTGCAGTCACTTGTACATACAATACATTGCTGATCCTGAGTTACATCCTGTGTTATACTCCAGCGCTGTATTCACTATTCTGCTGGTGCAGTCACTGTGTACATACATTACATTACTGATCCTGAGTTACAACCTGTATTATACCCCATAGCTGCACTCACTATTCTGCTGGTGCAGTCACTGTGTACATACATTACATTACTGATCCTGTACTGATCCTGAGTTATATCCTGTATTATTGCACGCAATATTATGCTGGTGCAGTCATGGTGTAATACATTACTAATCCTGAGTTAGATCCTGTATTATACTCTGTAGCGCCGAAGTCCCTGCACGCTGCCCCTCTTCCCCGGCAAGGACGCCGACTAACTCACCGCTATGGCCCACATCCTGCTCCTCCTTCTCCTTCCTACTCTGCTGCTGCCCAGGATATGAGCACGGCGTGCATATCTCCGGGAACTATGCTTAGGGAGCGAGTGCTATCGCATTCTTATAGAGGTCACGCACGCACCGTCCTAAAGTGTCCCCAGCCAATTGCTGGGAGACACTATTTAAGGCACCTCCATTTACATGGAGGTGCCTGTGCAACATTGTTAGTCTGTTTCTTAAATACGCTTGCTAATTCTCAGGCCCCAGTGCTAGTATTCCAGTATACCTGTCCTGTACATCAGCAGTGCTCGCCAGTCTATCAGCAGTGCTTGCCTGCCTACCTATCAGCTGTGGCTGCCTGCACCTGCCTGCCAAGATACCAGTTGTGCCCGCCAGTAATAGCCTGCCTGTGTGTCTGTTGTATCAGTCATTATACCAGCCACTACTTTCCAAGTTTAACATTCCTGGCCATTTCTGCCTCCTGTCCCTTGGGGGTCAGTTGCCATCCACCCGAGGTCAGTCCTGGTGTAGAACCTGGTCTCGCCCCCCTCATATCATTAGTCGCAAGGCATCAGTGAGGCACCTAGTCACGCCCCTCCAGGATCTCCTCGGATCACGGCATAGCGATTCCACCACCCAGTACGTCACACACTCCAGAGCCGCACTCAGTATTCTTACTATTCTAACCCAGGATCAGTATATATAAGTCATAAATGTATGTAAACATAAACTCTACTGTATAAAGAGATTATTTCTTTATATAACCTGTAACATTTTCTGCTTTAAAATATAGAAAACACGTACAAGATCCGCAATAATAAAGAATATGGGGAATTTACGTTTATATATAGCATTATCACTCTTTTAAAGGCACTTGCATAACATTATCCAGCATTTTTGTTTTATTTATTCAATTCACAGAAATCATTTTTTCCTTTTATGACCACCAGATTTTTTGGGATCCCCTGTACTATCAGTATTAAAGGCCCCATAGGTTCCTTTAGCTGATAAATTACTGTTATTAATGTTGATGAGGATGGCTTCACTGCCAGTGTCCCTATAAGTGCTTCTCAACCACATTAGAATATCATCAAAAAGTCCATTTATTTCAGTTCCTTAATACAAAAAGTGAAACTCATATTGTATAGAGTCATTACAAACAGAGTGATCTAGTTCAATTCTTTATTTCTGTTAATGTTGATGATTATGGCTTACAGCCAATGAAAACCCAAAAGTCATTATCTCAGTAAATTAGAATACTTTATAAAACCAGCTTGAAAAATGATTTTAAAATCCGAAACGTTGCAGAGCAGGCGCTGGTAAGCCAGGAGCAGTGCATGTCAGATCGCTGATCTGACATAGTGTATTGCAAAGTGTCAGATCAGCGATCTGACCTTATAACATGATGCCCCCCCCCCCCCCCCAAAGTTAAAAAAAAAAATATTTAGATGTGTAAAAAAAAAAAAAAAATCCTAAATAAAGAAAAAAAAATATTGTTCCCATAAATACATTCCTTTATCTAAATAAAGAAAAAAACAATAAAAGTACACATATTTAGTATTGCCGCGTCCGTAACAACCCGACCTATAAAACTGTCCCACTAGTTAACCCCTTCAGTGAACACCGTAAAAAAAAAAAAAAAAAACGAGGCAAAAAACAACGCTTTATTATCATACTGCCATCATACCGAACCAAAAGTGGAATAGCACACGATCAAAAACACAGATATAAATAACCATGGTACCGCTGAAAATGTCATCTTGTCCCGCAAAAAACGAGCCACCATACAGCGTCCTCAGCGAAAAAATAAAAAAGTTATAGTCCTCAGAACAAAGCGATGCAAAAATAATTTTTTCTATAAAATAGTTTTTATCGTATAAAAGCGCCAAAACATAAAAAAATCATATAACTGAGGTGTCGCTGTAATCGTACTGACCTGAAGAATAAAACTGCTTTATCAATTTTACCAAACGCGGAACGGTATAAACGCCTCCCCCAAAAGAAATTGGTGAATAGCTGGTTTTAGGTCATACAGCCTCACAAAAATCAGAATAAAAAGCGATCAAAAAATGTCACATGCCTGAAAAATGTTACCAATAAAACCGTCAACTCGTCCCGCAAAAAAACAAGACCTCACATGACTCTGTGGACCAAAATATGGAAAAATTATAGCTCTAAAATGTGGTAACGCAAAAAATATTTTTTGCAATAAAAAGCGTCTTTTAGTGTGTGACAGCTGCCAATCACCCTTGGAGTTAGGGGTGTGGTTAGGGTTACCGTTGGGATTAGGGTAAGGGGTGTGTTTGGATTAGGGTTTCAGTTAGAATTGGGGGTTTCCACTGTTTAGGCACATCAGGGCTCTCCAAACGCGACATGGCGTCCGATCTCAATTCCAGCCTATTTTGCATTGAAAAGTCAAATGGCGCTCCTTCCCTTCCGAGCTCTGCCATGCGCCCAAACAGTGGTTTAACCCCACATATCGGGTATCGGGGTACTCAGGACAAATTGTACAACAACTTTTGGGGTCCATTTTCTCCTGCTACCTTTGATAAAATAAAACAAATTGGAGCTGAAGTAAATTTTTGGTGAAAAAAAATTAAATGTTCATTTTTTTTTAAACATTCCAAAAGTTCCTGTGAAACACCTGAATGTGGTTTTGAGCACCTTGAGGAGTGCAGTTTTTAGAATGGTGTCACACTTGGTTATTTTCTATCATATAGACCCCTCAAAATGACTTCAAATGTGATGTGGTCTCTAAAAAAAATGGTGTTGTAAAAATGAGAAATTGCTGGTCAACTTTTAACTTTTATAATTCCCTAACAAAAAAAAATTGTTTCCAAAAATGTGCTGATGCAAAGTAGACATGTGGGAAATGTTACTTATTACGTATTTTGTGTGACATATCTCTGTGAGTTAAGGGCATAAAAATTAAAAGTTGGAAAATTGCGAAATTTTCCCCAAATTTCAGTCTTTTTCACAAATAAACGCAGGTAATATCAAAGAAATTTTAAACACCCAAAAAACCCTGCCTCCATGGCTGAAGATTGTTCCCTCCAAATTCAGGTGACAGTGTCCCTTTAAGGATTATGGAGGCCACTGTGTTCTTAGGAACTTTGAGTACTGCAGAAATTCTTTTGTAATCTTGACCAGACCTGTGTGTTGCCACAGTTCTGTCTCTGAGCTTCTTAGCCAGTTCCTTTGACCTCATGAGTTGCATCTGGTCTGACATGCACTGTGAGCTGTGAGGTCTTATATAGACAGGCGTGTGCCTTTCCAAATCAAGTCCTATCAGTTTAATTAAACACAACTGGACTCCAATGAAGGAGTAGAACCATCTCAAGGAGGATCACAAGGAAATGGACAGCATGTGACTTAAAGGGACACTGTCACCTGAATTTGGAGGGAACAATCTTTAGCCATGGAGGCGGGGTTTTTGGGTGTTTGATTCACCCTTTCCTTACCCGCTGGCTGCATGCTGGCTGCAATATTGGATTGAAGTTCATTCTCTGTCCTCCATAGTACACGCCTGCGCAAGGCAAGATTTCCTTGTGCAGGCATGTACTACGGAGGATAGAGAATGAACTTCAATCCAATATTGCAGCCAGCATGCAGCCAGCGGGTAAGGAAAGGGTGAATCAAACACCCAAAAACCCCGCCTCCATGGCTGAAGATTGTTCCCTCCAAATTCAGGTGACAGTGTCCCTTTAAATATGAGTGTCTGAGCAAAGGGTCTGAATACTTATGACCATGTGATATTTTCGTTTTTAAAAAATATGCAATAATTTCTACATTTCTGTTTTTTTTCCAATCAGCCAAGATGGGGTGCAAAGTGTACATTAATGAGAAAAATGAACTTTTTTGAAATTACCCAATGGCTGCAATGAAACAAAGAGTGAAAAATTTAAAGGGGTCTGAATACTTTCCGTACCCACTGTATGTTCAGTAACTGCACTCAATACTTGGTAGAGGCTCCTTTGGCATCAATTACTGAATGAAGGCGGCGTGGCATGGAGGTGATCAGCATGTTTCACTGTTGAGGTGTTATGGAAGCCCAGGTTGCTTTGATAGGAGCCTTCAGCTCATCTGCATTGTTGAGACTGGTGTCTCTCATCTTTCTCTTGATAATACCCCATAGATTCTCTATGGGGTTAAGGTCAGGCGAGTTTGCTGACCAATCAAGCACAGTGATACTGTTGTTTGTAAATCAGGTATTGGTACTTTTGGCAGTGTGGACAGGTGCTGAGTCCTGCTGGAGAATGACATTTTCAGCTTCAAAAAGCTAGTCGGCAGAGGGAAGCATGAAGTGTTCTAAAATGTCCTGGTAGACGGCTGCACTGACTTTGGTCTTGATAAAACACAGTGGACCTACACCAGCAGATGACATGGATCTCCAAACCATAACTGATTGTGGAAGCTTCACATTAGACCTCAAGAAGCTTGGATTGTGGCCTCTCCACTCTTCCTCCAGACTCTGGGACCTTGATTTCCAAATGAAATGCAAAATTTACTTTCATCTGAAAACAACACCTTGGATCACTGAGCAACAGTCCAGTTCTTTTTCTCCTTGGCCCACGTAAGACGCTTCTGTGGCTTTACACAAGGAATGTAACACTTGTAGCCCATGTGCTGGATACGTCTGTGTGTGGTGGCTCTTGAAGCAATGACTCCAGCAGCAGTCCACTTTTTGTGAATATCCCCCAAATTTTCTTCCAAGGCTGCGGTTATCCCGGTTGCTTGTGCACCTTTTTCTACCACACTTTTTCCTGCCACTCAATTTTCCATTAATATGCTTGGATACAGCACTGTGTGAACAGCCAGCTTCTTTAGCAATGACCTTTTGTGGCTTACCCTCCTTGTGGAGTGTATCAATGGCTGCCTTCTGGACATCTGTAAAGTCAGCAGTCTTCCCCCATGATTGTGTAGCTACAGACACAGACTAAAGGTACCGTCACATTAAGCGACGCTGCAGTGATCTAGACAACGATCCCGATCGCTGCAGCGTCGCTGTGTGGTCGCTGGAGAGCTGTCACACAGACAGCTCTCCAGCGACCAACGATGCCGGTCCCCTGGTAACCAGGGTAAACATCGGGTTACTAAGCGCAGGGCCGCTCTTAGTAACCTGATGTTTACCCTGGTTACCAGCGTAAATGTAAAAAAAAAAAAACACTACATACTTACATTCTGGTGTCTGTCCTCCGGCGCTGTGCTTTCCTGCACTGTCAGTGCCGGCCAGCCGTAAAGCAGAGCGGTGACGTCACCGCTGTGCTTTATGGCTGGCCGACGCTCACAGCCAGTGCAGGAAAGCATAGGACATAATCTGCATAGGACATATCTTTATTACAATATACTTAATTTAATTCCCACTCCATAGCTCTATATAACCACATTGTTATAATATCTATTGGACTTTATATCCGTTAATAATAACCAACCAAATTTAGAAATTCACATGTGCAACATTTTAATTTGGAAAACCTAATAAGTCACTGATCTTAAAGGGGAAGTCCACACCACTGTCCACTGAGCCGCATCCAGCATAATCCTCTCCTGAGCAGAAATTACAATGTGCAGTCACCAGCACGACATTCTCCTTTTATAGTGAATCTGTCAACAGTTTTCACAATACAAACTGCACATATTATTAGATGTCTTTTAGACATAATCACATAAGAAAGTTCAACTCGTTGTTGGCCTTTCTATCATTATTGACAGCTCCTCAGTGTCCCTCCCCATGCTGCTGAGATCTCACATTGCTCAGCAGAAGCTGGAGCTTTTAGTCAGGCTAAGATTGTGGGTGTAGCTTAAATAGCTGTCAGTCAGGCTAGGTGGGTGGAAACTAAATGACTATCAGTCAGGGTGAGTGGGTGGAGACTAAATGGCTGTCAATCAGGCTGGGTGGGTAGAGACTGAATAGCTATCAGTCTGGTTGGGTGGCCAGAAAATAACTAGCTTTCAGGCTGGGCGGGGAGTGAATATACTTGGACTCATGTAATTTCCCACTCTGTGCCTAGACTTATAAAATTTCCATTTTAACATCACGATTATACAACAGTATGTAGTCAATATACCAGTTTCATGAGGTCTGCGAAATGCAATTCTTAATTTCCAAAGTTTGTTTACTGAGATTTGATGACAGAGCCACTTTAACGCTGTCATCCAGTCTTACACCAATAAAGCTTAAAGAGTAACCTTCATTTTAATATTTTATTCACAAATCAATGGAACACGTGAAGATAAGAAACTTTGTAATACATCCTATCAGACAAATCTGCGTCTTTCTCTGCCAAAATTGATAATTAATTCTCAAAATTTTCAATTCTGGGGTAAAATCGTAGAGGGGATGGTTTAGGAGGGAGGAGCTAGAGGCTGAGCTCCTCCTTCCCTGATAGCAGATAGTAGTTACTACAAATGAGATTCTTTGTAGAGGGAAGGGGTTAGGAGGGAGGAGCTAAAGACAGAGATCCTCCCTCCCTGATAGGGGATAGCAGTTACTACAGATGAGATTCTATGTAGAGGGAAGGGGTTAGGAGGGAGGAGCTAAAGACAGAGATCCTCCCTCCCTGATAGGGGATAGCAGTTACTACAGATGAGATTCTTTGTAGAGGGAAGGGGTTAGGAGGGAGGAGCTAAAGACAGAGATCTTCCCTCCCTGATAGGGGATAGCAGTTACTACAGATGAGATTCTATGTAGAGGGAAGGGGTTAGGAGGGAGGAGCTAAAGACAGAGATCCTCCCTCCCTGATAGGGGATAGCAGTTACTACAGATGAGATTCTATGTAGAGGGAAGGGGTTAGGAGGGAGGAGCTAAAGACAGAGATCCTCCCTCCCTGATAGGGGATAGCAGTTACTACAGATGAGATTCTTTGTAGAGGGAAGGGGTTAGGAGGGAGGAGCTAAAGACAGAGATCTTCCCTCCCTGATAGGGGATAGCAGTTACTACAGATGAGATTCTATGTAGAGGGAAGGGGTTAGGAGGGAGGAGCTAAAGACAGAGATCCTCCCTCCCTGATAGGGGATAGCAGTTACTACAGATGAGATTCTATGTAGAGGGAAGGGGTTAGGAGGGAGGAGCTAAAGACAGAGATCCTCCCTCCCTGATAGGGGATAGCAGTTACTACAGATGAGATTCTTTGTAGAGGGAAGGGGTTAGGAGGGAGGAGCTAAAGACAGAGATCTTCCCTCCCTGATAGGGGATAGCAGTTACTACAGATGAGATTCTATGTAGAGGGAAGGGGTTAGGAGGGAGGAGCTAAAGACAGAGATCCTCCCTCCCTGATAGGGGATAGCAGTTACTACAGATGAGATTCTATGTAGAGGGAAGGGGTTAGGAGGGAGGAGCTAAAGACAGAGATCCTCCCTCCCTGATAGGGGATAGCAGTTACTACAGATGAGATTCTTTGTAGAGGGAAGGGGTTAGGAGGGAGGAGCTAAAGACAGAGATCTTCCCTCCCTGATAGGGGATAGCAGTTACTACAGATGAGATTCTATGTAGAGGGAAGGGGTTAGGAGGGAGGAGCTAAAGACAGAGATCCTCCCTCCCTGATAGGGGATAGCAGTTACTACAGATGAGATTCTATGTAGAGGGAAGGGGTTAGGAGGGAGGAGCTAAAGACAGAGATCCTCCCTCCCTGATAGGGGATAGCAGTTACTACAGATGAGATTCTATGTAGAGGGAAGGGGTTAGGAGGGAGGAGCTAAAGGCAGAGATCCTCCCTCCCTGATAGGGGATAGCAGTTACTACAGATGAGATTCTATCAGATCAAAATGGAATGTCCAAGTAATGTGGTACCATAAACAAATCTAGCAAATCAAAACGTATTGCCTCAAATCAATCCACTAACAGGGGGATGGAGCATACAAAGATAACTTGAAGAGGATTATTTTAAAAATTATATACTTTAATTAAATTTACAATCCGCAAGACATATAGTGTTAATAATAAAGCAGAAGGTGCCTCTTGTGTGAGAGGCTGCACTTTAGATAATCCCTAGATATATGCAGTGATAAGTAAACGGATCATGTTAGCAGGTTCTTATTAGAATTCAATAGGTTGTATGCAGGATATATATGGTCACAAGATTCTTGTATTGAAAATCCTAAAGGCAGGCAAGGAAAGTGCGAGTGCATAAAGTTATAATAAATATGTGCCAAGTGGCCATTCTGTGTTTATGTATATGGATGTCTAGGATAACACCACAATAAGGAAAGAAAGGAATTTTACCTGTTGGTACAGGGAACTGTGAAAATCCTCTGTGCTGCTGCCACTTGGCATATATTTATCTATCTAGATAATCGTCTAAGGGTCACTTCCGTCTGTTTGTCTGTCACGGAAATCCCGCATCACTGATTGGTCGCGGCCAGAAGCGACCAATCAGCGACGGGCACAGTCCGGCCGCGAATTCACCCTTCCCTACTCCCCTCCAGTCAGTGCCCCCTCCCTACTCCCCTCCAGTCAGTTCCCCCATAGCGGTTTAGCAGTCCGTTAACGCTGCTATTAACCCTGTGTGACCAACTTTTTACTATTAATGCTGCCTATGCAGTATCAATAGTAAAAAAATCTAATGTTAAAAATAATAAATAAAATAAAAAATCATTATATTCTCATCTTCCGGCGCCTTTCCCGCTCCTCGCGACACTCCGGTCCCAAGAATGCATTGCGGGAATGACCGGAGATGACGTAGCTATCTCGCGAGACCGCTACATCATCACGTGTTATTGCCGCAATGCATTCTTGGGACCGGAGCGTCGCGAGGAGCATCGCTAAACGCCTCTCCTGGATCTGGGGGCCGCCGGAAGGTGAGTATATAACTATTTTTTATTTTAATTATTTTTTTTAACAGGGATATGATGCCAACATTGCTATATCCTACGTGGGCTGTGTTATATACTGCGTGGGCTGTGTTATATACTGATTGGCCTGTGTTATATACTACGTCTCTGTGCTATATACTACGTGGGCTGTGCTATATACTACGTGGCTGTGCAATATACTACGTGGCTGGGCAATATACTACGTGGGCTGTTATATACTACGTGGGCTGTGCTATATACTACTATACATATTCTAGAATACCCGATGCGTTAGAATCGGGCCACCATCTAGTTATAACATATTTATTATTTAGTATATAATTTTTAAAATACTCCTCTTCAAGTGGTTATCTTTGGATGCCCCTTCCCCGTTAGGGTATGTTTCCACGCGCAGTAAACGCTGCGTGTTTGACGCTGCATAGAAACGCAGCATCAAACACGCAGCGTCCAGATGTTACAGCATAGTGGAGGGGATTTAATGAAATCCCGTCTCCACTATGCGTGGTAACACGCACGCGGCGGCCCTGCGACTCCGGACATGCGGCGCGTCTTTTAAGATCGCAGCATGTCCGTATACCTTGCGGCGACGCTGCGTCACCGCAAGGTATAACACAGGGCCCTATGGTGGGGTGCGATGATCCCGGATGTGTGCTATGAACACATCCGGCATCATCGCGTCCAAGAAAGGGGGCGGAGCTTAGCGCAGAGCGGGTTTGCCGCTCCGACGAAACCGCCGGCCATCCTGATCGTGGACACATACCCTTAATGGATTGATTAGAGGTAATATATTTTGATTTGCTAGATGAGATTCTATGTAGAGGGGAGGGGTTAGGAGTGAAGAGGAGCTAAAGGTAGAGCTCCTCCCTCCCTGATAGGAGATGGAAGTTACTACTGATGAGATTCTATGTAGAGGACGCTAAAGGCAGAGCTCCACCCTACTACATAGAATCTTATCAGCACTAACTGTCCTCTCCCATCTCAGTAATATAAATGTCTTCACTGAATACAGATTTTACCCGAGAATTGAGACTTCTGAGAATGAAAGATCAGTCCAGGTAGAGAAAGAAGCTGATTTTTCTGATGAGATAAATTACAAAGTTTCTTAGTTTCATGTCTGTTAAAACAATTAATACAACGGTTACTCTTTAAATATTGTATAATAAAAGCTCCAGTACTTTCCAGTACAGTATGTGTAATAATTCCTCATCTGTTTTAGATCTCTGCTTGCTGTCAATGACTATAAGTATTCCTGACTAGGTCCTCCTGCTCACACAGCTGCTTAGCTCCTCACAATGCATCAGTCAAGACTTGTTGTCAACCTCTGGTTCTCCAACTATTTTATAGGTAGGAAGGGTCCAGACAATTATGCTACTCACAAGATGTGACTGTCAGGTCCTGCTGGGAGTTGTAGCTTTACAACAGCTGGAGAGGCCCTGCTAAAAGATCACTGGTCTGCAAAATCTTCTGTAAACTAAACACAGTGTCAGAGAAAATCTCTCATGTTCTGATTACAGAGGATTGCATACATGGGATACATTTTAACAAACTGAAACTGTGAGCAGGGCTAGGTCATCAATTGCATGTGAACAAAGGTTTCCACTCAATAACAGCAGGCAGAGATCTTAAAAATTGTGAGGTATTGAAATACAAAGTCTGTTAGAAAGTTGCAGAACTTTTCCTTATAAAGTGATAACAATGAATTTACATAAAACTGGACAACAGCCCTTTAAATCCATCTATGAGTGCAATCAGCACTCCTCAGCATTAAAATTGAAACATTAAGAAGAAAATCTCTGGGAACAATGGAAATCACACAATGGAGACTTATCTGCAAATTGTGTTTCAAAGGAACAACATTTTCAACACCTCTGGATTCTTCATGCTGGAGTCTGAGCCATGTGCGGTAATCCCGGCACTTCCAGCCTCGGCTGCTGTTACTGAGGTTATTAATAGTCGTCTGAGGAAGGTTCTGGCATTGATTGTACAAGTCATCAGGATCCGCTGCCAGCAGCTAGTGTTTAATCAACAATCAATGACGTCACCAATGTGCTCCATGGAGACAAGTCCAGAGACGCTGCAGCCACAGGAGCAAATTTAAAGGGAACCTGTCACCCCCAAAATCGATGGTGAGGTAAGCTCACCGTCATCAGGGGCTTATCTACAGCATATCTACAGGTGTCTCAGGTCCGCTCAGACGTCTCTTATCTTCATTCCATGACGTCCTCTTCTGGTCTTCACACCGCGGCTCCGGCGCAGGCGTACTTTGTCTGTCCTGTTGGGGGCAGAGCAAAGTACTGCAGTGCGCAGGCGCCGGAAAGGTCAGAGAGGCCCGGCGCCTGTGCCCTGCAGTACTTTGTTCTGCCCTCAAGAGGGCAGACAAAGTATGCCTGCGCAGTAGCCACGGCGTGAAGACCAGAAGAGGACGTCATGGAATGATTTTGGAGGTGCCGGAGCGGACCTGAGACACCCATTTGACCAGACCGCAGCGGGACTGCCCCTGGGTGAGTATAATCTAACGTCTTTTTCTCCTCTTTCAGGATACATCGGGGGCTTATCTACAGCATTACAGAATGCTGTAGATAAGCCCCTGATGACGGTGAGCCATTTTTCAACAAGACAACCCCAGGCCGCATGTTGCCGGTGCTACTGTGAGCCGCCTGCTTGATCTAAACCTGCTCCTGTAGCTGCAGCGTCTCCAGACTTGTCTCGATTGAGCACATCCGGGACGTCATTGATCGGTGATTACACAGGAGCTGTCGGCAGCGGATCCTTACAATTTGTACAATCATGGCAAAACCTTCCTCAGATGACATTAACATTAGTGACAGCAGCTGAGGATGGAAATCCCTGTCTCACAACCCTGAACAGCTTTTCAACACTTTCAATTCTTTACTCGGTACCCCAGCACCTCCTCCCTCTCCTCTCAGTTCTGCTGAAGACTTTGCCTTTTTCTTTAAGCAGAAGATTGATAAGATCAGAAAGCTTTGTCCTGCAGCCTCCAATGCCCCTCTTAGCTGCTCAGCCCTGTTCCTCCAAAACCAGCTTCTCCACCATGACAGAAGATAAGCTCTCCACCCTTCTGTCAAGATCACATCTCACCACTTGCACACTTGACCCGCTCCCATCCCACCTAATCCCTATCCTCGCCAGTCTTCATCCTAACTTTAACACACTTCTTCAACCTCTCACTTACAAATGGTGTCTTCCCCTCATCCTTTAAACATGCCTCGATCAAACACATATACACAAAGCCCCCCCTCGACCCATTCTCTCTGTCTAGCTATCGCCCCATATCACTTCTCCCTTATGCCTCAAAACTGTCCTCCTACAACCTCTCCTCCTGCTCCCTCTTTGACCGATTACAATCGCATCACTCAACTGAAACTGCTCTAAATAAAGTCACCAACGACCTACTAACCGCCAAGAGCAAGCGACACTACTCTGTTCTCCTTCTCCTGGACCTGTCTTCTGCCTTCGACACTGTCCATTCCCTCCTGCTACAGATTCTCTCATCTTTAGGCATCACAGACTTGGCCCTATCCTGGATCTCGTCATATTTAACAGACCGAAAACTCAGAGTCTCCCTCTCCCACAGCACCTCCTCACCTCACTCCCTGTCTGTCGGTGTTCCCCAAGGCTCAGTCGTAGGGCCCCTACTCTTCTCCATCTACACCTTCGGCCTGAGACAGCTCATAGACGGTTTTCAGTATCATCTCTATGCCGATGACACACAGATATACCTATCTGGACCCAATCTCACCTCCTTACTGACCAAAATCCCACAATGTCTGTCTGCTATTTCAGCTTTCTTTTCTGCTCGCTTTCTAAAACTGAACATGGACAAAACAGAATTCATCATCTTTCCCCCCAATCTCACTCTACCCCTCCACGAGACCTGTCCATCAATGTCAATGGCTGCTCACTTTCCCCAGTCTCACATGCTTGGTGCCTCGGGGTGATTGTCGACTCTGCCCTCTCTTTCAAGCCACATATCCAAGCCCTTGCCTCCTCCTGCTGGCTCAAACTCAAAAATACTTCTCAAATCCGTGGATTCCTTGACCATGAAACCACAAAAACACTAGTGCATGTCCTCATCATCCCCCATCTCGACTACTGCAACCTCATACTCTCTCGCACTATGGCACCACTCCAATCCATCCTACACTCTGCTGCCCGACTAATCTACCTGTCTCCCCATTTTTCCACAGCCTCTCCTCCCTGCCAGGCCCTTCACTGGCTTCCTATTGTCCAGAGGCTCCAGTTCAAAACCCTAACTATGACATACAAAGCCATCCACAACCTGTCTCCTCCATACATCTGTGACATGGTCTCCCGATGCTAGCCCACACGCAATCTTCAATCCTCTCAAGATCTCCTTCTCTACTCCCCTCTTGTCTCTTCTTCCCACAACCAAATACAAGACTTCTCCCGTGCTTCCACCATACTCTGGATCTCTCTACCCCAACACATCAGACTCTCGCCTACCACGGAAACCTTCAAAAAGAACCTGAAGACCCACCTCTTCCGACAAACCTACAACCAGCAGTGATCCTTAGTCTGCTGAACCGCGGCATGACTAGCTCTACCCTCTCCTAGAATATCCTCACCCATCCCCTGTAGACTGTGAGCCCTCGCAGGCAGGGTCCTCTCTCCTTCTGTACTTCTGTGTGCCTTGTTTTGCTCATGTCTATTGTACGTGTCTATATTTGCCCCTTTCATGTGTAAAGCGCCATGTGGAATAAATGACGCTATAAAAATATATAATAATAATTAGTGATGAGCGAATATACTTGTTACTTGAGATTTCCGGAGCACGCTCAGGTGACCTCCGAGTATTTTTAGTGCTCGGAGATTTAGTTTTCATCGCTTCAGCTGAATGATTTGCAGCTATTAGCCAGCTTGATTACATGTGAGGATTCCCTAGCAACCAGGCAACCCCCACATGTACTTATGCTGGCTAATAGCTGCGAATCATTCAGCTGAAGCGATGAAAACTAAATCTCCGAGCACTAAAAAATACTCGGAGGTCACCCGAGCGTGCTTGGGAAATCTCAAGTAATGAGGATATTCGCTCATCACTAATAATAATAATAATAACTAGATGGGCATTTCCTGAAGTAAATACATGGTGCTTGAACAGCGCTGCCAGCTCTACAGTAGTGTATCAGGTGTCGACTGTAAGAAAGTAAAGTTAGAATATGAATGTTGTGTATAGCGATGGCACAACCTGGGATGGGTTGTATATGCAGCCAATGGGAGTGATGTAGTGATGTCACCATCATATAATATTGGGTGCAGGCTAAAGGACCTTTGTGATGTCACCACCATATGTGAAGTCCAAGACCCACTTTGTTGTGCGGGCCCCCTCAGGAGCCAGTCTGATTCCCAGGGCCCCTCAGAAACCACTTTGGTGCCAATAAACCTCAGGAGCAAGTCTGTAATGCAGGGCCCTGCCCCTGGGTAGCCATTTTGGCCTCTTGGTAGCCACTTTGATGTGGGGGGCCCCTTGTTAGCCACTTTGGCCACTTGGTAGCCACTTTGGCCCCTCGAGAGTCAGAGTCGGGAGTCGGAGTCAGATTTGGGAGTCAGAGTCACATTATTCTGATGTTTGACTTTGATAAATGATCATGTCCTAAACTGGACACCGTACATTTGCATAGCTGCCATCTTTGTAAGGTCAGTGCACCGGCGCTGTGGCTTCAATTCATGTCAGTTGGGGGTCATGGAAAGGTCGCCATTAATTCCAATGGGAATTTTTTTTTTCAAAATGCGATTTTAAAAAAAACTACATATCGGATCGACTCCAAAAATACATAGCACACCTGTCCCCACCGAGGGCTTCGAAACGCCGCCTGAACGGGGTCTCTGCGCCGAGTGGTTCGGGCCGCATTAATTGAGGAAAACGCGGAGAAGAATAACTACAGTGGGGCAAAAAAGTATTTAGTCAGTCAGCAATAGTGCAAGTTCCACCACTTAAAAAGATGAGAGGCGTCTGTAATTTACATCATAGGTAGACCTCAACTCTGGGAGACAAACTGAGAAAAAAAAATCCAGAAAATCACATTGTCTGTTTTTTTAACATTTTATTTGCATATTATGGTGGAAAATAAGTATTTGGTCAGAAACAAAATTTCATCTCAATACTTTGTAATATATCCTTTGTTGGCAATGACAGAGGTCAAACATTTCTGTAAGTCTTCACAAGGTTGCCACACACTGTTGTTGGTATGTTGGCCCATTCCTCCATGCAGATCTCCTCTAGAGCAGTGATGTTTTTGGCTTTTCGCTTGGCAACACGGACTTTCAACTCCCTCCAAAGGTTTTCTATAGGGTTCAGATCTGGAGACTGGCTAGGCCACTCCAGGACCTTGAAATGCTTCCTACGAAGCCACTCCTTCGTTGCCCTGGCGGTGTGCTTTGGGTCATTGTCATGTTGAAAGACCCAGCCACGTTTCATCTTCAATGCCTTTGCTGATGGAAGGAGGTTTGCACTCAAAATCTCACGATACATGGCCCCATTCATTCTTTCAGGTAACCGGATCAGTCGTCCTGGCCCCTTTGCAGAGAAACAGCCCCAAAGCATGATGTTTCCACCACCATGCTTTACAGTAGGTATGGTGTTTGATGGATGCAACTCAGTATTCTTTTTCCTCCAAACACGACAAGTTGTGTTTCTACCAAACAGTTCCAGTTTGGTTTCATCAGACCATAGGACATTCTCCCAAAACTCCTCTGGATCATCCAAATGCTCTCTAGCAATCTTCAGACGGGCCCGGACATGTACTGGCTTAAGCAGTGGGACACGTCTGGCACTGCAGGATCTGAGTCCATGGTGGCGTAGTGTGTTACTTATGGTAGGCCTTGTTACATTGGTCCCAGCTCTCTGCAGTTCATTCACTAGGTCCCCCCGCGTGGTTCTGGGATATTTGCTCACCGTTCTTGTGATCATTCTGACCCCACGGGGTGGGATTTTGCGTGGAGCCCCAGATCGAGGGAGATTATCAGTGGTCTTGTATGTCTTCCATTTTCTAATTATTGCTCCCACTGTTGATTTCTTCACTCCAAGCTGGTTGGCTATTGCAGATTCAGTCTTCCCAGCCTGGTGCAGGGCTACAATTTTGTTTCTGGTGTCCTTTGACAGCTTTTTGGTCTTCACCATAGTGGAGTTTGGAGTCAGACTGTTTGAGGGTGTGCACAGGTGTCTTTTTATACTGATAACAAGTTTAAACAGGTGCCATTACTACAGGTAATGAGTGGAGGACAGAGGAGCCTCTTAAAGAAGAAGTTACAGGTCTGTGAGAGCCAGAAATCTTGATTGTTTGTTTCTGACCAAATACTTATTTTCCACCATAATATGCAAATAAATTGTTAAAAAAACAGACAATGTGATTGTCTGGATTTTTTTTTCTCAGTTTGTCTCCCATAGTTGAGGTCTATCTATGATGTAAATTACAGACGCCTCTCATCTTTTTAAGTGGTGGAACTTGCACTATTGCTGACTGACTAAATACTTTTTTGCCCCACTGTAGATGGGCATTTCCTGAAGGAAATACATGGTGCTTGAACAGCGCTGCCAGCTTTACAGCAGCACTTTTCACACACAGGACCAGGAAGGGGGGGGGGCACTTACTTTTCACACACAGGACGGGGGGCACTTACTTTTCACACACAGGACGGGGGGCACTCACTTTTCACACACAGTACCGGGGGGCACTTACTTTTCACACACAGGACGGGGGGCACTTACTTTTCACACACAGGACGGGGGGCACTTACTTTTCACACACAGGACGGGGGGCACTTACTTTTCACACACAGGACAGGAGGGCACTTACTTTTCACACACAGGAGTGGGGGGCACTTACTTTCACACACAGAACTGGGGGGGCACTTACTTTTCACACACAGAACCGGGGGGCACTTACTTTTCACACACAGGACCGGGGGGCACTTACTTTTCACACACAGGACCGGGGGGGTACTTACTTTTCACACACAGGACCGGGGGGCACTTACTTTTCACACACAGGACCGGGGGGCACTTACGGTGTGGGATGTCAGGTGTCGGAGTGTCGGGTGTCATAGTCACTTTATTCTGATGTTTGACTTTGATAAATGATCATGTCCTAAAATGGACACCGTACATTTGCATAGCTGCATTAATTGCGGAAAAAGCGGAGAAGAAGAATAAAATATAAGAAATCGGATTACAATATGTTGCTTGAACTCAGAGGGTTCAAGCACCATAAATATAAGAAATCAGATTACAATATGTTGCTTGAACCTAGAGGGTTCAAGCACCATAATAATAATAAAACAGTGCCCATAGGTGGCGCCTTACTCCACGAGTCGTGACTGACAGCTGCATTCCAAGACGATCGCCAAGGAATTGGTACAAGTGTTTAGTCGGGTGGGAATTCCAAAACAGATACTCACCGACCAGGGGACTCCCTTTATGTCGAGGGTAATGAAGGAGCTCTGCAGACTCTTACAAATAGACCCGTTGCGTACGTCTGTCTATCACCCTCAAACAGATGGCCTGGTTGAGCGGTTCAACAAAACCTTAAAACAGATGCTCCGGAAGGCGATAGACAAAGATGGGAAGAACTGAGATTACTTGTTACCCTATTTGCTGTTTGCCATTATGGAAGTTCCCCAGTCTTCCACAGGGTTTTGGCCTTTCGAACTGTTGTACGCCCGACTGTTGGACGTCGCAAAAGAAACCTGGGAAGGTCAAGTCACTCCCTTTAAAACGGTGATCGACCATGTAACACAAATGCAGGACCGTATTGCCGCTGTCATGCCCATTGTTAGGGACCATATGTTACAGGCCCAGGGAGCCCAGAGGCAAAGTTATGATAGAGGCGCTAAGGTCCGTACATTTGCATCCGGGGATAGGATGTTGATCCTAATCCCTACGGTGGATAGTAAATTTCTGGCGAAATGGCAGGGTCCCTTTGAGGTCCTGGAAAGAGTTGGTGAAGTAAACTATAAAGTGTACCAGCCTGGTAAGAGAAAACCAGAACAGATTTATCATGTGAATCTGATAAAACCCTGGAAAGACCGCTCTGCCCTAACGGTAGATCTGCCCCGTCCGGTTTGTTCACCTACCGTACCGGAGGTGCAGATTGCCGAGACTCTCTCGGAACGACAAAAATCTGAGGTTAAGCAGTTTTTGTTACAGAACCGACAGTTTTTCTTGGAAAAACCTGTCCGGACTGAGCTAGTGAAACATGAGATCGTCACAGAGCCTGGTGTCACAGTTCATGTGAAGCCCTACCGGATTCCGGAAGCGCGCCGTGAAGCCGTCTCCCGGGAAGTGAGGGCAATGTTGGACTTAGGAGTCGATGAGGAGTCGCACAGCGCCTGGTCCAGTCCAATCATGTTGATACCTAAACCGGATAGCTCCATACGGTTTTGTAATGACTTTAGGAAACTGAATGCGGTTTCTAAATTTGATGCGTACCCTATGCCCGGGTCGATGAGTTGATCGACCGGCTCGGTAAAGCCCGATACATTACGACCCTGGATCTAACAAAGGGGTACTGGCAGATCCCTCTGGCCGAGGCGGCCAGAGAGAAGACGGCATTTGCTACACCGGAAGGTCTGTTCCAGTATGTCTACATGCCGTTTGGACTTCACGGAGCTCCCGCAACGTTCCAGAGATTGATGGATCGAGTCTTGAGGCCCCACAGACAGTACGCTTCTGCCTACCTGGATAACATCGTAATTTATAGCATGGACTGGGAAACTCACCTCCGGAAGGTACAAGCGGTGATTGATGACCTGCGAGATGCAGGCTTAACGGCAAAACCCAAGAAATGTCACATCGGGCTTGAAGAAGCCCGATACTTGAGCTACGTGATTGGCAGAGGAGTGGTTAAACCCCAGATCGACAAAATACAGGCAATCCAGGGCTGGCCACAACCAGTGAACAAGAAACAAGTACAAGCTTTCCTGGGGATTGCCGGCTATTATCGCCGGTTCATACCCAATTTTGCAGCCATGGCTACCCCCTTGACGGATCTTACCAAAGGGAGGGATTCCGTCATGGTAAAGTGGACCTCAGCTGCTGAAGAGGCCTTGCACAGCCTGAAACGGGCTTTGTGCTCTCAGCCCGTACTAGTGACTCCTGATTTCAGCAGCGAGTTTGTGGTGCAAACTGATGCCTCTGATACTGGTGTCGGAGCTGTACTTTCCCAGGTGAGGGACGGAGTCGAACACCCGGTCCTCTACCTCAGCCGGAAACTGAATGTACATGAGCAGAGGTATGCAGTGGTTGAAAAAGAGTGCCTAGCCATTAAATGGGCTCTCGACTCCCTCAAGTATTACCTGGCCGGTAGGAAGTTTAGGCTGGTCACGGACCATGCCCGTCTCAAGTGGATGCACCTCCACAAGGACCGTAATAGTCGGGTAACCCGGTGGTTCCTTGCCCTGCAGGCTTACTCTTTTACGGTGGAGCACCGACCTGGGGTGCAGATGGGGAACGCCGATGCCCTGTCCCGAGTGCACTGTTTCAAGAGTGTTCTTGCTCGACCGGAGTGGTCTGAGCAGGAGGGGGGGGATATGTAAGACTCAGGTCGGTGTGGTAGTTGGGGGCAGGTATATCTCGCCCAGGTATTTGTCCTATGTGAATTAGGCCGCTCAGTATCTTCAGGATGCTAATGGGTTAACAAGTGCAGGAATAAAGGATGACCAGCTGGGGGTTTCCAGCGTCAGCCTGGGGCACACAGATTGCCTGTCTGTGTGAGACAAACGTGAGTGAGAGCTGTGCTCAAGGATTGTGTGATGTTAGCTGGGTGGGAGAAGCCCCCCCAGTTGTTGAGATAGCAACGTGTTGGTTTAGTTAGCGCCGGACAGGCTAGGATTTATTTTTATGTTTTGTTTTATCTATGTTGCTTTCACGTTAATAAATCTGACCTGAGGTCAGCCTGCTCGGGAAACCTGCTGTACGCCTCAGATTCAATGCACAAACCACGTGGCCTTTGACCCCAGCAAAGGCGATTCCGGAGTATTGTGTCACAGTACTAACAGAAAATGTGCAATCTGCATTGAAACAAAATTTGACAGGTGCATAAGTATGGGCACCCCACCAGAAAAGTGACATTAATATTTAGTAGATCCTCCTTTTGCAAAAATAACAGCCTCTAGTCGCTTCCTGTAGCTTTTAATGAGTTCCTGGATCCTGGATGAAGGTATTTTTGACCATTCCTCTTTACAAAACAATTCCAGTTCAGTTAAATTTGATGGTCGCCGAGCATGGACAGCCCTCATCAAATGATCCCACAGATGTTCAATGATATTCAGGTCTGGGGACTGGGATGACCATTCCAGAACAGTGTAATTGTTCCTCTGCATGAATGCCTGAGTAGATTTGGAGCGGTGTTTTGGATGATTGTCTTGCTGAAAGATCCATCCCCTGCGTAACTTCAACTTTGTCACTGATTCATGAACATTATTGTCAAGAATCTGCTGATACTGAGAGGAATCCATGCGTCCCTCAACTTTAACAAGATTCCAGGTGCCGTCATTGGCCACAAATGCCCCAAAGCATGATGGAACCTCCACCAAATTTTACTGTGAGTAGCAAATGTGTTTCTTGGAATGCTGTGTTTTTTGGCCACCATGCATAACGCCTTTTTGTATGCCCAAACAACTCAATCTTTGTTTCATCAGTCCACAGGACCTTCTTCCAAAAAGAAATTGGCTTCTCCAAATGTGCTTTTGCATACCTCAGCCGACTCTGTTTGTGGCATGCTTGCAGAAACGGCTTCTTTCGCATCACTCGCCCATACAGCTTCTCCTTGTGCAAAGTGCTTGTATAGTTGACCGATGCACAGTGACACCATCTGCAGCAAGTTGATGCTGCAGCTCTCTAGAGGTGGTCTGAGGATTGTCCTTGACTGATCTCACCATTCTTCTTCTCTGCCTTTCTGATGTTTTTCTGGGCCTGCCACTTCTGGCCTTAACAAGAACTGTACCTGTGTTCTTCCATTTCCTTACTATGTTCCTCACAGTGGAAATTGACAGGTTAAATCTCTGAGACAGGTTTTTGTATCCTTCCCCTGAACAACTATGTTGAATAATCTTTGTTTACAGATCATTAGACAGTTATTTTGTGGAGCCCATGATGCCACTCTTCAGAGGAGATTCAAACAGGAGAACAACTTGCAAGTGGCCACTTTAAGTAGCTTTTCTCATGATTGCATACACCTGGCTATGAAGTTCAAAGCTCAATGAGGTTAGAAAACCATAAAAAGTGCTTTAGTAAGTCAGTAAAAAGTAGGTAGGAGTATTTAAAACAAGAAAATGATAAGGGTGCCCATACTTATGCACCTGTCAAATTTTGTTTCAATGCAGATTGCGCATTTTCTGTAAGTACAATAAACCTCATTTCAAGGCAGAAACATTACTGTGTCCAACAGTTATTAGATATATGACACTGAAATAGCTGTTGCAAAAAAAACAATTTTTATAAAACATTAAGCGTAACCCCTTAATCCCATATGACGTACTATCCCGTTGAGGTGGGGTGGACCTTAATTCCCACCGACGGGATAGTACGTCATGGCGATCGGCCGCGCTCACGGGGGAAGCGCGGCCGATCGCGGCCGGGTGTCAGCTGACTATCGCAGCTGACATCCGGCACTATATGCCAGGAGCGGTCACGGACCGCTCCCGGCACATTAACCCCCGGCACACCGCGATCAAACATGATCGCGGTGTGCCGGCGGTACAGGGAAGCATCGCGCAGGGAGGGGGCTCCCTGCGTGCTTCGCTAAGACGATCGGTACAAGGTGATGTACTCACCTTGTACCGAGCGTCTTCTCCCTGCAGTCCCCGGATCTAAAATGGCCGCGGGGCTGCATCCGGGTCCTGCAGGGAGTACTGCCGGGTCGACTGCAGGCGCTGGTAAGCCAGGCTAAGCCAGCAGCTATGTGAGATGTCCCCCCCTGGGACAAAGTAAAAAAAAAAAATTTCCACATGTGTAAAAAAAAAAATGTAAAAAAATTCCTAAATAAATAAATAAAAAATATTATTCAAATGAATACATTTCTTTATCTAAAAAAAAACAAAAAAAAACAATAAAAGTACACATATTTAGTATCGCCGTGTCCGTAACGACCCAACCTATAAAACTGTCCCACTAGTTATTCCCTTCAGTGAACACCGTAAGAAAAAAAAAAAATGATGCAAAAAAACAACGCTTTATTATCATACCGCCAAACTAAAAGTGGAATAGCACACGATCAAAAAGACAGATATAAATAACCATGGTACCGCTGAAAATGTCATCTTGTCCCACAAAAAACGAGCCACCATACAGCGTCCTAAGCGAAAAAATAAAAAAGTTATAGTCCTCAGAATAAAGCGATGCAAAAATAATTTTTTCTATAAAATAGTTTTTATCGTATAAAAGCGCCAAAACATAAAAAAAATGATATAAATGAGATATCGCTGTAATCGTACTGACCCGACGAATAAAACTGCTTTATCAATTTTACCAAACGCGGAACGGTATAAACGCCTCCCCCAAAAGAAATTTATGACTAGCTGGTTTTTGGTCATTCTGCCTCACAAAAATCGTGAAAGTAATAAAAAGTGATCAAAAACTGTCAAGTATCTGAAAATGTTACCAATAAAAACGTCAACTCGTCCCGCAAAAAACAAGACCTCAGATGACTCTGTGGACCAAAATATGGAAAAATTATAGGTCTGAAAATGTGGAGACGCAAAAACTTTTTTGCTATAAAAAAGCGTCTTTTAGTGTGTGACAGCTGCCAATCATAAAAATCCGATATAAAAAACACTATAAAAGTAAATCAAACCCCCCTTCATCACCCCCTTAGTTAGGGAAAAATAATAAAATTAAAAAAATGTATTTATTTCCATTTTCCCATTAGGGCTAGGGTTAGGGCTAGGGTTAGGGCTAGATTTGGGGCCAGAGTTGGGGCTAGGGTTAGGGTTAGGGCTAGGGTTGGGGCTAGGGTTAGGGTTGGGGCTAGGGTTGGAGCTAAAGTTAGGGTTGGGGCTAAAGTTAGGGTTAGGGTTTGGATTACATTTACGGTTGGGATTAGGGTTGGGATTAGAATTAGGGGTGTGTCAGGGTCAGGGGTGTGGTTAGGGTTACTGTTGGGATTAGGGTTAGGGGTGTTGTTGGTCATCAAAAAAAGAAAAAAAGCAAGCCGCACAGCCTTTAGAAGACCACATCAATCTGTGTGTCAGGAATCTGGCATTCACGGGAGGTGCTCGTGTGTAAACCAACAGTGAAAACATCCGATAGATAAGAGCAAAACACGGCAACACTCACCGGTCCTGTGATGCAAAGCTTGTCTTTATTAAAGCTTGTGTCAACACATAAATCTTCATGGCACGGGGGAGTACGATGGAGTGAGGAGTGAACAGACGAGGACGACAGCTGTTTCACGCCCGATCGGCGCTTCTACAGGTGTTGTTGGATTAGGGTTTCAGGTAGAATTGGGGAGTTTCCACTGTTCAGGCACATCAGGGGCTCTCCAAACGCGACATGGCGTCCGATCTCAATTCCAGCCAATTCTGTTTTGAAAAAGTAAAATAGTGCTCCTTCCATTCCGAGCTCTCCGGTGCGCCCAAACAGGGGTTTACCCCAACATATGGGGTATCAGCGTACTCGGGACAAATTGGACAACAACTTTTGGGGTCCAAGTTCTCTTGTTATCCTTGGGAAAATAAAAATTTGGGGGGCTAAAAAATAATTTTTGTGGGAAAAATAAGATTTTTTTATTTTTACGGCTCTGCGTTGTAAACTGCAGTGAAACACTTGGGGGTTCAAAGTTCTCACAACACATCTAGATAAGTTCCTTGGGAGGTCTAGTTTCCAATATGGGGTCACTTGTGGGGGGTTTGTACTGTTTGGGTACATCAGGGGCTCTGCAAATGCAACGTGACGCCTGCAGACCAATCCATCTAAGTCTGTATTCCAAATGGCGTTCCTTCCATTCCGAGCTCTGCCATGCGCCCAAATAGTGGTTCCCCCCACATATGGGGTATCAGCGTACTCAGGACAAATTGGACAACAACTTTTGGGGTCCAATTTATCCTGTTACCCTTGTGAAAATACAAAACTGGGGACTGAAAAATCATTTATTTTCACGGCTTTGCATTATAAACTGTAGTGAAACAATTGGGGGTTCAAAGCTCTCAAAACACATCTAGATAAGTTCCTTAGGGGGTCTACTTTCCAAAATGGTGTCACTTGTGGGGGGGGGTTAATGTTTAGGCACATCAGGGGCTCTCCAAACGCAACATGGAGTCCCATCTCAATTCCAGTCAATTTTGCATTGAAAAGTCAAATGGCGCTCCTTCCCTTCCGAGCTCTGCCATGCGCCCAAACAATGGTTTACACCCACATATGGGGTATCAGCGTACTCAGGACAAATTGCACAACAACTTTTGTGGCCTACTTTCTTCTCTTACCCTTGGGAAAATAAAAAATTGGGGGCAAAAAGATAATTTTTGTGAAAAAATATGATTTTTTATTTTTATGGCTCTGCATTATAAACTTCTATGAAGCACTTGGTGGGTCAAAGTGCTCACCACACATCTAGATAAGTTCCTTACGGGGTCTACTTTCCAAAATGGTGTCACTTGTGGGGGGTTTCAATGTTTAGGCACATCAGGGGCACTCCAAACGCAACATGGCGTCCCATCTCAATTCCAGTCAATTTTGCATTGAAAAGTCAAATGGCGCTCCTTTCCTTCCGAGCTCTGCCATGCGCCCAAACAGTGGTTTACCCCCACATATGGGGTATCAGCGTACTCAGGACAAATTGTACAACACATTTTGGACTCTGGGGGTTCATTTTCTCCTGTTACCCTTGGAAATAAAATAAATTGGAGCTGAAATAAATTTTGTGTGAAAAAAAAGTTAAATGTTCATTTTTATTTAAACATTCCAAAAATTCCTGTAAAACACCTGAAGTTTTAATAAACTTCTTGAATGTGGTTTTGAGCACCTTGAGGGGTGCAGTTTTTAGAATGGTGTCACACTTGGGTATTTTCTATCATATAGACCCCTCAAAATGACTTCAAATGAGATGTGGTCCTTAGAAAAAATGGTGTTGTAAAAATGAGAAATTGCTGGTCAACTTTTAACCCTTATAACTCCCTAACAAAAAAAAATTTGGTTCCAAAATTGTGCTGATGTAAAGTAGACATGTGGGAAATGTTACTTATTAAGTATTTTGCATGACATATCTCTGTGATTTAAGGTCATAAAAATTCAAAGTTGGAAAATTGCAAAATTTTCAAAATTTTGCCAAATTTCCGTTTTTTTCTCAAATAAACGCAAGTTATATCGAATAAATTTTACCACTAACATGAAGTACAATATCTCACGAGAAAACAATGTCAGAATCGCCAAGATCCGTTGAAGCGTTCCAGAGTTATAACCTCATAAAGGGACAGTGGTCAGAATTGTAAAAATTGGCCCGGTCATTAACGTGCAAACCACCCTCGGGGCTTAAGGGGTTGAGATTAATAGGGGTGCCCAAACTTTTTCATATAACTGTACATCATACACTGATCAAAAAAATAAAGGGAACACTAAAATCCCACATCCTAGATATCACTGAATGAAATATTCCAGTTGTAAATCTCTATTCATTACACAGTGGAATGTGTTGAGAACAATAAAACCTAAAAATTATCAACGTAAATCACAACTAATATCCCACGGAGGTCTGGAGTTGGAATGATGCTCAAAATCAAAGTGGAAAATGAAGTTACAGGCTGATCCAACTTCAGAGGAAATGCCTCAAGACAAGGAAATGATGCTCAGTAGTGTGTGTGGCCTCCATGTGCCTGTATGACCTCCCTACAATGCCTGGGCATGCTCCTGGTGAGGTGACGGATGGTCTCCTGAGCGATCTCCTCCCAGACCTGGACTAAAGCATTCGCCAACTCCTGGACAGTCTGTGGTGCAATGTGACGTTGGTGGATGGAGTGAGACATGATCTTCCAGATGTGTTCAATCGGACTCAGGTCTGGGGAATGGGCTGGCCAGTCCATAGCTTCAATGCCTTCCTCTTGCAGGAACTGCTGACACACTCCAGCCACATGACGTTTGGCATTGCTCTGCATTAGAAGGAACCCAGGGCCATCCGCACCAGCATATGGTCTCACAAGGGGTCTGAGGATCTCATCTCGGTACCTAATGGCAGTCAGGCTACCTCTGGCGAGCACAAGGAGGTATGTGCAGCCCTCCAAAGAAATGCCACCCCACACCATTACTGACCCACTACCAAACCAGTGAAAAAAGGAACCTATAGTATGGAAATCGAGAATATGATAAAACCTTACATGGGTGTATAAAGAATACCCAGGTAAAAATAAAAAATAATAAAAAATAAATAAAAAATATATAAAGATAAATATAAAAAGCCAAGGAAAGGTACAATGAACTAAAATGCCTTTATTACATAAATATATATTTTATACAGGGCAACAATAGGCAACCACAAAAAGTGTGCCTGTAACTGGAGGACAGAATAATAAAAATATAGCAGCAAAAGATAGCAGCAATATAGTAACGGACACAGAGAGGGCTAAAATATACAAAAAATATATAAAAATAAGGAGCAATATACACGTTGTGTGATTACTGGTGTTTTATCACTCAGTAGTCCTTTTGTACTTCTAGTCGGATATATATTTTTTATTTATTTTTTATTATTTTTTATTTTTACCTGGGTATTCTTTATACACCCATGTAAGGTTTTATCATATTCTCGATTTCCATACTATAGGTTCCTTTTTTCACTCTTACACCGAATGGTCTGCCATTCATGTATTAAGTAGTGGTCCTCTTGTATTTGCACATTTTGTACAACCTTTTAATTATTACTATTTCAGCCCATCTGTGGGTGTAATATTCTCAGTTATTGGATCGACCGCTACTTCTGTCCCACTACCAAACCAGTCATGCTGAAGGATGTTGCAGGCAGCAGATCGCTCTCCACGGCGTCTCCAGACTCTGCCACATCTGTCACATGTGCTCAGTGCGAACCTGCCTTCATCTGTGAAGAGCACAGGGCGCCAGTGGCGAATTTTCCAATCCTGGTGTTCTGTGGCAAATGCCAAGCGTCCTGCACGGTGTTGGGCTGTGAGCACAACCCTCATCTGTGGACGTCGGGCACTCAGACCATCCTCATGGAGTCGGTTTCTAACCGTTTGTGCAGACACATGCACATTTGTGGCCTGCTGGAGGTCATTTTGCAGGGCTCTGGCAGTGCTCCTCCTGTTCCTCCTTGCACAAAGGCTGAGGTAGTGGTCCTGCTGCTGGGTTGTTGCCATCCTACGGCCCCCTCCACGTCTCCTGGTGTACTGGCCTGTCTCCTGGTAGTTCCTCCAGTCTCTACACTGACAGATACAGCAAACCTTCTTGCCACAGCTCGCACTGCCATCCTGGATGAGCTGCACTACCTGAGCCACTTGTGTGGATTGTAGAGTCCGTCTCATGATACCATGAGTGTGAAAGCACAACTAACATTCAAAAGTGACCATAACATCAGCCAGAAAGCATTGGTACTGAGATATGGTCTGTGGTCCCCACCTGCAGAAACACTCCTTTATGGAGTGTGTCTTGATAATTGACAATAATTTCCATCTGTTGTCTATTCCATTTGCACAACAGCATGTGAAATTGATTGTCACACAGTGTTGCTTTCCAAATGGACAGTTTGATTTTTTGGAGTTTTATTCTGTTGTTTAAGTGTTCTCTTTATTTTTTTGAGCAGTGTATTACTGATCCTGTATGGCTCCTGAGTTACATCCTGTATTATACTCCAGCACTGCACTCACTATTCTGCTGGTGTAGTCACTGTGTACATACATTACATAACGGATCCTGAGTTACATCCTGTATTATACTCCAGCACTGCACACACTATTCTGCTGGTGTAGTCACTGTGTACATACATTATATAACTGATCCCGAGTTACATCCTGTATTATACCCCAGAGCTGCACTCACTATTCTGCTGGTGCAGTCACTGTGTACATACATTACATAACTGATCCTGCGTTACCTCCTTTATGATACTCAAGAGCTGCACTCACTATTCTGCTGGAGCAGTCACCGTGTACATACATTACAATACTGACCCGGAGTTATATCCTGTATTATACCCCAGAGCTGCACTCACTATTCTGCTGATGCAGTCACTGTATACATACATTACTGATCCTGAGTTACACCCTGTATTATACTCCAGAGCTGCACTCACTATTCTGCTGGTGCAGTCACTGTGTAGATACATTACATTACTGACCCTGAAGTTACCTCCTGTATTATATACTCCAGAGCTAAACTCATTCAGACTTGTCAACCATTGTCAGGATATGTAAGAAGTTGAAGTTTTAGGCTATGTTCCCACGATGAGTATTTGGTGCGTTCTTGCAAATTTTCTGCAGCATCAGATAGGTAAATTAGGTTACTTGCGTTTTTTCATTCTTCACGGCTGCGTTTATGATCTCCTTTTAATGTTTTTTGTTTTAAATAAAACTGATTTCTTTTGATACGTCCTTTTACTTTGCTTTAAAAAAAAACGTTATTGCTAAATTCATGTGCAGATTAAATGCATTTTTAGAGCATTTCCGCTGCAAGAACGCATTAAAATTTACACATGCGTTTTTACTACCTGCAGATTTTCAAATCTATGGGGAAAGTTTGCAAACAAATCGCATATTTACCACAAGAGAAATTAACATGTTGTGGATTTCAAAATCATTCCGTAGATCTGTTTCCACAAAGTAAAAAAAAAAAGTGTAATACTGGAAGAGTAATTCATTGGATTTTTTTGTATAGAGAAAATAAGCAGGGTCAAAAATGCACCAAATCCTTGTGGTGAGAGCTTCGCCTTACAGTCACTGACTCGCACTCCGCAGTCTTCATACATTGTGCCTCTTCGCTGTGATGTCTGCTGTCAGCTCTCACCACCCACACGCCAGCCGTACCTGTCTCTGCACGCACTGCCATTCTTAAATGGATTAGCTGTATGTGCAATGGGAATTGAGTTGCAATAATATTAACCACGTGTTCCCCGATTGGTTGATATTACTGGGAATGACGACCACATAATGCCAGTACATGGGGCCATGTATACATTACAGAACACTTCCCCCTCAAAGCAGAATTCCCCATTAAATATCAATTCCTGAGTCAACTTCTTCTGTTAAGGTGAGAACATTTGGAAAACTGGTTGGCTTTCCAAGTGTTCTGATCCTGGGAATGGAGGATCAATCGTTATTTAGTGCTACATCCTGTTCCAGTTTCCCTCAGCACCATGATTGCTCCCAGTAAAGCAGCTGCAGCATAGTGCCATTCTCTTGTGGCCTGGGACTAATTACAGGGGGGTGCAGCAATAAACTAGCAGTGCATCCACTTCATTCTCGGGAAAGATGTTGGCCTAAAAGATCAGACCGCACTAATCATAACTAGTGATGAGCGAGTGTACTCATTGCTCGGGTTTTCCAGAGCACGCTTGGGTGACCTCCGAGTATTTGTTAGTGTTCGGAGATTTAGTTTTCAACACGGCAGCTGAATGATTTGCAGCTATTAGCCAGGCTGAGTACATGTGGGGGTTGCCTGGTTGTTAAAGGGACACTGTCACCTGGATTTGGAGGGAACAATCTTCAGCCATGGAGGCGGGGTTTTTGATTCACCCTTTCCTTACCCGCTGGCTGCATGCTGGCTGCAATATTGAATTGAAGTTCATTCTCTGTCCTCCATAGTACACGCCTGCGCAAGGCAAGATTGCACCTTGTGCAGGCATGTACTACGGAGGACAGAGAATGAACTTCAATCCATTATTGCAGCCAGCATGCAGCCAGCGGGTAAGGAAAGGGTGAATCAAAAACCCCAAAACCCCGCCTCCATGGCTGAAGATTGTTCCCTCCAAATCCAGGTGACAGTGTCCCTTTAAGGAATCCCTACAGGTAATCAAGCAGGCTAATAGCTGTAAATCATGCTGCTGAGGAGATGAAAACTAAATCTCCGAGCAGTCATAAATACCACCCGAGCGTGCTTGGGAAACCCGAGCAACGAGTACACTCGCTCATCACTAATCATAACGTGGTGTATTTCTTAGCAAGATGGCATCAGTTATGAAACAGGAATTCAAAGAAAACATCGGGATGTAGATTTAAAAGAGTAGGCCCACTAAAACAACTTTTCATCTTTCCAAGAGTCTGTTTTTCAAATAATTTTTATTGAAAGTTTTTTTTAATAACTCTGGGGAGGGAGGGAAATGGGGAGGAGAAGGGGGGGAAGATAGGGAAGGGAAGGGTAGGGAATGAAAGAAAGTAGGGATAAAAGGAAATACCCCTATGGAAATAGGGGAGAGACAAGCAAACCAATGGGGCTGTGACCACTACGAATAAGTGATGGTCACGAATGTGCAAGGCCGCTAAGTGCTGTACCTAGATAACGCCTTCAGTCCCATAGATAGTGTCATTGCTCATACAACCCCTGGCAAAAATTTTGGAATCACCGGCCTTGGAGGATGTTCATTCAGTTGTTTAATTTTGTAGAAAAAAAGCAGATCACAGACATGGCACAAAACTAAAGTAATTTCAAATGGCAACTTTCTGGCTTTAAGAAACACTAAAAGAAATTAAGAACAAAAAATGTGGTAGTCAGTAATGGTTACTTTTTTTTAACCAAGCATAGGGGAAAAATTATGGACTCACTCAATTCTGAGGAAAAAATTATGGAATCACTCTGTAAATTTTCATACCCAAAACTAACACCTGCATCAAATTTGATCTGCTCGTTAGTCTGCATCAAAAAAAGAGTGATCACACCTTGGAGAGCTGTTGCACCAAGTGGACTGACATGAATCATGGCTCCAGCACGAGAGATGTCAATTGAAACAAAGGAGAGGATTATCATCACCCAATGGTGCAAAAGATGTTGGTTGTTCACAATCAGCTGTGTCTAAAATCTGGACCAAATACAAACAACATGGGAAGGTTATTAAATGCAAACATACTGGTAGACCAAGGATTCGAAGACATCAAAGCGTCAAGACCGGAAATTTAAAGCAATATGTCTCCAAAACAGGAAATGAACAAAAAACAAATGAGGAACGAATGGGTGGAAACTGGAGTCAACATTTGTGACCGAACTGTAAGAAACCGCCTAAAGGAAATGGGATTTACATACAGAAAAGCTAAACGAAAGCCATCATTAACACCTAAACAGAAAAAAACAAGGTTACAATGGGCTAAAGAAAAGCAATCGTGGACTGTGGATGACTGAATGAAAGTCATATTCAGTGATGAATCATGAATCTGTATTGGGCAAGGTGATAATGCTGGAACTTTTGTTTGGTGCCGTTCCAATGAGATTTATAAAGATGACTGCCTGAAGAGAACATGCAAATTTCCACAGTCATTGATGATATGGGACTGCATGTCAGGTAAAGGCACTGGGGAGATGGCTGTCATTACATCTTCAATAAATGCACAAGTTTATGTTGATATTTTGGACACTTTTTTTATCCCATCAATTGAAAGGATGTTTGGGGATGATTAAATCATTTTTCAAGATGATAATGCATCCTGCCATAGAGCAAAAACTGTGAAAACAATCCTTGAAAAAAGACACATAAGGTCAATGTAATGGCCTGCACATAGTCCGGATCTCAATCCAATTGAAAATCTTTGGTGGAAGTTGAAGAAAATGGTCCATGACAAGGCTCCAACCTGCAAAGCTGATCTGGCAACAGCAATCAGAGAAAGTTTGAGCCAGATTGATGAAGAGTACTGTTTCACACTCATTAAGTACATGCCTCAGAGACTGCAAGCTGTTATAAAAGCCTGAGGTGGTGTTCTTTTTTGTTTGTTTGTTTTTCATGATTCCATAATTTTTTCCTCAGAATTGAGTGATTCCATAATTTTTCCCCTATGAATGGTTAAAAAAAATAACCATTACTGACTACCACATTATTTGTTTTGATTTCTTTTAGTGTTTCTTAAAGCCAGAAAGTTGCCATTTGAAATTACTTTAGTTTTGTGCCATGTCTATATCTCCTTTTTACTACAAAATTAAACAACTGAATGAACATCCTCCAAGGCCGGTGATTCCATAATTTTTGCCAGGGGTTGTGCATGACCACTGCTCCATTCAGACCCATTGTTGGGATCGCTGAAGATCCAGCAGTCAGACACTATGCATCATCTATACACAGGATGCTCGTTATGGCGGGTCAACCTTTTAAAAAGCTTTTTTCAGATTTTGAGGAGGAAATGCTGTTTAGATCTCTGGCAGTGGTGATCGTGTGGTTAATAGGATTGTCTTAAAGGAGCATTGACAAAGCAGAAATCCAGGCAGGAATCTATGGGCTTTTATTCCATTCATTGTGTAGACACTAGAAATGCTGAAATCTCACCTTAGCAGTGTCTGGGAGAAGTACTTCAGGGTGTTAGCAATGTCTGTCCCTGTTGGCACTGGGTATGTGTTGTGGATGACCCGGTGGTGGTACTCGTGAAGGTATCGGATCTTGGAAGCAACTGCATGTAAAAAAAAAAGTATAAAATCAGAGATTAGCAGTGTGAGTAGACATCGGGGGACAAGGCATGAGTCAGACACCATTGATAGGGACAATATCATGGCCGTCATCACAGCTCATTTAGAAGTCCATTTTTCATGTATTTGATCTGTTGTTTCCATCATAGTCTCTAGTGCTCACACCTCCATGTTTTTTGCAGACTGCATTTGACAACGTCTACATGATCGGTCCAAGTGCTGTCCATGGAAAAATCTGAAATAACATTGTTCAGTATGTAGCCTATGTGATGTATTTTTTCATGCGGACCTAATGTGCATGTGAAAAAATGATCAGCATGCACGAGTCTCTTATGTATTTTGGATGAGACTCGCCTATTCAAGTCTATGAGTGCGGAAAAAAAATCATCTGATTGTTAAAGATACAATGCAATGTAAATTATATTCACTGCTGATGTATAAAAATGAATGCCGAAGGGCTAACAAAACAGATGAAAAGCAAGACTATTTTTTTATCAGTCATGTGAACTTAGCCTTAGGCTCATACGCCCATATAAAAAAAAAACATACAATTTTCAAACAGTAAAAAAAGACGATTTTTTTTTTAAATTCTTCAATCATGTGACAGTGAAAAGTATGTTAGGAATTGTAATTGCGGTCTGTATGAAGAAACTGTCATCTAAACTGCCCAATTCAATAACGCTGCTCCTGGTGAGGTCCGAGTGATGTTAGTTTATTCCACACATCGTGGATAGTGGAAGTGCAGCGCCCCAGAGATCTGGTCGTTGCAGTATGACACTCTGCCACTAAGGGGAGTGATGGTACGTCTGATGGCAACTGAAGGAATTCTACTGACCAGGTATCACCAGCACACATTACACTTCACACTCCGGCCACTAGGGGGAGCAAAGTGCTTTATTTATTGGGCCAATCCTCACATTGGTAAAACTAGGGGTTGGATAGGAAGTTAGTCAGAAGCTGACTGGGTTGGATTCAGGCAACATCCCGTGGCAGGGGGTGTTGCAGGGAGAAGACACAGGGGGGGTCCCTGTCAGGCGTGGGAACCTGGCAGGTGCCTAGCGAACAGAGCAGAACGTAACGGAGCCGTGCCTGCACCTCCTTGCGGCGGTATCCTAAGAAAGAGACATGAAGCGAAGGATATTGTGGAACAGTGAGAAACGAGATCAAGCACAAAGGAGAACCAGAAGGAGTCGTGCCGTGAGACCGAGGCAACATCCTACTGAGGCGCGTAGCCGGTGGCCGGAACACCGCGGGAGTAACTGACTCTAGGCCTTACTTCGAACTCCGCAGGACAGTTAATTATAGGTTGGCTGTCTACCTTAAATTTCCTACGAAGACATAGGGGGCAACGCGTGGAGAGGGGCGTTTCTAGGGTCCCGGAAGAGCTCCGAGCCTTCCCGTCATACGGGTGCGTCCTAGCCATAACATACCTGGGGGACGAGAAACTAGTAACATCTGAAACAAGCGAGAGAGAATTAGAAAGAACGAACGAACGAGAACAGAAGTTGTGAGGACTATTCCGAATGCTCAGCAGGGTAGCACTACAACACACAGGCGCTAGTGGTAGGCACTAATTTCCACCTGCAAAATGGAATTCTGGATGTGCCCATCGGACCGGCCGGTCTCAGATAGCCCTGTTAACTGTGCTCTGGATTGAGGATCCTGAAGTCTTCAGTAAAGAGGTAAAGAGACTGCAACCTTGTGTCCTCGTTATTGACTGCACCTCACACCATCACCAGCCACCTTTCTGGGAAGCCCTGGGGACACACTTCACCTGTGGGAAGGTATACCATCCAGCTGCCATTCCATCACCCCAGCGGACCCCATAGCAGCGTCGGTCACCCTGACCGAACACCACAGGTGGCGTCACGAAACCTTGTCAGACTCCTATCACCTTTTATTGGACGCCCCTTAGCAGGGTCACGGACCGGGTCTAGCCACCGTGACAGTCTCAGAACCGAACCAGAGAGGCCGGTACCGAGAACTCGTGGCCCTGTGTCTGGGGGCACTGCAGAAGCTTTGCAATTTTTTTTTACTGATGGTAAAAGCTGACGTACTAACAAAAGGCTGATGAAAATCAGTCCCCTTATTTCACAAACAAAAAAAAAGCGGATGACTGAAACGGGCTTTACCAGGGAGCATCACCCAGCTCTCCTATACTCCTGGTAGGAGTTATATAGCTCCCCATTCCATAACAAGGAGTATTTAACATTTAGGTCAGGGTCACACTTGTGAGTGCAATGCAAGAAACTCACGCGAGTCTCTCGCATCAATACCCGGCGGGACCGAAGCGTGTGGCTGCGTGCATTTCTATGCAGTTGAACGCTCCAGTCCCGAGTGCCGGCAGCAGTGCCAGGTAGTGATGCGAGTCTCTTGCATTGCACTCGCAAGTATGACACCGGCCTTAGGCTTCAAGTCATGGTATAGCCAGCTGTTAAGGTATGCTGAGAGTTGCAGTTTTACAATAGCAGGAAATAATAATAATTTTTATAGTGCCACCATATTCCGCAGCACTTTACAGTTTTAGGGGGAGGGGACTTGTACATAAGTTTGGGACCACCACCAACTGAACCAACTTGGTCGTCAATAATCCTGTGCCGTCAGGTCATCGCTCTTATCCGCTGGCCTCCTGCAGAATATCTCATCTCCTTCTGCTGCCACTTCAATGGTAGGAAATAAACTTGGAGACTGACATGCTATTGTTATCTGCCATCAGCTATTTCAGGTTGGACATAGACTGACTGTAGAGTAGGTGAGTACAATCTATTTGGCCGGCGTCACACTAGCGAGTTTTATGGACGTATGAGCGCATAAAATACGTCCGTAAAACACGCATTACACACGGCCCAATGATTTTCAATGGGTCAGGTCCTATCAGCCGTATATTACGCACCCGTATTATACGGCTTTCTACGGCCGTAGAAAATCGCAGCATGCTGCGTTTGTCACCGTATTGCGCAAATAATACGCCAACGAAAGTCTATGGGGGCGAGAAAAATACGGATTACACATGGACCAGCAGTGTGACTTGCGAGAAATACGCAGCGGTGTTAGAGAGAAAAGCCGGCAATTCAGTGCGGTGTACAGTAACCCTCGCTCTGTAACAAAGGCAAAATAAAAAACAACAATATCTCATACCTTCCGATGATCTGTCACATCCCACGATGTAAATCCATCTGAAGGAGTTAAAAAATTTTACAGGCAGGAGCTCTGCTAATGCAGCTGTGCTCCTGGCTGTAAAACCCCAGTAGGTCAATGACCTGTAGTTACCTTCAGTCGCGGTGATGCACCCTCTGCTGGTTGTCCTCATATGAACTCGAGCCTGGGAACTTTTCTTTTTTTTCCCCACGCTCGAAGGACATCCAGCAGAGGGCGCATCACCGCGAATGAAGGTAACTACAGGTCATTGACCTACTTCACATTTATTCGCTGGGGTTTTACAGCCAGGAGCACAGCTGCATTATAGCAGAGCTCCTGCCTGTAAAAATTTTTAACCCCTTCTGATGGATTTACATCTTGGGACGTGACAGATCATCGGAAGGTATGAGATATTGTTGTTTTTTTTATTTTGCCTTTGTTACAGAGCGAGGGTCTTCAGGTGGATTACCAGGATAATAAAATATTCCAACAACCTGTGTTTTTATTTCATTAAAAGACTTTGTAATAATGTGTTTGTTTTTTTTAACCATTTCAGACTATTGGATTAATAATGGATAGGTGTCATAATTGACACCTCTCCATTATTAATCTGGCTTAATGTCACCTTACAATAGCAAGGTGACATTAACCCTTCATTACCCCATATCCCACCTCTACACGGGAATGGGAAGAGAGTGGCCAAGTGCCAGAATAGGCGCATCTTCCAGATGTGCCTTTTCTGGGGTGGCTGGGGGCAGATGTTTTTAGCGAGGGGGGGGGCCAATAACCGTGGACCCTCTCCAGGCTATTAATATCTGCCCTCAGTCACTGGCTTTACTACTCTGGCGGAGAAAATTGCGTGGGAGCCCACGCCAATTTTTCCTGCAATTTTACCCTTAAATTTAATAGCTAGAGCGCCCAAATTTTGCACATACACACTACTAACATTAGTAGTGTGGAATATGCAAAAAAAATGGGATATGAGATGGTTTACTGTATGTAAACCATGTCTCATATCATGTCGGGTTTAGGAAGGAGAAAGAAAAAGCCAGCAATTGAATTACCGGCTTTTCACATATCTCGCGCTGAATGAAATATAAATACAGTGTGTGTATATATATATATATATATATATATGTGTGTGTGTCTCAATGATATATATATATATATATATATATATATATATATATATATATATAGAGTATATATATATATATATATGTACTGTATATATGTTTTAACGAACAATTGAGCCCATAAATCTATTAGATGTCGGTTTTGCAAGCCTGCGAGAAAATCTCGCAGTACATATGCCATACGGATTACATACGGAGGATGCCATGCGCAAAATACGCTGCCACACCCTGCCTACGGATGACATACGGATCACTATTTTGGGAACATTTCTGCGTATTACGGCCGTATTACAGCCGTAAAATACGGACCGTATTGTCTTACGCCGAGTGTGACGCCGGCCTTTCTCTGACTGATCTGGCCTGGCCCAGGCCCCGCCTGGGGAAAAACTTTGGGGCCTGATCCTAGCTCGGATAATTCCTGAACTTTGTGGCCAGAGCTGGATCAGGGGTGGCGGGATAGTTAGAGAAGGTGTGTGTTATATATATATATATATATATATATATATATATATATAATGGAAAAAGAAAAAATATATAATAATAAAGGGGAAAAAATGGGTTAATCTGTACACTGTATTGTATTTAGGTTTGTTGTAGGGTGAATGTGATGGTGTAAGGGGGTGGCTGTAAGGTGAGGCAGTGGGACCAGTAGGGTTTTGTTGTGTTTGCGGTGTTGTATAAATCGGTTTAGTGTAATATGTTTATAGTGTATATATTGTATATATGACGGTGTGAATGTAGTTGGGGTTGTATATAGTAGTATTAATGAAGCTGGGCCGGGGGTTTTACATGATTTTTTACTATTTATAATTTTTACAGGGGTATTCATGTAAGTTATGAGTATTTTGTTTGTTGTCTTTTAGTTTTGCTTTCTTTATTTTATTGGAATTTTTCTTTCTTGTCCCTGATTTGTAGGTCATGAACTTTCTCCATTTTGGTTCCATTTCTGGTTTATTTCTTTGTGATTTTTGTCGTTTGTTGTCGTCTGATTGTAGCTTTGTTCTTATGTTTTGTTCTGTTGTGTTTTATTTGTAATGTATCATAGTTAGTGTCACGTGAAAGTATTTTTTATTTAATAAAAGACCTACAATAATCGATTACTCCTTGCTATCAGCGATTACTGCAGGCAGTCGACTGTAGAACAGGTTACAATAATCGATTACTCCCTGTTATCAGCGATTACTGCAGGCAGTCGACTGTAGAACAGGTTACAATAATCGATTACTCCCTGTTATCAGCCATTACTGCAGGCAGTCGACTGTAGAACAGGTTACAATAATCGATTATTCCCTGTTATCAGCCATTACTGCAGGCAGTCGACTGTAGAACAGGTTACAATAATCTATTACTCCCTGTTATCAGCCATTACTGCAGGCAGTCGACTGTAGAACAGGTTACAATAATCGATTACTCCCTGTTATCAGCCATTACTGCAGGCAGTCGACTGTAGAACAGGTTACAATAATCGATTACTCCCTGCTATCAGCGATTACTGCAGGCAGTCGACTGTAGAACAGGTTACAATAATCGATTACTCCCTGTTATCAGCCATTACTGCAGGCAGTCGACTGTAGAACAGGTTACAATAATTGATTATTCCCTGTTATCAGCCATTACTGCAGGCAGTCGACTGTAGAACAGGTTACAATAATCGATTATTCCCTGTTATCAGCCATTACTGCAGGCAGTCGACTGCAGAACAGGTTACAATAATCGATTATTCCCTGTTATCAGCCATTACTGCAGGCAGTCGACTGCAGAACAGGTTACAATAATCGATTACTCCCTGCTATCAGCCATTACTGCAGGCAGTCGACTGCAGAACAGGTTACAATAATCGATTACTCCCTGCTATCAGCCATTACTGCAGGCAGTCGACTGCAGAACAGGTTACAATAATCGATTACTCCCTGTTATCAGCCATTACTGCAGGCAGTCGACTGCAGAACAGGTTACAATAATCGATTACTCCCTGCTATCAGCCATTACTGCAGGCAGTCGACTGCAGAACAGGTTACAATAATCGATTACTCCCTGCTATCAGCCATTACTGCAGGCAGTCGACTGCAGAACAGGTTACAATAATCGATTACTCCCTGCTATCAGCCATTACTGCAGGCAGTCGACTGCAGAACAGGTTACAATAATCGATTACTCCCTGCTATCAGCCATTACTGCAGGCAGTCGACTGCAGAACAGGTTACAATAATCGATTACTCCCTGCTATCAGCCATTACTGCAGGCAGTCGACTGTAGAACAGGTTACAATAAGCGATTACTCCCTGCTATCAGCCATTACTGCGGGCAGTTGACTGTAGGATGGATGTCACTTATTATACAATGTAAAGTTCAGTATCCTCACAATATAGTTGGCCTATGAGCATTTTCAAGACCTCTGCTTGTTGTTAGTAGATTGAAACTTTCCTGCTTACATCGAGAAGCTGAAAGCCGGTCATGAGCTAGTACATCCCACATCTGAGGGTCTGTTAGGCTATGTTTCCAGGTGGCGTACCGGCAGCACTTCGAACGCACTTCGATCCCTGCTCCGTCCAAAACGATGCCGGATTTTGTATACGCGCGGTGATTCCCCATGTGTTCATTGAACCATGCGGAATCACCGCGTCCTATACATAGAATGGTGCTATTTATCTTGCGGAGAAGCACAGTCTCCACGGTCTATAAAGACGCGCCGCATGTGCGTAAACGCAGGTTTCTCACCTGCGTCTTTGTACGCATAGTGGATATGGGATTTCATAAAATCCCCTCCACTATGCTGTAACATCTGGACGTTGCGGCTGTACACAGCGGCTAATCCGCAGCAAATACGCCACGTGGAAACATACCCTCACTCTTTTATCCAGTGTGGATAATCGTCTGTGAGCTAAGCTTCCTGAATTCAAGTCCAATACAAAGTATCAGTGCAGGTAAAATGTAATAGGCTATGTTCCCACCATCAGGAAGTAGCAGCGCTTTGGAAGCAGTGTATTTTCGCTGCGTCACATAGAAGTCACATAGAAGCACAGTAGGCATGGGATTTCTATAAATCCATCCACTGTGCCTGTACTGTACAATGCAACGTTTTGAAAGCAGCGCGATTGTGCTGTGTCCAAAATGCTTCTATTACTGATTATGGGCACGTATGGAGCCCTGAAATGAATTTCAGGGAATGTCGGTCTTTTAGCTAAGTTTACAAACTATTTTTTGATTTCAATAAACCAATGTCAATAGCAAAACACAATAATGTAACAAGTGATTTCTCCATTTCAGTCCAAATCACCACTTTTACTGACTACTGCAATCTCAGTATAATTTACCCCCTGAAAAGAACAGAACATTTGATTCCAGCACCGACGTAATAATCCTGGGCTTTATTAGCACATCAGGCGCTGAAGATAAAACACAAGAAATAATCAAATTAGCTAGGGATTCTGTGTCTGATGTGTGGCCAAATGATGGAGATATGGCATAGTCAAGGGAGTAGTTCAAAAGTTAAAGGGAACCTATCAGCTGATAGATGTTGTTGATCCCCAGGCTGCATGATTTCATCCATGTGATTTCAGAGAAAACCATACATTAGTAGCTGCCTGGTTCCGAGCCACACAACAGACTAGTGGGACAGGTGAGTCCCTGGTGGCTTCTGCCAGTGACTAATAGAGATCTATCAGGCACTGCTGAGAGAAGCCACTAAGGACCCGCCCAACTATTGTGTGGCTCGGTCGTGGACAGCATCTAAAGTATGGTTTTCTATGAAACGCCGCAGTGTTTCCGAGTCAAACATACATGGCTGTAATTATGCTGCCGCTGGATCAGCAGTGTGTATTAGGTGTCAGCTTCCCTTTAAAAGAAGAGAGCATTGCAGCAGGACACAGGGCGGCGCACGTGATTCTATCGCACTTTATCTTTCTCCAAGAGAGGATGGGAGACGTGGGGGATTAGCATGAATGTGGAGGATTAGGGAAGCATTAAATTAATTTCAAATCATTGCATATGGATGAACGTCAAAGGCAAAATCATTTCACCCTTTGTTATACATCATGAAACTGTATATATATGACCGAATGTTCACCTATAGATATTACCATTATGATTCACATTATTATCTTCTACATGACCCCCAATATTATAGGTCTATACCACATCTCCATATGACCCCAATATTTATAATATTCTACTAGTGATGAGCGAGTGTACTCGTTGCTCGGGTTTTCCAGAGCTCGCTCGGGTGTCCTCCGAGTATTTGTTAGTGCTCGGAGATTTAGTTTTCATTGCGGCAGCTACCAGCCTGCTTGATTACATGTGGGGATTCCCTAGCAACCAGGCAACCCCCACATGTACTCAGCCTGGCTAGTAGCTGTAAGGCTACGTTCACATTTGCGTTCTGCCAGGCTGCGTTGGGCGCAGCCGCGGCGACGCATGCGCCATACTCTCCTATATTTAACATGGGGGCGCATGGACATGCGTTTGCATGCGTTTTGCGATGCATGCGTCTTTTTTGCCGCAAGCGTTAGGGCGCAGAGGACGCAGTAAGATGCTTTTTTTTTTGCGTCCAAAATCCGCCAAAGAAAGGACGCATGCGTCGCAAAACTATGCGTTTTGCATGCGCTCTTGTTTGCGTTGTGCGTTGCTTCGCCGACGCAGCAGCGCACAACGCAAATGTGAACGTAGCCTAAATCATTCAGCTTCCGCGATGAAAACTAAATCTCCGAACACTAACAAATACTCGGAGGTCACCCGAACGTGCTCAGGAAAACCCGATCAACGAGTACACTCGCTCATCACTATATTCTACATCATACCAAATATAATAAAGCTGACCCCCATCATATTCTTCATTGCCCCATTATATTCTATATGACCAACATACTACTGTGCTCACACCTATTGCATTCTATAGAACCCTCGATATCACTGGGTTGACCCCCATTATAGTCTATATGACCCAGATATTACCGGACTGACCCCATTATATTCTGCATTGCTCCAATATTACCGGGCTGACCCCCATTATATTCTATATGACCCAGATAATACCGAGCTGACCCTCACTATATTCTACTAGATGGTGGCCCGATTCTAACGCATCGGGTAACATAGTAACATTATAGTTATTAAGGTTGAAGGAAGACTTTAAGTACATCTATTCTAGCATAAGTATATATGTCTATAGCAGGCACATTGTATATAGCACAGGCTACGTAGTATATAGGAGCCATGTAGTATATAGCAGATACGTAGTCAATAACACAGCCACGTAGTATATAACACAGCCCACGTAATAAATAGCACAGCCCACGTAGTAAATAACACAGCCCACACAGTATATAACACAGCCCACGCTGTATATAACACAGCCCACGCAGTATATAACACAGCCCACGTAATAGCACAGCCCACGCAGTATATAACACAGCCCACGCAATATATAACACAGCCCACGTAGTATATAACACTGCCCACACAGTATATAACACAGCCCACGCAGTATATAACACAGCCCACGCAGTTTATAACACAGCCCACGTAATAAATAGCACAGCCCACGCAGTATATAACACAGCCCACGCAGTATATAACACTGCCCACGCAGTATATAACACTGCCCACGCAGTATATAACACAGCCCACGTATGGGAACGGAAGCTGGCAGCAGCCGCACGCGCATCAGCGGATGACGGAAGGTGAGAATAGCAGGTTTGTTTTTTTTAAATTATTTTTAACATTAGATCTTTTTACTATTGATGCTGCATAGGCAGCATCAATAGTAAAAGTTGGTCACACATGGTTAATAGCAGTGGCATAACGCGGTCCGGTAACGCTGCCATTATCCCTGTGTCAGTGCTGACTGGAGGGGAGTGTGGAGCGGGCGCCGGGCACTGACTGGACGGAAGTAGGGAGGGACTAATTCTCAGCCGGACTGTGTCCGTCGCTGATTGGTCAACGACATGGGATTTCCGTTACAGATAGACAGACAGCCAGAAGTACCCCTTAGACAATTATATAGTCGATGACCCAGATATTACGGACTGACCCCCATTATATTCTATATTATATGAGCCTCATACTACTGTGCTCACACCTATTGTATTCTATATAACCCCCGATATCACTGGGTTGATCCCCATTATATTCTATACTAAATGGTGGCAAGATTCTAACGCATCGGGTATTCTAGAATATGCATGGCCATGTAGTATATTGCTCAGCCCACATAGTATATTGCCCAGCCACGTAGTATATTGCACAGCCACGTAGTATATTGCCTAGCCACGTAGTATATTGCCCAGGCACATAGTATATTGCCCAGCGACGTAGTATACAGCACAGAGCCACGTAATATATTGCAGAGCGACATAGTATACAGCACAGAGCCACGTAGTATATTGGACAGCGACGTAGTATATTGCCCAGTGACGTAGTATACAGCACAGAGCCAGGTAGTATATTGCCCAGTGACGTAGTATAAAGCACAGAGCCACATAGTATATTGCCCAGTGACGTAGTATACAGCACAGAGCCACGTAGTATATTGCCCAGCCACGTAGTATATTGCCCAGTGATGTAGTATATTGCCCAGCCACGTATGTCACAGGTTAAAAATTAAAAAAATAAACATACTTACCTAACGATCCGAGGGCCCCTTGTAGTTCTAACATACTCACCATTCTCGTCGCTGCTCCTCAGCGTCCCGTCTCTCCGCCTCCTGGGATCCAACGGCGCTGTACCGATGAGCGCGCGGCTCGCGAGACCGCTAGGTCTTCTGGGTAATTTCGCAAAGCATCGCTGGGAAAGGAAGATGGCGGCAGGCGCGAGCACCTCAGCGGACAACGGAGGGTGAGTATAGCAGGTTTTTAGTTTTTTTAACATTACTTTTTTTACTATTGATGCCGCATAGGCAGCATCAATAGTAAAAGGTTGGGGGACACACAGGGTTAATAGCGGCGGTAACGGAGTGCGTTACCGGCGGCATAACGCGGTCCGTTACCGCCGGCATTAACCCTGTGTTAGCGGTGACCGGAGGGGAGTATGGAGCGGGCGCCAGGGAGAGTGACTGCAGGGAGCATGGAGCGGAGCGCCGGGGACAGTGACTGCGGGGAGCGGGGAGTCTGGAGTGGACGCCGGGGACACTACGGGGAGTATGGAGCGTGCGCCTGGGACACTGCGGGGAGCGGGAAGTATGGAGCGGGCACCGGGGACACTGCGGGGAGCGGGGAGTATGGAGCGGGCACCGGGGACACTGCGGGGAGCGGGGAGTATGGAGCGGGCGCCGGGGACACTGCGGGGAGTATGGAGTGGGCGCCGGCCACTGACTGTGGGGAGTAAGGAGCGGCCATTTTCTTCCGGGCTGTGCCCGTCGCTGATTGGTCGTGGCTGTTTTGCGGCGACCAATCAGCGACTTGGATTTCCATGATAGACAGAGGCCACGACCAATGAATATCCGTGACAGACAGACAGACAGAAGGACAGACGGAAGTACCCATTAGACAATTATATAGTAGATGACCCAGATCTTACCGAGTAAAACCCATTATATTCTCCATTGCCTCAGATATTACTGGACTGACCCCATTATATTCTACACTGCCCGAATATTACAGGTCTCACCCCTATTATATTCTATATGACCAAGATCTTACCGGGTAGAACACAATATATTCTCCATTGCCCCAGATCTTACCGGACTGACCCCACTATATTCTACATTGCCCAATATTACAGGTCTGACCCCCATTATAGTCTATATGACCCAGATAATACCGAGCTGACCCCATTATATTCTGCACTGCCCCAATATTACAGGTCTGACCCCCATTATAGTCTATATGACCCAGATAATACCGATCTGACTCCCATTATATTCTATATGACCCAAATACTACTGTGCTCACACCTATTGTATTCTATATAACCCCCGATATCACTGGATTGATCCCCATTATATTCTATACTAGCTGTTTCCAGCCAGCTAACGCTCGGCATGCTCATTGATATCTAATTAACGCTGCTGGTGATTATGCAATTAAATGTACGTTTACCTTGGCTTAAGGGTTGAATTACATAGAAAGGAAGTGCTGCGTGTGGTAATGTGGGGGGACGCAGCCTCATGCGGTAATGTGTGGGGACGGAGCCTCGTGTGGTAATGTGTGGGGACGGAGCCTCGTGTGGTAATGTGTGGGGACGGAGCCTCGTGTGGTAATGTGTGGGGACAGAGCATTGTGTGGTAATGTGTGAGGACGGAGCATTGTGTGGTAATGTGTGGGGACGGAGCCTCGTGTGGTAATGTGTAGGGACGGAGCCTCGTGTGGTAATGAGTGGGGACGGAGCCTCGTGTGGTAATTTGTGGGGACAGAGCATCGTGTGGTAATGTGTGAGGATGGAGCCTCGTGTGGTAATATGTGGGGACGGAGCCTAGTGAGGCAATTTGTGGGGACGGAGCCTCGTGAGGTAATTTGTGGGGACGGAGCCTCGTGTGGTAATGTGTGGGGAAGGAGCCTCGTGTGGTAATGTGTGGGGACGGAGCATCATGTGTTTAATGTGTGAGGACGGAGCATCGTGTGGTAATGTGTGTGGACGGAGCCTCGTGTGGTAATGTGTGGGGATGGAGCCTCGTGTGGTAATCTGTGGGGACGGAGCCTCGTGTGGTAATGTGTGGGGATGGAGCTTCGTGTGGTAATGTGTGGGGAAGGAGCCTCGTGAGGTAATTTGTGGGGACGGAGCCTCGTGTGGTAATGTGTGAGGACGGAGTCTTGTGTGGTAATGTGTGTGGACGGAGCTTCGTGTGGTAATGTGTGGGGACAGAGCCTCATGTGGTAATGTGTGGGGACGGAGCCTCGTGTGGTAATGTGTGGGGATGGCGCCTTGTGTGGTAATGTGTGGGGACGGAGCCTTGTGTGGTAATGTGTGGGGACGGAGCCTCGTGTGGTAATGTGTGGGGACGGAGCCTCGTGTGGTAATGTGTGGGGACGGAGCCTCGTGTGGTAATAAGTGAGGACGGAGCATCGTGTGGTAATGTTGGGGGACGGGATTATGTGTGGTAATGGGGTGGGGGGCGGGATTATGTGTGGTGATGTGGGGGGCGGAGCTACTGTGCAGGTGGCGGGATTAGCGAGTAATCACGATGCCTCTTATATATATAGATTAGCTCCATTACTATTTCACCAACATAGTACCAGGGAGACACCCATAGTAATGAGGTGACCTCTATACTACAGAGGTGACTCTATATCACCAGTGTGACCCCCATATATATCCCTTATATTGTAAGGGTGACCCCATCATATGAAGCCCTGAAATGGAAATCTGTACTAGCAAGCATCTGGTCTTCACAGTCGATTTGAATAAACTATTAGGCTGTGGTCACACTTGACCTATGAAAAATTGGTCCGAGTCTCCCTGCCGAGAGTTGCAGGAGTGTTCTCCATATGGTCTCCGTGTGTAATGCGATGATGCGATTTCCTCACACCTATGTATCCGCATGACATCCGTATGGCTTTACATTTCTCACTATTTTTTCCCCATTGAATTTAGTGGCTCAATGGGCTGAAATGAGGAAAATGTGTGCGTACTTGTCGCAAGCTAGACAAATGGTCCGTGTGGTGTCTCATAGGCTTGCATTGGCGAGTCTCGGACGATATACGCATGTAGAATACGCATGAGAAAAAAAATCCGGTGATATGAGCTGCCCCATAGATTAACACTGGGCCGAGTGCTATGCGATGTTTTCTCACATAGCACTTGTCTGTATTCTACGGTAGTATGACCCCGGCCTTAGAATAAAAGTTGCAATTAAAAAGAATAAGAAGGGAAAAAAAGAAATAGGTGTACAGAGAGCATAGTGATAAAGGCCTGGTTTTCTCCTGCAGTATTTAATGAGGGCTTGGTTTGTTCAAACCAAAATAGTATTGTGGATTACAAAGAGTCAGGAATATATAACAATGGCCAGGATCATCTGATGATTTCCATTTGTCCTTCACTTACAGACTAGAAGTCTCTGTGCTAAATCCTTGTTCTTCAAAGCATCCGGCTGAGCAAGGCAATGTGCACTGCAGTATGATGTACTAATAGGAACATGATTATTAATGAGGCTCAGCAACATTGGCAACTTACAGATTATAATAGCTATATTCATTGTCTAAATCACCCCCAAATTACCAAGCTGATCCCTGTTATATTCTTTCTGACCCCAATAATATCCCTCATCATTATACGGCCCCCATAATACCTGGCTGCCTCTCACATTGCCAAGCTGCCCCCATATCACTCGGCTGCCCCCCCATACTACCATGCTGGCCCCATATCACTGGGCTGCCCCCATCATTTGTGTGCTCCCATATTACCAGGTTGCCCCCTTATCACCAGGCTGCCCCCATATTAACAGGTTACCCCACATATTACCAGGCTGCCCCTGCCCCCACATCATCGGTCTGCCCCCATGTTATCTGGCTCTCATATTACCAGGCTACCCCCCATAATCGGAGACTGCCCCCATATCACCAGGCTGCCCCCCCATATTATCATGATGCCCCCCATATCGCCAGGCTGCCCCCTTATTATCAGGCTGCCCCCTATTATCGTCTCTCCTCCCCCATATTACCAGGCTGCCCCCCCATATCACCAAGATGCCCCTATATTATCAGGCTGCCCCCATATTACTGTCTCCCCTCCCCCATATCACTGGGCTGCCCCCCCATATCACCGTCTCCCCTCCACTATGTTACCAGGCTGCCCCCTATATCACCAGGCTGCCCCCCCCCCCCTATTACCATGTCCTCTCGCCCATGTTACCAGGCTGCCCCCCCATATCACCAAGATACCCCAATATTATCAGGCTGCCCCCCATATTACTGTCTTCCCTCCCCCATATCACTGGGCTGCCCCAACTCCCCATCTCCCCTACACCGTGTTACCAGGCTGCCCCCTATATCACCAGGCTGCCCCCCCATATTACCATGTCCCCTCCCCCATATTACCACACTGCCCCCCATATCAATAGGCTGCCGCACCATATCCTCATCCAGAGGATACCAGGCTACCCCCATATCATCAGGCTGCCCCCCATATCTATAGCGATGAACTCCGGCACTCAGAAAAATAGTTCATATGATTCTTTATTTATAATCAATGATTTTCATACTCAGCAAAAGTCATACTATGATGCCACAGATAATGTAGACATGATGGTTGTTCACAGACAATTTATACACAACGTTTCGGCTTATTACGCCTTTCTCAAGTTATATCTGTGTTTTAGTACATAGGTCCCTCTATGGCGAGGTAATACGGCATCCCACTGAGAATGTCGGACCGGCAGAGCCTGCAGGGCTGGGGGGGCTGAGAGCCAAGTGAAGTCCGGGACGTGGAGCCTAGCCGCGTTCCAAAGTGAGGGACCTATGTACTAAAACACAGATGTAACTTGAGAAAGGCGTAATAAGCCGAAACGTTGTGTATAAATTGTCTGTGAACAACCATCATGTCTACATTAGGCCTCTTTCACACTTCAGTCTTTTGGCGACAGTCACTACCGACATAGTGACGGATTGACGGATCCGTCACAATTGTTGCGAAAACGGTTCTAACGGATCCGTTTTTTTGACGGATCCGTTACTTGGGGGTTGTCTGGGAGAAGTATCTACTTTTTGGAGCATGCGCAATTGAAAAAACGGATTGGGGCGACGGATCCGCCGAAAAAACGGTTGCGGCCGATCCGTCGCCCATAGGCGCCCATTCTATGGAATGGCGGACGCGACGGATCCGTCGCGATCCGCCATTTCGGCGTTGACAAAAAACGTTCCAATGTCCGTCTATTTTCAGAAAACGTCCGCCAAATTTCGACAGATCCGTCGCATGGCGGATGGAACGGACGACCATCCGTCACAATCCGTCACTAATGCAAGTCTATGGGAAAATAACGGATCCATCAAAAAAAATGACGGATCCGTTATTTGAGGAAAATGGCGGTTTTAGACTGACGCCAAATAACTGAAGTGTGAAAGAGGCCTTATCTGTGGCATCATAGTATGACTTTTGCTGAGTATGAAAATCATTGATTATAAATAAAGAATCCTATGAACTATTTTTCTGAGTTCCGGAGTTCATCACAATAGACTGTTTATATTTCTCAAGAGCACCGATACTTACTGTGAGCACCCCATAAGCATTTTTGCTCCCCCATATCACCAGGTTGACCCCTCATATCATTGGTCTACCTCCCATACCGCCAGGCTGCCCCCCATATCACCGAGCTGCCTCCAAATATCACCGGGCTGCCCCCCCACCACATATAACCGAGCTGCCCCCCACATCACCAGGCTGCTCCCATATTACTGAGCTGCCCCCCAATATCCCCAGACTGCCCCTCATATTACCATCTCCCCTCGCCCATATCACCGGGCTGCCCCCATATCACCCCACCCCCACCTCCTCAGCACCGCGGACAGCTCACTCACACTGCTCGGCTTTGGTAGACATGACGTCCAGCTGGAGGCGTCTGGCGCTGGGGTCCGTGATGCTGGCGGGTCCGCGCTCTCCCCGTGTCCCGGAGAGGCCGGAGCGCGGTGCTAGTGCGGGCCCTGAGCCCCGGAGCTGGGCGGCTGTGCGGTCACCGGAGACATCGGGGCTGAGGCGACAGAGGCCGAATCAGCAACGGGGTGGTGCTGACAGAGGGGCGGGGCCTCTCGTAGCCAATCCCGGTCCGAGAAGCGAGTGATGACAGTGACTGACACAGTGGTGGGCGCATAGCCTGTATATACCGCTGTACACACCCGCTGACTGTATGTGTACCGCATATATGTATCCTCCTGAGTCAGGTCCACACCTTATATACAGTCACTGTGAGGGGGAATAAGCAAACAACCCTGTCGAGAAGAGGATGCTTCCAGCAGCCAATCAGATCCATCCTCTCACCTGAAGTAAATTGAAAGCTACACTCTGATTAGTTGCTATGTGCAACGTCTCAGAAATCTGATGAGGAGATGCCCCTGGCAACCAATTAGATTCCTCCTGTCATCTCACTGAAACCTTCAACCTGATTGGTTGCTATGGGAAACTCCTCACGTTTACACTGAATAGAACATAAAACCTGATGAGGAGATGCCCCTATAGCAACCAAGCAACCAATCGCACTCCACTTCAAATATCACAGTGAGATCTTTGGAAAATAAAAGCTGCAATCTGATTGGTTGCTTCGGGCAACCCATATTTACAGTGGGTTAAAAATAAAGTCACCAATGTGTGGCGGCCATTTTAAAATAGTAATAGAAATTATGGCCCTGTATGGTAGCCGACAGCTTGAAAATGTTCAAAATCTGGAACTGAAGATATATAATGTATAGAACGCATTTTTAATGTCCTGGCGGAGGGAGGCTGTCACTCGGGATTTTACTGAACATGGCTCCATCCATTCTCCCATTGATGCGGTGAAGTAGTCCTGTGCCCCTAGCAGAGAAACACCCCCCCAAAACATAATGTTTCCACCTCCATGCTTTGATGCTGCGCCGAACTGCGTCGAACCCAACATGTTGCATTTTGTTGCGGTCGGCGCAGCATCAAAACAACGCATGCGAAGGCATCCACATACATCTGCATGGCCTCCGTACCCAATGTTAAAGATAGGTATGCAGGACGCATGCTGACGTAGGCGGAGCTGAATGGAAGAGGTGCAGCAGTGGGCGGGTCTTAATGGAGGAAGTACACAGCCCTCCGCAGCTCTGCCCAATGCAAGTGTGAAACCAGCCTAAGACAGCTGTCTTTAATGCAGGTGATTAGGAGCGTTTACGGCTATGTGCACACGTTGCGGATTTACTGCGGAGCTGCAGCGTTTTTTTCCGCGCAGAACCACATGTGATTTACAGTACAATGTAAATCAATGGGAAAATAAAAGTGCTGTGCTAATGGTGCGGAAAATTCCACACGGAATCCGCAGCGGAAGAAGGACCATGTCAATTCTTTGTGCATTTCGGCAGCGTTTCTGCACCCATTCCATTATAGGAAAACGCAGGAGTAAAAATGCATGAAATCCGCAGCAAATCCGCAGGAAAAACGCGCAGATTTTGACCTGCGTTTTCTGCCAAGAGATGCAGACTCCGCTCGGAAAATTCCACAGGCAAATCCACAACATGTCTGTCTGTAGGAGCCAGAACTCATAATGGTTGGTAGGGGATCAAATCCTTACTTCTCACTGCAAAATGCAGATATTCTATCTCTCAATATTAAAATGAACCTACCCTTAAAATGATAGAATGTTCATGTCTTTGTTAGTGGGCAAACTTACAAAATCAGCAAGGAATCAAATACTCATTTCCCCCACTGTAAGCAATCGCAGGTTCTAAAAGATGGAATAAAAGATACGTAAATAGTAGTAGAAAAAAAAGAAATGTAATAAAAATTGTAAATAAATAAATATTATTAGTGATGATGAGCGAGTATACTCATTGCTTGGGTTTTCCCTGTAAATCATTCAGCTGCCGCGATGAAAACTAAATCTCCGAGCAGTCATAAATTCTCGGCGGTCACCCGAGCGTGCTCTGGAAAACCCGAGCAACGAGTATGGATCGCCCCCAGACACTGGGCCACAGGATACTCGGTACCGGTCCTTTCTGTCTCAGTTCTGGGGTTGTCACGGTGGCTGGACCCGGTCCGTGACCCTGCTAAGGGGCGTCCAATAAAAGGTGATAGGAGTCTGTCAAGGTTTCGTGACGCCCAGGGCCGGCGTCAGCACCCGGCGCACCTGGGCAAATGCTGGGGCCCTAGAGAGAGAGGGGGGCCCACTCACGCTGTCATAGATACAGCTGGGAGAGCAGAGAAGGAGAACATGCTCTCTCCGCCCACAAAGTCACTGCTGGCTGCATTCTCTTAACCCCTATGTGCCAGCTCTGACACAAGCATCTTCTCACTCAGTCAGTGCAGCCAGGCAGGCACACATAGGGGTTAAGAGAAGGCAGCCAGTGTGACATTGTTTGTGGGCGGAGAGAGCATGTTCTCTGCTCTGATCTCCGCCCCTGGCTGGCTGCAGTGCTGAAGTTTATCAGGCAGATTCCGGAGGAGCTCCTACCAGTGCCTGTCCCTGAGTGAGTGCAAAGGTATCCAGCAGTGGTTGCAGTTGGTCTTATGGCTCAGTCTGCTGCCTAAAAATGTCTCCGCTGCCTAAAAATGTGGGTGATGTCTGGAGGAGCAGCTGGTGGGGTGCAGCCTGCAGTCGCCCAGCTCACCAAGAACCCCAGAATACATGCATGCCCCACCCGAACCTGCACCAGTGGGGTAGGAAGAAGCTTAACCCCTTCCCATCTGTATGAAGGTTATTGCTAAACCTTAAAGATAACAATCCGACCTGCATAAATGGGGTTAACCAGATGCCAGGAGGAAGGGGAGCTGCTGCCATGGATAAAACTGAGCTGTGGGCTGTATGTTGGGGCCCCGTGGCCCCAAGCTGGTAACTGGAGGGACTCTGCCCAGTGCTGGCATGTGGGTGATTTCTGCTCCGGAGTCTCAGCTTCTCTCCTCCAGGTCACACTGTGCAGTCACAGCAACATTGGTTGTCTCTGTCCAGGTCCCAGCAGCTGCCACTGCTCCCACCAAGGACATGGCATCACTTAACCCTTCCCCTGCAGCCACCGGCAACAAATCCACATTATTCCTTGATTAAATCAGGTTCCAACCCAATAGAGGAGCAGACATTTTCCTGCTGCCATTAGGGTCCGGGAGGGGGTGACATTGGCTGCCCTGCTACTCTGTAGTGGGGGGTGACAAGTGTAACATGGGGTAACGATGAAGGAGAAATGCACAGGATAATAGTGAGTGCGACAGAGGGCAGTGTATGGTATGGAGCAGTCAGGGGGTGGGCTGCAGGATCCCCCCATACTGTACATGACTGCTCGGGACAGGGAGGCGTTTAATGAGCTTCTAATGACGGGGCACTAATTGGGTCATTAGGGTTTGTGGAAAGGATTCAGCATCAGGTCCCTCATTAATGCCCGAGCCGACTGTTACTTTGTAGCACAGATCTGTTGGGGCCGCAAAACCAAACAACGTTGTTTATGTAGAAAAGTCTTTGTTTCATAGAAAAACTCAAAACAGAAAAGCACCTCTCCTGTATATATACACTGCACAGAGCCTTTCCTCCTGTATATATACACTGCACAGCACCTCTCCTGTATATATACACTGCACAGCACCTTTCCTCCTGTATATATACACTGCAGAATTTACAATAGCTGTCACTCATGTAAGAAGTGAAATCTGGCATTGTACTATACATTTCTCTGCCGTATCTGTGCATCATAAATCGGGGTATGTGTTAAAGGGGGGGCCCACTGAGACTCTTTCGCCCGGGGCCCTCGAAAACCTGGAGCCGGCCCTGGTGACGCCACCTGTGGTGTACGGTCAGGATGACCGACGCTGCTTGGGGTCCGCTGGGGTGATGGAATGGCAGCTAGATGGTATACCTTCCCACAGGTGAAGTGTATCCCCAAGGCTTCCCAGTGACGTAGATGGCGATAGTGTGAGGTGCAGACAATAACGAGGACACAAGGTTGCAGTCTCTTTACCTCTTTACTAAAAACTTCAGGATCCGCAATCCAGAGCACGTTTAACAGGGCTTTCTGAGACCGGCCGGTCCTATGGGCACATCCAGAGTTCCCTTTGCAGGTGGAAATCAGTGCCTACCACTAGCGCCTGTGTGTTGTAGTGCTACCCTGCTGAGCATTCGGAATAGCCCTCACAACTTCTGTTCTCGTTCGTTCTTTCTAATTCTTTCTCTCTCTCTCTCTTGTTCCAGATGTTACTAGTTTCTCGTCCCCCAGATATGTTATGGCTAGGACGCACCCGTATGACGGGAAGGCTCGGAGCTCTTCCGGGACCCTAGACACGCCCCTCTCCACGTGTTGCCCCCTATGTCTTCGTAGGAAATTTAAGGTAGACAGCCAACCTATAATTAACTGTCCTGCGGAGTTCGAAGTAAGGCCTAGAGTCAGTTACTTCAGCGGTGTTCCGGCCACCGGCTACGCGCCTCAGTAGGAAGTTGCCTCGGTCTCACGGCACGACTCCTACTGGCTCTCCTTTGTGCTTGATCTCGTTTCTCACTGTTTCACAATACCCTTCGCTTCCTGTCTCTTTCTTAGGATACCGCCGCAAGGTAGTGCAGGCGCGGTTCCGTTACGTTCTGCTCTGTTCGCTAGGTACCTGCCAGGTTCCCACGCCCGACAGGGACCCCCCTGTGTCTTCTCCCTGCAACACCCCTTGCCACGGGATGTTGCCTGAACCCAACCCAGTCAGCTTCTGCCTAACTTCCTACCCAACCCCTAGTTTTACCAGTGTGAGGAGTGGCCCAATAAATAAAGCCTATTTCTCCCCCTAGTGGCCGGAGTGTGAAGTGTAACGTGTGCTGGTGATACCTGGTCAGTAGAATTCCCTCAGTGCCATCAGACGTACCATCACTCCCCTTAGCGGCAGAGTGTCATACTGCAACGACCAGATCTCTGGGGCGCTGCACTCTCCCCCCCCCGGTTAAATCCAGTACTCCTGGACTGGGAAGAAGAACAACAATACATATCAGCACAAGACATACAAAATTTCGAAATGCTTGAAACAAGTAAATATAACAAAGCTTCCCTTTATGGGAGGTGAGGACACTTGAACGCTACAAACAAAAGCAAGATTAAATATTTTTAAATAACATCCTGACTATAAATAACTTCTAGTACCCTGCCGGGTATTCTACTAAGTGCAAATTCTGAACAATAATTTAACTTTTCCTTTAAGGGCGTGTAAGCTAAACCCACTAAAGGCCTACTATAAAATACTATAAAATAACTCAACTTTTTCTTTCTCTTCTTTCTAGCGTCACCAATGCAGGACCGCCTAGCTCCTGGGCTGGGCCTACTGTCATTGTCTCTCTTTCAGTCTACAGTTCTCAGGAGGACTCTCTCTCTAACCCCCACGGTTTCACTTTTGACCTTTCCTGTCCTCAATCTCTAGCAACATTATCAAACTTTTCTGAATCACAACATTATTAACATTTTAACTTTTCTTAAGGCAACATGCAAACATTCCCTTTAAGAGGGAACCAAGTCTCTCTGAGGTAGTGCAGATTCTCTCCGTCTGAAAGTCCAACGAAAGCAAGACCCTCTGCGTCATGTCCAAAACAGTATCTTCGCAAAGTCTTCTTTTGATGTAAAACCAGTAGGGAGCACCTTTAAGAAGGTACAAACTATGTACAAAACAGTTTTGGAATCATTCACTGTTCATGATCCGGCAGTCTTTGGAAAACAATGATAACTTATGCAAAGTAGAAAAAGAAGAAATGTAAAACAATAGGGATCCCGGGTCAACAAAGGGATCCCTTTAAGAAATAACCCTGGATGGGTTTAGCAGCAAAAGAGCAGGAAACAGTTAACTATTTACAGTCATCGGGCCTCCGAGGTTTATTTCTTTGATGTGGGGGGTTGTGGCTCCGCAAGCAGGACACCACACGCACAGGGGGTGGTATTGCTGGGTCCAGTGGGGTCAGGGGTCAATGGAGTTCCGCCACCAGTTTCGGTCGGGATCGTAGATGGCGCGACCACGAGCACGCAGCGTTTGACTCTCTTGGCATACCACCCTCGCTCACTCCAGTGGCGGGTGTAGGTCACATGGTCCCCTCTGTACAAGTTTCGGAGTGGAGGTACACTGCGGGACTGGGGTTCCACATTGCAGCTAGTCACAAAGACTTCAGTCAGCAGCCCTGGCTCTAATATGAAGCCGCAACCCCTCCCCCGGTGGAAGGCTAGCACAATCCCCTGTTTCACCAAACTCTCAGGGCAGCAATTGACGAGGGGCACCCGTTCCTCTGGTCGGACAGTCTGTTCCATTCGTTCCCTGTCATGCCATTGTGAAATCAAGCTTCGTCTATACTGATCCCAGGTGAGCCTGATGACGTAGGAGCCCTCCTGTCGGGACCCATCTGGTTGGAACCAGGGAGCATCCCATTCAAAGACCACCCCCCTGGGACTCACTTCTATCAGTTTACCCAGTGGTGTCGGCAGCGGGGGCAGTATCCCCTTCATGGCGTAAAGGGCCGCCACCACAATCTCAGTAGCGGGAGACCAGTCATCAATGGGCTGGGGAGCGGTCACCGGAGCCGGATCGGTCGGTGGGGCAGGGTCGCTTTTGGTACCTGCTTCTGATGTGGTTCCACCGATGTCGGTCGGCTGCACTGACGAGGACGCTGGAGTCCGCTGCGGCCCTGACCACGGCTCCCCCTGGGCGATCTTCCAGCACAGCTCCGACTTCCATTTCCTCGCCGTCGCCAACCCCCCGGCTGGAGTCGGGTGGTCCGATGCCTCCGCCGGCAATTCCAGGGGATCCGGGTTCCCCTGTGGCGGCAAGTCCTGGTTCGGCTCCGCTGGGCTGCTGTGATCCCGGGTCACTTCATCGTCGTTCAGGTACCCGCTGGTCGTCAGCTCTGCTCCTTGGTCTGCAGCGGCACACACACGAGGCTCCGCCATTTTCTGGGGTTTGAGCTCCTCCATTCCTGAGCTCGTCATCCAGCAGCCGTAGTCGGAGGGGGCGGTCGCTACTTTTCGCGCCGCTTTCGCGATCTCCTCCCATGTCACGCCCTCCTTCTCCTGCGCTCCTCGTGGCACAGCAATGGCGGCGGGTTTGGCGGGAATCATGCGGCAGATAGCAATACACAGTCCTTGCAATAAATCACAGTTCAAACACGTTTCAATCACAGTTCCAAGGCACACATGACCTGCTTCTCAGGCTTAAGTACGATCCTGTTCGTGACGCCAAGTTGAATCGCCCCCAGACACAGGGCCACAGGATACTCGGTACCGGTCCTTTCTGTTTCAGTTCTGGGGTTGTCACGGTGGCTGGACCCGGTCCGTGACCCTGCTAAGGGGCGTCCAATAAAAGGAGATAGGAGTCTGTCAAGGTTTTGTGACGCCACCTGTGGTGTTCGGTCAGGATGACCGACGCTGCCTGGGGTCCGCTAGGGTGATGGAATGGCAGCTAGATGGTATGCCTTCCCACAGGTGAAGTATGTCCCCAGGGCTTCCCAGTGACGTAGATGGCGATGGTGTGAGGTGCAGACAATAACGAGGACACAAGGTTGCAGTCTCTTTACCTCTTTACTGAAGACTTCAGGATCCGCAATCCAGAGCACGTTTAACAGGGCTTTCTGAGACCGGCCAGTCCGATGGGCACATCCAGAGTTCCCTTTGCAGGTGGAAATCAGTGCCTACCACTAGCGCCTGTGTGTTGTAGTGCTACCCTGCTGAGCATTCGGAATAGTCCTCAAAACTTCTGTTCTTGTTCGTTCTTTCTAATTCTTTCTCTCTCTCTCTTGTTCCAGATGTTACTAGTTTCTCGTCCCCCAGGTATGTTATGGCTAGGAGGAACCCATATGACGGGAAGGCTCGGAGCTCTTCCGGGACCCTAGAGACGCCCTCTCCACGTGTTGCCCCCTATGTCTTCGTAGGAAATTTAAGGTAGACAGCCAACCTATAATTAACTGTCCTGCGGAGTTCGAAGTAAGGCTTAGAGTCAGTTACTTCCGCGGTGTTCCGGCCACCGGCTACGCGATTAAGTAGGATGTTGCCTCGGTCTCACGGCACGACTCCTACTGGTTCTCCTTTGTGCTTGATCTCGTTTCTCACTGTTTCACAATACCCTTCGCTTCCTGTCTCTTTCTTAGGATACCGCCGCAAGGTAGTGCAGGCACGGTTCCGTAACGTTCTGCTCTGTTCGCTATGTACCTGCCAGGTTCCCACGCCCGACAGGGTCCCCCCTGTGTCTTCTCCCTGCAACACCCCCTGCCACGGGATGTTGGCCGAATCCAACCCAGTCAGCTTCTGCCTAACTTCCTACCCAACCCCTAGTTTTACCAGTGTGAGGAGTGGCCCATTAAATAAAGCCTTTTTCTCCCCCTAGTGGCCGGAGTGTGAAGTGTAATGTGTTCTGGTGATACCTGGTCAGTAGAATTCCTTCAGTGCCATCAGACGTACCATCACTCCCCTTAGCGGCAGAGTGTCATATTGCAACGACCAGATCTCTGGGGCGCTGCAAGTACACTTGCTCATCACTAATTATTATTTATTGTATAATTGAGTGTATTTGGTATTGTCGTGTCCGGAAAAGTCTGATCTCTCAGAAAATAAAATGAATTACCGTATATACTCGAGTATAAGCCGAGATTTTCAGCCCAAAATTTGCAGCAGCAGCAATGGCAGAGCTTTCTATGGCACAGCTATGGGGCAGTACTGAACGGCACACAGCACTATATGGCAGCTATGGGGCAGTACTGAACGGCACACAGCAGTATATGGCAGCTATGGGGCAGTACTGAACGGCACACAGCACTATATGGCAGCTATGGGGCAGTACTGAACGGCACACAGCACTATATGGCAGCTATGGGGCAGTACTGAACGGCACACAGCAGTTAATGGCAGCTATGGGGCAGTACTGAACGGCACACAGCACTATATGGCAGCTATGGGGTAGTACTGAACGGCACACAGCAGTATATGGCAGCTATGGGGCAGTACTGAAGAACGGCACACAGCACTATATGGCAGCTATTGGGCAGTACTGAACGGCACACAGCACTATATGGCAGCTATGGGGCAGTACTGAACGGCACACAGCAGTATATGGCAGCTATGGGGCAGTACTGAACGGCACACAGCACTATATGGCTGCTATTGGGAATGTTTTTTCGTACGTCGCATCTGCCATTTTCTACCGCGCATGTGCGGCCGGAACGCCGCCCCTCCTCCCCGGGACTTTAGAATAGGCAGCGGATGCGTTGAAAAACTACATCTGCTGCCCACGTCGTGCATAATTTTCACAACGTGCGTCGGTACGTCGTGCCGACGCTTAGCGACGGACCCGAACCGACGCAAGTGTGAAAGTAGCCTTAGTCTGAAGTGTGGTAGATCTGGCACGTAATTATAGTGCGAATGCGACCAGAGCTTTAAAGTGCCACGTAACGTTTGTTTACATTACAGTACACATGAAAAATATAGTAGTCATAAAGAGAAAAAGGAGCCAAAAAAATCCCAAGTATAATTACCTATATGCAACATATACCATGAGAAGCCTTTAAAAAAAAAATTACAACATTTTTATTGAATAACAAATACATAAACATAACCAAAAAAATACATATAAAAAAATAATAAATATAGGACAGGTAAGTAATGTGACAATGCATACAAGCAGTGACAAACTATCCACCATTTCAAGGGCTCTCAATGAATAACCACAATTATACATATACCTAAAACAAGGTGGCATGGATATAAATAACCTAATGAGAACCCTATAAGTATATGGGTGAGCTGCAGGTAAGTAACACCAGACTCCATTACTCCATATTTGAAGTGTGTCCAACCCATAATACAGATCAATATAAGTAGTCACCGGAGAGGAGATGCTGGAGAAAGTAAAGTCTCACCCATTAGGATAGAAATAAGGCACTGCTCCGATACCCCAACGCGCGTTTCGCTGCTTCCTCAGGGGGCAGTGTCTGAAGGTGCCAAGCCACAAGTTAATATAGCCCGCTCCAGGGCGGATAGCCAATCACCGGCAGTAAGTATGATTCAATCCAGCCGTGTCCAGCGAGCGCATGGAGGCGGAGCCACACAACCCCTGCCATCACTTCCAGCGTCACAGGGCATAGTAATGCGTTCCCATGGAGATAATTCATGTATCGCCCTGTACAGACGCCAGACAGGATGTAAGGAGGAGGAGTCAGCCGCGGACATGCGCTACCCACGGCAGGAAGGAAGCAATATGCCATTTTGAATGAGGGCAGCAGACCAACAAAGACGCCATAAGTATGTACTCACATATCGTATATAGAATACACTCAGTGCGTTTGATCAACATAACATATCAGCATTGGCACCGAACGTATTTACAAATACAACAGGTAGAACACGCAGAGTATAAGCCGCCCATATATTGCTGTGTACACATGAAAATAAGCAACTTTATGAGGGAACTCGGCTTCTTTCTCCTCCGGATTAATTTTCACCCTCAATTCATGGGTAAAATCAGTGTTCAGTGGATACAGGTGACCCATCACTTACACAAGAGATGACAGTTGGTGCTCATAATGTTCTATGCAGAGGGAGGAGCCAGAGGCCACACTCCGTTACATTTAACTGTATCAGTCTGGAGGCTCACAGAGGATTGTCTGGACTGGATACAATTGTAGCAAACCCTTAGCTGGGAATTTTACATCTATTTTGGCTTGAGGTTCTGTTCACAGATCTTGGAAACATAAAGTACATTACAAAGTCCCAGAACTTCCCAGTTTTAAATAAACAACGATAATCTGCAACTTAATCAGGCTTTAATTTCTCCCCATTTCAAGAGCTCTGCTTGCTGTCAGGGCTCATCTGACAACCTTTGATTTATGTTATCTTATCACCAATGGGGCTCTTTTTTTAAATTTCAGCTACTGATATGGAAGGCAAGAATATGTAACTCTCTATGTCATCCACTAGGGGGCAGTGTAATACAGCTTCCTCTTGAGCAAGCGCTGTACCTCTATCTGCTCCCCCCAGCAGGACCTTTGCTTAGATTCTGGGGTCATTTTTGATATGGCAGTTACGGTACATCCGGATTTTTTGCTAACCAAATCCTGCATTTTTTGGTTGTTGTTGCTAATTTCGTTATGGAAATGCTGTAGAGTTTTTTGTAGATTTTACCACGTTTGCAAAGGGTTAATCCGCAGTGAAGATCCGCAGCATAAATTGACATATTATAGGAGCGGTATTATCAGGTGATATGTGTAACCCCTTATCGCCTTCAGACGAGACCCCGTGACCTCGCAGCATCCACATAAACCAGCACAGTGCCGGGATACAGAGTTCCAGTAGGGATGTGCAGTCATAAGGCGGAAATGGGAAAATGATGACCTGAGTGGAGTGCGGAGACCCCCATATTCCCCAACAGACATAACCATGGTTTTAAATGAGGACACATATGCAGAGCAATTGCAAAAAAAAAAAGACGAAGTTCTGACATTCTTTTGGGGAGGTTTTGTCTTTTAACAGAGTTCATTGTACAGTAAAAATGAAGGCACATCACACATAGCAGGGAGAAAGCATTAATATCTACAGGGAGGGCAGATCACACAGACTGTATAGTGCACATGTTAGGGGAAAAGCTTCCTCATCTTCATGAGGAAGCAGAGGTATATCTATGGTGGGTGTCAGGGATGCAATCGCCCCTGGAGACTGAAGCATGGGGGCCCAAAGGGCCCCTTTTGCCCATTTGAGAAGACCACTGATAAAAAAAAAAAGACCTGTAATAGTTGGGGACCCTGTTGGATGTTTTGCCTTAAGGTCTGCAAGCTTTAAATTATGCAACTGGTATGAAGATCATTACTACAGACCTCGCATGGGGAAGGCAAAGCATCCACGTCTTTAGGGAGGGCAGAGCACACATACCTTATATTGCGCACGTTAGGAGGGTAAATAACAGACTGTGTCTGTGGGAAATGGAAAAAAAGCAGACTGTGCAGGGAAAACAGTAATCATACAACAATTCTGCAACTTTCTAATAATTTAACTTCTTACCATTTTAAGCTGTTTACATCCAGATGCTGAAAACCCACCTTTACTTAACAGTTCTCACAGCTGAGGATTTGCTGCAATCGAAATCAGCTTGGACAATCCTCTGTGAGAGGCCGGGGTCACACTTGCGAGTTCAATGAGAGAAACTCGCGCCAGTCTCTCGCATCATGTCCAGGCACTGCCGCTGGCACTCGGGACCAGAGTGTGCGGCTGCATGTATTTCTATGAAGCTGAACGCTCCGTTCCCGAGTGCCAGCGGTAGTGCCGGGACTTGATGCGCGAGTTTCTCGCATTGAACTCACAAGTGTGACCCCGGCCAGAGAAGCAGTCCGCAGCGACAGACTAAATGGGTTTGTATGTAGTCACATAGGTTTGCATTAGTACTGTATAAATAAAATGGCAAGAAGACCTTTTTGCTTCACTTTGTATTTTAGATGCATCGGAACAATGAAAACACACCTTTCTCGGAATCAGACAAAACTATCAATACTTAACATAAATTGTAACAAACACTAAAAAGAAGTGTCAAGGATAACACTGGAGAGATCCCACAGATCCCACCACTGCCACCAGTTTGTCAGGAGACGAGATGCAACTCTGCTGCCTCCAATTGTCAGGGAACTCACACAATACAGCTAGCATATGGTATATAAACCTCCGATTCCACCGTATGGAATATATATATATATACATATATATATATACCCCAGTACGGTCAATGCTAACTCCACAATAACAAAAAGAACAACTCGCTTCCACCACCAATCGTTTATACAGGCCTTATACCCTTTACAGGTAGTGTTTTGCTTCAGGGGTGCGGTTTATAGAACAAGAGGAACAGAGGTATTACATTTTATATGTTGAACCCCAAAAGGCAGGCAGTGTTTATACAAAATATACAAAGATGTTACAAAATGGGAAGAAAACAATACGTGTATACAATCATATAAAATAATAGCGATAACAAAAGAAAAAGTAATAAACATGATGTCACGGAAATGGCTCAGAGCTTAGCGGAGAGAGGTACTCCTAGGAAAACTGACAGAACCCACAGCAAGCTGCACCATGCAGGACTGACAAAATACAAAACCCCAAATTCTGCTTTTTATTAGATTAAGGTTACACCCTCATACCTCCCCTTGGTGACCTCATATGGGGGCTGATTATGGGATATGCTGGGTTTCTTAGAATTTTATGAGATCCTTAAACCTTCAGGTTATCTTCACTCCTGGAGGTCATAGGTGGTAGATGATGATGTCAGGTTTCATATCGCGATGAAACATGGCATGGATAGCATCATCCATCAGATTTATATTAAGTTGGAGGTGTTAGAATAGCCTTTCGGTGATGTGAGTGAATGCGTTATGTTAATTCTTTTGCTCTGATGCCAGAAATATATCTTCCATAAATATTGAATCAATGCAAACCCCAATATTTCTCACTGACTACTAGTTGCAAAAGGTCTTTGAACAGCCTCAGAGTAATCTGCATCTTGGTGGCTAGTTCTCAGAGCAAATCTCCAGTTGCAATTACCTGTTCACTGCAGCAGGTCCCTGCTTCAATGGAAGTTGAAGTGTCAGCTCTTTCTCTCTTCCTCAGTTATAATGAATCCCATATGTTCAATGTGAGAGTGATACATGTCCCCTCTCCGGATATGTCTTCTTGTATTTTAATTTTTCTCTATGACAAAAAGCAAAATGAAAACTAATCAGAATCTGTGAAGACAGCGTGTGCAATCGAGGCGGACGTGTAATTTATAAGAGATAATGAGAATGTCGCCTGCAGAACATTTGCCTGATAATTATATTATTAGATCACGCGGTGTAACATTGGATTTACCACCATGACAACATGCAGGAGGATGGGGGCAATGGCATTAATACATGTGATCTGTGCTGCAGCTTCATCACACCTGCCGACGCAATTCATCTAATTCACTGTGTGAAGAAGCATCCACTAAGATCTGCTGATACTCTAGTCAGAAATTAGGCTTAGGCCGGCGTCACACACAGCGTAAAACAATACGGTCCGTATATTACGGCCGTAATACGCTGAAAAGTCCCCAAAATAGTGGTCCGTAGCTCCTCCGTAGGCTGGGTGTGTCAGCGTTTTTTGCGCATGGCATCTTCCGTATGTAATCCGTATGGCATCCGTACTGCGTGTATTTCTCGCCGGTTTGCCAAAGCAACATACAGCTATACAAGGGATCCATGTGTTAAAAAAAAAAAATATATATATATATACTGTCTATATATATATATATATATATATATATATATATATGTCAGTAGACACATATATATATATTAATATTTCTTCCAGCGCGAGATAGCTTTAAAGCCGGTAATTCAATTACCGGCTTTTGCTATCTCCTTCCTAAACCCGATATGATATGAGACATGGTTTACATACAGTAAACCATGTCATATCCCCATTTTTTTTGCATATTCCACACTACTAATGTTAGTAGTGTGTATGTGCAAAATTTGGCCGTTCTATCTACTAAATTAAAGGGTTAAATGGCGGAAAAAATTGGCGTGGGCTCCCGCGCAATTTTCTCCGCCAGAGTAGTAAAGCCAGTGACTGAGGGCAGATATTAATAGCCTGGAGAGGGTCCACGGTTATTGCCCCCCCCCCTGGCTAAAAACACCTGCCCCCAGCCACCCCAGAAAAGGCACATCTGGAAGATGCGCCTATTCTGGCACTTGGCCACTCTCTTCCCATTCCCGTGTAGCGGTGGGATATGGGGTAATGAAGGGTTAATTGTTGTGAGTTCTGTTTTTGGGCTCCCTCTGGTGGTTACTGATGGTACTGGGTGACTTGTGTTCTCTGCGGTCTCTGGTGTCCACCTGTTCCATCAGGTTATGGGAGTTTCCTATTTAACCTGGCTTTTTTGTCATTTCCTCGCCGGCTATCAATGTAATCAGCGTGTCTTTTTACCTCTGCTACCTGCGTCTGTTATCTTCAGGACAAGCTAAGTTTTGATTTTCCTGTTCCACGTTTTGCTTAATTTTTGTCTTAGTCCAGCTTGCAGATATGTGATTCCTTGCTGCTGGTTGCTCTAGTGGGCTGAAATTACTCCTCATGTTCCATGAGTTGGCACATGAGTTCAAGTAATTTCAGGATGGTTTTTTGAAGGGTTTTTCGCTGACGCGCAGTTCACTTTTGTATCCTCTGCTATCTAGCTTTAGCGGGCCTCATTTTTGCTGATTCTATTTTCATAACTACGTATGTGCTTTCCTCTCATTTCACCGTTATTACATGTGGGGGGCTGCTATTTCTGTGGGGTGTTTCTCTGGAGGCAAGTGAGGTCTGTGTTTCTTCTAATAGGGGAAGTTAATCCTTCGGCTGGCGCGAGACGTCTAGGAATCATCGTAGGCACGTTCCCCGGCTACTGCTAGTTGTGTGTTTAGGTTCTGGATCGCGGTCAGCTCAGGTTCCATCACCCTAGAGCTTGTTTTGTTTTTGTGCTTGTCCTTTTGTGATCCCCTGCCATTGGGATCATGACAGTATAGCCGGCCTTAAAAAAAAATTGGTAATCGTTTTGGCTGAAGTAGGAGGAAAAGTAGTCTGAGGAAGTTTTTTTTTTTTTTTTCCCCTCCTCAGTGTTTGCTGCCTAGCCTTAATTGCAGCTTGGCTGCTTTTTTCCTCCTCTTAATCCTTGAATGGCTCTGACCTCAGCTGTTTATCATGGACGTCCAGAGTTTGGCTTCCAGCCTGAATAATCTTGCTGCTAAGGTTCAAAATATACAAGATTTTGTTGTACATACTCCTATGTCTGAACCTAGAATTCCTATCCCAGAGTTTTTTTCTGGAGATAGATCTAGTTTTCTGAATTTTAGGAACAATTGCAAGTTGTTTCTTTCCTTGAAATCTCGCTCCTCTGGAGACCCTGCTCAGCAGGTCAAGATTGTTATATCTTTCCTGCGGGGTGACCCTCAGAATTGGGCATTTGCATTGGCACCAGGGGATCCTGCGTTGCTCAATGTGGATGCGTTTTTTCTGGCATTGGGTTTGCTCTATGAGGAACCTAACCTAGAGATTCAGGCTGAAAAAGCTTTATTGGCTCTCTCTCAGGGGCAAGATGAAGCAGAAATATATTGTCAGAAATTTCGGAAATGGTTGGTGCTTACTCAGTGGAATGAGTGCGCTCTGGCTGCAAAATTCAGAGATGGCCTTTCTGAGGCCATTAAAGATGTTATGGTGGGGTTCCCGGCGCCTACAGGTCTGAATGAGTCCATCACTATGGCTATTCAGATTGATCGGCGTTTACGGGAGCGCAAACCTGTGCACCCTTTGGCGGTGTCTTCTGAACAGGCACCTGAGATAATGCAATGTGATAGAATTCAGTCCAGAAGTGAACGGCAAAATTATAGGCGGAAAAATGGATTGTGTTTTTATTGTGGTGATTCAGCTCATGTTATATCAGCATGCTCTAAACGCACAAAAAAGGTTGATAAGTCTGTTGCCATTGGTACTTTACAGTCTAAGTTCATTCTATCTGTGACTCTGATTTGTTCATTATCATCCATTTCCGTCGATGCCTATGTGGATTCAGGCGCTGCCCTGAGTCTTATGGATTGGTCATTTGCCAATCGCTGTGGGTTTAGTCTGGAACCTCTGGAAGTTCCTATTCCTTTGAAAGGAATTGACTCTACACCTTTGGCTATGAATAAACCTCAGTACTGGACACAAGTGACCATGCGTATGACTCCCGTTCATCAGGAGGTGATTCGCTTCCTGGTACTGTATAATTTATATGATGTCTTAGTGCTTGGTCTGCCATGGTTACAAACTCATAACCCAGTCCTGGACTGGAAAACAATGTCTGTGTTAAGCTGGGGATGTCAGGGGGTTCATGATGATGCATCTCCGATTTCTATCGCTTCATCTACTCCTTCTGAGGTTCCGGTATTTTTGTCTGATTATCGGGAGGTTTTTGAGGAGCCTAAGCTCAGTTCGCTTCCTCCTCACAGGGATTGCGATTGTGCTATAGATTTGATTCCTGGCAGTAAATTCCCTAAAGGTCGTTTGTTCAATCTGTCAGTGCCAGAGCATACTGCTATGCGGAATTATGTTAAGGAGTCCTTGGAAAAGGGACATATTCGTCCATCTTCGTCCCCTTTGGGAGCAGGTTTTTTTTTCGTGGCCAAAAAAGATGGTTCCTTGAGGCCTTGCATAGATTATCGTCTTTTGAATAAGATTACAGTCAAATATCAGTATCCTTTGCCATTGTTGACTGATTTGTTCGCTCGCATTAAGGGGGCTAAATGGTTCACTAAGATTGATCTTCGGGGTGCGTATAATCTTGTGCGGATAAGGCAGGGTGATGAGTGGAAAACCGCATTTAATACGCCTGAGGGCCATTTCGAGTATTTGGTGATGCCTTTTGGACTTTCTAATGCTCCTTCTGTCTTCCAGTCTTTTATGCACGATATTTTCCGTGAATATCTGGATAAATTTATTATCGTGTATTTGGATGATGTTTTGGTTTTTTCTGATGACTGGGAGTCTCATGTTCAGCAGGTAAGGAAGGTGTTTCAGGTCCTGCGGGCCAATTCTTTGTTTGTAAAGGGTTCTAAATGTCTCTTTGGAGTCCAGAAGATTTCTTTTTTGGGGTATATTTTTTCCCCTTCTACTATTGAGATGGATCCCGTCAAGGTTCAGGCTATTTGTGACTGGACGCAGCCTACATCTCTTAAGAGTCTACAGAAGTTCTTGGGCTTCGCTAATTTTTATCGTCGCTTCATAACTAATTTTTCTAGTGTTGTTAAGCCTTTGACGGATTTGACTAAGAAGGGTGCTGATGTTACTGATTGGTCTCCTGCGGCTGTGGAGGCCTTTCAGGAACTTAAGCGCCGGTTTTCTTCTGCTCCTGTGTTGCGTCAGCCAGATACCTCGCTTCCTTTTCAGGTTGAGGTTGATGCTTCCGAGATCGGAGCGGGGGCGGTTTTGTCACAGAGAAGCTCCGATGGCTCAGTGATGAAGCCATGTGCGTTCTTTTCTAGAAAATTTTCGCCCGCTGAACGGAATTATGATGTTGGTAATCGGGAGCTTTTGGCCATGAAGTGGGCATTTGAGGAGTGGCGTCATTGGCTTGAGGGTGCTAGACATCGTGTGGTGGTCTTGACTGATCACAAAAATCTGATGTACCTTGAGTCTGCCAAGCGTCTGAATCCTAGACAGGCTCGTTGGTCACTGTTTTTCTCCCGTTTCAATTTTGTGGTTTCATACCTGCCAGGTTCAAAGAATGTGAAGGCGGATGCTCTTTCTAGGAGTTTTGTGCCTGACTCCCCTGGAAATTCTGAGCCCACTGGTATCCTTAGGGATGGGGTGATTTTGTCGGCTGTCTCCCCAGACTTGCGACGTGCTTTGCAGGAGTTTCAGGTGGATAAACCTGATCGTTGTCCACCGGAAATACTGTTTGTTCCGGATAATTGGACCAGTAGAGTCATCTCCGAGGTCCATTCTTCTGTGTTGGCAGGTCATCCTGGAATATTTGGTACTAGAGACTTGGTGGCCAGGTCTTTTTGGTGGCCTTCCTTGTCGAGGGATGTGCGTTCTTTCGTGCAGTCTTGTGGAGTTTGCGCTCGGGCTAAGCCTTGCTGTTCTCGGGCCAGTGGATTGTTGTCACCTTTGCCTATCCCGAAGAGGCCTTGGACGCACATTTCCATGGACTTTATTTCGGATCTCCCTGTCTCTCAAAAAATGTCCGTCATATGGGTTGTGTGTGACCGCTTTTCTAAGATGGTTCATCTGGTACCCTTGCCTAAGTTACCTTCCTCCTCTGAGTTGGTCCCTCTGTTTTTTCAAAACGTGGTCCGTTTGCATGGCATTCCAGAGAACATCGTTTCTGACAGGGGATCCCAGTTTGTGTCTAGATTTTGGCGGACGTTCTGTGCTAAGATGGGCATTGATTTGTCCTTTTCGTCTGCATTCCATCCCCAGACGAATGGCCAGACAGAACGAACTAATCAGACTTTAGAAACTTATTTAAGGTGTTTTGTTTCTGCTGATCAAGATGACTGGGTTTCCTTTTTGCCGCTTGCCGAGTTTGCCCTTAATAATCGGGCTAGTTCTGCTACCTTGGTTTCTCCTTTCTTTTGTAATTCGGGGTTTCATCCTCGTTTTTCCTCTGGTCAGGTAGAGCCTTCTGATTGTCCTGGAGTGGACATGGTGGTGGATAGGTTGCTTCAGATTTGGAGTCATGTGGTGGACAATTTGAAGTTGTCCCAGGAGAGGGCTCAGCAGTTTGCTAATCGCCGTCGCCGCGTGGGTCCTCAACTTCTTGTTGGGGACTTGGTGTGGTTGTCTTCTCGTTTTGTTCCTATGAAGGTCTCTTCTCCTAAGTTCAAGCCTCGGTTCATCGGTCCCTATAGGATCTTGGAAATTCTTAACCCTGTGTCGTTTCGTTTGGATCTCCCGGCATCGTTTGCTATTCATAATGTTTTCCATCGGTCGTTGTTGCGGAAGTATGAGGTACCTGTTGTTCCTTCGCTTGAGCCTCCTGCTCCAGTGCTGGTGGAGGGTGAATTGGAGTATGTTGTGGAGAAGATCTTGGATTCTCGTGTTTCCAGACGGAAACTCCAGTATTTGGTCAAGTGGAAGGGTTATGGTCAGGAGGATAATTCTTGGGTGATTGCCTCTGATGTTCATGCTGCCGATTTGGTCCGTGCTTTTCATAGGGCTCATCCTGGTCGCCCTGGAGGTTCTCGTGAGGGTTCGGTGACCCCTCCTCAAGGGGGGGTACTGTTGTGAGTTCTGTTTTTGGGCTCCCTCTGGTGGTTACTGATGGTACTGGGTGACTTGTGTTCTCTGCGGTCTCTGGTGTCCACCTGTTCCATCAGGTTATGGGAGTTTCCTATTTAACCTGGCTTTTTTGTCATTTCCTCGCCGGCTATCAATGTAATCAGCGTGTCTTTTTACCTCTGCTACCTGCGTCTGTTATCTTCAGGACAAGCTAAGTTTTGATTTTCCTGTTCCACGTTTTGCTTAATTTTTGTCTTAGTCCAGCTTGCAGATATGTGATTCCTTGCTGCTGGTTGCTCTAGTGGGCTGAAATTACTCCTCATGTTCCATGAGTTGGCACATGAGTTCAAGTAATTTCAGGATGGTTTTTTGAAGGGTTTTTCGCTGACCGCGCAGTTCACTTTTGTATCCTCTGCTATCTAGCTTTAGCGGGCCTCATTTTTGCTGATTCTATTTTCATAACTACGTATGTGCTTTCCTCTCATTTCACCGTTATTACATGTGGGGGGCTGCTATTTCTGTGGGGTGTTTCTCTGGAGGCAAGTGAGGTCTGTGTTTCTTCTAATAGGGGAAGTTAATCCTTCGGCTGGCGCGAGACGTCTAGGAATCATCGTAGGCACGTTCCCCGGCTACTGCTAGTTGTGTGTTTAGGTTCTGGATCGCGGTCAGCTCAGGTTCCATCACCCTAGAGCTTGTTTTGTTTTTGTGCTTGTCCTTTTGTGATCCCCTGCCATTGGGATCATGACAGTTAATGCCACCTTGCTATTGTAAGGTGACATTAAGCCAAATTAATAATGGAGAGGCGTCAATTATGACACCTATCCATTATTAATCCAATACTAGTAAAGGGTTAAAAAAATTATTATTATTATTATTATTTATTGTTATAGCGCCATTTATTCCATGGCGCTTTATATGTGAGGAGGGGTATACATAATGAAAACAAGTACAATAATCTTAAACAATACAAGTCATAACTGGTACAGGAGGAATGAGGACCAAAAAATACACAAACACATTATTAAAAATTATTTTAATGAAATAAAAACAAAGGTTGTTGTAATATTTTATTCAACGCCCAATCCAATCACTGAAGACCCTCGTTCTGTAACAAAAAAAAAATAATAAACCAACAATATCCTTACCTTCCGCAGATCTGTAAAGTCCAACGATGTAAATCCATCTGAAGAGGTTAAAATATTTTGCAGCCACGAGCTTTGCTAATGCAACGTTGTTCGTGGCTGCAAAACCCCGGGGAATTAAGATAAAGTAGGTCAATGACCTATATTTACCTTCATTTACGGTGAGGCGCCCTCTGCTGGTTGTTCCTAGATCGTGGGAACTTTCCTAGAAAGCTCCCAGGCTCGAGTTCATATGAGGACAACCAGCAGAGGGCGCCTCTTATGAAGTCGAGCCTGGGAGCTTTCTAGGAAAATTCCCACGATCTAGGAACAACCAGCAGAGGGCGCCTCACCGCAAATGAAGGTAAATATAGGTCATTGACCTACTTTACCTCCATTCCCCGGGGTTTTGCAGCCACGAACAACGTTGCATTAGCAAAGGTCGTGGCTGCAAAATATTTTAACCTCTTCAGATGGATTCACATCGTTGGACTTTACAGATCTGCGGAAGGTAAGGATATTGTTGGTTTATTATGTTTTTTTGTTACAGAACGAGGGTCTTCAGTGATTGGATTGGGCGTTGAATAAAATATTACAACAACCTTTATTATTATTTCATTAAAATAATTTTTAATAATGTGTTTGTGTACTTTTTTAACCCTTTACTAGTATTGGATTAATAATGCATAGGTGTCATAATTGACGCCTCTCCATTATTAATTTGGCTTAATGTCACCTTACAATAGCAAGGTGGCATTAACCCTTCATTACCCCATATCCCACCGCTACACGGGAATGGGAAGAGAGTGGCCAAGTGCCAGAATAGGAGCATCTTCCAGATGTGCCTTTTCTGGGGTGGCTGGGGGCAGATGTTTTTAGCCAGGGGGGGGCCAATAACCGTGGACCCTCTCCAGGCTATTAATATCTGCCCTCAGTCACTGGCTTTACTACTCTGGCGGAGAAAATTGCGCGGGAGTCCATGCCAATTTTTTCCGCCATTTAACCCTTTAATTTAGTAGATAGAACGGCCAAATTTTGCATATACACACTACTAACATTAGTAGTGTGGAATATGCAAAAAAAATGGGGATATGAGATGGTTTACTGTATGGAAACCATGTCACAAATCATGTCGGGTTTAGGAAGGAGAGAGCAAAAGCCGGTAATTGAATTACCGGCTTTAAAGCTATCTCGCGCTGGAAGAAATATTAATATATATATGTGTTTCACTGATATATATATATATACATATATATATATATATACCTATTCTATGTGTACACATTTATTCTACCTATTCTTCTGTAACCTGTCAGTGTGATTTTACTGTACACCGCAATTAATTACCGGCTTTTCTCTCTAACACCGCTGCGTATTTCTCGCAAGTCACACTGCTGGTCCGTGTGTGATCCGTATTTTTCAGGCTTCCATAGACTTTCATTGGCGTATTTCTTGCGCAGTACGGTGACAAAAGCAGCATGCTGTGATTTTCTACGGCCGTAGAAAGCCGTATAATACTGATCAGTAAAATACGGCAGATAGGAACAGGGGCATAGAGAATAATTGTGCCGTTTGTTTTGCGAGTTTTACGGACGTATTTTCTGCGCTCATACGTCCGTAAAACTCGCAAGTGTGACTGCGGCCTTAGACAAAGGTCACATGTACCAGATTGTGCTGCGCTTTTCTTTGAGTTTTTATATATTTTTTTTTAATAAATGCTTCAACCAAATATTAGCTGTAAATCACCCCTTGCCCACTTGTCTCCTTCAAAAGAGTGTTTTCTCTCCTAGGATCTTCTGTGCCCCTTTTCACCTTCATACCTTTTTACCCCCTCCAGATTGATGTTTTCTGATACTTTCCTCGGCTGTGCAACGTCTCTCCTATTCTGATACATTCCTCGTCTGTGCAGCTCCTCTCTTCTTCTAATACTTTTCTTGGCTGCACAGCATCTCTCCTATTCTGATACTTTCCTCAGCTCTGCAGCTCCTCTCCTCTTCTGATACTTTTCTTGTCTGTGCAGCTTCTCTCCTCCTACTTTCCTCGACTGTGCAGCACCTCTCCTCTTCTGATACTTTTATTGTCTGTGCAGCTTCTCTCCTCTTACTTTCCTCGACTGTGCAGCTCCTCTCCTCTTCTGATACTTTTCTTGTCTGTGCAGCTTCTCTCCTCTTACTTTCCTCGACTGTGCAGCACCTCTCCTCTTCCGATACTGTTCTTGGCTGTGCAGCGCCTCTCCTCTTCTGATACTTTCCTCGGCTGTGCAGCGCCTCTCCTCTTCTGATGCTTTTCTTGGCTGTGCAGCTTGTCTCATCTTCTGAAACTTTCTTTGGTTACACAATGCGTTTTCTCCTCTGATACTTTCCTCGGTTGCACAGTGTCTTTCCTCTTCTGGTACTTTCCTTCAGGGTCGGACTGGCCTGGCGGGATACTAGGGAAATCCCTGGTGGACCCTTGGCTGTGGGAAGAAGGAGAGGAAGAGACGAAGAAAAAAAAAAGTCTGCGGTTTTTAGGGGCACAGACCCTTTCAAAGCGCAGGCCGCGTACGTGCGGGGGGGGGGGGGGGGGGGGGCGCATGCAGATTTCATTACCTGAACCTGCCGCGTCGCAAGTCCTGATCGATACTGTCAAGTGTGCGCCCGTCGTCACCAGCATATGACGTCAGTGTCTTGCGCCGCATGCAACAGGCGCACATTCACTGCCGGCCTCTACTATGTCGGCGGCCATTTTACTATGTGCATGCCGGACCTGCAGAGAAGAGGAGGAGGACGCCGCCTGGTGCTGGAAGCGCAGGAAGGTAAGAGGAATCTTTTAGGGCAGTCCCACACGTCCAGATAATTCCGGTACCGGAAAAATCGGTACCGGAATTGTCTGTGTCCGTGTGCCAGTGCGTTTCTGTGGCACATCAGTGTGGCACATGTGCGGCACACGTGTGCCGCACAGACTGGGTACCACACGCACCATGCAGGAGACAGCGCTAGAGATAAGCGCTGTCCCCCCCACGTGGTGCTGAAGCCGCGATTCATATCTTCTCTTCAGCAGCGTTTGCTGAAGAGAAGATATGAATAATCCTTTTTTTTTGTTGTTTCTCGTGTTTAACATAAAGATCCCTGTCCCCACCCCCTGTGCGCCCGCCCGCTGTTATTAAAATACTCACCCGGCTCCCTCGCTGGCTGGCGCTGCTTCCTGTTCTGGCCGCACCTTCTACTGTATGAGCGGTCACGTGGGGTCGCCAATTACAGTCATGAATATGCAGCTCCACCTCCCATAGGGGTGGAGCCGCATATTCATTACTGTAAATGAGCGGCCCCACGTGACCGCTCATACAGTAGAAGGTGCGGCCAGGACAGGAAGCAGCGCCAGCCAGCGAGGGAGTCGGGTGAGTATTTTAATAACAGCGGGCTGGCGCACAGGGGGTGGGAGGGGGGTGGGGACAGGGATCTTTATGTTAAACACGAGAAACAAAAAAAAAAAGGATTATTCATATCTTCTCTACAGCAAACGCTGCTGCAGAGAAGATATGAATGGCGGCTTCAGCACCATGTGGGGGGGACAGCGCTTACTGTAGCGCTGTCTCCTGCACGGCACACGGACTGCACATGGACAACGTCCGTGTGTGGTACGTGTTTTACATGGACCCATTGACTTTAATGGGTCCGTGTAATCCGTGCGCTCCCACGAACACTGACATGTCTCCGTGTTTGGCACACGGAGACACGGTCCGCAAAAAATCAATGACATCTGCACAGATGCATTGATTTGAATGTGTCTACGTGTGTCAGTGGCTCCGGTACGTGAGGAAACTGTCACCTCACGTACCGGAGCCACTGACGTGTGAAACCGGCCTTACACAGGTAACCATGGGGTGTATGCTGCTGCCACTAGGAGGCTGATACTAGGCAAAAAAAGAAAAATAGCTCCTCCTCAGCAGTATACATCCACTGACAGGCACAAAGCACCTCAGTTTAAGCTTAGTGTCTGTAGGAAGCGGACCTGGATCTGATCCCAGATCCACATTTTCCTTTTCAGTTATCTTGTGTTTTTATTCATCTTTTCTCTTTGTATTTCAGGTTCTTCTTCCTTAGTGTAACAAGGTGTAATTTCTCACCCTGTTTTCCTGTACTTATGCAGCGTGGTGTCAACCACATCTCCCACTCTCGGGCCCGCAGGTCAGGATCTAATCCCGTCACCTTTACGGGTGCTTCAGGGTGATTCCAGGTGGCTGGTCCTTTGCCATTTCCCCACCCCACCCCTCTCCTCAGAGAGGGCTGGGAGGAAGTCGGTGGTCACCAGCTGTGGCCTCCCCCTTTCTTCTAAGGGGTTGACCTCGTCTTCTGCACCGCCTGGAGATGGTACGGGAAGGATGATCCCTGATTCCAGCGACCCTCATCCACCCGAGGGCTCCTGATGTGATCCTCATCACTGCAGAGGGACCGGGACTCACCGCAGGTAAAGGTCATTGGGGGAAACAATACCCTCCCTAACTGTGGCTCTATTGGGCCTATGTGCCTTTGTTGTTGGGTTTGTACATATATTGAGTTTTGGTTGCTTCTCCTACTGCTTTAACACCAACTGAGGTACTTTGTGCCTGTCAGTGGGTGTATATGGATCGCCCCCGTAGGGCTGTGGGGTACTCGGTACCGGGTCCTTCGGTTCTCAAGGGGGATGTCACGGTTGCTGACCCGGTCCATGGCTCTAGGGACGTCCGTTGATAAAAAGGGGGAAAGGTCTTTAAAGGGATAATGTTCGTAACGCCACCTGTGGTATTCGGTCAGGGTGACCGACGCTGCTTAGGGGTCCGCTGGGGTGATGTTATGGCAGCTGGTTGGTATACCTTCCCACAGGTGAAGTATGTCCCCAGGGATTCCCAGTGTATAGATGGTGGATGGTGTGAGGCACAGTTAATAACGAGGACACAATGTTGCAGTCTCTTTACCTTTTACTGAAGGTTTCAGCATCCACAGTCCACAGCACCAGATCACAGGGTAGGCAGAGTCCGGCCGGTCTGAAGGCAAATCCAGAGTCCCCTTATCTAGGTGGAAATCAGTAGCCTTCCTCTAGCGCCTGGATGTTGTAGTACCTTACTGCTGAGCCTCTCATAAGGTCCTCACAATTGTTGTTGGTGTTCTAGATGTTATGTTTCTCTCTCTGTCCCCCAGATGGATAGGAACAACCCGTATGACTGATGGCCTGAGGCTTTTTACAGGGACTCTAGCACGCCCCAGCCCCCACAAGTTGCCACCGTGCCTCCTGGGTATAGGTCGGGCAGGTAACGTGGAATTAGCTGTCCTGCCGGTCTCTGGAGCAAGGCATGGAGACGATTGCTCGCTCGGTGTTCCGGCTACCGGTTCCTGCGCCTCAGAAGGAGGCAGCCTTTTGCAGGGCAGAACTCCTTCTGGTTTCCTCTCCTTTTGCTATGACTTCGTTTCTCACCCTCTACAATACAATTCTCTTTCGTGTCCTTCCTTAGGCTGCTGCCGCACGCCGGGCCGACGCAGCTCCGTGACCTTCTGTCTAGGCCTCTGACAGGCTCCCACCCCTGTCAGGGACCCTCTGTCGGCAACTGTTCGATTTTCCTCCTTTCCTCTGTCTGCCTGACAGGTGCTGCCTGGGTGAAGCCCATTCAGCTTCTGACTCACTTCCTATCCAGACCACCAGTTTTACCTAATCTTGAAGAGTGCCCTAATAAATAGGAGCATGTCTCCCCCTGGTGGACTGAAGTGTGTTGTGTGGTTTGTGATACCTGGTAAAGAGATCTCCTTTATTGCCTTCAGACGTAACATCACTCTACCTGGTGGAAGAATGACATTACTGCAACGACCAGGACCCTGGGGCGCTGCACTTACTGCTGAGGAGCTATTTTCCTTTTTTGTGTAGTGTCAGCCTCCTAGCGACAGCAGCATACACCCATGGTTACCTGTGTGCCCCAATAAAGGCTCCAAGAAAGATTTTACAGTGCGTACCAAAAATCCCTCTTTTTCTCTCTCTCTCTCTCTCTCTCTCTCTCTATCTCTCTCTCCATGAAGCCAGGAAAAGGGGCCAGGATGGATATATGGGGGGCAGGATGGATATATGGGGGGCAGAACAAAGGACCAGGATGGATACATATGGGGTGCCAGGATGGATACATATGGGGCGCAGGATGGATATATGGAGGGGCAGGACAAAGGACTGGGATGGATATATATGGTGGGCCAGGATGGATATATTGGAGGCCAGGGTGCAGATATATGGGGGGCAGCACAAAGGACCAGGATGAATACATTTAGGGGGCAGGGTGGATACATATGAGGGGCCAGGTTGGATACATATGGGGGGGCAGGACAGAGGACCAGGATGCATGTATATGGGGGGCAGGATGGATACATATGGGGGGCAAGTTTGAATTTATGGTGGAGCCAAGAGGCATATATATGGGGGGCAAGGATGCATATATAGGGGGGGGGCAGGATGGATATAGTAGAGCCAGAATTCATATATATATATATATATATATATATATATATATATATATATATATATATATATAGTCGGGATGGATTTATGGGGGGCAGGACAAGAGACCAGGATGCATATGTATGGGGGTAGGGTGCATATATGTGGTGGGGGCCAGGATGGATATATGGGGGCAGGAAAAGGGACCAGGATGGATATATATGAGGGAGCCAGGATGCATATATATGGGAGCCAGCATTCATATATATATGGGGGATCCAGGATGGATATATGGGGAACCAGGATGGTTATATAGTATGTGGGAGCCAGGATGCATATATATGGGGGTCCAAGATGGATATATCGGGGGGCAGGACAAGGGACCAGGATGCATATATATGGGGGGCCAGGATGCATATATATGGGAGCCAGCATTCATATATATGGGGTGGCCAGGATATGTACCACCTCAGGTTCCTGGTTGTTACAGTGGCATTGCTTTCCTCACGGGGAAAGTGGTGTCATGCTTGGAAGCGAGGAAGGATCTCTTTATCAGGTATTCAGCACATACAGCACTGTTCTGATTCCAGGCCAGAAGGGGGAGCTCTGAACCCGGTTTCAGGGGAGCTTCCCTAGATAGATACACATTCTGGTCTGGAGGAGTTAGTCTGTTGGAGGGAGAGCCAGAGAGAGGAGTTGGTGAGAGGAGAGTGAGGAAGGAGTTCTGGGGCTGTGCAGCCACGTGAGGTGCTGCAGCTCCTGAGAAGAGCAAAGAGGAAAGCAGAGCAGTCTGTAAAGAGACTGAGAGGGGAAGTGGAGTGCAGCAGAATAAAGAGCTGGAGAGAGAAGCTGCGACTGAGCTTCCTCCACGCTGAGCGCTGATACCGGTAGCCGGAAGACCGAGGTTGTGGGGGTAACTTAATGCCCCATGGCAGAAACCGGCGGATGGCTGGACTTCAAGTCACCTGTCCACCATTAACACCCGAGGACACAGTAGCAGATAGAGCCCCAGTTGTGATAGAGATCCTGTAAAAAGGCTTGAGTTACCTGTCGTACGGGCAGTGTCCTACCAACAAGGGGGACAGAGAGAACATGAGGACCTTGTGTGAGGCCTAAGGCAGCAAGGGACTGCAACACCGCTCTAGAAGGAAGGCTTCCAACCCCACCTGGTTAAGGGGGTTCCGGATTTGCTTCCAAGCTGGCCAGACCATACCAGTACCTGTGATCCGGTACCCTGGACTATGGCTGACTTGCATCAGTAAACCAGGTAAGGAGACTGCAACCCTGTGTCCTCCGTTGATTTCCGGCAACACACCATCCTTGCCAAACACATCGGGAGCCCTGGGGCCCCAACTTCACCTATGGGAAGCCATACCATCCCAGCTGCCATAACATCACCCCAGTGGACCCCTTTAAGCAGCGTCGGTTACCCCTGACCGAATACCTCAGGTACAGAGACAGAATGTGAGCACTACTGAAGAGGGTGCATGGGTAGGTTCCCACACCTTACATATAAAGAGAACCCGGGACTCAACTTAAGTACAGTATATGTGATGTACTTGTTTATTTGTAGTACCAGCAATAAACGTTTCGGTCCTGGAGACTTTCATCAGTTGCATACTAACGTAAACGAGAATGGTGAGTTATGAACTGCGGTAAGTCCAGAGAAAATGTTTATCTGTATAATCAGTGTTGTAACACCTTCTGATCGGATCCAAAGAGATCAGTGCTGCTTCTGTGGTGGTGAACGGCCCTGGTGAACGTTCCAGATATATGGAGGACCCAGGATGCATATATATGTGGGTCCAGGATGGATATATGGTGGAAGATAGGAGCGGTACCCACATGCCACTACTCCCACTGACAAGCGGTGGATACCGCGTAAGCTCCTATGTTCCACCACCGCAGAAGCAGCACGGATCTCTTTGGATCAGATCAGAAGGTGTTACAACACTGATTGTACAGATATTTTCTCTGGACTTACCGCAGTTCATCCCTCACGATTCTCATTTATGTTAGTATGTAACTGATGAAGGTCTCCAGGACCGAAACGTTTATTGTTGGTACTACAAATAAACAAGTTCATCACATATACTTAAGTTGAGTGCCGGGTTCTCTTTATCGAATACCACAGGTGGCGTCACAAACTTTTATTACTTCACAAACCCCTTTAAAGACCTTCCCTTTTACTTTGGCGCCCCGGGGCTAAGGACCGGGTCACCGCCGCCGTGACACATTCCTTTAAGTACTGGACCCGTTACCGAGTACCCCACGGCCCTGGTGAACGTTCCAGATATATGGGGGACCCAGGATGCATATATATGTGGGTCCAGGATGGATATATGGGGGAGCCAGGATGAATTTTTAGGGGAGGGTAGGGGGCCAGGATGGATATATGGGGGTCCGGGAGAGATATATGGGGGGTGGGGCAGGACAAGGGACATATGAGGGCCAGTATGGATAGCTGTGGGGCAGGATGGATATCTGGGGGCCAGGCTGGACAAGGAACATAGGGGTCCTGGTTGGGGCATAATATAAAATAAAGGGGGCCAGGCTGGGCGAGATTATTAAATAAAGGGGGCCAGGATGAGGGACTTAAATACTGTTTGGTGGCCAGAATGAGGAACATGCTATATTAGTTTATGGTGACAAGTAGGGAGCATCATTTCTTTAGGGTTCAATCAGGGACATTACTAAAAAGTAAATATTACAGTAGTAATAAACTATTTTCCATGGAGGGAACAAAAGGGGGTCCTGTTTCTGTACAGGGCGTCACTAGGTCACTTTTTTTCTACATCTGAGGCAGTGTAGAAGACAGGGAAAAAGTGGGGAACGTGTTGTGGAAGCGATCAGATAATGATCACTGTCATTTTTTGCAGGCTGGAAGAAGTGATGGCGGTCTGTGCGGGAAGAAGAAGAAAAGCAAAGATGAAGGACTTCAACTACAGTCGTCATTGGTGAGTTAGTGTATTACATGTACACGCACACTATATACCAGTGTTCCCCAACTCCGGTCCTCAAGAGCCACCACCAACAGGTCATGTTTTCAAGATTTCCTTAGTATTGCCCATGTGATAACTGCATCACCTTCACAGACAATAATTCCATCACCTGTGAAATACTAAAGAAATCCTGAAAACATGACCTGTTGGTGGCTCTTGAGGGACTGGAGTTGGGGAACACTGCTATATACTGTGTACAGAGTTCCTGTGTATAATGTCTCCGGTGAGCACTGTATTACCTGTACAATATATACTTTATACAGAGCTCCTGTGTATAATGGCACTGGTGATCCCTGCATTACCTGTACACACACTATATACAGAGCTCCTGTGTATAATGTCACTGGTGATCACTGTATTACCTGTACACTATATACAGAACTCCTGTGTATAATGTCACTGGTGATCACTGTATTACCCATACACTGACACTATATACAGAGCTCCTGTGTATAATGTCCTCGGTGATCACTGTATTACCTGTACACTGACACTATATACAGAGCTCCTGTGTATAATGTCACTGGTGATCACTGTATTACCTGGACACTATATACAGAGCTCCTATGTACAATGTCACTGGTGATCACTGTATTACCCGTACACTGACACTATATACAGAGCTCCTGTGTATAATGTCACTGGTGATCACTGTATTACCTGTATGTGGTATTATTTGGTCACTATTTGGTCTGGTCATGGTGTGGTGATATTTCTTTTCGGTATGTGGTATTATTCGGTCACCATGTGGTGGAATATGTAGTCTAGTTATGGTGTGGCGGTATTTCTCCTTGTATATGGTATTATTTGGTCGCTATATGTATTGTTCAGTCATTATGTGGTCTGGCTATGATGTGGTGGTATTTCTTCCCTGTATGTAGTAATATTGGTCTTGGTATAGGGGATTGTGTTGTGTATGGTGGTCATTTATTCTCTCCGATATTAATTAGGAGAAGATTCTTTATTTCCATTGGAGATTAAATACCTGGAACACAGCGGCAGAGATGCACTTACAGGGGTTCTCCTGTGAAAAAAGTAATCACCTCTCCACAGGACATAGTGATAACGTATTATTTGGTGGGGGTCTGACTACTTGTACCTAATCGGCAGAATGTGGTACTTTTATCCCCATTAGACTGGAGTGGCATGTCTGTCTTGACCACTGATCCATTATTTCGCTGTTTTTTTTCTGGAAGCCCCAAAGAGGATGAATGGAGATGTGGTCAGACATCCCACCTGCTACATTTTAAAATGGGGATAAGTGTCCTATCAACCATAAAACTTCCTCATTCTTCTGATCGGTGCAGTTTCTAATGGTCGGACCTTAGCGATCACCTATCCTGTGGAGCCCATGGATCGGTGATAACTTGTTTCAACCAAAGATCCCTTTAATGTAAACTACCGTAATTGTACATCACAGTTATGGGGGTGCACAGTAGATGTGCATGAGCCGCCTGTGTTTTACATCCGATGCTCCACTATAATGGGGATAACGACTGACATATATTTGCATATAGCTGTAGGGTGGGCCCCTAGAGTCCATTCCCCCTGTGGTCCCCAGACACTCCAGTCCGAGCCTGCTTTCCGTTGTTGCACACTTTTTCTCCGCTGATACTTTAATTGCCTCTGCAGCGTCTCCTCCTATTCTGATACTTTTCTTGGCACCGACCATCAAAGGCTCCATGTTTATTGTATTATTCAGTAAATAAAGTGGGAGCGGAGCCGCTGCCAGCAATAATCAGCAGAGGATTCGGGGAGGATGTGTACTGGCAGATCACCAGCCTGATGGACTGAGAACCAACGGGTCATGGGGGATCCGCGGTCCGGGGATGCACGTATCTCTGTATATAAATGACTGGTGAAACACAATCAATAGAGTCACATAGCAGAATAATGCCCAGAAAACATCGTAGTATCTAATCCTATCCTGTGTGATACTGTCTGCTGAGCTGTGTATCCAATCCTGTCCTGTGTGATACTGTCTGCTGAGCCGTGTTTCTAATCCTGTCCTGTGTGATACTGTCTGCTGAGCTGTGTATCTAATCCTATCCTGTGTGATACTTTCTGCTGAGCTGTGTATCTAATCCTATCCTGTGTGACACTGTCTTCTGAGCCATGTATCTAATCCTATCCTGTTTGATACTGTCTGCTGAGCTGTGTATCTAATCCTTTCCTGTGTGATACTGTCCGCTGAGCCTTGTATCTAATCCTATCCTGTGTGATACTGACTTCTGAGCCATGTATCTAATCCTATCCTGTTTGATGCTGTCTGCTGAGCCGTGTATCTAATCCTATCCTGTGTGAAACTGACTGCTGAGCCGTGTATCTAATCCTATCCTGTCAGATACTGTCTGCTGAGCCATGTATCTAAACCCATCCTGTGTGATACTGTCTGCTGAGCAGTGTATCTAATTCTATCCTGTGTGATACTGGCTGCTGAGCCGTGTATCTAATCCTATCCTGTCAGATACTGTCTGCTGAGCCATGTATCTAAACCCATCCTGTGTGATACTGTCTGCTGAGCCGTGTATCTAATCCTATCCTGTGTGAAACTGACTGCTGAGCCGTGTATCTAATCCTATCCTGTCAGATACTGTCTGCTGAGCCATGTATCTAAACCCATCCTGTGTGATACTGTCTGCTGAGCCGTGTATCTAATCCTATCCTGTGTGATACTTTCTGCTGAGCCATGTATCGAATCCTATCATGTGTGATACTGTCTGCTGAACTGTGTATCTAATCCTATCCTGTAAGATAGTCTGCTGAGCTGTATCTAATCCTATCCTGTAAGATACTGACTGCTGAGGTGTGTATCTAATCCTATCCTGTGTGTTACTGTCTGCTGAGCCGTGTATCTAATCCTATCCTCTGTGATACTGTATGCTGAGCCGTGTATCTAATCCTATCATGTCTGATACCACCTAAGAAAACGACTCCATAGTAATAATCCCTTAGAGGCAGAGATGAGACGTGTGTGGATGAGATACATATAATTGGGGCTGTGGTACACACTCTGTAGTGAATATGGCGCATACAGTTCTCTGACATTAGATCTCTTCCCGCGGTGATCTGCTGGTTCTTTCACCTTCCATCTTGAATGATGATGTAATCGTGATGTCACTGGTGACCGTGGCTGTTCTCCCTCTAGTGTTTCGGCTGCTCCGGGAGGTGGCACAGAATCCACGCTGCTGGGGACAAGAGGCCGAGGGACAAAACTGAAAACCCCACAATGGTTTCCTGCAAGAACAAGAGCAGATGATTTTCATACGTAGTTATGAGCGTGCGAGCGACCACGGTCAGGCCAGAGCGAGCGCTGCTGGGTGTCACTCACACATTGTAACCAGCCATTGTAACCTCACCGGCTGATTTTAACTTATGCTACTTTCACACTAACGTCGGACTCGGCCCGTCGCAGTGCATCGGGCCGAGGTTCCGACGCTAGCAGTGAATGCGCCGCACAACGGGGGCAGCGGATGCATTTTTCCTGCGCATCCGCTGCCCCATTGGAGGTGGGGGCGGAGTTCCGGCCGCGCATGCGCGGTTGGAAAAAGCGGTCCGTCTGCAGCAAAAAACGTTACATGTAACGTTTTTTGCTCCCGGCGGTCCGCCACAAAACGGCGCAACCGTCGCACGACGGTTGCGACGTGTGTCAATGCGTCGCTAATGTTAATCTATGGGGCAAAAACGCATCCTGCAAACAACTTTGCAGGATGCGTTTTTTCCCATAAACCATGCATTGCGACGTATTGCAAAAAACGCCAGTGTGAAAGTAGCCTTACTTTGTTTCAATATTCATTGACAGCAAGCAGCATGTTTCCCATCACTAAAGAGTTAATACATTAGATCTAAGAAAAACATGTAAGAACCTTTCATTGTCTATGGACGGTCAGAGGTCGAGGAGTACAGCGTATAACAATCTCCACTATCCCCGTAGTCATGAAGGCAGCACCCATGGACAGATTCCTCAGCATTCTACCAGCACAATAGGTGCTGAAATTTACTTTAGTTCACCTTCCAGCATGCATTGATCCTGCCATTGTCCATGGCTTCCCTGCTACGAACAGGAAGCGTGCCTCTTTGCCATGTCTGTATGCAGTGTGATAGACTGGAGAGCAAGTGCAGAAAGATCAACCCCTGCCCATTTCCTATAAAGAAAGACTGGCCATTAAATCCCGTAGAAGGACAAAACCCCTCCGCCACAATAAAGAAACAAAGTCCTGACCTCTACTCCTTATACAGAGGAAGTCCCGCCCCATCTTCTTATACAGAAGTCCTGCCCATACTTCTTCTACAGAGGAAGTCCCGCCCCATCTTCTTATACAGAAGTCCTGCCCATACTTCTTCTACAGAGGAAGTCCCGCCCCATCTTATACAGAAGTCCTGCCCATACTTCTTCTACAGAGGAAGTCCCACCCCATCTTCTTATACAGAAGTCCTGCCCATACTTCTTCTACAGAGGAAGTCCCGCCCCATCGTCTTATACAGAAGTCCTGCCCATACTTCTTCTACAGAGGAAGTCCCGCCCCATCTTCTTTTACAGAAGTCCTGCCCATACTTCTTCTACAGAGGAAGTCCCACCCCATCTTCTTATACAGAAGTCCTGCCCACACTTCTTCTACAGAGGAAGTCCCGCCCCATCTTCTTATACAGAAGTCCTGCCCATACTTCTTCTACAGAGGAAGTCCCGCACCATCTTCTTATACAGAAGTCCTGCCCACACTTCTTCTACAGAGGAAGTCCCACCCCATCTTCTTATACAGAAGTCTTGCCCATACTTCTTCTACAGAGGAAGTCCCACCCCATCTTCTTATACAGAAGTCCTGCCCATACTTCTTCTACAGAGGAAGTCCCACCCCATCTTCTTATACAGAAGTCCTGCCCATACTTCTTATACAGAGGAAGTCCCACCCCATCTTCTTATACAGAAGTCTTGCCCATACTTCTTCTACAGAGGAAGTCCCGCCCCATCTTCTTATACAGAAGTCCTGCCCATACTTCTTATACAGAGGAAGTCCCAGCCCATCTTCTTATACAGAAGTCCTGCCCATACTTCTTCTACAGAGGAAGTCCCGCCCCATCTTCTTACACAGAAGTCCTGCCCATACTTCTTCTACAGAGGAAGTCCCGCCCCATCTTCTTATACAGAAGTCCTGCCCATACTTCTACAGAGGAAGTCCCGCCCCATCTTCTTATACAGAAGTCCTGCCCATACTTCTTATACAGAGGAAGTCCCAACCCATCTTCTTATACAGAAGTCCTGCCCATACTTCTTCTACAGAGGAAGTCCCGCCCCATCGTCTTATACAGAAGTCCTGCCCATACTTCTTCTACAGAGGAAGTCCCGCCCCATCTTCTTATACAGAAGTCCTGCCCATACTTCTTATACAGAGGAAGTCCCAACCCATCTTCTTATACAGAAGTCCTGCCCATACTTCTTCTACAGAGGAAGTCCCGCCCCATCTTCTTATACAGAAGTCCTGCCCATACTTCTTCTACAGAGGAAGTCCCGCCCCATCTTCTTATACAGAAGTCCTGCCCATACTTTTACAGAGGAAGTCCCGCCCCATCTTCTTATACAGAAGTCCTGCCCATACTTCTTCTACAGAGGAAGTCCCGCACCATCTTCTTATACAGAAGTCCTGCCCATACTTCTACAGAGGAAGTCCGACCCCATCTTCTTATACAGAAGTCCTGCCCATACTTTTACAGAGGAAGTCCCGCCCCATCTTCTTATACAGAAGTCCTGCCCATACTTCTTCTACAGAGGAAGTCCCGCACCATCTTCTTATACAGAAGTCCTGCCCATACTTTTACAGAGGAAGTGCCGCCCCATCTTCTTATACAGAAGTCCTGCCCATACTTCTTCTACAGAGGAAGTCCCGCCCCATCTTCTTATACAGAAGTCCTACCCATACTTCTTCTACAGAGGAAGTCCCGCCCCATCTTCTTATACAGAAGTCCTGCCCATACTTCTTCTACAGAGGAAGTCCCGCCCCATCTTCTTATACAGAAGTCCTGCCCACACTTCTTCTACAGAGGAAGTCCCGCCCCATCTTCTTATACAGAAGTCCTGCCCATACTTCTTCTACAGAGGAAGTCCCGCACCATCTTCTTATACAGAAGTCCTGCCCACACTTCTTCTACAGAGGAAGTCCCACCCCATCTTCTTATACAGAAGTCTTGCCCATACTTCTTCTACAGAGGAAGTCCCACCCCATCTTCTTACACAGAAGTCCTGCCCATACTTCTTCTACAGAGGAAGTCCCGCCCCATCTTCTTACACAGAAGTCCTGCCCATACTTCTTCTACAGAGGAAGTCCCGCCCCATCTTCTTATACAGAAGTCCTGCCCATACTTCTTCTACAGAGGAAGTCCCACCCCATCTTCTTATACAGAAGTCCTGCCCATACTTCTTATACAGAGGAAGTCCCACCCCATCTTCTTATACAGAAGTCTTGCCCATACTTCTTCTACAGAGGAAGTCCCGCCCCATCTTCTTATACAGAAGTCCTGCCCATACTTCTTATACAGAGGAAGTCCCAGCCCATCTTCTTATACAGAAGTCCTGCCCATACTTCTTCTACAGAGGAAGTCCCGCCCCATCTTCTTATACAGAAGTCCTGCCCATACTTCTTCTACAGAGGAAGTCCCGCCCCATCTTCTTATACAGAAGTCCTGCCCATACTTCTTATACAGAGGAAGTCCCAACCCATCTTCTTATACAGAAGTCCTGCCCATACTTCTTCTACAGAGGAAGTCCCGCCCCATCTTCTTATACAGAAGTCCTGCCCATACTTCTTCTACAGAGGAAGTCCCGCCCCATCTTCTTATACAGAAGTCCTGCCCATACTTCTTATACAGAGGAAGTCCCAACCCATCTTCTTATACAGAAGTCCTGCCCATACTTCTTCTACAGAGGAAGTCCCGCCCCATCTTCTTATACAGAAGTCCTGCCCATACTTCTTCTACAGAGGAAGTCCCGCCCCATCTTCTTATACAGAAGTCCTGCCCATACTTTTACAGAGGAAGTCCCGCCCCATCTTCTTATACAGAAGTCCTGCCCATACTTCTTCTACAGAGGAAGTCCCGCACCATTTTCTTATACAGAAGTCCTGCCCATACTTCTTCTACAGAGGAAGTCCGACCCCATCTTCTTATACAGAAGTCCTGCCCATACTTTTACAGAGGAAGTCTTGCCCCATCTTCTTATACAGAAGTCCTGCCCATACTTCTTCTACAGAGGAAGTCCCGCACCATCTTCTTATACAGAAGTCCTGCCCATACTTTTACAGAGGAAGTCCCGCCCCATCTTCTTATACAGAAGTCCTGCCCATACTTCTTCTACAGAGGAAGTCCCGCCCCATCTTCTTATACAGAAGTCCTGCCCATACTTCTTCTACAGAGGAAGTCCCGCCCCATCTTCTTATACAGAAGTCCTGCCCATACTTCTTCTACAGAGGAAGTCCCGCCCCATCTTCTTATACAGAAGTCCTGCCCATACTTCTTCTACAGAGGAAGTCCCGCCCCATCTTCTTATACAGAAGTCCTACCCATACTTCTTCTACAGAGGAAGTCCCGCCCCATCTTCTTATACAGAAGTCCTGCCCATACTTCTTCTACAGAGGAAGTCCCGCCACATCTTCTTATACAGAAGTCCTGCCCATACTTCTTCTACAGAGGAAGTCCCAACCCTGCTCCTTATAAAGAGAATACAGTCTCGTCCCACTCTTATTCCTTAGACAGAGGAAAAAATTCCCACACCTACTCCTTATAGAGAAAAAGATCCACCCCTATTCCTTATACAGAGGAAAAGTCCCATCCCTATTGTAACAACCCTGCCGGTATCACTGCATGGCCTTCATTCCCCGCCTGCCTGTTACATCAACTCACTCACCCAGTGCCATGCTGTGAGATCTGTCTGCTGCCAGCTCCATGCTATGTGCTCCATGGCCGCTTACTCAGTGTACACTTCCTGGCTGTGTGCATAGGGGGCAGAGCCAGCAACTCCGGATTCTTATTGAGCCTGTGTGCACCTCCCTAAAGTGTCCCTGGCCAATGGCCTCTGATACTTAAGGCATCCTCACCCATTGGAGGATGCCTGAGCAAACTATTTCCCTCAGTTAGCATTTGCTGCTGAGCTGTCAGGTCGTGTCTGTTTCCTGTCTCTGATGGCTGCAATACGCAGGCCTTTATCTGTGTTCTGTCTGTGTCTCTGTGTATACCACCCAGTGGGGCGTCGTACCCTGGTCTGAATCTGTGTTCCATTACTTCTGTGTCTGAACTCTGGTCTGTTCCTGTTCCTTCTTTGTTTACCATTCTCACTCTGCTGTGTTTATTTCTATGTTTCCTCTCTGCTCTGCTTGCCACAATCAGTGGTTCTGCATCTCTCTGCTGTGCGCCCACAACCTGCGGTTCTGTGCCTCTCAGCTTTGCTTGCCACAACCTGTGGCTCTGCACCCTCTAGCTGTTGGCGTTGCCTCCTGCGGTCTTGGCTCCGCCTCCATTGGCTCCGTTCTTGGCTCTGCCTTCTCCTCTGCTCTTGGCTCTGCCTTCTCTGCCAGAGTGCCCGACTGTCTGCCTGTATCTCTGTCAAGCCAGTCTGCCCATCAGGGCCTCTGCCGTACCCGTTCGCCAGCCAGTGTCACAGCCCTGCCTGCCTATGTCTTGTCCCTGGTGGGATCAGCATCCACATTCAGACTCCACCCTGGAGTGGTACCTGGTAGCTTCCTATTGCACAAGTCTGACCTCACCATCAGAGGTTCTAGCGAACACCTAGGAAGCTACTTAGTTACGCCCCTTCCAGGGATGTTTGGTCTGTGGTCCAGTGGGGCCGCACGCCCGCGCCAACCAGTCTCGACGTGAGCGTTACACCTATTCATTACAAAGAGAAAAAGTCCTGCCTCGTCTCCTTATATAGAGAAAAAAATCTGGCCCCTACTCCTTATACGCCAAAGCCCTGCCTCATAGTGACAAAGCTCCGCCTCCTGTAATCCATGTTGATGTCTCGGCTGCAGACGGATCACAGTAAATTACACAGAAGGGCGACACCTAGTGGTTGACACTTTTTAGGGATTTTTTTGGCTTCAATGCTTAGGCCGTGAGATAATTCGGATCGTTTAAAATCATTGATCAGTGACCATTGAAGACATAGTGAATTTCTGGGGGAGTCTCTAGAAATATCATTTGCATCCTGTGACAAGATGACAATTTCAGTCACATTTTACAGAAAAATCACAGATTACAACACATCCTCCACCCGAGAAATCCTTAAATAAGGGAATTTCCACTAGAAAGTAGAAATGCAAATGGCTCGCACAACAAAGATGGTGTATATCACAGGTGTGCGGGTGTATAACTATATGTAGCAGAGGCGGTATATATCACAGGTGTGTGGGTGTATATCTATATGTATCGTTTCTGACCCCACTCACCCTCTGTCTGCTATTACTGTGTTTGTTTGTTTTTCCTTCCTGCATGTTTTCTCACCTTAATTCCTTGATGCCAACACATAGTTGGCTTTATCTGTCCATTTGGATCTGACTATTTCCTGTATGTATTTTTGCTTCTGACTTCTAATTAATCCCCTCCTGTGTTTGTGATTAGTCTCCCTGCTGCCCCTCCCTCCTGATCACACCTGGCCTATATCATGTGCACTTAGCATGTTATAAATTCAGAGCCGCAGGTTTGTCTGGACCGTGGTCTGTCTCCATAAGGATGGCTCTAAAAGGATAAAGCTGAAATATGCCAGAAATGATCCAGAAGTGAACAGAAGGTACGACTAACCACTGTAAATAAAAGTATTAATCTTCTTTCTCTTTCCTCTAGACTTACTCATCAGCTGACATAAGCTCTAACAGTTGTGGCTCCATTACTCCTCACTCTCCTTCGCTATCCCCAAACCCCAGCACCCTCTAACCAAGTAATAATCTCTCCCCACCTGACCTCCTCCGCTGACATGCTCCTCATCCTCAGATCTCTCCTAATAAAACACAAAAAAAACAAGCCGCCCTTCTCCCACCTGCTCTGTCTTTCTCTGCTTCTCCTCACTGCTGGCGACATATCTCCCAATCCTGGACCGCCACAGCTCATACCTCCTATTACCCCCTCCTATCGCTCCCAACCTAATATAAATTCTCGAAATCTTGTCCACCTCAAATCCGTGCCTTTGACGCCCACCACGCTGCACCCTCTCTCTGGATCACTATGGAATGCCCGCTCCATCTGCAATAAACTCCACGTGATTCACAACATCTTTACCTCTCATAATCTCATAATCCTTCCTTTCTGGGCATCACTGAAACATGGCTGACACCCTCTGACACAGCCTCCCCTGCTGCACTATGTTACAGTGGAGGCCACCCAATCCCACCTCTACCCTGCCTTATCCTCCTATCTTTTGAAGTCCACTCTGTCTGCATCTACTCCCCCTACAGCCTCAAAATGGCCATCATATACCGACCTCCATGCCCGACCACTGCCTTTCTTGACAAATTCTCCACCTGGCTCCTTCACTTTCTGTCTGCTGATATTCCCACCATCATCATGAGTGACTTCAACATCCCCATTGACACCCACCAGTCAGCAGCCGCCAAACTCCTGTCCCTTACTTCATCTTTTGGACTTAATCAGTGGTCCTCCTCAGCCACCCACACAGACGGACACACATTAGACCTAGTCTTCACCCGTCTCTTCTCCCTATCTAACTTCACAACCTCCCCTCTCCCTCTGACCACCATCTACTCATTTTCTCATCCCTGGCACAATAACATTACTAACTAGCTTCGGCAAGTGTCCAGAATTGCAGAAAGGCGTTGGAAGAAAACGCATTCACAAGATGATTTTACTGCATTCAAACAAGCATCACTCACATTCAAATCAGCTCTCACCTCTGCTAAACAAGCCTATTTTACATCCCCTCTATCTTCTTTATCCCACAATCCCAAACAGTTGTTCAACACTTTTAACTCCCCCCTCCACCCACCACTGCCCCATCCAAATTCCCTAATCTCTGCCGAGGACTTTGCCATGTACATCAAAAGTAAGACAGACCAAACAAGGCAAGTCTTTGTTGACAAACCAGCACAACCCCTTTGTATGCTAGACCAATGCCCTAAGGCTACGTTCACATTAGCGTTTTGCGTGTTTGCGTCGGGCGACGCAGCGGCGACGCATGCGTCATGCGCCCCTATATTTAACATGGGGGACGCATGGACATGCGTTGTGCTGCGTTGTGCGACGCATGCATTTTTTTTGCCGCAAGCGTCGGGCGCAGAAAACGCAACAAGTTGCATTTTTCTTGCGTCCAAATTTCAGCAAAAAAGGACACATGTGTTGCAAAACGCAGCGTTTTTGCGTGCATTTTGGTGCGTTTTTATTTGCGTTATGCGTTGTGTCGCCGACGCAGCGGCGCACAACGCAAGTGTGAACGTAGCCTAACCCCATAACTTCCCTTTCCAAAATCACTGAAGGAGAGCTTGCTCATCTTCTCTCCAAATCACCTCACCACTTGTGCGCTTGACCACATCCCATCCCACCTCCTCTACAACCTCACCACTACACTAATCCCATCCCTAGCCCATCTCTTCAACCTATCACTAACTTCTGGTACCTTCCCCTCTGCTTTCAAACATGCCACAATCACCCGTATTCTCAAATATTCTCAAAAAGCCATCCCTTGACCCAAATGCTATGTCCAGCTATTGCCCCATATTTTTGCTCCAATTTGATTCCAAACTCCTTGAGCAGCACGTCCATGCTGAACTTTCCTCTCACCTTGCATCTAAAGCTGGGGTCACATTGCGTTATGTGGCCGCGTTTAACGGACTACGTTACACCGCGGCATAACGCGGTGTAACGTAGTCCGTTAACGCCGCCATACCCTGTAATGGCGAACGCATTGCTAGCGCACGCCCACATTGGGCGTGCGCTAGCGATGTGCCGTCATTTGAGTGATGGACCGCGATCTGCGCTAGCGGGATCGGCTAATGCGATCCCTTTTGGGACATTGCGTTAGCGCAGTCCGTAGCGCTATGCGCTAAATGGACTGCCCTAACGCAATGTGACCCTAGCCTAACTCTCTCTTCGACAACCTACAATCTGGCTTCCGTCCCCACCATTCCACTGAGACTACCCTGACCAAAATTACTAACGACCTACTTACAGCCAAAGCTAACAGACAATTCTCTATACTCCTCCTTCTAGACCTGTCCTCTGCCTTCGGCACAGTTGACCACTGCCTCCCACTACAGATCCCCTCTTCCTTTGGTGTCAAAGACCTTGCCCTATCGTGGATCTCCTCATACCTTACCAACCGTGCATTTAGCGTTTCCTACTCCCATACTACCTTTTCATCTAGCCCCCTCTCTGTTGGTGTCCCTCAAGGATCTGTCCTAGGTCCCTTACTCTTCTCAATCTATATACTTGGCCTGGGACAACTCAAAGTCCTATGGATTCTAGTACAATCTATATGCTGATGACACTCAGATCTACCTCTCTGGCCCAGATGTCACCTCTCTACTCTCCAGAATCCCAGAGAGTCTATCAGCCATATCCTCCTTCTCCTCTCGCTTCCTCAAGCTCAATGTGGACAAATCTGAACTAATTATCTTTCCTCCATCTTGCATATCTTCCCTACCTGATCTATCAAAATTAATTAAATCACACTTTGCCCTGTCCCCGAAATCCGCTGTCTCAGAGTAACCCTTGACTCTGCCTTATCCTTCAAATTGTACATCCAAGCTCTTGCCACCTCCTGTCGCCTCCCGCTCAAAAATATTTCCAGAATCTGTCCTTTCCTCAACCCTCACTCTACCAAAATTCTTGTGCATGCCTTAATCATCTCCTGCCTCGACTACTGCAACATCCTGTTCTGTGGCCTACCATCTAACACTCTTGCACCTCTTCAGTCCGTCCTTAACTCTGCTGCCCGACTAATTCATCTCTCTCCTCGCTACTCCTCTGCTTCCCCTCTTTGCAAATCCCTTCACTAGCTCCCAATTTCCCAGGGTATCCAGTTTAAACTACTAACACTGACCTACAAAGCCATCCATAACCTTTCTCCTCTGTATATTGCCAAACTCTTCTCTCAATATCTTCCCTCACGTAATCTCCGGTCCTCCCAGGACCTCCTTCTCTCCTCCTCACCCAATCGCCTCCAAGACTTCTCCCAAATATCTCATCTGGAATTCTGTGCCCCAACACATCCGTTTATCCACATTTGGATCCTTCAAAAGAAACCTGAAAACCCACCTCTTCAAAGAAGCCTGTAATGACCACGCTTGCCACCTCAACACCATTGGAGCTATTGCAACCCCCGACCTACTGTCTCCTTCCCCATAATCCTGTAGATTGTAAACCCGCAAGGGCAGGGTCCACTCCTCTCTGTATCAGTCTGTCATTGTTAGTTTTGTTTACTGTAAGTGATGTTTGTATTTTGATGTAACTGCTTCACATGTACAGCACCATGGAATTAATGGTGCTATATAAATAGATAATAATAATATTTAGCATGGCCGGTGTATATCACAGGTGTGCAGGTATATATCTATATGTAGCAGAGACGAGTTTGCCAGTCTCATATCACAATGTGTCACCTCTGCTTTTACATAGGACTGCAAGCAAGCCTGAAGAAACTTATCAATGGTGTCAAGCAGTAGAGTGCAAACCCAGCTCTGCTCCACCTATAAAAGAATATAGAGAGATACTCACAAATAGTCCAACCTCCTTCTTAGGGGGCTTGGTGTGATACCTGCCAGGGGTCTTCAAAGTGATGGATGACCACCATGGCCCCCTCAGAATGGCTCTGTAGACTCCGGCGGACATGGTGCTGTCACTAGTGGTGGATCCCTGTATGATGTGACTTCCCAGAGATGTGGGAAATGGATGGAAGGAGCAGAAGCTCGGCCCCCCCTCGCCGGACCCCACTGATCATCCGGTGACTGACACTAATAATAATTTCATTCATTATGTCATTGTGCGATGCTGGAGAAAAGATAAAAGCCCTCCGTGCCGGGGGGGGGGTAGCAACTGCCCTCAACATGAATATTAATAAACAGCCGCTGCAGTCCTATGTAAATCTCCGTGTAATTTCTGAACCAGTCTCACTGACTTTGCAAAAACTTTGTAGCATTAAGAGTTACCGAGTAATAACTGTGCAGTTACCGATGAGGAAAAGAGCGAACGTTCATTCAGGAGGAGGATTCACAGGAAATTATCCCAGAGAGTCTGAAAAATCAATTGTGTAACTAGTGACCCACTCTGCGCGGTTTCCAGCACCTCTGCTTGCTGACAATGACTTACACCTGGAGGAGGCCATCATCTGACCCAGCAGCAGTTTTCGAACATTGGGGACAACTTACTAACCTCCTCTAATTTTTAGGTGGCATAAATCTTACTCTGGGCGCCAAATTTATTAAGGGGCTTCGATATTTGGTGCTGACAGTTAAGAATGCATTGGTGCTTTTTTTGTGTGCATTTTACTCAAACGTTTTAAGCATCACAGGAGAGGGGATAAATGAGGGGTCCGACTTCTAGAAACCCCGGTGATCGTGAAGATGGAGGTCCCAAAGTCAGCTGTGTCAGGGGAGCAGCTGTGAGACCCCTGCTCCAGTAGTTGCTTCTCCAGCTGTCCAATAGAAGGGACTTTGGGACCCCTGTTCTTGGATCTGGAGGGGACCCTAGAATTCAGACTCTCGGTGATCAGACATTTATCACCTATGCTGTAGATACTATATACTGGTTATGTACTGCCCCTCTATACTGGACTGGGTATGTACTGCCCCTATATACTGAACAGGGGATATACTGCCCCTATATTATGGACTGGGTATGTACTGCCCCTATATACTGGAATGGGTATGTACTGCCCCTATATGATGGGCTAGGTATGTACTGCCCCGATATACTGGAGATGTACTGCCCCTCTATACAGGACTGGGTATGTACTGCCCCTATATACTGGAATGGGTATGTACTGCCCCTATATGATGGGCTAGGTATGTACTGCCCCTATATACTGGGACTGGATATGTACTGCCCCTCTATACTGGACTGGGCATGTACTGCCCCTGTCTACTGGACATGTAGATACTGTCCCTATATACTGGACATGTACTGTCCTTATACACTGGACTGGACATGTACTGCCCCTATATACTGGACATGTACGTACTGTCCCTATATACTGGACATGTACATACTGCCCCTATATACTGGACATGTACTTCCCCTATATGATGGCCTGGGTATGTACGCCCCTATATACTGGACTGGGTATGTACTGCCTCTATATACTGGACATGTACTGCCCCTATATACTGGACTGGGCATATACTGCCCCTATATACTGAACTGCACATGTACTGCCCCTATATACTGGACTAGACATGTACTTACCCTATATACTGGACTGCACATGTACTGCCCCTATATACTGGACTGGACATGAACCCCCATATACTCCTGTTGCCTCCAGGTCAAAAATATTTCCAGAATCCGACCTTTCCTCAACCCTCACTCTACCAAAATGCTCGTGCATGCCCTAATCATCTCCCGCCTCGACTACTGCAACATCCTCCTCTGTGGCCTACCTTCTAACACTCTCGCACCCCTCCAATTTGTCCTTAACTCTGCTGCCCGACTAATCTCTCTCCTCGCTACACTCCTGCTTCCCCTCTTTGCAAATCCTTTCACTGGCTCCCAATTTCCCAGCGTATCCAGTTTAAACTGCTAACGCTGACCTACAAAGCCATCCATAACCTTTCTCTTTCATATGTTTCCAAACTAATCTCTCAATATCTACCTTCACGTAATCTCCGGTCCACCCAAGACCTCCTCCTTTCCTCCATGCTTATTCGCTCCTCACTCAATCGCCTCCAAGACTTCTCCCGAATATCCCCCATCCTCTGGAATTCTGTGCCCCAACACGTTCAGTTATCCACTACATTTGGATCCTTCAAAAGAAACCTGAAAACCCACCTCTTCAAAGAAGCTTACAGCCTGTAATGACCACATGGCCATCTCAACACCATCGGAGCTACTGCATCCCTCGACCTACTGTCTCCTTCCCCACAATCCGGTAGAATGTAAGCCCGCAAGGGCAGGGTCCTCGCCCCTCTGCATCAGTCTGTCTTTGTTAGTTTTGTTTACTGTGATATTTGTATTTTGATGTAACCCCGTCTCATGTACAGCACCATGGAATTAATGGTGCTATATAAATAAATAATAATTATAATACTGGACTGGACATGTACGTACTGCCCCAATATACTGGACTGGACATGTACTGCCCCTATATAATGGACTGGGCATGTACTTCCCCTATATGATGGACTGGGTATGTACTGCCCCTATATACTGGACTGAGTATGTACTGCCCCGTATACTGAACTGTGTATGTACTGCCCCTATATACTGAACTGGGTTTGTACTGCCCCTATATACTGAACTAGGCATGTACTGTCCCTATATACTGTACATCTACATATTGCCCCTAAATACTGTACTGGGCATGTACTGCCCCTTTATGATGGACTGGGTATGTACTGCCCCTATATACTGGAATGGGTATGTACTGCCCTTATATACTGGACTGGACATGTACTGCCCCTATATACTGGATATGTACTGCCCCTATATACTGGACATGCACTACCCCTATATGCTGGACTGGACATGCACTGCCCCTATATACTGAACTGGACATGCACTGCCCCTGTGTGCTGGATTGGACATGCACTGCCCCTATATACTGGACATGCACTGCCCCTATATACTTGACTGGACATGCACTGCCCCTATATACTGAACTGGACATGCACTGCCCCTGTATGCTGGATTGGACATGCACTGCCCTTATATACTGGACATGCACTGCCCCTATATACTGGACTGGACATGTACTACCCCTATATACTGGACATGCACTTCCCCTATATACTGGACTGGATATGTACTGCCCCTATATACTGGACTGGATATGTGCTGCCCCTATATGCTGGACTGGACATGTACTGCCCCTATATACTAGACTGGACATGTACTGCCCCTATATACAGGACTGCACATGCACTGCCCTTATATACTGGACTGCACATGCACTGCCCCTTTATATTGGACTGGACATGATCTGCCCCTATATACTGGACATGATCTGCCCCTATATACTGGACTGGACATGAACTGCCCCTATATACTGGACATGCACTGCCCCTATATACTGTACATGTACTGCCCCTATATACTGGACTGGACATGCACTGACCCTATATACTGGACTGGACATGCACTGCCCCTATATACTGGACTGGACATGCACTGCCCCTATATACTGGACTGGACATGCACTGCCCCTATATACTGGACTGGACATGCACTGCCCCTACAATATATACTGAACTCGACATGCACTGCTCCTATATACTGGACATGCACTGCCCCTATATACTGGACTTGACATGCACTGCCCCTATATACTGGACTGGACATGCACTGCCCCTATATACTGGACTGGACATGCACTGCCCCTATATACTGGACATGTACTGCCCCTATATACTGGACTGGATATGCACTGCCTCTATATACTGGACATGTCCTGCCCCTATATACTGGACTGGATATGCACTGCCTCTATATACTGGACATGTACTGCCCCTAAATACTGGACTGGACATGCACTGCCCCTATATACTGGACATGCACTGCCCCTATATACTGGACTGGACATGCACTGCCCCTATATACTGGACATGTACTGCCCCTATATACTGGACTGGACATGCACGGCCCCTATATACTGGACATGCACGGCCCCTATATACTGGACATGCACTGCCCCTATATACTGGACTGGACATGCACTACCCCTATATACTGGACATGTACTGCCCCTATATACTGGACTGGACATGCACTGCCCCTATAAACTGGACTGGACATGCACTGCCCCCATATACTGGACATGCACTGCCCCTATAAACTGGACTGAACATTTACTGCCCTTATATACTGGACTGAACATGTACTGCCTCTATATACTGGACATGTACGTACTTTCCCTATATACTGGACATGTACATACTGCCCCTATATACTGGACATGTACTGTCCCTATATACTGGACATGTACTGTCCCTATATACTGGACATGTACTGCCCCTATATACTTGACATGTACTGTCCCTATATACTGGACATGCACTGCCCCTATATACTGGACATGCACTGCCCCTATATACTGGACATGTACTGCCCCTATATACTGGACTGGACATGCACGGTCCCTATATACTGGACATGCACGGCCCCTATATACTGGACATGCACTACCCCTATATACTGGACTGGACATGCACTACCCCTATATACTGGACATGTACTGCCCCTATATACTGGACTGGACATTCACTGCCCCTATAAACTGGACTGGACATGCACTGCCCCATGTACTGGACATGCACTGCCCCTATATACTGGACTGAACATTTACTGCCTTTATATACTGGACTGAACATGTACTGCCTCTATATACTGGACATGTACGTACTTTCCCTATATACTGGACATGTACATACTGCCCCTATATACTGGACATGTACTGTCCCTATATACTGGACATGTACTGTCCCTATATACTGGACATGTACTGCCCCTATATACTGGACTGGACATGCACGGCCCCTATATACTGGACATGCACTGCCCCTATATACTGGACTGGACATGCACTACCCCTATATACTGGACATGTACTGCCCCTATATACTGGACTGGACATGCACTGCCCCTATATACTGGACTGAACATTTACTGCCCTTATATACTGGACTGAACATGTACTGCCTCTATATACTGGACATGTACGTACTTTCCCTATATACTGGACATGTACATACTGCCCCTATATACTGGACATGTACTGTCCCTATATACTGGACATGTACTGTCCCTATATACTGGACATGTACTGTCCCTATATACTGGACATGTACTGTCCCTATATACTGGACATGTACTGTCCCTATATACTGGACATGCACTGTCCCTATATACTGGACATGCACTGTCCCTATATACTGGACATGCACTGCCCCTATATACTGGACATGCACTGCCCCTATATACTGGACATGTACTGCCCCTATATACTGGACTGGACATGCACGGTCCCTATATACTGGACATGCACGGCCCCTATATACTGGACATGCACTACCCCTATGTACTGGACTGGACATGCACTACCCCTATATACTGGACATGCACTGCCCCTATATACTGGACTGGACATTCACTGCCCCTATAAACTGGACTGGACATGCACTGCCCCATGTACTGGACATGCACTGCCCCTATATACTGGACTGAACATGTACTGCCTCTATATACTGGACATGTACGTACTTTCCCTATATACTGGACATGTACATACTGCCCCTATATACTGGACATGTACTGTCCCTATATACTGGACATGTACTGTCCCTATATACTGGACATGTACTGTCCCTATATACTGGACATGTACTGCCCCTATATACTGGACTGGACATGCACTACCCCTATATACTGGACATGTACTGCCCCTATATACTGGACTGGACATGCACTACCCCTATATACTGGACATGTACTGCCCCTATATACTGGACTGGACATGCACTGCCCCTATAAACTGGACTGGACATGCACTGCCCACATATACTGGACATGCACTGCACCTATATACTGGACTGAACATGTACTGCCTCTATATACTGGACATGTACGTACTTTCCCTATATACTGGACATGTACATACTGCCCCTATATACTGGACATGTACTGTCCCTATATACTGGACATGTACTGTCCCTATATACTGGACATGTACTGTCCCTATATACTGGACATGCACTGCCCCTATATACTGGACTGGACATGTACTGCCCCTATAAACTGAACAGGGGATATACTGCCCCTATATTATGGACTGGGTATGTACTGCCCCTATAAACTGGACTGGACATTCACTGCCCCTATAGGAAGATGCCCAGTCTACACCAGAGGGGCACAGAACGAGGTGCTGGGGGGCAGCTTGGACTTAATAGGACCTAGCAGCGGACCCCCATTAGTGTGACACATCACACACATATGACTGAGCGGCCGACTCTAAATACGATTATTTACAAGAAATGGAAGCAGCTGTTTGGCAGCCATCTCTTTCCATGACCTCGGACACGTTACCAGATGGAGCTGAGATGGGGAACATTCTGCACATTTCTGGTCCCTTCATGTAACCACATTGTGCATGAGAACAGACTGAGCGATGCGCTGTTCCAACTCTGCTACATGCGGTCCCACACAACGTCTTAAAGGGCCACGTACCCTATAGCCGGCAATGGCAGCCTGTGATCCTGTCACATACGCCCTGCAGATAGGAGACATAAAACAATGATTATGGGGGAATTCATTCATCTGGAGGAGGGATATCTTTTCTCCTTAAATGGCTGAAAACAGAGAGCAACAGACACAGCACACTATGTCTTAGGCCGGCGTCACACTTGCGAGTTTTACGGACGTAAGAGCGCAGAATCTACGTCCGTAAAACTCGCAAAAAATACGGCACAATTATTCTCTATGCCCCTGCTCCTATTTGCCGTATTTTACTGATCAGTATTATACGGCTTTCTACGGCCGTACAAAATCGCAGCATGCTGCGTTTGTCACCGTACTGCGCAAGAAATACGCCAATGAAAGTCTATGGAAGCGTGAAAAATACGGATTACACACGGACAAGCAGTGTGGCTTGCGAGAAATACGCAGCGCTGTTAGAGAGAAAAGCCGGTAATTCAGTGCGGTGTACAGTAAAATCACACTGACAGCTTACAGTAGAATAGGTAGAATAAATGTGTACACATAGAATAGGTATATATATATATATATATATGTCAGTGAGACACATATATGTATATATATTAATATTTATTCCAGCGCTAGACAGCTTGAAAGCCGGTAATTCAATTACCGGCTTTTTCCTTCTCCTTCCTAAAACCCGACATGATTTGAGACATGGTTTACATACAGTAAACCATGTCTTCTCTCCATTTTTTTTGCAGATTCCACACTACTAATGTCAGTAGTGTGTATCTGCAAAATTTGGCCGTTCTAGCTCTTAAAATAAAGGGTTAAATGGCGGAAAAAATTGGCGTGGGCTCCCGCGCAATTTTCTCCGCCAGAGTAGTAAAGCCAGTGACTGAGGGCAGATATTAATAGCCTGGAGAGGGTCCACGGTTATTGGCCCCCCCCTGGCTAAAAATATCTGCCCCCAGCCACCCCAGAAAAGGCACATCTGGAAGATGCGCCTATTCTGGCACTTGGCCACTCTCTTCCCATTCCCGTGTAGCGGTGGGATATGGGGTAATGAAGGGTTAATGCCACCTTGCTATTGTAAGGTGACATTAAGCCTAATTAATAATGGAGAGGCGTCAATTATGACACCTATCCATTATTAATCCAATACTAGTAAAGGGTTAAATAAAACACAAACACATTTTTTAAAATTATTTTAATGAAATAAAAACAATGGTTGTTGCAGTATTTTATTCAACGCCCAATCCAGTCACTGAAGACCCTCGTTCTGTGAGTAAAAAAACATAATAAACCAACAATATACTTACCCTCCGCAGATCTGTAACGTCCAACGATGTAAATCCTTCTGAAGGGGTTAAAACATTTTGCAGCAAGGAGCTGTGCTAATGCACGCTGCTCCTCGCTGCAAAACCCCAGGGAATGAGGCTAAAAATAGATCAATGATCTATATTTAGCTTCATTTGCGGTGAGGCGCCCTCTGCTGGCTGTTCATAGATCGTGGGAAATTACCTAGGTAAAGCCAGGGAGCTTTCTAGGTAATTTCCCACGATCTATGAACAGCCAGCAGAGGGCGCCTCACCGCAAATGAAGCTAAATATAGATCATTGATCTATTTTTAGCCTCATTCCCTGGGGTTTTGCAGCGAGGAGCAGCGTGCATTAGCACAGCTCCTTGCTGCAAAATGTTTTAACCCCTTCAGAAGGATTTACATCGTTGGACGTTACAGATCTGCGGAGGGTAAGTATATTGTTGGTTTATTATGTTTTTTTACTCACAGAACGAGGGTCTTCAGTGACTGGATTGGGCGTTGAATAAAATACTGCAACAACCATTGTTTTTATTTCATTAAAATAATTTTAAAAAATGTGTTTGTGTTTTATTTAACCCTTTACTAGTATTGGATTAATAATGGATAGGTGTCATAATTGACGCCTCTCCATTATTAATTAGGCTTAATGTCACCTTACAATAGCAAGGTGGCATTAACCCTTCATTACCCCATATCCCACCGCTACACGGGAATGGGAAGAGAGTGGCCAAGTGCCAGAATAGGCGCATCTTCCAGATGTGCCTTTTCTGGGGTGGCTGGGGGCAGATATTTTTAGCCAGGGGGGGGCCAATAACCGTGGACCCTCTCCAGGCTATTAATATCTGCCCTCAGTCACTGGCTTTACTACTCTGGCGGAGAAAATTGCGCGGGAGCCCACGCCAATTTTTTCCGCCATTTAACCCTTTATTTTAAGAGCTAGAACGGCCAAATTTTGCAGATACACACTACTGACATTAGTAGTGTGGAATCTGCAAAAAAAATGGAGAGAAGACATGGTTTACTGTATGTAAACCATGTCTCAAATCATGTCGGGTTTTAGGAAGGAGAAGGAAAAAGCCGGTAATTGAATTACCGGCTTTCAAGCTGTCTAGCGCTGGAATAAATATTAATATATATACATATATGTGTCTCACTGACATATATATATATATATATATACCTATTCTATGTGTACACATTTATTCTACCTATTCTACTGTAAGCTGTCAGTGTGATTTTACTGTACACCGCACTGAATTACCGGCTTTTCTCTCTAATATATGTGTCTACTGACATATATATATATATATATATATATATATAGACAGTATATATATATTTTCTTTTCTTTTTGGGACACATGGATCACTTCTATAGCGGTATGTTGGTTTTGCTAGCCTGCGAGAAAACCACGCAGTACGGATGCCATACGGATTACATACGGAGGATGCCATGCGCAAAAAACGCTGACACACCCTGCCTACGGAGGAGCTACGGACCACTTTTTTCGGGACTTTTCAGCGTATTACGGCCGTAATATACGGACCGTATTGTTTTACGCTGTGTGTGACGCCGGCCTTAGACTGTAAAGACCCCCAACAGATTTATCCACAGACTGGTGTCCGATAACAACTCCCATGGCTTATTAGGATATGATGGGAGTGAAAGTCCCACAAGTGAGCCATCCGCAAAGTGAATTCATAGAAAAATATTAAAAGAGCAACACCAGGCGGACAAAAACGAAACCACAGCATAAAAGGATTAGCTATACGACTCAGCAGACAGTATCACCAGTGGTGGATTAGATACACGGCTCAGGAGACAGTATCACCAGGGGTGGATTAGATACACGGCTCAGCAGACAGCATTACACAGAATAGGATTAGATACACTGCTCAGCAGACAGTATCACACAGGATAGGATTAGATACACAGCTCAGCAGACAGTATCACACAGGATAGGATTAGATACACTGCTCAGCAGACAGCATTACACAGAATAGTATTAGATACACAGCTCAGCAGACAGTATCACACAGGATAGGATTAAATACACGGCTCAGCAGACAGTATCACACAGGATAGGATTAGATACACAGCTCAGCAGACAGCATCACACGATAGCATTAGACAAACAGCTCAGCAGACAGTATCACACAGGATAGGATTAGATGCATGGCTCAGCAGACAGCATCACACAGGAGAGAATGAGGCTATGTGCACATGTTGCGGATTCTCTGCGGATCCGCAGCGTTTTTGAGGTGCAGAAACGCTGCAGATCCGCAATTGATTTACATTACAATGTAAATCAATGAGAAAAAAAAAATGCTGTGCACACTTTGCGGAAAATCCGCTGTGGAAACGCTGCGGTTTAAAAGAAGTAGCATGTCACTTCTTTTTTTGCGGATCTACAGCGTTTTTGTACCCATTCCATTATAGAAAACCGCAGGGGTAAAAAACGCAGCAAATCCACAAGAAAACCGCAGCAAAAACGCACAAAAAAACCTTAACAAATCCGCAGGTGCGCTTTCTGCCAGGAGAGGCAGAATCCGCACCAGAAATTCCTAAGCCTAATCCGCAACGTGTGCACATAGCATTAGATGCATGGTTCAGCAAACAGTATCATACAGGACAGGACCGGACTGGGACTAAAATTCAGCCCTGGCATTTGAAGTTACACATGCCCACTTGTCACATGGTGACTGTATAATATCTTTGTACACTTGTAGGCAGGGCCGGTTTTAGGCAAAGTGGGGCCCTAGGCAAAGTTTAAAATGGGGCCCCAAATGCTAACATATTGCACATCACACAGAAGCATTTCGGTTGTATTTACATGCGCTGATCTCAGGCCGCTAAATGAGTTTGAGCGACAATACTGAAGATGTTCAACACTTGTTTCCCGGCCTCTTTCCACCAGCTGAGGAATAATGATGGGACAGAACCATCACTAATAGATCACTAAGGGTATGTTTCCACATTCAGGAAACGCTGCATGTTTGATGCTGCGTAGAGCTGCAGCGTCAAACACGCAGCGTCCAGATGTTACAGCATAGTGGAGGGGATTTCATGAAATCCCGTCTCCACTATGCATTAAAAGACGCATGCGGCAGACCCGCGGAAATGGACATGCGGCGCATCTTTTCAGAACGCAGCATGTCCTTACATTGCAGAAACAACGCAAGGACAGCGCAGGTGACCTGCCAGTGACCTCAGGTGCAGAATTGGTCAGGATTTTATCTGAGTAAAATCCTGACCAAATGCTGATGCAATCCTGAACGTGGACGCATACCCTAACAGATCACCATACAGTATCATGTTATCAGCAGCACATCTACAGTTTACGCTGGCGATGTGCTGCTGAGAACAATGATTTTTGTTCCAGCAAAAACAATCTGAATATGCAGCATTTTACTTGTTTAGTAAAATATACCCCATAGTCCTCCATATATTATAATGTGCACCACAGTCCTCCATATAGTATAATACACTCCCTATAGTCCTCCATATATTAAAATACACTGCTCAGTCCTCCATATAGCATAATACACTCCTCATAGTGCTCCATATAGTATAATGCACCGCCATAGTCATCCATGTAGTACAATTCACTTCCCATAGTATAATGCACCCCATAGTTCTTCATATAGTTTAACGTATTCTCCATAGTCCTCGATACAGTATAGTGCAGCCCACATATAGTATAATGCAGCCACCACCCTACAGAATATAATGCAGCCACCCCAGAGTATAATGCAGCCACCCCATAGAATAGAATGCAGCCCCCCTCCCTCATACAGTATGATGCAATCACCCCTCAAAGAATATAAATATAATACAGCCCCCCATAGAATATAATGTAGCCCCTAATAGAATATAATACAGCCCACCACCCCACAGAATATAATGCAGCCCCATCAAAGAGTATGATGCAATCATCCCTCATAAAATCTAATACAGCCCCCAATAGAATATAATATAGCCCACCTCCCCATAATATATAATGGAGCCCCCATATAATATAATGCAGCCCCCATATTATATAACACAGCCTTCCCCATAGAATATAATATACCCCCATAGTATATAACACAGCCTCCCCTATAGAATATAATATTCCCCTTATAGTATATAGCAAAGCCTGCATAGTATATAGCACAACCAGCATAGTATATAGCACAACCCGCATAGCAGATAACACAGCCCACTTAGCAGTATACAGCACAGCCCATTTAGCAGTATACAGCACAGCCCACTTAGCAGTATACAGCACAGCCCACATAGCGATATACAGCACATCCCACTTAGCAGTATACAGCACATCCCACTTAGCAGTAAACAGCACATCCCACTTAGCAGTATACAGCACATCCCACTTAACAGTATACAGCACATCCCACTTAGCAGTATACAGTACATCCCACTTAGCAGTATACAGCACATCCCACTTAGCAGTATACAGCACATCCCACTTAGCAGTATACAGCACATCCCACTTAGCAGTATACAGCACATCCCACTGAGCAGTATACAGCACAGCCCACTGAGCAGTATACAGCACAGCCCACTGAGCAGTATACAGCACAGCCCACGTAGCAGTATACAGCATGCCCACGTAGCAGTATACAGCACGCCCACGTAGCAGTATACAGCACAGTCCACATAGTAGTATACAGCACAGCCCACATAGTAGTATAGAGCACAGCCCACATAGTAGTATACAGCACAGCCCACATAGTAGTATACAGCACAGCCCACATAGTAGTATACAGCACAGCCCAGGTAGCAGTATACAGCACAGCCCACGTAGCAGTATACAGCACAGCCCACATAGTAGTATACAGCACAGCCCACATAGCAGTATACAGCACAGCCCACAGAGTAGTATACAGCACAGCCCACATAGTAGTATACAGCACAGCCCACGTAGCAGTATACAGCACAGCCCACTTAGCAGTATACAGCACAGCCCACATAGTAGTAAACAGCACAGCCCACATAGCAGTATACAGCACAGCCCACAGAGTAGTATACAGCACAGCCCACAGAGTAGTATACAGCACAGCCCACAGAGTAGTAAACAGCACAGCCCACATAGTAATATACATAGTAACAAAGTTATTAAGGTTGAAGGAAGACTTTAAATCCATCTAGTTCAACCAATAGCCTAACCTAACATGCCCTAACATGTTGATCCAGAGGAAGGCAAAAAAAAAACATGTGGCAAAGAGTAAGCTCCACATTAGGGAAAAAAATTCATTCTCGACTCCACATATAGCAATTAGACTAGTTCCCTGGATCAACACCCTATCAAGGAATCTAGTATATACAGTCATGGCCAAAAGTATTGACACCCCTGCAATTCTGTCAGATAATACTCAGTTTCTTCCTGAAAATGATTACAAACCCAAATTCTTTGTTATTATTATCTTCATTTAATTTGTCTTAAATGAAAAAACACAAAAAGAATTGTCCTAAAGCCAAATTGGATATAATTCCACACCAAACATAAAAAAGGGGGTGGACAAAAGTATTGGCACTGTTCGAAAAATCATGTGATGCTTCTCTAATTTGTGTAATTAACAGCGCCTGTAACTTACCTGTGGCACCTAACAGGTGTTGGCACTAACTAAATCACACTTGCAGCCAGTTGACATGGATTAAAGTTGACTCAACCTCTGTCCTGTGTCCTTGTGTGTACCACATTGAGCATGGAGAAAAGAAAGAAGACCAAAGAACTGTCTGAGGACTTAAAAAACCAAATTGTGAGGAAGCATGAGCAATCTCAAGGCTACAAGTCCATTTCCAAAGATCTGAATGTTCCTGTGTCTACCGTGCGCAGTGTCATCAAGAAGTTTAAAGCCCATGGCACTGTGACTAACCTCCCTAGATGTGGACAGAAAAGAAAAATTGACAAGAGATTTCAATGCAAGATTGTGCGGATGTTGGATAAAGAACCTCAATTAACATTCAAACAAGTTCAAGCTGCCCTGCAGTCCGAGGGTACAACAGTGTCAACCCATACTATCCGTCGGCATCTGAATGAAAAGGGACTGTATGGTAGTAGACCCAGGAAGACCCCACTTCTTACCCCGAGACATAAAAAAGCCAGGCTGGAGTTTGCCAAAACTTACCTAAAAAAGCCTAAAACGTTTTGGAAGAATGTTCTCTGGTCAGATGAGACAAAAGTAGAGCTTTTTGGGCAAAGGCATCAACATAGAGTTAACAGGAGAAAAAAAGAGGCATTCAAAGAAAAGAACACGGTTCCTACAGTCAAACATGGCGGTGGTTCCCTGATGTTTTGGGGTTGCTTTGCTGCCTCTGGCACTGGACTGCTTGACCGTGTGCATGGCATTATGAGGTCTGAAGACTACCAACAAATTTTGCAGCATAACGTAGGGCCCAGTGTGAGAAAGCTGGGTCTCCCTCAGAGGTCATGGGTCTTCCAGCAGGACAATGACCCAAAACACACTTCAAAAAGCACTAGAAAATGGTTTGAGAGAAAGCACTGGAGACTTCTAAGGTGGCCAGCAATGAGACCAGACCTGAATCCCATAGAACACCTGTGGAGAGATCTAAAAATGGCAGTTTGGAGAAGGCACCCTTCAAGTATCAGGGACCTGGAGCAGTTTGCCAAAGAAGAATGGTCTAAAATTCCAGCAGAGCATTGTAAGAAACTCATTGATGGTTACCGGAAGCGGTTGGTCGCAGTTATTTTGGCTAAAGGTTATGCAACCAAGTATTAGGCTGAGGGTGCCAATACTTTTGTCTGGCCCATTTTTGGAGTTTTGTGTGAAATGATCAATGTTTTGCTTTTTGCTTCATTCTCTTTTGTGTTTTTTTCATTTAAGACAATTTAAATGAAGATAATAATACCAAATAATTTGTGATTGCAATCATTTTCAGGAAGAAACTGAGTATTATCTGACAGAATTGCAGGGGTGTTGTCACGATATGGTATGAAATATCATAAGTAGTTCTCTTGTTAGCCTGCGTGGGCTAAGCCCCCCCTTCTTTGAGTGATGCTGCAACAGTTTGTAGCTTCAAATTCCTTCCCTTTCACTCAGCCAAGAGCTGCTTTGCCAGTGTAGATGGGGGAGGAAGAGATTATTACCTCTAGCTCAGAGAGCCGAAGTATTTACGACCGGCATTCTTGCAGTGGAAAGTGACAGGCTAGAACTGGATTCTAACTTTCCAGAAATGCATGGAAGTCCTTTGTCTTGTTTTGTTAAGATATTACACAACCCGTTTACGTAAAAAACACGAAAATATATATTCTTTACTGGATCTATTCACCACGTAAAGCCTGAGCTTCTAGCTCCATCTGGTAAAGAAGTAGGGTTTTCTCTGTAAAAATGTATCCCAGATAGGACATATTTGATCTCATTACAATGCGCACGTTAATCTGAGATGAATGCTAGGTTTGTTATGACTCTGACATGTTTTGTAGTGAAGTTATAGAAATCAGAGAAAATAGTTTAAAGTTTACCCAGAATGTAGAGAGAGTAGGGTCTGGATAAGCCGGCCTTTCTGTGATGTCACAGCCTTAAGGTTTTAAGTGTCTGGCAGGCTTCCCCAGCTCAGATTTCTTCCTGACTTCTTGTCTTCTCCTGAAGCCAGCAGCACGTCCAATGAGGTGGGACGTATGGAAAAACTCCCCTAGCCTGATTGCCTGCCATGCTTTGAACATGTGAGTGTTACCTTCTCATTTAATCCCTGTTTATTTCATAATTACCCTTGTACATATTTGCAATTGTCTCATTTGTAACATCTTTGTAAAATATTTTGATAAAACACTGCCTGAAACTTTTGATGGGGTATATTATTTAACACTAGTTCTTTCTCCTGTTCTAAACCGTACCCTAAGTCTCTTGAAGGGAAAATACGCTACTGTTGTGTTGGGTTAGCTTCAGACCCGTTTAATCGAAGCTGGTGGCAGCATACATTTTGTACTGGGTAGTTGGGTGGCGTTATAGCGACTGCGGCGTTGATAATTATTGATCCTGCCTGAGTGGGAGTAGTTTATCGCGTCGCTGCAGCAGGCCCAATAGCCAGTACATAGCAGGCAGCCTTTCTGGCGACTAATAACCCAGGGTGCAGTACCTAATCTGACCTGAGAGTAAGGGGGGCGCCAGAGAGCTGCAAGTGTTAAGTGGAACTGTAAGCGGGATATACATAAATCCCTGCAGTTCGTGGTACATAGAAAAGCAGTGGGATACCTAAAATAGGCCTCTGCTGTAAACTAAGAGGTCAATAGCCTTGTGTGTGGTTTTTCATCACATCATGGAGTGGAGGGATAACTAAGATAAGCCCCCCTGCACATGTGATAGCCGTCTGTTGGCCTAAAGTCACCTCGATCCGTGACGTAGGGGTGACGGTCACGGTGGGAATCGTGACAATTGGTGGCAGCAGTCAGGGGAATCCTGACAATTGGTGACAAGGCGGTGGGATATCTTAGAGCATTAGTGATTTGGTCTGAGCAATCATTCCTCTCACTAAAAACTTGCAGAAAGTTCTTGCGAGGACTCTGCGCAAATAAGTTTGGAGAACGAACTCAGTGTTTTATTAGTCTTGAGACAATTGCGTACTGGTAATTATCCCCTCCCTTCTCTTCGTTTTTCTATCCTATCTTTTATTTGGCAACCATGGCTGCGAAAGGGGAAGCCTGGTACAACCAGCAGAAGAAGGACATTCTTGCTGGGATATGCATGTACCACGGCCTGAACCCCCAGGACAAGTCCAAGGCTCAAATGGTCGCTGACCTGGTGCAATTTGAAGCCGACCAAGCCAGTTCACAGAGCCCAGAGGCCGCAGAAGCCAGCACCAGCGAACATGGTGCTGCAGCAGAGGTCCAACCACTGAATGCTGGCCCTGTTAGCGATCCGGGCGAATTGGACCCCCACCTGCAGGCGGCCTTGAAAGAATTCCCCACTGACGACCATGAGGGACGTCAGCAGCTGATTCAGCAATACCGGCAGGAGGCTCAGGCTGATCAGAAGCACTGGTACGACCAGAACGCCCGGGAGCGGACCTACCACATGGGTCAAAAGGTGTGGGTGCTGGTCCCCGTACCAACGGATAAGCTTCAGGCAGCCTGGGAGGGCCCGTACGTCGTCCACCAACAGCTCAACCCGGTCACTTACGTGGTCACGCTTGACCACGCTCGGGGTAGGCGAAAGGCCTTTCACGTCAACATGATGAAGGCTCATCACGAACGTGAACCTTTCGTCCTACCGGTCTGCAGCTTGCCCGAAGATGGTGAGGAAGACACCCTCCTGGACCTGCTGGCCCAAGCCAAGGCCAATGGGTCCATCGAGGACGTGGAGGTAAGCGCCTCGTTAACTGAACCCCAGCGGTTGCAGTTGCAAACCACACTGGAACCCTTCCGGGTCGTGTTCTCCAACCGACCTGGGAGGACTGAGTTAGCCGTCCACGAGGTGGACTGTTATGAAAGGCAATTCAGTACCACAATGGACATAGCGGTCAGAGCACATACAGTGATCTGACAATAACCCAAAATCATACAACGAGCTCTGAGACGTGGGAACTCTGCAGACCGCAATCCCTAATCCTCTCCAAACAACACTAGAGGCAGCCGTGGATTGCGCCTAACTCTACCTATGCAACTCGGCACAGCCTGAGAAACTAACTAGCCTGAAGATAGAAAAAAAACCTACCTTGCCTCAGAGAAATACCCCAAAGGAAAAGGCAGCCCCCCACATATAATGACTGTGAGTAAGATGAAAAGACAAACGTAGGGATGAAATAGATTCAGCAAAGTGAGGCCCGACTTTCTTAACAGAGCGAGGATAGGAAAGATAACTTTGCGGTCTACACAAAACCCTAAAGAAAACCACGCAAAGGGGGCAAAAAGACCCTCCGTACCGAACTAACGGCACGGAGGTACACCCTTTGCGTCCCAGAGCTTCCAGCAAAACAAATAGACAAGCTGGACAGAAAAAATAGCAAACAAATAGCAAAGAAGCACTTTGCAGAGCAAATGCAGGCCACAGGAATGATCCAGGGAAAAACAAGTCCAACACTGGAACATTGACAGGAAGCCAGGATCAAAGCATTAGGTGGAGTTAAGTAGAGAAGCACCTAACGACCTCACAAGATCACCTGAGGGAGGAAACTCAGAAGCCGCAGTACCACTTTCCTCCACAAACGGAAGCTCCCAGAGAGAATCAGCCGAAGTACCACTTGTGACCACAGGAGGGAGCTCTGCCACAGAATTCACAACAGTACCCCCCCCTTGAGGAGGGGTCACCGAACCCTCACCAGAGCCCCCAGGCCGACCAGGATGAGCCACATGAAAGGCACGAACAAGATCGGGAGCATGGACATCAGAGGCAAAAACCCAGGAATTATCTTCCTGAGCATAACCCTTCCATTTAACCAGATACTGGAGTTTCCGTCTAGAAACACGAGAATCCAAAATCTTCTCCACAATATACTCCAACTCCCCCTCCACCAAAACCGGGGCAGGAGGGTCAACAGATGGAACCATAGGTGCCACGTATCTCCGCAACAATGACCTATGGAATACGTTATGTATGGAAATAGAATCTGGAAGGGTCAGACGAAAAGACACAGGATTAAGAACCTCAGAAATCCTATACGGACCAATGAAACGAGGTGTAAACTTAGGAGAGGAAACCTTCATAGGAATATGACGAGAAGATAACCAAACCAGATCCACAACACGAAGTCGGGGACCCACACAGCGTCTGCGATTAGCAAAACGTTGAGCCCTCTCCTGGGACAAGGTCAAATTGTCCACTACATGAGTCCAAATCTGCTGCAACCTGTCCACCACAGTATCCACACCAGGACAGTCCGAAGACTCAACCTGTCCTGAAGAGAAACGAGGATGGAACCCAGAGTTGCAGAAAAATGGCGAAACCAATGTAGCCGAGCTGGCCCGGTTATTAAGGGCGAACTCAGCCAAAGGCAAAAAGGACACCCAGTCATCCTGATCAGCAGAAACAAAACATCTCAGATATGTTTCCAAGGTCTGATTGGTTCGTTCGGTCTGGCCATTAGTCTGAGGATGGAAAGCCGAGGAAAAAGACAAGTCAATGCCCATCCTACCACAAAAGGCTCGCCAAAACCTCGAAACAAACTGGGAACCTCTGTCAGAAACTATATTCTCTGGAATACCATGTAAATGAACCACATGCTGGAAGAACAATGGCACCAAATCAGAGGAGGAAGGCAATTTAGACAAGGGTACCAGATGGACCATCTTAGAAAAGCGATCACAGACCACCCAAATGACTGACATCTTTTGAGAAACGGGAAGATCTGAAATAAAATCCATAGAGATATGTGTCCAAGGTCTCTTCGGGACCGGCAAGGGCAAAAGCAACCCACTGGCACGAGAACAGCAGGGCTTAGCCCGAGCACAAATCCCACAGGACTGCACAAAAGTACGCATATCCCGCGACAGAGATGGCCACCAAAAGGATCTAGCCACTAACTCTCTGGTACCAAAGATTCCAGGATGACCAGCCAACACCGAACAATGAACCTCAGAGATAACTTTATTCGTCCACCTATCAGGGACAAACAGTTTCTCCGCTGGACAACGATCAGGTTTATTAGCCTGAAATTTTTGCAGCACCCGCCGCAAATCAGGGGAGATGGCAGACACAATTACTCCCTCCTTGAGGATACCCGCCGGCTCAGACAAACCCGGAGAGTCGAGCACAAAACTCCTAGACAGAGCATCCGCCTTCACATTTTTAGAGCCCGGAAGGTACGAAATCACAAAGTCAAAAGGGGCAAAAAACAGCGACCAACGAGCCTGTCTAGGATTCAACCGCTTGGCAGACTCGAGATAAGTCAAGTTCTTATGATCAGTCAATACCACCACGCGATGCTTAGCTCCTTCAAGCCAATGACGCCACTCCTCGAATGCCCACTTCATGGCCAGCAACTCTCGGTTGCCCACATCATAATTTCGCTCAGCAGGCGAAAACTTCCTGGAAAAAAAAGCGCATGGTTTCATCACTGAGCAATCAGAACCTCTCTGTGACAAAACAGCCCCTGCTCCAATCTCAGAAGCATCAACCTCGACCTGGAACGGAAGAGAAACATCTGGTTGACACAACACAGGGGCAGAAGAAAAACGACGCTTCAACTCTTGAAAGGCTTCCACAGCAGCAGAAGACCAATTGACCACATCAGCACCCTTCTTGGTCAAATCGGTCAATGGTTTAGCAATACTAGAAAAATTGCAGATGAAGCGACGATAAAAATTAGCAAAGCCCAGGAACTTTTGCAGACTTTTCAGAGATGTCGGCTGAGTCCAATCATGGATGGCTTGGACCTTAACAGGATCCATCTCGATAGTAGAAGGGGAAAAGATGAACCCCAAAAATGAAACCTTCTGCACACCAAAGAGACACTTTGATCCCTTCACAAACAAAGAATTAGCACGCAGGACCTGAAAAACCGTTCTGACCTGCTTCACATGAGACTCCCAATCATCCGAGAAGATCAAAATGTCATCCAAGTACACAATCAGGAATTTATCCAGGTACTCTCGGAAGATGTCATGCATAAAGGACTGAAACACTGATGGAGCATTGGCAAGTCCGAACGGCATCACTAGATACTCAAAATGACACTTGGGCGTATTAAATGCAGTTTTACATTCATCGCCTTACTTAATTCGCACCAGATTATACGCACCGCGAAGATCTATCTTTGTGAACCAACTAGCCCCCTTAATCCGAGCAAACAGATCAGATAACAATGGCAAGGGGTACTGAAATTTAACCGTGATCTTATTAAGAAGGCGGTAATCTATACAAGGTCTCAGCGAACCATCCTTCTTGGCCACAAAAAAGAACCCTGCTCCCAATGGCGACGACGACGGGCGAATATGCCCCTTCTCCAGGGATTCCTTCACATAACTGCGCATAGCGGTGTGCTCAGGCACGGATAAATTAAACAGTCGACCTTTTGGGAATTTACTACCAGGAATCAAATTGGTAGCACAATCACAATCCCTATGCGGAGGTAGGGTATCGGACTTGGGCTCATCAAATACATCCCGGTAATCAGACAAGAACTCTGGGACCTCAGAAGGGGTGGATGACGAAATTGACAGAAATGGAACATCACCATGTACCCCCTGACAACCCCAGCTGGACACCGACATGGATTTCCAATCTAATACTGGATTATGGACTTGTAGCCATGGCAACCCCAACACGACCACATCATGCAGATTATGCAACACCAGAAAGCGAATATCCTCCTGATGTGCAGGAGCCATGCACATGGTCAGCTGGGTCCAGTACTGAGGCTTATTCTTGGCCAAAGGTGTAGCATCAATTCCTCTCAATGGAATAGGACACTGCAAGGGCTCCAAGAAAAACCCACAACGCTTAGCATACTCTAAGTCCATCAAATTCAGGGCAGCGCCTGAATCCACAAATGCCATGACAGAATACGATGACAAAGAGCAGATCAAGGTAACGGACAGAAGAAATTTTGACTATACTGTACCAATGGTGGCAGACCTAGCGAACCGCTTAGAGCGCTTAGGACAATCAGAGATGGCATGAGTGGAATCACCACAGTAGAAACACAGACCATTCAACTCTGGACAAAGTCCTATCGCACTGCATAGGCTTAGGTTTAATCTCAGGTAATACCGCCAAATGGTGCACAGCTTTACGCTCACGCAAGCGTCGACCGATCTGAATGGCCAAAGACATAGATTCATTCAGACCATCAGGCATAGGAAATCCCACCATGACATCTTTAAGGGCTTCAGAGAGACCCTTTCTGAAAATCGCTGCGAGCGCAGCTTCATTCCATTGAGTGAGTACAGACCACTTTCTAAATTTCTGACAATATACCTCTATCTCATCCTGACCCTGACACAAAGCCAGCAAATTTTTCTCTGCCTGATCCACTGAATTAGGCTCATCGTACAGCAATCCGAACGCCAGGAAAAACGCATCAATATTACTTAATGCAGGATCCCCTGGCGCAAGGGAAAATGCCCAGTCTTGAGAGTCGCCACGCAAAAAAGAAATAATAATTCTCACTTGTTGAGCTGGGTCACCAGAGGAGTGAGGTTTCAAGGCCAGAAACAGTTTGCAATTATTTTTGAAATTCACAAACTTGACTCTATCACCATAAAACAAATCAGGAATAGGAATTCTTGGTTCAAACATAGGCTTCTGAACCTCCAAATCTTGAATCTTTTGTACATTTATAACGAGATTATCCATTGAAGAGCACAGACCCTGAATGTCCATGTCCACACCTGTGTCCTGAACCACCCAAATGTCTAGGGGAAAAAAAAGGCAAAACACAGTGCAAAGAAAAAAAAATGGTCTCAGAACTTCTTTTTTCCCTCTATTGAGAATCATTAGTACTTAAGGCTTCCTGTACTGTTATGAAAGGCAATTCAGTACCACAATGGACATAGCGGCCGTTGTCTTTTCCCTGCTCACCTCCTCATCTTTCCTGCTCCCCCGTGCCGTCAGTATGCTACTTGCACTGTAAGTGTCTGCAATAAAGGATTCGGACCACGCAACCTTCGGTGAGTGCTGTTGCATTTTTTCTTCTATTTGTCCTGGACTTATCATTTATCTTCATGCGAGCACCGCTGTTGGGAGGATTAGGTTTTTTCCATCATACCACCACGAGGTTACTGCAACTGGTAGTATAAGCGGCTGTGCAGCTTTACTTTTTTCTTGGATAAATAGCAAAGAAGCACTTAGCTATGCAGAGCAGCAGGCCACAGGAATGATCCAGGGAAAAACAAGTCCAACACTGGAACATTGACAGGAAGCCAGGATCAAAGCATTAGGTGGAGTTAAGTAGAGAAGCACCTAACGACCTCACAAGATCACCTGAGGGAGGAAACTCAGAAGCCACAGTACCACTTTCCTCCACAAACGGAAGCTCCCAGAGAGAATCAGCCGAAGTACCACTTGTGACCACAGGAGGGAGCTCTGCCACAGAAATCACAACAGTGGACACCGGGAATCACGCCCCACTACGGCGAACACCCTATCGAATCTCTGACCAGGTGCAGCAGATTATGCGCCAAGAGATCGATGAGATGTTACAGCTGGGGGTGATTCGACGGTCAAAGAGTGCGTGGGCATCACCTGTAGTTCTTGTGCCAAAGAAGGACCGGACCACCCGGTTCTGCGTGGACTACAGGGGGCTCAACGCCATTACAGCCTCTGACGCGCACCCCATGCCGCGCATCGAGGAGCTGCTTGAGAAGTTAGCTGGCGCCAATTACCTAACAATAATGGATCTGAGTCGAGGATACTGGCAGATTCCCCTGAGCCCTGAGGCACAGGAGAAGTCCGCCTTTATCACACCCTTTGGACTGTACGAGTCCACGGTCATGCCCTTCGGCATGAAGAATGCCCCTGCCACTTTCCAGCGGATGGTCAACCTCATGCTTCAGGGACTGGAGAAGTACGCCGTGGCGTACTTGGATGACATTGCCATCTTCAGTTCCTCCTGGGAGGAACACCTGCAGCATCTCGAGGAGGTGCTCAGGCGAATTCACCAAGCAGGACTGACTATCAAGCCAGGAAAGTGCCAGAAGGGCATGAGGGAGGTTCACTACCTGGGGCACCGGGTAGGCGGGAACACCCTGAAGCCAGAGCCTGACAAAGTGGGAGTGATCGTGAACTGGCCCACTCCCGTGACCAAGAAACAGGTGATGTCCTTCTTGGGCACTGCAGGGTACTATAGGCGCTTTGTACAGCACTATAGTAGCCTGGCAAAACCTTTGACGGACCTCACCAGGAAGAAGCTACCCCACATCGTCAACTGGACAGATGGCTGTGAGGGGGCCTTCCAGGCGTTGAAAACCGCACTGTGCAACGCCCCTGTGTTGAAAGCAGTCGACAGCAGTCGACCGTTCTTGGTGCAGACCGACACCAGCGAGTTTGGCCTTGGTGCTGTGCTCAGCCAGGTTGACTCGGAGGACCAAGAGCACCCCGTGTTATACCTAAGCCGGAAGCTTTTGCCGAGGGAAGTGGCCTACTCCACCACCGAGAAGGAGTGCCTGGCCATAGTCTGGGCCCTGCAGCGCTTGCAGCCCTACTTGTACGGTCGCCCCTTCACTGTGGTGACCGACCCCAACACTCTGCGCTGGCTGAACGCCGTGTGTGGAACCAACGGCAGGTTGCTACGCTGGAGCCTTGCCCTTCAGCAGTTTGACTTCACCATTGAACACAAAACGGGCAAAGAGCATAGGAATGCAGATGGACTTTCCCGCCAGGATGAACCTACTGAGGTGCCCATGGAGGCATACCGTGGGGTTCTGCCTCCCTAGCGCACACCAAAAGGAGGAGGTGTCACGATATGGTATGAAATATCATAAGTAGTTCTCTTGCTAGCCTGCGTGGGCTAAGCCCCCCCTTCTTGGAGTGATGCTGCAACAGTTTGTAGCTTCAAATTCCTTCGCTTTCACTCAGCCAAGAGTTGCTTTGCCAGTGTAGATGGGGGAGGAAGAGTTTATTACCTCTAGCTCAGAGAGCCGAAGTATTTACGACCGGCATTCTTGCAGTGGAAAGTGACAGGCTAGAACTGGATTCTAACTTTCCAGAAATGCATGGAAGTCCTTTGTCTTGTTTTGTTAAGATATTACACAACCCGTTTACGTAAAAAACACGAAAATATATATTCTTTACACCCCTCGGTGGATCTATTCACCACGTAAAGCCTGAGCTTCTAGCTCCATCTGGTAAAGAAGTAGGGTTTTCTCTGTAAATATGTATCCCAGATAGGACATATTTGATCTCATTAGAATGCTCACGTTAATTCGAGATGAATGCTAGGTTTGTTATGACTCTGACATGTTTTGTAGTGAAGTTATAGAAATCAGAGAAAATAGTTTAAAGTTTACCCAGAATGTAGAGAGAGGAGGGTCTGGATAAGCCGGACTTTCTGTGATGTCACAGCCTTAAGGTTTTAAGTGTCTGGCAGGCTTCCCCAGCTCAGATTTCTTCCTGACTTCTTGTCTTCTCCTGAAGCCAGCAGCACGTCCAATGAGCTGGGACGTATGGAAAAAACTCCCCTAGCCTGATTGCCTGCCATGCTTTGAACATGTGAGTGTTACCTTCTCATTTAATCCCTGTTTATTTCATAATTACCCTTGTACATATTTGCAGTTGTCTCATTTGTGACATCTTTGTAAAATATTTTGATAAAACACTGCCTGAAACTTTTGATGGGGTATATTATTTAATACTAGTTCTTTCTCCTGTTCTAAACCGTACCCTAAGTCTCTTGAAGGGAAAATACGCTACTGTTGTGTTGGGTTAGCTTCAGACCCGTTTAATCGAAGCTGGTGGCAGCATACATTTTGTACTGGGTAGTTGGGTGGCGTTATAGCGACTGCGGCGTTGATAATTATTGATCCTGCCTAAGTGGGAGTAGTTTATCGGGTCGCTGCAGCGTGCCCAATAGCCAGTACATAGCAGGCAGCCTTTCTGGCGACTAATAACCCAGGGTGCAGTACCTAATCTGACCTGAGAGTAAGGGGGGCGCCAGAGAGCTGCAAGTGTTAAGTGGAACTGTAAGCGGGATATACATAAATCCCTGCAGTTCGTGGTACATAGAAAAGCAGTGGGATACCTAAAATAAGCCTCTGCTGTAAACTAAGAGGTCAATAGCCTTGTGTGTGGTTTTTCATCACATCGTGGAGTGGAGGGATAACTAAGATAAGCCCCCCTGCACATGTGATAGCCGTTTGTTGGCCTAAAGTCACCTCGATCCGTGACGTAGGGGTGACGGTCACGGTGGGAATCGTGACAATTGGTGGCAGCGGTCAGGGGAATCCTGACAGGTGTCAATACTTTTGACCATGACTGTATAACCTGTAACATACTTTTCAAGAAAGGCATCCAGTCCCCTCTTAAATTTAAGTAATGAATCACTCATTACAACATCATACGGCAGAGAGTTCCATAGTCTCACTGCTCTTACAGTAAAGAACCCGTGTCTGTCATTATGCTTAAACCTTCTTTCCTCCAGACGTAGAGGATGCCCCCTTGTCCCTGTCTCAGGTGTATGATTAAAAAGATCATCAGAAAGGTCTTTGTACTGTCCCCTCATATATTTATACATTAAAATAAGATCACCCCTTAGTCTTCGTTTTTCCAAACTAAATAGCCCCAAGTGTAATAACCTATCTTGGTATTGCAGACCCCCCAGTCCTCTAATAACCTTGGTCGCTCTTCTCTACACCCGCTCCAGTTCAGCGATGTCTTTCTTATACACCGGAGACCAGAACTGTGCACAATATTCTAAGTGTGGTCGAAACAGTGACTTGTATAGAGGTAAAATTATGTTCTCCTCATGTGCATCTATGCCTCTTTTAATGCATCCCATTATTTTATTTGCCTTTGTAACAGCTGCCTGACACTGGCCACTGAATATGAGTTTTTCATCCACCCATACACCCAGGTCTTTGTCATTGACGGTTTTACCCAGAGTTTTAGAATTAAGCACATAGTTATGCATCTTATTACTTCTACCCAAGTGCATGACCTTACATTTATCCCCATTAAAGCTCATTTGCCATTTATCAGCCCAAGCTTCTAGTTTACATAAATCATCTTCTAATATAAAATTGTCTTTCTCTGTATTAATTACCCTGCAGTAATTTAGGGTCATCTGCAAATATTGAAATTCTACTCTGTATGCCCCTACAGGATCTACTATATAATTGTCTAAGGGTCACTTCCGTGTTTCTGTCTGTCCTTCTGTCTGTCACGGATATTCATTGGTTGCGGCCTCGGTCTGTCATGGAATCCAAGTCACTGATTGGTCATGGCAAAACGCCCACGACCATTGCCACGACCAATCAGCGACGGCCACAGTCCGGCGGCAATATGGCCGCTCTTTCCTCCCGTCCAGTCATCCAGTCAGCCCTCACACAGGGTTAATGCCAGCGTTACTGGAGCGCGGTGTAACGCACTCCAGTTACGCAGCTATTAACCCTGTGTGACCAACTTTTTACTATTGATGCTGCGTATGCAGCATCAATAGTAAAAAGATCTAATGTTACAAATAAGAATAAAAAAAAGGTTATTCTCACCCTCCGACGTCGCGTCCTGTCCTCGGCACTGCAAGCGGCAGGTTCCGGTGCGAAGGATGCTATGCGAGAAGGACCTGCCATGACGTCATGGTCATGTGACCGCGACATCATCACAGGTCCTGCGCTCATACCAACCCTGGGACCGGAAGCTGCCGCGTGCACCGCACACAGGCGACAGGACTACAAGGGGCCCTCGGAAGGTGAGTATATGTTTATTTTTTAACCTGTTACATACGTGGCTGGGCAATATACTATGTAACTGGCCAAAACACTACGTGACTGGGCAGTATACTATGTGGCTCTGTGCTGTATACTACGTCGCTGTGCAATATACTACGTGGCTGGGCAATATACTACGTGACTGGGCAATATACTACGTGGCAGGGCAACAGGGGTGGATTAAGGGTAGCCAGGGCCCCGGGCTGTTCACACACTGTGGGCCCCCCCAGTCATGTGACGGGGGTCATGTGACGGGGGTCATGTGAAGGGGGTCATGTGACGGGGGGTCATGATATACCCGAACCAGATTATTCCAGAAAAAGGGCCGGGCCCTACTCTACTGTAACCTAGGAAATATTTGTTAAAATCTGCAATACAATTTAGGTATATCTTGACCAATAATATCACATACAAGGGACAAATACCACCGCACCATTTCCAGACCACATATTACCATACCTCCCAACTTTTGAAGTTGGGAAAGAGGGACAACGTTTGCGGCGCGTGTTGCGCGCCGCAGCAAATTTTAGGCCACACCTCTGACCACGCCCACTCACTAGTCACACCCATATCCATGTCTCAACCACACCCATTTAGCACTGCTGATCACACTGTTCATAAAGAATAATTATAAAAAAAAAATATGGCCCCACATGATGCTCAATACTGTATAATGGCCCCACATGATGCTCCATACTGTATAATGGCCCCACATGATGATCCATACTGTATAATGGCCCCACATGATGCTCCATACTGTATAATGGCCCCACATGATGCTCCATACTGTATAATGACCCCACATGCTCCATACTGTATAATGACCCCACATGCTCCATACTGTATAATGACCCCACATGATGCTCCATACTGTATAGTGACTGCACATGATGCTCCATACTGTATAATGACCGCACATGATGCTCCATACTGTATAATGGCCACACATGATGCTCCATACTGTATAATGACCGCACATGATGCTCTATACTGTATAATGGCCACACATGATGCTCCATACTGTATAATGACCGCACATGATGCTCCATACTGTATGACCGCACATGATGCTCCATACTGTATAATGACCCCACATGATGCTCCATACTGTATAATGGCCACACATGATTCTCCATACTGTATAATGACCGCACATGATGCTCAATAATACTGTATAATGACCGCACATGATGCTCCATACTGTATAATGGCCACACATGATGCTCTATACAGTATATTGGCCGCACATGATAATGGCCACACATAGCTACTCCTACACACGCGGCTGCGCTCCGTAAACTTTGCATACACGGCTCCGCTCCGTACACACGGCTCCACTCCATACATCTCATACACACACGGCTCTGCTCCGTTCACATTCAGGTCCGCTCCATACACCTCATACACGGCTCTGCTCCATACACCTCATACACACACGGCTCCGCTCCATACACCTCATACACACACGGCTCCGCTCCATACATCTCGTACACACGGCACTACTCCGTACACCTCATACACACACCGCTCTGCTCCATACACATTGCACACACTGCTCCGCATACCTTGCACACACACAGCTCCGCTGCGTACACCTCATACACATACGGCTCCTCTCCATACATCTCGTACACACACGGCACTACTCCGTACACCTCGTACACACGTGGCTGTGCTCCGTACACCTCGTACACACGGCTCCGTACACCTCTTACACACGACTCCGCTCCGTACACCTTGTACACATGGCTCCGTACACCTCTTACACATGACTCCGCTCCGTACACCTCGTACACATGCGGTTGTGCTCCGTACACCTTGTACACATGGCTCCGTACACCTCTTACACATGACTCCGCTCCGTACACCTCGTACACATGCGGTTGTGCTCCGTACACCTCGTACACACGCGGCTGCGCTCCGTACACCTCGTACACACGGCTCCGTACACCTCTTACACACGACTCCGCTCCGTACACCTTGTACACATGGCTCCGTACACCTCTTACACATGACTCCGCTCCGTACACCTCGTACACATGCGGTTGTGCTCCGTACACCTTGTACACACGACTCCGCTCCGTACACCTCGTACACACGCTGCTCTGCTCCGTACACACGCGGCTGCGCTCCGTACACCTCGTACACACGGCTCCGTACACATCGTACACACACGACTCCGCTCCATACACCTTTCACACGCTGCTCTGATCCATACACCTCGTACACACACAGCTCTGCTACATCCACCCTGTAAACACCTCCTGACCTCACACATACGCTGCCTTACCCTCCTCCGGCGCCATGGCAACCAGCAAAGTCCTGTACACGGAGGTCCTCCTCCCGATCATGTGACCCCTGACTCCTCCCATCCTGTGACCTCATCACAGGTCCTGTGCACAGAGCAGCCATTATGTGGTGTGCTGCTGTGCAGGCCTGGTGCAGGGACTCGGAGCTCTCAGCTTACCGGCTGATACACGCACCTCCCAACCAATGCGGGCCCCCTCTCTCTGCCCACCGGGCCCGGGGGCACACAAATGCCGGCGGGCATTCAGACAATTAGTGGAGGGTCAATCTGTGCGGTAGCCCAGGGCCCCCCCAGACCACTGGGCCCTGGGCTACCGCCCATATTGACCCTCTGATAGTCCGCCCCTGCAGGGCAATATACTACGTGGCTGGGCAATATACTACGTGGCTGGGCAATATACTACGTGGCTGGGCAATATACTACGTCACTGGGCAATATACTACGTAGCTGGGCAATATACTATGCGACTGGGCAATATACTACGTGACTGGCCAATATAAGGTACTACGTGACTGGGCAGTATACTACGTGGCTCTGTGCTGTATACTACGTCGCAGTGCAATATACTACGTGACTGGGCAATATACTATGTGACTGGGCAGAATACTACGTGACTAGCCAATATACTACGTGACTGGGCAGAATACTACGTGACTGTGCTGTATACTACGTGGCTCTGTGCTTTATACTACTTGGTTCTGTGCTGTATACTACGTCGCAGTGCAATATACTACGTGACTGGGCAATATACTACGTGACTGGGCAAAATACTACGTGACTGGGCAAAATACTACGTGGCTGGGCAATATACTACGTAGCTGGGTAATATACTACGTGGCTGGCCAATATACTACGTGGGCTGTGCAACATACTACGTGGACATGCATATTCTAGAATACCCGATGCGTTAGAACCGGGCCACCATCTAGTCATTAATAATAATAATAATAATAATAATTTTTATTTATATAGCGCCAACATATTCCGCAGCGCTTTACAAATTATAGAGGGGACTTGTACAGACAATAGACATTACAGCATAACAGAAATACAGTTCAAAACAGATACCAGGAGGAGTGAGGGCCCTGCTCGCAAGCTTACAAACTATGGGGAAAAGGGGAGACACGAGAGGTGGATGGTAAGAATTGCTTTAGTTATTCGGACCAGCTATAGTGTAAGGCTCAGGTGTTCATGTAAAGCTGCATGAACCAGTTACCTGCCTAAATGTTAATAAATGTTAAAAAAGAAGAGGGCCCAATACTGACCCCTGTGGTACCACACTGCTAACCGGTACCCAGTCCGAGTGTGCTCCATTAATAACCACCCTTTGTTTCCTATCCCTGAGCCAGCTCTTAACCCACTTACACATATTTTCCCCTATCCCCATTATTCTCATTTTATGTATCAACCTTTTGGGTGGCACCGTATCAAAAGCTTTTGAAAAGTCCATATACACTACGTCCACTGGGTTCCCTTGGTCCAGTCCGGAAGTAACCTCCTCATAGAAATTGATCAGATTTGTCTGACAGGAAGGGTCCCTAGTAAACCTATGTTGATACTGGGTCATGAGGTTATTCCTCTTCAGATACTCCAGTATATCATCCCTTAGAATGCCCTCCAGGATTTTACTAGAGGTTAAGCTTACTGGCCTATAATATAGTTCAGTTTTTGTCCCCTTTCTAATATTGGCACCACATTTGCTATACGCCAGTCCTGTGGTACAGACACTGATATTATGGACTCTTTAAAGATTAAAAATAATGGGCTATCAATGACTGTACTTAATTCCTGCAGTACTCGGGGTGTATCCCATCTGGGCCCGGAGATTTGTAAATTTTAGTGATTTTTAGACGCCGACGTACTTCCTACTGGGTTAAGCAGGTGACATTAAATGGGGAATTTTTGTAATCACTGATCATATTGTCCATAATGGGATTTTCTTGTGTAAATACTGATGGAAAAAAAGTCATTTCGCATATTGGCTTTTTCCTCACCCTCGTCCACCATTTCACCCAGACTATTTTTAAGCGGGCCAACACTATCATTTTTTTAGTTTCTTACTATTTACGTAGATAAAGAATATTTTGGGATTATTTTTACTCTCTCTGGCAATGAGTCTTTCTGTCTCAATCTTTGCTGCCTTGATTTGCTTTTTACAGAATTTATTTAATTTTCTGTATTTATTTAATGCCTCATCACTACCTACTTCCTTTAATTCTCTATATGCTTTCTTTTTGTCACTTATTGCGCCCCTTACAGCTCTATTTAGCCATATTGGTTTCCTCCTATTTCTAGTATGTTTATTCCCATACGGTATATACTGTGCACAGGTCCTATCCAGGATGCTAATAAACGTCTCCCATTTTCTTTGTGTATTTTAATGTCTCAGGATATCGTCCCAGTTAATTGCACCAAGATCATCTCTCATCCGTTGGAAATTTGCCCTCCTGAAGTTTAGTGTCCTTGAAACCCCTCTACTACACATCTTTTTAAAGGATACATGAAAACTTATTATTTTGTGATCACTATTCCCCAAGTGACCCCCAACCCTTATATTTGATATGCGGTCTGGCCTGTTGGTTAATATTAGGTCTAATAGTGCCCCCCTTCTTGTTGGGTCCTGAACCAATTGTGAAAGTTAATTGTCTCTCATAGTTGTCAAAAAACGATTACCTTTGCTGGAACTGCAGATTTCCGTTCCCCAATCTATTTCAGGGAAGTTGAAGTCCCCCATAATAATGACTTCTCCTTGAGTCGCAGCGTCATCTATTTGCTTTATGAGGATATTCTCCGTTGCTTCCATTATTTTTGGAGACTTATAACAAACCCCTATCAGTAATTTATTATTTTTTTCCCCCTCCCCTTATCTCCACCCACAGGGACTCTACATTTTCATTAGATTCACCTATATTATCACGCAGGATGGGTTTTAAGGACAATTTTACATATAGGCACACCCCTCCCCCTCGCTTATCCGTTCGGTTATTTCTGAACAGACTATAACCCTGTAAGTTAACAGCCCAGTCATGGCTCTCGTCCAGCCACGTTTCAGGTATCCCCACCATGTCATAATTATGCTCCAACAACATTAATTCTAACTCGTCCATTTTGTTGGCAGGGCTTCTGGCATTAGTATACATACATGTTATGTATCTCTCTGCACCTCTATTCTTTCTTAAATTATTAATTGATCTAACCCCACCCCCCATGTCACCGCCACCCCCATCTTCCTTATTTGTGCCAAGGTCTTTATCTGCACTATCTTCCTCTCCTATAAAATGAATACCCTCCCCCAATCCCTAGTTTTAACACTCCTCCAACCTTCTAGCCATTTTCTCCCCCAGCACAGCTGCACCTTCCCCATTGAGGTGCAGCCCGTCCCTAGCGCAGAACCTGTAGCCAACTGAAAAGTCGGCCTAGTTCTGCAGGAACCCAAACCCCTCCTTCCTACACGAATTCTTGAGCCACTTACTTGTTAACCTCCCTACTCTCCCGTTGCCTCTCTGGCGTGGCACGTGGAACAGGCAGTATTTCGGAAAATACCACGTTGGAGGTCCTTGCTTTCAGCTTGCAGCCTAATTCCCAGAAATCATTTTTAAGGACCTTCCACCTACCTCTAACTTTGTCATTTATGCCAATGTGCACCATAACCGCTGGGTCCTCACCAACCCCTCACAGTAATCTATCAACCCGATCAGCGATGTGTCGGACTCGAGCGGCAGGTAGGCAGTACACCCTTCGATGATCCCTGTCTGTGACAGATTGCCCTATCTGCTCCCCTAATAATTGAGTCCCCCACTACCAGCACCTGTCTGGCCTGCCCTGCTCTCCTATTTCCCTCCTAAGGCTAGTTTCACATTTGCGTTCGAATCCGCAACGTTTAATCCGCATCCGCAAGTGCAGGAAAAAATGCATAGAAACACATACAAACGCAGCGTTTTTTAGACGCATGCGGTTACTAAAACGCCGCTTTTCACGCTTTTCCATGAGTTTTGTCATGCGTTTGCGTTTTTTGTGCACATGGTGGAAAACTTTACAGGAGAAAAATCTAGATAACCAGACACCGCCAATGGGACTACAGAGGGTGTGTATTATGGGATCTCTATATATAGACCCCAGGACTGCTGAAATCTTAACAGTTTGCTACTGTATCCTGTGTCATGATTGATCTTCGCATGGAGAGCTTTTATTTCAACCTGGATTTAAGCATCAAGCTGTTTCTTGCCTGTGCGTTTGCTTGGGAGCAACACAGAAATCGTGAAAGATGGAGAGGGACATGGCGTAGGCGTTTTTGGAGACACCCCATTATCGAACTACGTGAGAGCCGTGGAGCCTATCACACATTGTATGGCGAACTTAATGCCAACCCGGACAAATTCCCGGAATATACAAGGATGTCGCAAGACTCTTTCCGGGATTTTCTTGCTCGTGTCCAAGGAGCCATACGGAGACAGGACACCCAGCTACGTAGAGCGATTCCACCAGAGGAACGTCTGCTGGTTACATTAAGGTACGTAACAAATGCCAGTGCTAATTTTGGGTGTTCTGACATGTATTCTTTGTATTTTCCTTTATGTCTTTAGCATAACAACACCATAAATAGAATTGATTGTAATTGTTTTTTTTTTTTTATTATTATTATCTTCCAGATTTCTGGCAAGCGGTGAGAGTTTATCATCCCTCCACTTCCAATACCGGCTTGGAATTTCTACCCTGTCTGGAATAGTTGCGGACACCTGCCGGGCTTTGTGGAATGTTCTCCGGGATGAGTTTATACCCCTACCCACAGCGGACATGTGGATTGAAATTGCTGAAAAATTCTGGAGTGTGTGTGATTTCCCCAACTGTTTAGGAGCGGTGGATGGAAAGCACATCCGCATTATCAATCCAGCCAGAAAAGGATCGGAGTACTTCAATTATAAAAAATATTTTTCTGTTGTGCTCATGGCAATAGCCGATGTGGACTGTCGCTTCATCGCCGTGGACATTGGAGCTTTTGGCCGTGGCAACAATTCCCAGACTTTTAAGAACTCTGATATGGGCCGCCGTGTGTATGGCAAAAATTTTAATTTTCCACGGCCACGACCTCTCCCCAACACTCAAGGTCCACCGATGCCATTTGTTATCGTTGAGGATGAGGCCTTTCAGATGTGTGAAAACCTACTGAAGCCATATTCCAGTCGGGACTTGAACCACACTAAAAGGATTTTTAACTACAGACTGACCAGGGCCCGAAGAACAGTAGAGTGTACCTTTGGGATTCTGGTCTCAAAATGGCGCATTCTTGCAACAGCCATTAATCTAAAAATGGAGACAGTCGACGAGGTGGTCAAAGCCTGTGTGGTTCTCCACAATTACATAATGGCTAAGGAGTGACCCAACATTGAACTGGATGAACCAGTTGCAAACCCATTGCCCGATTACCAGCATCACCTGCTGCGGTCAACTGCTGAAGTTGGCCACATGCGGGCCCAATTTGCGGCCTTTTTTGAATCAGATATTGGATGTGTGGCATGGCAGGACAATGTTGTGTAAATGTCCTGTTGGGATTTTGTCTGTACCAGTTATTTTCTTAAATGTTACTAATATTTGTTGTTAATAAACTTTATTTTTTTGTATCTTGACCGTGTCTTCTATGTATTTGCTCTACAAACCAAGGCTACCGGCACACTAACAGTATTTGGTCAGTATTTTACATCAGTATTTGTAAGCCAAAACCAGGAGTGGAACAATTAGAGGAAAAGTATAATATTAACATATTTAGCACTCCTGCATTTATCTCCCACTCCTGGTTTTGGCTTACAAATACTGATGTAAAATACTGACCAAATACTGCTAGGGTGCCGGCAGCCAGGTTGTTAGTGGTAAGGTTGTTGACGTCATTGCATCCTGATTCTGTTCTGCAGTATCCATTGGACACAGACTGAACAGACAATGACTGTCATACAAAACAGATCTATACTCAAGTCAGGTGCCAGAAATAATGAATTCATGATGCACATATAACAGCCTCATGAATTCACTATTTCTGACACATGTCCAGGTAAGCATAGATATGCCTTGTATGACCACCATCGTCCCTTCACTTTGTGTGAAATAGATTATGTACACAGAAGAGAAAATGGAGGTTATACAAGGCAGTTCTCTACTTACCAGGTCAGGTATCCTAACTAATGAGTTTTTGGACACCTGACCTGTTGAGTATAGTTCTGCATTGTATTGCCACCATTTTATCTTCAGTCTGCAACACTAGTCACAGACTAAAGGCCCCTTCACATTTAGCGACGCTGCAGCGATACCGACAACGATCCGGATCGCTGCAGCGTCGCTGTTTGGTCGCTGGAGAGCTGTCACACAGACAGCTCTCCAGCGACCAACGATCCCGAAGTCCCCGGGTAACCAGGGTAAACATCGGGTTACTAAGCGCAGGGCCGCGCTTAGTAACCCGATGTTTACCCTGGTTACCAGCGTAAAAGTAAAAAAAAACAACCACTACATACTTACCTACCGCTGTCTGTCCCCGGCGCTCTGCTTCTCTGCACTCCTCCTGTACTGGCTGTGAGCACAGCGGCCGGAAAGCAGAGCGGTGACGTCATCGCTCTGCTTTCCGGCTGACCGACGCTCACAGCCAGAGCAGGAGGAGTGCAGAGCACAGCGCCGGGGACAGACAGCGGTAGGTAAGTATGTAGTGTTTGTTTTTTTTTTTACTTTTACGCTGGTAACCAGGGTAAACATCGGGTTACTAAGCGCGGCTCTGCACTTAGTTATCCGATGTTTACCCTGGTTATCAGTGAAGACATCGCTGGATCGGTGTCACACACGCCGATCCAGCGATGTCCACGGGAGATCCAGCGACGAAATAAAGTTCTGGACTTTGTTCAGCGACCAATGATCTCCCAGCAGGGGCCTGATCGTTGGTCGCTGACACACATAACGATTTCCTTAACGATATCGTTGCTACGTCACAAAAAGCAACGATATCGTTAACGATATCGTTATGTGTGAAGGTACCTTAAGCAGAAGGAAGAGATTATGGAGAAAATCAAAGTATAAAGTTTTTGGCCCACCTCATATCTCTATACTAAAGACACACAAAGCTGCAGTTTTGTACTTGCTAACTACTGGAGCTATGATATGGCCAAAAAATAAAGTGTGCGGCACAGTGTTTTATTTGGCGCACGGTGTGTGTTGTCGACGGCGAAATACACAATTAACCACACATAATTGGGGGCAAAAAACATTATTATTTATTTTCTTACAAACAAAATTTTTATTTAACTGCGCCGGCTTGGGGTAGAGTGATGGAAATGGGGGGTGTGAAGCTCTGAGGCCAGGCCTGGCTAAGTGTGGACGACGCAGGGGTGGCAGGAGAAGGGGCAATTAAACTAGTGGGGTCTGGTAGTTCGGGGATGGGGCTTGACACATGAGAGGCCTGAGACGCATTGGAAGGGTGAGACAAACTTGACATTACAGACACACTGGGAGGTGAGGGGGGAGGAATACTGATAGTACGCATTTTTTTTATTTTTTTTCCCTTTCTGGGATCTACGTGTTCTGGGAAGCCTCGGTGGGCTCATTTGTCACGGCATGGTCATGGTGGGTGACCTGTCAGGGTCCGGCTGCACTGTGCTTGTAGAGCGTGCAGCCATGCCAGAGTCCATAGTGTTCGTAGAACGGGCAGCCATGCCAGAGTCCATAGAGCTCGTACAGCGGAAGGCCATGCCAGGGTCCATGGTGCTCGTAGAACGGGCAGCCATATCAGAGTCCATAGTGCTCGTAGAGCGGAAGGCCATGCCAGGGTCCATTGTGCTGGTAGAGTGGGCAGCCATATCAGAGTCCATAGTGCTCGTAGAGCGCAAGGCCATGCCAGGGTCCTTTGTGCTCGTAGAGTGGGCAGCCATATCAGAGTCCATAGTGCTCGTAGAACGGAAGGCCATGCCAGGGTCCATTGTGCTTGTAGAGCGGAAGGCCATGCCTGGGTCCTGCTGCATTGTGGTGGTGGTGGAGTGGAAGGCCATGCCTGGGTCCTGCTGCATCGTGGTGGTGGTGGTGGTGGAGCGGAAGGCCATGCCAGGGTCCTGCTGCTGCATGGTGGCGGCAGTGGAGGAAGTCCAAGCAGGAGCAGCAGTTGTCATGGTGGTGGCAGTGGGCTGTCCAACTGCACTCGGCATGGTGGTGGTGCTGTAGTGGTGTCCGGCAGTGCTAGGAATGGAGGTGGCCGTGCAGTGGTATGCAGCAGAGGTCGGCATAGAGGTAAAGCGTGACAGTGTAGGCACAGGTGGATATGCCGCCACTGTCTGCTGAAAATACCGACTCTGCTGCATAGCTGCACCTTAACAGCATTGCAGGCCTGCATGACACTAAGCTGGAGATCAGGAGTAAGGTGCCCTGTTCAATTTGGTTAAAACAATGATGTGCTGGCCTCTAGATGTTGGGTTTTACTTGGTCAAGGCTTTTGGTGACCTCCTGGATACGTGTATTCATATGGCTAATGGCAGTATCTAGTCGGTCACCCAAAGCCTTGAGTCCATCGTGAAAAACCAAGCTCAAGTGCAAAAACTCGGATATGAGTGGCCTGTCCGATGCCCTCAGCCGCTGCCGGGTTGAGCCCCCCAAAAAAGGGGCAGAGGACTGGGAAAGGGGAACAACTGATGGACCAGCTTCCTGGTCTCCAGTTACTGTGGCAGGCCCACTTGCTGCAGTGCTGCTGGATGGCTGGGATGGGTCCGTGGCTGTCTGATGAAGGACCGCTCCAGGTCCTGGGTCAACAGTGCTGCTCCATGTGCTGTGAAAAAAGGAAAAAAAAGAATACCAAAAACTAAAAAAAAAGCCAACTCCTGTTGAATAGAAACATACAGATTATGGCAATACAACACAACCTAATGCATGAGAGAAATACTTACGTTCTCTGGGCAAGGACTGGTCTTAAAAATGCCAGAATGTGGTGGTATTTATACTTTCGGATCCTTGTCCCTGAACCACTGGGAACACGGCTCTCTTGACGCAGGTCCTTGTTAAAGCGGTCCTTCATCGAACGCCAACGTCTTTTGACTTTAAGCACAGTTGAAAAAACAAAAAATAATGGTTAGACAATGGACTTTTAGCCATGCTCACACAACTGTGTGTGATGAGAGAACCTCCTGAGAGTTTGTGTCATCACACACAGTTTAGTGAGCACGGCCAAGGTCTCTGCTGCTTCACACTGCATTGCAATACTTACAAAATGCATTTCGGACCCGAGTCGGGGCGTTGTCACAGCCATCCCACATCTCTTTGGCCACCTCATTCCATAGCCGCCAGATCGTCACATTGTCCGAGTGCTGGGGAACCCGGTTGTCCCACAACGGGACTCGCTCATGGACCAGGGAGATGAGGATATTGTTGTCAATGAGGTCCTCATCCCGTTCTGGAACCTAAAAAACAAAAGAAGACATTAAAGGGAACCTGTCACCCTGTTTTTTCAGATTGAGATAAAAATACTGTTAAATAGGGGTTTGCATCTCGGCTTCAGGAAAATGGCCGCCGCGATCTCCATCTGCGCAGGCGCGGCATCCCGCGGCCATTGTCCTGAAGCCCCGTGCAGCAGAGCACTCCATCTGCACACGCGCGGCCTCAGGAAAATGGCCGCCCCCACCGATGACAAGGGTAATAGCGCAGATCGCGCGCTTTTTCTTCACCTGTGCGCAGTGGATTCGGCACTTGGACATGCGCACACCACTACGCCACCAACGGAAAGCTGGGGAAGAAACAGCGATGTCACCACGCCCGCCCGACCTGACCAGCCTGATTGACAGGCGAAAACGGCGACTTTGGTAATGTATTTCGCAGCATAGGTGGGGAATCGGGGTACACTACATACACTATTGTAACGCACAGCGCAGGCTCTATTTAACAGTATTTTTATCTCAATCTGAAAAAACGGGGTGACAGGTTCCCTTTAATGTTGGATACATTAACATAAGGAAAAGAAAGAAAACAGAGGCAGAGAAATGACATAAGGAAAGTCAAGATAAAAAAGGAGTACAGAATAAAAATGTAAAGAAAGGAAGATTCAAGAATACTAAAGTGAGGATACAGTAAACAGTCATCCAGGTATACTTACAAGCTGCCGTCTTGCCACCTGACCGTGACCCCGCTGCTCCTGCTCAGCCTCTGCCGCAGTGGAAGAAGTTCTCTAGAAAAAAGGGAAAAAAAATTGTCGCATGTGTAGATGTGACAGTGAATACTTACCAATCTGAGGAGTTGAGTACTCAATTCACTGACATGTTCGGCTTGAGAAGGCCCACAATGTTGCTCCTCATCAGAAGATGACAACATTCTGATGCAGAAAGAAAGAAAGAAATGGCAGAAATTAGGACATGTAGAGACAGAAAATAAAGGCATTGGCTTTGATATACTCACATTGTTCAGTGTCTTGTTTCCTCCAAGGTTCTTGCCTGCGTCTGCTCTGCTTCTCTGTCTGCTGAGTAGTGCCCTGCAACTGTCCACTCCCTCCCTTTATCAGTTTGTATGTGGGGGTGGATAATCAGTGTCTAGACATGTTTTTCTCTGGTGCAACGCATGCATTCACAAACGCAAGCAAACGCATGTGCTTGCGGCTGCATGCGTTGACGTAGACAGCAATGCGTTTTTTTGCCACATTCCATCCGCTAACAACCGCATATTTCTAGGCAGCAAATTGACGCCTCTAAAATTACTACATGTAGCGTTTACCGTGCCAAACTGCAGACGACGCATGCGTCGTCAAACGTGGCAAAACGTAACCGATCGCAGACACATGCGTCCCTAATGTTAAAGATAGGAATACACGGCGCATGCGGATAATTGCGGAAGAAACGCTGCGGACACAACCGCAAATGTGAAACCGGCTTTACTGTAGCAGTCACTCCTCCGGCTTTCAGAGGACATGCCTGGCTGCAGCAGTGCTAACCCTGTACTCGCAGCCCCCTCATCTGCCAACTTATTAGGGTGTGCCAGATCATGACTAGCCTCCCTGGCACTCTTCCCTCTACCCGGCCTTCTAACTGTCACCCAGCTTGCTGCTCCACTGTCCTGCAGCTCCATCCTACCATTCCCCACCTCATCTATCCTATTGAGCGTCAGCTCAGTGAGCAGAAGACTCCTTTCCATATTGTCTATGGATCTCAGTGTTGCCAGCTGCACATTTAGGGTATGTGCACACGTCAGGATTTCTGGCAGAAATTTTCCTGACAAAAACCTGGCATTTCTGCCAGAAATCCACATGTGTTTTTTTCCCCGCGGTTTTGATGCATTTTTTTTTTAATGCATTTTTGATGCATTTTTTCTTGCGTTTTTTTTTCCAAATGCATAGAATAGCGGGAAAAACGCAGAAAATCCGCAAAATTAATGAACATGCTGCTTTTTTTACCGTAATGCATTTTTTTCTTTGCGGAAAAAAACGCATCATGTGCACAAAAATTGCAGAATGCATTCTAAATGATAGGATGCATAAGTAGGCGTTTTCTAATGCGTTTTTATCGCGAAAAAAACGCGAAAAAACTTGAACGTGTGCACATAGCCTTAGATTCAGAATCTGGGTTTCCAAATGCACAACTTGCTCACATCTCGCACAGCAGTATGCACCCTCGACCGGCTGATCAAGGATTGCATACATGTGGCAAGATGTGCACTGGATGGCATTATCAATAGTGGAGCATATTTCCTAATGGGGATTGCACCAGACAGAAAAGTTAAATAAAAAAATGCAAAGTATCAATAAAACACATACAGCAATTCAGTAATTCCTCCCTTGGAAACTCCCTGAATCCAAAGCCACTGAATCTCAAGTCACACACTTACCGCCGTTCACACTTACGCTCCAGTCATACACAGCTCGTTCACACTCGCTAAGCTGAAGATTTAAAGAGATTCTTTTTTTTTTGCTTTCCCCTCAGCAGCAATCCACCTTGCTGTTCAATGCACTTCCAAAAAGGGAACGAAACAGCACAGCCTGCTAGCAGTATAAAGCACAGCCCACGTAGCAGTATACAGCACAGCCCACGTAGCAGTATACAGCACAGCCCACGTAGCAGTGTACAGCACAGCCCACACAGTAGTATACAGCACAGCCCGCGTAGTAGTATACAGCACAGCCCGCATAGTAGTATACAGCACAGCCCGCGTAGTAGTATACAGCACAGCCCGCGTAGTAGTATACAGCACAGCCCGCGTAGTAGTATACAGCACAGCCCGCGTAGTAGTATACAGCACAGCCCGCGTAGTAGTATACAGCACAGCCCGCGTAGTAGTATACAGCACAGCCCGCGTAGTAGTATACAGCACAGCCCGCGTAGTAGTATACAGCACAGCCCGCGTAGTAGTATACAGCACAGCCCGCGTAGTAGTATACAGCACAGCCCGCGTAGTAGTATACAGCACAGCCCGCGTAGTAGTATACAGCACAGCCCGCGTAGTAGTATACAGCACAGCCCACGTAGTAGTATACAGCACAGCCCACGTAGTAGTATACAGCACAGCCCACGTAGTAGTATACAGCACAGCCCACGTAGTAGTATACAGCACAGCCCACGTAGTAGTATACAGCACAGCCCGCATAGTAGTATACAGCACAGCCTGCATCTCTCCTCCCCCCGAAAATGGCCCAACAGTCAGTATAAAAAAAAAACAAAAAAACCCCACACTCCTAACCTCTTCTCATGCCCGTGTTATCTTGGCGGCTGCCACTGCACTGCATGGCACACAGTGAGTGCACACGCACCCGCAGTGTCAGAGGCAGAGCGGGGAATGATGGGAGAGGGAGTGACAGCAGACGCTCTCTCCTCCATCATTGCATTCAACTGTAGACGCCACTATAGTTGAATGCGGCTGCGCCAATGGTGGTGGGGGGAGTGAGTCGGTGTGCAGCTGCCTATTACTGGCACCGGCCCTTCTGGCATTTGCCAAAAGAGCACGATGGCCAGTCTGGCCTTGATACAGGAGAGGATTAGATACACGGCTCAGCAGACAGTATCACACAGGGGATGATTACATAAGTGGCTCAGCAGACAGTATCACACAGGACAGGATTAGATACACGGCTCAGGAGACAGTATCACACAGAATAGGATTAGATACATCTCCCGCCTCGACTACTGCAACCTCCTACTCTCTGGACTCCCCTCTAGCACTCTGGCACCACTGCAATCCATCCTACACTCTGCTGCCCGACTAATCTACCTGTCCCCCCCGCTATTCCCCAGCCTCTCCCCTCTGTCAATCCCTTCACTGGCTTCCTATCGCCCAGAGACTCCAGTTCAAAACCCTAAACATGACATACAAAGCCATCCACAACCTGTCTCCTCCATACATCTGTGACCTCGTCTCCCGGTACTTACCTACACGCAACCTCCGATCCTCACAAGATCTCCTTTTCTACTCCCCTCTCCTCTTCTTCCCACAACCACATCCAACACTTCTCCCGTGCTTCCCCCATACTCTGGAACTCTCTACCCCGGAACATCAGCCTGTTGCCTACCAAGGAAACCTTCAAAAAGAACCTGACGACCCACCTCTTCCGACAAGCCTACAGTGATCCTGAACTTACTGAACCGCCGCACAAATTGCCCTACCCTCTCCTAGTGTTTCATCACCCATCCCCTGCAGACTGTGAGCCCTCGCGGGCAGGGTCCTCCCTCCTTATGTACCCGTGTGCCTTGTTATTTGCTCATGTTTAATGTATTTGTCTATATTTGCCCCGTATTCACATGTAAAGCACCATGGAATAAATGGCGCTATAAAAATGTATAATAATAATAATAAATAATAGATACATGGCTCAGGAGACAGTATCACACAGAATAGGATTAGATACACAGTTCAGCAGTCAGTAACACACAGGATAGGATTAGATACACAGCTCAGCAGACAGTATCACACAGGATAGAATTAGATACACAGCTCAGCAGACAGTATCACACAGGATAGGATTAGATACACAGCTCAGCAGACAGTATCTCACAGGATATGATTAGATACATAGCTCAGCAGACAGTATCACACGTGATAGGATTAGATACACAGCTCAGCAGACAGTATCACACAGGATATGATTAGATACATAGCTCAGCAGACAGTATCACACGTGATAGGATTAGATACACACCTCAGCAGACAGTATCACACGTGATAGGATTAGATACACAGCTCAGCAGACAGTATCACACAGGATAGGATTAGATACGCGGTTCAGCAGACAGTATAACAAACAATAGGATTAGATACACAGCTGAGCCAACAGTATCATACAGGATAGGATTAGATACACAGCTCAGGAGACAGCATCACAAAGAATAGTATTAGATACACGGCTCAGCAGACAGTGTCACACAGGATAGGATTAGATACACAGCTCAGCAGACAGTATCACACAGGATAGGATTAGATACACAGCTCAGCAGACAGTATCACACAGGATAGGATTAGATACACAGCTCAGCAGACAGTATCACACAGGATAGGATTAGATACACACCTCAGCAGTCAGTATCACACAGGATAAGATTAGATACACAGCTCAGCAGACAGTATCACACAGGATAAGATTAGATACACAGCTCATCACACAGTATCACAAAGGATAAGATTAGATACACAGCTCAGCAGACAGTATCACACAGGATAAGATTAGATACACAGCTCAGCAGACAGTATCACACAGGATAAGATTAGATACACAGCTCATCACACAGTATCACAAAGGATAGTATTAGATACACACCTCAGCAGTCAGTATCACACAGGATAAGATTAGATACACAGCTCAGCAGACAGTATCACACAGGATAAGATTAGATACACAGCTCAGCAGACAGTATCACAAAGGATAAGATTAGATACACAGCTCAGCAGACAGTATCACACAGGATAAGATTAGATACACAGCTCAGCAGACAGTATCACAAAGGATAAGATTAGATACACAGCTCAGCAGACAGTATCACACAGGATAAGATTAGATACACAGCTCAGCAGACAGTATCACACAGGATAAGATTAGATACACAGCTCATCACACAGTATCACAAAGGATAAGATTAGATACACAGCTCAGCAGACAGTATCACACAGGATAAGATTAGATACACAGCTCAGCAGACAGTATCACACAGGATAAGATTAGATACACAGCTCATCACACAGTATCACAAAGGATAGTATTAGATACACACCTCAGCAGTCAGTATCACACAGGATAAGATTAGATACACAGCTCAGCAGACAGTATCACACAGGATAAGATTAGATACACAGCTCAGCAGACAGTATCACACAGGATAAGATTAGATACACAGCTCAGCAGACAGTATCACACAGGATAAGATTAGATACACAGCTCATCACACAGTATCACAAAGGATAGTATTAGATACACGGCTCAGCAGACAGTATCACAAAGGATAGTATTAGATACAGGGCTCAGCAGACAGTATCACACAGGCTAGGATTAGATACACAGCTCAGCAGACAGTATCACACAGGATAGGATTAGATACACAGCTCATCAGACAGTATCACACAGGATAGGATTAGATACACAGCTCAGCAGACAGTATCACACAGGATAGGATTAGATACACAGCTCAGCAGACAGTATCTCACAGGATATGATTAGATACATAGCTCAGCAGACAGTATCACACGTGATAGGATTAGATACACAGCTCAGCAGACAGTATCACACAGGATATGATTAGATACACAGCTCAGCAGACAGTATCACACAGGATAAGATTAGATACACAGCTCAGCAGACAGTATCACACAGGATAAGATTAGATACACAGCTCATCACACAGTATCACAAAGGATAGTATTAGATACACGGCTCAGCAGACAGTATCACAAAGGATAGTATTAGATACAGGGCTCAGCAGACAGTATCACACAGGCTAGGATTAGATACACAGCTCAGCAGACAGTATCACACAGGATAGGATTAGATACACAGCTCATCAGACAGTATCACACAGGATAGGATTAGATACACAGCTCAGCAGACAGTATCACACAGGATAGGATTAGATACACGGCTCAGCAGACAGTATCACAAAGGATAGTATTAGATACACGGCTCAGCAGACAGTATCACAAAGGATAGTATTAGATACACGGCTCAGGAGACGATGCTGAAGTTGGTTTCTTATTCGTTCAGTTTCTTATTCGGGCTGAAGTTGGTTTCTTATTCAGCAGTTTCTTATTCGGCTATTTTTTATTTTCTGTTTTTTTCAGGTTTTGGTATAAAAATAAACCATTCTGAGTATATAATAATATGCGGTCATGTGTCCTTTTGTGAATACACTTAAGAACAGATACAAAATTTAGAAGGCTGGCACAAAAATGGGCATCAAAGTGGGCACTGAGGTATGGTATTGAAGGGGTTAAATGCCTTTGTGCCACTGATTTAACACCTGATTTACATATTTACTGATGCCCCACATGAAATTCATGTCACTCCAGCCTGGCACAAATGGGTTCTGGGCATCAAAACTGGCATCAAAGAGGGCAGAGAACCAATTTTCACACATGCGAATAAGTAACAGCTATTTTTAAGGGGTTAAATGCCTTTGTGCCACTAATCTAACACCTGATTTACATACCTACTGATGCCCCACATCAAAGTCAAATCACTTCAGCCTGGCACAAATGGGTTCTGGGCATCAAAACTGGCATCAAAGTACTCAAATCACCAATTTTCATAGATTTGAATAAGTAACAGCTATTTTTTAGGGGTTAAATGCCTTTGTGCCACTGATATAACACCTGATTTACATACCTACTGATGCCCCACATGAAATCCATGTCACTCCAGACTGGCACAAATGGGTTCTGGGCATCAGAACTGGCATCAAAGTGGGCAAATTGCACATTTTCACAGATTTGAATAAGTAACAGCTATTTTTAAGGGGTTAAATGCCTTTGTGCCACTGATCTAACACCTGATTTACATACCTACTGATGCCCCACATGAAATCCATGTCACTCCAGCCTGGCACAAATGGGTTCTGGGCATCAAAACTGGCATCAAAGAGGGCAAATCGCCCATTTTCACAGATTTGAATAAGTAACAGCTATTTTTAAGGGGTTAAATAGCTTTGTGCCACTGATCTAACACCTGATTTACATACCTACTGATGCCCCACATGAAATCCATGTCACTCCAGCCTGGCACAAATGGATTCTGGGCATCAGAACTGGCATCAAAGTGGGCAAATCACCCATTTTCACAGATTTGAATAAGTAACAGCTATTTTTAAGGGATTAAATAGCTTTGTGCCACTGATCTAACACCTGATTTACATACCTACTGATGCCCCACATGAAATCCATGTCACTCCAGCCTGGCACAAATGGGTTCTGGGCATCAGAACTGGCATCAAATGGGGCAAATCACCCATTTTCACAGATTTGAATAAGTAACAGCTATTTTTAAGGGGTTAAATGCCTTTGTGCCACTGATCTAACACCTGATTTACATACCTACTGATGCCCCACATGAAATCCATGTCACTCCAGCCTGGCACAAATGGGTTCTGGGCATCAGAACTGGCATCAAAGTGGGCAAATCACCCATTTTCACAGATTTGAATAAGTAACAGCTATTTTTAAGGGGTTAAATAGCTTTGTGCCACTGATCTAACACCTGATTTACATACCTACTGATGCCCCACATAAAATCCATATCACTGCAGCCTGGCACAAATGGGTTCTGGGCATCAGAACTGGCATCAAAATGGTCAAATCGCCCATTTTCACAGATTTGAATAAGTAACAGCTATTTTTGAGGGGTTAAATGCCTTTGTGCCACTAATCTAACACCTGATTTACATACCTAGTGATGCCCCACATCAAAGTCAAATCACTTCAGCCTGGCACAAATGGGTTCTGGGCATCAAAACTGGCATCAAAGTACTCAAATCACCAATTTTCATAGATTTGAATAAGTAACAGCTATTTTTGAGGGGTTAAATGCCTTTGTGCCACTGATATAACACCTGATTTACATACCTACTGATGCCCCACATGAAATCCATGTCACTGCAGCCTGGCACAAATGGGTTCTGGGCATCAAAACTGGCATCAAAGGGGGCAAATCGCCCATTTTCACAGATTTGAATAAGTAACAGCTATTTTTAAGAGGTTAAATAGCTTTGTGCCACTGATCTAACACCTGATTTGCATACCTACTGATGCCCCACATGAAATCCATGTCACTCCAGCCTGGCACAAATGGGTTCTGGGCATCAGAACTGGCATCAAAGTGGGCAAATCACCCATTTTCACAGATTTGAATAAGTAACAGCTATTTTTAAGGGGTTAAATAGCTTTGTGCCACTGATCTAACACCTGATTTACATACCTACTGATGCCCCACATGAAATCCATGTCACTGCAGCCTGGCACAAATGGGTTCTGGGCATCAAAACTGGCATCAAAGGGGGCAAATCGCCCATTTTCACAGATTTGAATAAGTAACAGCTATTTTTAAGAGGTTAAATAGCTTTGTGCCACTGATATAACACCTGATTGACATACCTACTGATGCCCCACATGAAATCCATGTCACTGCAGCCTGGCACAAATGGGTTCTGGGCATCAAAACTGGCATCAAAGGGGGCAAATCGCCCATTTTCACAGATTTGAATAAGTAACAGCTATTTTTAAGGGGTTAAATGCCTTTGTGCCACTGATTTAACACCTGATTTACATAATAATCTTTATTTTTATATAGCGCTAACATATTCCGCAGCGCTTTACAGTTTGCACACATTATCATCACTGTCCCCGATTGGGCTCACAATCTAGAATTCCTATCAGTATGTCTTTGGAATGTGGGAGGAAACCGGAGTGCCCGGAGGAAACCCACGCAAACACGGAGAGAACATACAAACTCTTTGCAGATGTTGTCCTGGGTGGGATTAGAACCTACTGATGCCCCTCATTAAATGCATGTCAATCCAGCCTGGCACAAATGGGGTTTGGGCATGAAAACTGGCATCAAAGTACTCAAATCACCCATTTTCATAGATTTGAATAAGTAACAGCTATTTTTAAGGGGTTAAATGCCTTTGTGCCACTGATATAACACCTGATTTACATACCTATTGATGCCCCACATGAAATCCATGTCACTCGAGCCTGGCACAAATGGGTTCTGGGCATCAGAACTGGCATCAAAGTGGGCAAATCGCACATTTTCACAGATTTGAATAAGTAACTGATGTTTTTAAGGGGTTAAATGCTTTTGGGCCACTGATAAGACACATAAAATACACAGATATTGATGTCCTGCATCAAACCCAGGTCCTTTCAGCCTGGCAGAAATGGGTTCTGGGCACCAGAACTGGCATCAAAGTGGGCAAACAGCCCATTTTCACAGATTTGAATAAGTAACTGATGTTTTTAAGGGGTTAAATGCCTTTGGGCCACTGATATGACACTTACAATACACATAAAGTGATGCCCTGCATCAAACCCAGGTCCAATCAGCCTGGCCCAAATGGGTTCTGGGCACCAGAACTGGCATCAAAGTGGGCAAACAGCCAATTTTCACAGATTTGAATAAGTAACTGATGTTTTTAAGGAGTTAAATGCCTTTGGGCCACTGATACGACACTTAAAATACACAGATAGTGATGCCCTGCATCAAACCCAGGTCCTTTCAGCCTGGCCCAAATGAGTTCTGGGCACCAGAACTGTCATCAAAGTGGGCAAACAGCCCATTTTCACAGATTTGAATAAGTAACTGATATTTTTAAGGGGGTTAAATGCCTTTGAGCCACTGATACCACAGTGCATATGTCAGGAAACAGGAAGAAGTCCTGATTACTTCAATTACACATACAGCGCTCTGAGCTGCAATTTCCTCTGCCTGCCCACACAAGGCTGGAATTCTAAGCCACTCTTTCTCCCTCCCCCCGCTATACAGCCGTAATGTACGACGAGCCTGCCAGCGTCATTGAAGAATTTTTATGGCCCTGTGCTGCTGTCACGATGATGCCAAAAAATGTCTTATTGTGAGTGTAGTTTCAGAAGGACATGGCTAACTACACACACACACTCACAATGCAGCTGCGACCCCTTTCTCTTCCCCCCACCCCTCAGCTTCACTCCTACCCGAAACAAAGCCTATGATAGAGACTGGGCAACCTGATACTAATGGTGGGCAGGGTGTGGCTTTAAACTGCAGGTGACCAATCCGGCAAAGCCACCCGTTGTCCCTCCCCTCTCACTCAGGAATGCCTTTGTCTGAGACCTTGGAATAAGGTAAAGAACTATCCGATCAGTGCATATCATTAACCAGCCCTTTAGTGATGTCACAAGCTCAGAAGTATAAGTCACTATACTCTTAGACCAGCCATCAGTCTTGGTCGGGAAGCGATCTACCACAGCTTGGCAAAGCTGTTCCATGCATCTGGATGTATTTATCCTCCTAAGGCTCCTTTCACACTAGCGTCGTTTTGGAGAAAAAACGCATTCTGCAAAGTTGTCTGCAGGATGCGTTTTTTCCCCATAAACTAACATTACCGACGTATTGCCACACGTCGCAACCGTCGTGCGACGGTTGTGCCGTGTTGTGGCGGATCGCCGGCACAAAAAAACGTTCAAAGTAACTTTTTTTGTGCGTTGTGTCCGCCATTTTCGGCCGCGCATTCGTGGCCGAAGCCACGCCCCTCCTCGCCGCAACTCACAATGGGGCAGCGGATGCGTGGAAAAAATGCATCCGCTGCCCCCGTTGTGCGGCGCTTCCACAGCATGCGTCGGTACCTGGGCCCGACGCTCTGCGACGGGCCGAGCCCGACGCTAATGTGAAAGTAGCCTAAGCCACAGGCCATGGAAACAGGAACACATGGGCTACTTGCACAGTGAACAAGTCTGTAAGAACATGTTCACACACCACCAAGAAACCTGAAGACACAAAAGAGAATGGTAAAACCAAAAACACTCAGTTTGAAAAAATGTTTGCAGTAATCCGCAAGTGCTAGTAAAAGATGTAAATAACAGGGTATTTGGTTGATACGTTTTTTGCAAAAAATGTATACTAAGCTGCTCTACCAATCTTCACGGTATACCCATATCAGAGCAGTCCTAACTAATGTATGCAATCCCTATCTGATGTATTTAAAAACCTGATCATCTGTATATTACCTGTGTGAACAGGGTTCAGAGAGGAAAAATCCATGTGTGCATACAGGACAGAACAGCTTTTGTGCAGCTAGCCCAAGAGGAGTGGTGGAACTCCCCAGTCTTGTAGACACAAGAGAACAATCATGGAAACAGGAACACATGGGCTACTTGCACAGTGAACAAGTCTGTATGATCATGTTCACACACCACCAAGAAACCTGAAGACACAAAAGAGAATGGTAAAACCAAAAACACTCAGTTTGAAAAAATGTTTGCAGTAATCCGCAAGTGCTAGTAAAAGATGTAAATAACAGGGTATTTGGTTGATACGTTTTTTGCAAAAAATGTATACTAAGCTGCTCTACCAATCTTCACGGTATACCCATATCAGAGCAGGCCAGCCAAGATGATACCATGACATAACCTGTAAGTTCTCTTTTCAACGTTAATCCTTTTTTATTTTGTAATCTGTAATGTACCGTATTTTCCGGCGTATAAGACGACTTTTTAACCCCTGCAAAGCATCTCAAAAGTCGGGGGTCGTCTTCTATGCCGGGTACGGCATGTGCAGGGATCGGTCCTGTATGGTTCCCAGGATCTAAAGGAGAGTAGACTCTCCTTCAGGCCCTGGGATCCATATTCATGTTAAAAAAAAAGAATAACAATAAAAAATATGGGATACACTTACCCATCGACGGCCCGCGGCTCTCATCGGTGCAAGGGCCGGCCTCCAATCCTAAGGATGCATTGATCGAAGGACCTTCGGTGACGTCATGGTCACCCGACCGGTCACGCGACCGCGACGTCATCAAAGGTCCTTCGTTCAATGCATCCTTAGGAACGGAGGCAGCCTCTTGCGCCGCTGAGAGCCGCAGGCCGTCAGAGGGTAAGTATATCCCATATTTTTTATTTTTATTCTTTTTTTTTACATGAATATGGATCCCAGGGCCTGAAGGAGAGTCTACTCTCCTTTAGATCCTGGGAACCATACAGGACCGCTCCCTGCACATGCTGTACCCGGCATATAAGACGACCCCCGACTTTTGAGATGCTTTGCAGGGGTTAAAAATTCGTCTTATACACCGGAAAATACGGTACATTACAGATTACAAAATAAAAAAGGATTAACGTTGAAATGAGAACTTACAGGTTATGTCATGGTATCATCTTGGCAGGCCTGTGGCTTAGGCTACTTTCACATTAGCGTCGGGCTCGGCCTGTCGCAGAGCATCGGGCCCAGGTACCGACGCATGCTGTGGAAGCGCCGCACAACGGGGGCAGCGGATGCATTTTTTCCACGCATCCGCTGCCCCATTGTGAGTTGCGGCGAGGAGGGGCGTGGCTTCGGCCACGAATGCGCGGCCGAAAATGGCGGACACAACGCACAAAAAAAGTTACTTTGAACGTTTTTTTGTGCCGGCGATCTGCCACAACACGGCACAACCGTCGCACGACGGTTGCGACGTGTGGCAATACGTCGGTAATGTTAGTTTATGGGGAAAAAACGCATCCTGCAGACAACTTTGCAGAATGCGTTTTTTCTCCAAAACGACGCTAGTGTGAAAGGAGCCTTAGGAGGATAAATACATCCAGATGCATGGAACAGCTTTGCCAAACTGTGTTAGATCGCTTCCCGACCAAGACTGATGGCTGGTCTAAGAGTATAGTGACTTATACTTCTGAGCTTGTGACATCACTAAAGGGCTGGTTAATGATATGCACTGATCGGATAGTTCTTTACCTTATTCCAAGGTCTCAGACAAAGGCATTCCTGAGTGAGAGGGGAGGGACAACGGGTGGCTTTGCCGGATTGGTCACCTGCAGTTTAAAGCCACACCCTGCCCACCATTAGTATCAGGTTGCCCAGTCTCTATCATAGGCTTTGTTTCGGGTAGGAGTGAAGCTGAGGGGTGGGGGAAAGAGAAAGGGGTCGCAGCTGCATTGTGAGTGTGTGTGTGTGTAGTTAGCCATGTCCTTCTGAAACTACACTCACAATAAGACATTTTTTGGCATCATCGTGACAGCAGCACAGGGCCATATAAATTCTTCAATGACGCTGGCAGGCTCGTCGTACATTACGGCTGTATAGCGGGGAGAGGGAGAAAGAGTGGCTTAGAATTCCAGCCTTGTGTGGGCAGGCAGAGGAAATTGCAGCTCAGAGCGCTGTATGTGTAATTGAAGTAATCAGGACTTCTTCCTGTTTCCTGACATATGCACTGTGGTATCAGTGGCTCAAAGGCATTTAACCCCCTTAAAAATATCAGTTACTTATTCAAATCTGTGAAAATGGGCTGTTTGCCCACTTTGATGACAGTTCTGGTGCCCAGAACTCATTTGGGCCAGGCTGAAAGGACCTGGGTTTGATGCAGGGCATCACTATCTGTGTATTTTAAGTGTCGTATCAGTGGCCCAAAGGCATTTAACCCCTTAAAAACATCAGTTACTTATTCAAATCTGTGAAAATTGGCTGTTTGCCCACTTTGATGCCAGTTCTGGTGCCCAGAACCCATTTGGGCCAGGCTAAAGGGATCTGGGTTTGATGCTGGGCACCACTATCTGTGTATTGTAAGTGTCATATCAGTGGCCCAAAGGCATTTAACCCCATAAAAACATCAGTTACTTATTCAAATCTGTGACAATGGGCTGTTTGCCCACTTTGATGCCAGTTCTGGTGCCCAGAACCCATTTGGGCCAGGCTGAAGGGACCTGGGTTTGATGCAGGGTATCACTGTCTGTGAATTTTACGTGTTGTATCAGTGGCCCAAAGGCATTTAACCCCTTAAAAACATCAGTTACTTATTCAAATCTGTGGAAATGGGCTGTTTGCCCACTTTGATGCCAGTTCTGGTGCCCAGAACCCATTTGGGCCAGGCTGAAGGGACCTGGGTTTGATGCAGGGTATCACTGTCTGTGAATTTTACGTGTTGTATCAGTGGCCCAAAGGCATTTAACCCCTTAAAAACATCAGTTACTTATTCAAATCTGTGGAAATGGGCTGTTTGCCCACTTTGATGCCACTTCTGGTGCCCAGAACCCATTTGGGCCAGGCTGAAGGGACCTGGGTTTGATGCAGGGCATCACTGTCTATGTATTTTAAGTGTCGTATCAGTGGCCCAAAGGCATTTAACCCTTTAAAAACATCAGTTACTTATTCAAATCTGTGAAAATGGGCTGTTTGCCCACTTTGATGCCAGGTCTGGTGCCCAGAACCCATTTGGGCCAGGCTGATTGGACCTGGGTTTGATGCAGGGCATCACTTTATGTGTATTGTAAGTGTCATATCAGTGGCCCAAAGGCATTTAACCCCTTAAAAACATCAGTTACTTATTCAAATCTGTGAAAATGGGCTGTTTGCCCACTTTGATGCCAGTTCTGGTGCCCAGAACCCATTTCTGCCAGGCTGAAAGGACCTGGGTTTGATGCAGGACATCAATATCTGTGTATTTTATGTGTCTTATCAGTGGCCCAAAAGCATTTAACCCCTTAAAAACATCAGTTACTTATTCAAATCTGTGAAAATGTGCGATTTGCCCACTTTGATGCCAGTTCTGATGCCCAGAACCCATTTGTGCCAGGCTCGAGTGACATGGATTTCATGTGGGGCATCAATAGGTATGTAAATCAGGTGTTATATCAGTGGCACAAAGGCATTTAACCATTCAAAAATAGCTGTTACTTATTCAAATCTATGAAAATGGGTGATTTGAGTACTTTGATGCCAGTTTTCATGCCCAAACCCCATTTGTGCCAGGCTGGATTGACATGCATTTAATGAGGGGCATCAGTAGGTATGTAAATCAGGTGTTAAATCAGTGGCACAAAGGCATTTAACCCCTTAAAAATAGCTGTTACTTATTCAAATCTGTGAAAATGGGCGATTTGTTCGCTTTGATGCCAGTTTTGATGCCCAGAACCCATTTGTGCCAGGCTGGAGTGACATGGATTTCATGTGGGGCATCAGTAGGTATGTAAATCAGGTGTTAGATCAGTGGCACAAAGGCATTTAACCCCTTAAAAATAGCTGTTACTTATTCAAATCTGTGAAAATGGGTGATTTGTCCGCTTTGATGCCAGTTTAGATGCCCAGAACCCATTTGTGCCAGGCTGGAGTGACATGGATTTCATGTGCGGCATCAGTAGGTATGTAAATCAGGTGTTATATCAGTGGCACAAAGGCATTTAACCCCTTAAAAATAGCTGTTACTTATTCGCATGTGTGAAAATTGGTTCTCTGCCCACTTTGATGCCAGTTTTGATGCCCAGAACCCATTTGTGCCAGGCTGGAGTGACATGCATTTCATGTGGGGCATCAGTAAATATGTAAATCAGGTGTTAAATCAGTGGCACAAAGGCATTTAACCCCTTAAAAATAGCTGTTACTTATTCGCATGTGTGAAAATTGGTTCTCTGCCCTCTTTGATGCCAGTTTTGATGCCCAGAACCCATTTGTGCCAGGCTGGAGTGACATGAATTTCATGTGGGGCATCAGTAAATATGTAAATCAGGTGTTAAATCAGTGGCACAAAGGCATTTAACCCCTTCAATACCATACCTCAGTGCCCACTTTGATGCCCATTTTTGTGCCAGCCTTCTAAATTTTGTATCTGTTCTTAAGTGTATTCACAAAAGGACACATGACCGCATATTATTATATACTCAGAATGGTTTATTTTTATACCAAAACCTGAAAAAAACAGAAAATAAAAAATAGCCGAATAAGAAACTGCTGAATAAGAAACCAACTTCAGCATCGTGCTCAGGAGACCGTATCACACATGATAAGATTAGATACAGCAGGCATTCTGCGCTCCATGCATCTGTCCGGACGCACTAGTGACGTCACGAAGGGCCACGTGTTTCCTTGGCTGGTGACGTAGGAGAGGGAGGGGTTGAGACAAGATGGCGGCGGCGGGGCTTTGAGTCGGAGGGGGAGTTCCGGGCCGCTATCACCGGGATAATGGCTCTGGCAGAGCTCAGGAGACCAATAGGAGAAATCGGAAGCTTCTGAGTCTCTAGGAGGTGAGTGTCTAAGGCAGACGCCTGGCCGGGTATAGAGGAACAGGCGAAGGAATGAGGGAGGCCTGTGTAAGGGGAAATGTCACCGACTGCGGTCCTGAGGAGAAGAGAACCGGAGCGCTGATGTATGTAATGTGTATACTGTTCTCCCCACCCCTTGTGTATACTGCTATATACTATATATTGCCCCCTGTGTATACTGTATATTGCCCTCCCCCTCCGTGTATACTGCCCTCCCCCTGTGTATACTGTATATTGGTCTCCGCCCCCCCCCCCCTGTGTATACTGAATATTGCCCTCACCTTGTGTATACACGCACGTCTGTACACTGCCTTCCCCCCTGTGCATAAAGACAGCGCGTACGGTAGACTGGCTTCCCCCCCCTCGTGCGTACGGTAGACTGGCTTCCCCCCCCCCCCTCGCGCGTACGGTAGACTGGCTTCCCCCCCCCCCCTCGCGCGTACGGTAGACTGGCTTCCCCCCCCCCCCTCGCGCGTACGGTAGACTGGCTTCCCCCCCCCCCTCGCGCGTACGGTAGACTGGCTTCCCCCCCCCCCCTCGCGCGTACGGTAGACTGGCTTCCCCCCCCCTCGCGCGTACGGTAGACTGGCTTCCCCCCCCCCGCGTACGGTAGACTGGCTTCCCCCCCCCTCGCGCGTACGGTAGACTGGCTTCCCCCCCCCTCGCGCGTACGGTAGACTGGCTTCCCCCCCCCCTCGCGCGTACGGTAGACTGGCTTCCCCCCCCCCTCGCGCGTACGGTAGACTGGCTTCCCCCCCCCCCCTCGCGCGTACGGTAGACTGGCTTCCCCCCCCCCCCCCCGCGCGTACGGTAGACTGGCTTCCCCCCCCCCCCCGCGCGTACGGTAGACTGGCTTCCCCCCCCCGCACGTACGGTAGACTGGCTTCCCCCCCCCTCGCGCGTACGGTAGACTGGCTTCCCCCCCCCCTCGCGCGTACGGTAGACTGGCTTCCCCCCTCGCGCGTACGGTAGACTGGCTTCCCCCCCCCCCTCGCGCGTACGGTAGACTGGCTTCCCCCCCCCCTCGCGCGTACGGTAGACTGGCTTCCCCCCCCCCTCGCGCGTACGGTAGACTGGCTTCCCCCCCCCCTCGCGCGTACGGTAGACTGGCTTCCCCCCCCCCTCGCGCGTACGGTAGACTGGCTTCCCCCCCCCCTCGCGCGTACGGTAGACTGGCTTCCCCCCCCCCTCGCGCGTACGGTAGACTGGCTTCCCCCCCCCCTCGCGCGTACGGTAGACTGGCTTCCCCCCCCCCTCGCGCGTACGGTAGACTGGCTTCCCCCCCCCTCGCGCGTACGGTAGACTGGCTTCCCCCCCCCTCGCGCGTACGGTAGACTGGCTTCCCCCCCCCCCCTCGCGCGTACGGTAGACTGGCTTCCCCCCCCCCCCCCCCCGCGCGTACGGTAGACTGGCTTCCCCCCCCCCCCCGCGCGTACGGTAGACTGGCTTCCCCCCCCCGCACGTACGGTAGACTGGCTTCCCCCCCCCCTCGCGCGTACGGTAGACTGGCTTCCCCCCCCCCTCGCGCGTACGGTAGACTGGCTTCCCCCCTCGCGCGTACGGTAGACTGGCTTCCCCCCCCCCCTCGCGCGTACGGTAGACTGGCTTCCCCCCCCCCTCGCGCGTACGGTAGACTGGCTTCCCCCCCCCTCGCGCGTACGGTAGACTGGCTTCCCCCCCCCCCTCGCGCGTACGGTAGACTGGCTTCCCCCCCCCTCGCGCGTACGGTAGACTGGCTTCCCCCCCCCCTCGCGCGTACGGTAGACTGGCTTCCCCCCCCCCTCGCGCGTACGGTAGACTGGCTTCCCCCCCCCCTCGCGCGTACGGTAGACTGGCTTCCCCCCCCCTCGCGCGTACGGTAGACTGGCTTCCCCCCCCCCTCGCGCGTACGGTAGACTGGCTTCCCCCCCCCCCTCGCGCGTACGGTAGACTGGCTTCCCCCCCCCCTCGCGCGTACGGTAGACTGGCTTCCCCCCCCCTCGCGCGTACGGTAGACTGGCTTCCCCCCCCCTCGCGCGTACGGTAGACTGGCTTCCCCCCCCCCTCGCGCGTACGGTAGACTGGCTTCCCCCCCCCCCTCGCGCGTACGGTAGACTGGCTCCCCCCCCCCCTCGCGCGTACGGTAGACTGGCTTCCCCCCCCCCTCGCGCGTACGGTAGACTGGCTTCCCCCCCCCTCGCGCGTACGGTAGACTGGCTTCCCCCCCCCCTCGCGCGTACGGTAGACTGGCTTCCCCCCCCCCTCGCGCGTACGGTAGACTGGCTTCCCCCCCCCTCGCGCGTACGGTAGACTGGCTTCCCCCCCCCCTCGCGCGTACGGTAGACTGGCTTCCCCCCCCCTCGCGCGTACGGTAGACTGGCTTCCCCCCCCCCTCGCGCGTACGGTAGACTGGCTTCCCCCCCCCCTCGCGCGTACGGTAGACTGGCTTCCCCCCCCCCTCGCGCGTACGGTAGACTGGCTTCCCCCCCCCTCGCGCGTACGGTAGACTGGCTTCCCCCCCCCCTCGCGCGTACGGTAGACTGGCTTCCCCCCCCCCCTCGCGCGTACGGTACACTGGCTTCCCCCCCCTTGCACACGGTAGACTGGCTCCCCCCCTCGTGTGTACGGTAGACTGGCTTCTTCCCCCCCCCCCCCGCGCGTACGGTAGACTGGCTTCCCCCCCCCTCGCGCGTACGGTAGACTGGCTCCCCCCCCCTTGCGTACGGTAGCCTGGCTTCCCCCCCCCCCCTTGCGTACGGTAGACTGGCTCCCCCCCCCGCGCGTACGGTAGACTGGCTCCCCCCCTCGCGCGTACGGTAAACTGGCTTCCCCCCTCGCGCGTTCGGTAGACTGGCTTCCCCCCCTCCGCGCGTACGGTAGACAGGCTTCCCCCCCCTCACGCGTGTGGTAGACTGGCCTCCCCCCCCCCCCCTCACACGTACGGTAGACTGGCTTCCCCCCCTCGCGCGTACGGTAGACTGGCTTCCCCCCCTCGCGCGTACGGTAGACTGGCTTCCCCCCCCGCGCTTACGGTAGACTGGCTTCCCCCCCCCTCGCGCGTACGGTAGACTGGCTTCCCCCCCCTCGCGCGTACGGTAGACTGGCCTCCCCCCCTCGTGCGTACGGTAGACTGGCCTCCCCCCCTCGTGCGTACGGTAGACTGGCCTCCCCCCCTCGCGCGTACGGTAGACTGGCTTCCCCCCCCCCCCCCTCGCGCGTACGGTAGACTGGCTATCCCCCCTCGCGCGTACGGTAGACTGGCTTTCCCCCCTCGCGCGTATGGTAGACTGGCTTCCCCCCCCTCGCGCGTACGGTAGACCGGCTCCCCCTCTCGTGCGTATGGTAGACTGGCTCCCCCCTCCCCTCTCGCGCGTACGGTAGACTGGCTCCCCCCCTCTCGCCCGTACGGTAGACTGGCTCCCCCCCCTTTCGCGTGTACAGTAGACTGGCTTCCCGCCCTCTCACGCGTACAGTAGACTGGCTTCTCGCCTTCTGGCGCGTACAGTAGACTGGCTTCCCCCCCCCCTCTCGCGTGTACAGTAGATTGGCTTTCCCCCTCGCGCTTACAGTAGACTGGTTTCCCCCTCTCGCGCGTACAGTAGACTGGCTTCCCCTCTCGCGCGTACAGTAGACTGGCTTCCCCTCTCGCGCGTACAGTAGACTGGCTTCCCCTCTCGCGCGTACAGTAGACTGGCTCCCCCCCTTTCGTGCGTACAGTAGACTGGCTTCCCCCCTCTCGCGCGTACAGTAGACTGGCTTCCCCCCCTTTCGTGCGTACAGTAGACTGGCTTCCCCCCTCTCGCGCGTACAGTAGACTGGCTTCCCCCCTCTCGCGCGTACAGTAGGCTGGCTTTCCCCCCTCTCGCGCGTACAGTAGGCTGGCGTCCGTCCCCCCCTCGCGCGTATAGTAGACTGGCTTCCCCTCCTCCTTTTGCGCGTACAGTAGACTGGCGTTCCCCCCTCTCACCTATAGTAGACTGGCTCCCGTCCCCTTTTGCACGTACAGAAGACTGGCTTCCCCCCCTCTCGCGCGTACAGTAGACTGGCTCCCCCCTCTCGCACGTACAGTAGACTGGCTCCCCCCCTCTCGCGCGTACAGTAGACTGGCTTCCCCTCTCGCGCGTACAGTAGACTGGCTCCCCCCCTTTCGCGCGTACAGTAGACTGGCTCCCCCTCTCGCGCGTACAGTAGACTGGCTTTCCCCCCTCTCGCGCGTACAGTAGGCTGGCGTCCGTCCCCCCCTCGCGCGTATAGTAGACTGGCTTCCCCTCCTCCTCTTGCGCGTACAGTAGACTGGCGTCCCCCCTCTCACCTATAGTAGACTGGCTCCCCCCCCCTTTTGCACGTGCAGAAGACTGGCTTCCCCCCCCTCTCGCGCGTACAGTAGACTGGCTCCCCCCCTCTCGCGCGTACAGTAGACTGGCTCCCCCCCTCTCGCGCGTACAGTAGACTGGCTTCCCCTCTCGCGCGTACAGTAGACTGGCTCCCTCCTTTCGTGCGTACAGTAGACTGGCTCCCCCTCTCGCGCGTACAGTAGACTGGCTTCCGTCCCCCCCTCGCGCGTATAGTAGACTGGCTTCCCCTCCTCCTTTTGCGCGTACAGTAGACTGGCGTCCCCCCTCTCACCTATAGTAGACTGGCTTCCCCCCCCTCTCGCGCGTACAGTAGACTGGCTCCTCCCCTCTCGCGCGTGCAGTAGACTGGCTTCCCCCCCCCTCTCGGTACAGTAGACTGCCCCCCCCCTCTCTCGCGCGTACAGTAGACTGGCTTCCCCCTCTCGCGCGTACAGTAGGCTGGCGTCCTTCCCCCCCCCCCCTCGCGCGTATAGTAGACTGGCTCCCCCCTCTCGCGCGTACAGTAGACTGGCTCCCCCCTTTCTTGCGCGTACAGTTGACTGGCTTCCCCCCCTCGCGCCTATAGTAGACTGGCTCCCCCCCCCTTTAGCGCGTACAGTAGACTGTCTTTCCCCCTCTCGCGCGTACAGTAGACTCTTTCCCCCCCTCGTGCCTACAGTAGACTGGCTTCCCCCCTCTCGTGCGTACAGTAGACTGGCTTCCCCCCCTCTCGTGCGTACAGTAGGCTGGCTTCCCCCCTCTCGCGCGTACAGTAGACTGCCCCCCACCTCTCGCACGTACAGTAGACTGCACCCCCCCCTCGCGCGTACAGTAGACTGGCATCCCCCCTCGCGCGTACAGTAGAATGGCGTTTCCCCCCCTCGCGCGTATAGTAGACTGGCCTCCCCCCTCCCCTTTTGCGCGTACAGTAGACTGGCTTCCCCCCTTCTCGCGCGTACAGTAGATTGGCTCCCCCCCTCTCGCTCGTACAGTAAACTGGCTTTCCCCAAACCCCACCACCACCCGTGCGTACTGTGGAACACACACGCGTACGCTCTGTAGACTGGCCTCCACCCCCCTGTGCGTATTGTAGACTGCCTTCTACCCTGTGTATACTGCCCCCCTACCCCTGGTGTATACTGGCCTCTATCCCCCGTCCCGTGCGTACTGTAGACGGTCCTCCCCCCTCCTTGTGCGTACTGTCGACTGGCCTCCCCTCGTCCGTACTGTCGACTGGCCTCCCCTCTTTGTGCGTACTGTCGACTGGCCTCCCGTTTTTGTGCGTACTGTCGACTGGCCTTCCCCCCTTGTGCGTACTGTAGACTGGCCTCCCTCCCCCCTTGTGCGTACTGTAGACTAGCCTCCACCCTGTGTAGACTGCCTTCTGCCCTGTGTATACTGCCCCCCATGCTTACTGTAGACTGGCCTCCCCCCCGCCGCCTCATGTGTACTGTAGACTGACCTCCCCCTTGAGCGCACTGTAGACTGGCCTTCCTCCTTGTGCGTACTGTAGACTGGCTTCCCTCCTTGGGCGTACTGTAGACTGGCCTCCCTTGTGCGTACTGTAGACTGGCCTCTCCCCCAACTTCCCCCGGGCGTACTGTACACTTTTGTGCAGAATTATTAGGCAAGTCTTATTTTGATCACATGATACTTTTTATACATGTTGTCCTACTCCAAGCTGTTCAGGCTTGAGAGTCAACTACCAATTAAGTAAATCAGGTGATGTGCATCTCTGTAATGAGGAGGGGTGTTGTCTAATGACATCAAAACCCTATATAAGGTGTGCTTAATTATTAGGCAACTTCCTTTCCTTTGGCAAAATGGGTCAGAAGAGAGATATGACGGGCTCTGAAACGTCCAAACTTGTGAGATGTCTTGCAGAGGGATGCAGCAGTCTTGAAATTGCCAAACTTTTGAAGCGTAATCACCGAACAATCAAGCGTTTCATGGCAAATAGCCAACATGGTCGCAAGAAGCGTGTTGGGCAAAAAAAGGCGCAAAATAACTGCCCATGAATTGAGGAAAATGAAGCGTGAAGCTGCCAAGATGTCATTTGCCACCAGTTTTGCCATATTTCAGAGCTGCAACGTTACTGGAGTAACAAAAAGCACCACAAGGTGTGCGATACTCAGGGACATGGCCAAGGTAAGGAAGGCTGAAAAACGACCACCTCTGAACAAGAAACATAAGATAAAACGTCAAGACTGGGCCAAGAAATATCTTGAGACTGACTTTTCAAAGGTTTTATGGACTGATGAAATGAGGGTGACTCTTGATGGGCCAGATGGATGGGCCAGAGACTGGATCAGTAAAGGTCAGAGAGCTCCACTCTGACTCAGATGCCAGCAAGGTGGAGGTGGGGTACTGGTATGGGCTGGTATCATCAAAGATGAACTTGTGGGACCTTTTTCTTGTGGGACCTTTTTCGGGTTGAGGATGGAGTGAAGCTCAACTCCCAGACCTACTGCCAGTTTCTGGAAGACCGCTTCTTCAAGCAGTAGTACAGGAAGAAGTCGGTATCGTTCAAGACAAACATGATTTTCATGCAGGACAATGCTCCATCACATGCCTCCAATTACTCCACTGCGTGGCTGGCCAGTAAAGGTCTCAAAGAAGAAAAAATAATGACATGGCCCCCTTGTTCACCTGATCTGAACCCCATAGAGAACCTGTAGTCCCTCATAAAATGTGAGATCTACAGGGAGGGAAAACAGTCCACCTCTCGGAACAGTGTCTGGGAGGCTGTGGTGGCTGCTGCATGCAATGTTGATCGTAAACAGATCAAGCAACTGATAGAATCTATGGATGGAGGCTGCTGAGTGTCATCATAAAGATAGGTGGCTATATTGGTCACTAATTTTGGGGGGTTTTGTTTTTGCACGTCAGAAATGTTTATTTCTACATTTTGTGCAGTGATATTGGTTTACCTGGTGAAAATAAACAAGTGAGATGGGAATATATTTGGTTTTTATTAAGTTGCCTAATAATTCTGCACAGTAAGGCTGCGGTCACGCTCGCAGTATTTGGTCAGTATTTTACATCAGTATTTGTATGCCAAAACCAGGAGTGGGTGATAAATCCTAGTGTATCCTCACCCACCCCCTGCAGACTGTGAGCCCTCGCAGGCAGGGTCCTCCCTCCTTATGTACTCGTGTGCCTTGTTATCTGCTCATGTTTAATGTATTTGTCTATATTTGCCCCGTATTCACATGTAAAGCGCCATGGAATAAATGGCGCTATAAAAATGTATAATAATAATAATAATAATAAAAAGTGGTGCATTTGTTTCTGTTATAGTTTTGCTTTAATTGCTCCACTCCTGGTTTTGGCTTACAAATACTGATGTAAAATACTGACCAAATACTGATAGTGTGACGGCAGCTTAATAGTTACCTGCACAAACAGATATCCTCATAAGATAGCCAAATCTAAAAAACCCCACTCCAACTTCCAAAAATATTAGTTGTTGATCAATAATAAAAATAATCCTCTAAAATACAACTTGCCTAATAATTCTACACACAGTGTAGACTGGCCTCCCCCCGGGCGTACTGTAGACTGGCCTACCCAAGGGGCGTGCTGTAATACTGGCTCTCCCCCCCCCCCCCCCCCCCCCTCCCTTCCGGCATACTGTAGACTGCCCTCTCTCCCCCCACTCGGGCATCCTGTAGACTGGCCTACCCAAGGGGCATGCTGTAATACTGCCCCCCCCCTGGCATACTGTAGACTGATCTGGGGATCTGTGCTGGAGGCGGCAATGTAATAATCTCCCATTTAAAGGAATTATGCAGTATCCACATGGGGCGTAATTGCATCCAAATCTATTGCAGGTTTGCGGCCAAGTCTGCTTCTGTTTCTTGGCGATTTTGCTGCAGATTCCTTCTTTATCATAACAGTAAGGTCCACATGTTGCTCATTTGGTGCAGAATTTTCTGCATTACATGCTAGTTTTTCTGCAGATTCTGTTCCGATTATGTGTAGATTTCACCCTTTTTCGCAGCAAAGTGTAAAATCTGCAGTGCATTTAGCACATAGAATTGACACTGTAAAATATAAAATCTGCACCACATGTCATTCTCTGCGCAGATTTGTTGCATCACTCTGCAGATTCTACACCTGGAAATCCATAAAGAAAATATCCATCAAATGCACATTGTGCGTTCAAGCCCTCATCCTTCATCTCTGGTGAAATTCTGCATCATACTGAGAAGGATATTGATAAGTGTGTTCATTCTTTTCTGGTCACTTTGCGCCAATTTTCTTTCTGTGTGAAATTCAGAAAGGTCCCTATCTGCCCCCAATACTGGCTCTGCTCATAAGGTTAAGATGATGTGTAATCTCTCCATAAATGCGGAGTGCAGCAGACGTCACTGTCGTTCTTTTTCCATTGTTACTTCCTCTCACTGATAGGAAACAAATGATCCAGAATTATTGCTTCATTTACCGAGACAACAGACTGTGCCGTATTGTTTATGGGTAATGATTTTCCTATGGATTTGCTTTTGTAATAATCGGTGTACATCATCTGTGTTAGAGATGTGCAAGCGCCAAATATGGGGGGCGCGGAGTTCTATCAATTACCATGGACATTCACCTCGGCATATGATATCCTATACTGTAAATTAAAGGAGCAGATGTCCATCATCAGTGGCGTATATTTCTAATCCTGGGTTATATCCTGTATTATACCTCAGCGTTCCACTCACTATTACATACAGTACATTACTGATCCTGAGTAACATCCTGTATTATACTCCAGAGCTGCACTCACTAGTCTGCTGGTGCACTCACTGTGTACATACATTATATTACTGATCCTGAGTAACATCCTGTATTATACTCCAGAGCTGCACTCACTATTCTGCTGGTGCAGTCACTGTGTACATACATTACATTACTGATCCTGAGTTACCTCCTGTATTATACCCCAGAGCTGCACTCACTAATCTGCTGGTGCAGTCACTGTGTACATACATACATTACTGATCCTGTACTGATCCTGAGTAACATCCTGTATTAGGGTATGTGCACAGGTTGCAAATTTGTCTGCAGATTTTTCCGCACTGAATTCACATTTCTTGGCAGAAAACGCAGGTAAAAATCTGCGCTTTTTTTATGCATTTTTTGCGCGGATTTCATGCGTTTTTGATGTGATGTTGTATGTGTTGTTGAAAGCTAAATAAAGATCTGTTACTGAATAAAAAAAATTGTGATGTCATTTCTTGTTCAACCTCCTCTTTTACATTTTTCCAACCTATACTCCATTACACACAGACGGATAGATAGATAGATAGATAGATAGATAGATAGATAGATAGATAGATAGATAGATAGATAGATAGATAGATAGATAGATAGATACAGTGCCTTGTGAAAGTATTCGGTCCCCTGGAATTTTTCTACCTTTTCCCACATATCATGCTTCAAACATAAAGATACCAAATGTAAATTTTTGGTGAAGAATCAACAACAAGTGGAACACAATTTTGAAGTTGCACAAAATTTATTGGTTATTTAAAATTTTTGTGGAAATTCCAAAACTGAAAAGTGGGACGTGCAATATTATTCGGCCCCTTTACTTTCAGTGCAGCAAACTCACTCCAGAAGTTCATTGTGGATCTCTGAATGATCCAATGTTTATGTTTATGCCTAATGATGATAAATATAATCCACCTGTGTGTAATCAAGTCTCCGTATAAATGCACCTGCTCTGTGATAGTCTCAGGGTATGTGCACACGTTGCAGATTTGCCTGCAAATTTTTCTGCACTAAATCCGCAGAAAACGCAGGTGCGTTTTTGTATGCGTTTTTGAAAGCTAAATAAAGATGTATTATTGAACAAAAAAAGGTTTTGTGATGTCATGTCTTGTCCAACCTCCTCTTTTACATTTGTCCAACCCACACTCCATTACACACATACCGTATTTTTCGGACTATAAGACGCACCGGACCATAAGACGCACCCCAAATTTGGGGTGAAAATTGCAGAAAAAAAGATTTTTTGTAACATGGGGGTCCGTCTTATTGTCCGAATTTACAGTATCTTATGGCGGTGGCAGAGTAGGGTCACAGGAGGCAAGGTGGGGTGGTGCTGGGATGAGAAGGTGCTGGGATGAGAAGGTGCTGGGATGAGAAGGTGCTGGGATCAGGAGGTGCTGGGATCAGGAGGTGCTGGGATCAGGAGGTGCTGGGATCAGGAGGTGCTGGGATCAGGAGGTGCTGGGATGAGAAGGTGCTGGGATCAGGAGGTGCTGGGATCAGGAGGTGCTGGGATCAGGAGGTGCTGGGATCAGGAGGTGCTGGGATGAGAAGGTGCTGGGATCAGGAGGTGCTGGGATCAGGAGGTGCTGGGATCAGGAGGTGCTGGGATCAGGAGGTGCAGTGAGAGGTATGGCGTGAGAGGGGTCCCTGGCGTACCATGCAGGCTTACCTAGGTGGCAGAGGTGCGGTGGCAGAGGTCCGGTGGCAGAGGTGCGGTGGCGGGGGTGTGGCAGCAGAGGAGGCGCAGGAAGCGGGGTCCCTTTCCCCGGTATGGTGATGCAGCAGAGCCGGGTGAATCCTCTTGTTATCGGTGGGCGCGGCCATCTTCCTGAGGCCGCGCGTGTGCAGATGAAGCGCTCTGCTCCCGGGGCTTCAGGAAAATGGCCGCGGGAGGCCGCGCGTGCGCAGATGGAGATCGCGGCGGCCATTTTCCTTGAGCCCCGGGAAGCAGAGCGCTCCATCTGCGCACGCGCGGCCTCCGGAAAATGGCCGCCACCACCGATAACAAGAGGATTCACCCGGCTCTGCTGCATACCGGGCCTGCTGCATCACCATACCGGGGAAAGGGACCCCGCTTACTGCGCCTCCTCTGCCGCCACACCCCCGCAACCGCACCTCTGCCACCGGACCTCTGCCACCGCACCTCTGCCACCTAGGTAAGCCTGCATTGCGACTATTAGACGCACCCCCATTTTCCCCCCTTTTTTTGGGGGGAAAAAGTGCGTCTTTTAGTCCGAAAAATACGGTAGATAGACAGACAGACAGATACATAGACAGAAGGAATGAGATAGATGTAGATAGATATATGGATAGTTAGGCTACTTTCGCATATCAGGTTTTTGCCGTCAGGCACAATCCAGCAAGTTTTGAAAAAAACGTATCCGTTTTTTTTTTCCGCCGGATCCGTTTTGCTGTTTTACGCTTCTTTCACACTTCATGTGATGTCCATTGCAATGCGTTGTTTTGGGGAAAAAACGGATCCTGCAAATGTGCCGTCAGGATGCGTTTTTTGCCCATAGACTTGTATTGCTGACGGATCGCGACGTATGGCCATACGTCGTGTTCGTCGTGCACTGGATGCGTCGTGTTTTGGCGGACCGTTGGCACGAAAAAACGTCCTAGGGAACGTTTTTTCGTACGTCGCGTCCGACATTTCCTACCGCGCATTTGCGGCCGGAACTCCGTCCCCTCCTCCCGGGACTTGAAAAACTGCATCCGCTGCCCACGTCGTGCCAAATTTTCACAACCGATGCAAGTGTGAAAGAAGCCTTAGCGACCAGATTGCGCCAGATGGCCACCTGTTTCATCCATTTTTTGCTGGATCTGTAAAAGAAAACTTTCCGCCGGACGGAGATAACATACAGAGGAAAGTTTTTTTCTGTCCGGTGAAAAAACGCGCAGCGACGGATCTGGCAAAAAATCTATGAAACAGATGTGAAATGATGAATCCGGCCTCCGAATCCGGTTTTTCCTGATTTTTTTTTTTTTCCATTGAAATCATGCACATTTTCCGTTCTCTCTCTCTAAAAAACGGATCAGTTGCATGAGTTTTTCACTATTTGCAACGGATCAGTTTTTCCACAAATTCACCGGATCCTGCCTGATGGAAACAAACTGATGTGTGAAAGTAGCCTAACTATCCATATATCCATCTACATCTATCCATCAGGCAGGATCCGGCGAATTTTTGAAAAAACTGATCCGTTGCAAATGGTGAAAAACTGCAACTGGTCCTTTTTTTTTTGTTTTTAGAGAGAGAGAGAATGAAAGATGTGCATGATTTCAATGGAAAAAATGCATGAAAAACTGGATTCGGAGGCCGGATTCTTCATTTGACATCTGTTTCATATGTTTTTCGCAGGATCCGTCGCTGTGCGTTTTTTTGCCGGACAGAAAAACCGTTGTTCTGCACGTTTTCTCTATCCGCCGGAAACAGCTTTTGTGACGGATCCGGCAAAAAGCGGATGAAACTTGTGGCCATCAGGCGCAATCTGCGCTAATACAACTCTATGAGGAAAAAAAAAGGATCTGGCGGAAAAAATCGGATCTGTTTTTTTTTTAAACTCGCCGGATTGTGCCTGACGGCAATGTGTGAAAGCAGCCAGATAGATGGATAGATAGATATATCTATAGATACATAGATGTATCTATAAATATATCTATAGATCGATATAGCCATAGATATATAACAGCAAGGCCGATGTTTCCTAATGAGCGTTTAATTAAAAAAAAAAAAAAAAAGGAAAAAAATGGCATGGGCTCCCGCGCAATTTTCTGCGCCAGAGGGGGAAAGCCGACGGCCGGGGGCCAATTTGTAGCCTGGTAAGGGGTTAATGCCCATGGCCCCTCCCAGGCTATGAATATCAGCCTGCAGCTGTCTGCGTAGCCTTTAATGGCTATTAAAATAGGGGGACCCCCCCCCCCCAAAAAAAAAAAAATGACGTGGGGTCCCCCTATATTTTATAGCCAGAAAGGCTACGCAGACAGCTGCAGGCTGATATTCAAAGCCTAGAGAGGGGCCATGGAAATTGGCCCCCGTGGCTACAAATACCAGCCCGCAGCCGCCCCCGGAAATGGCGCATCTATGAGATGTGCCAATTCCGGCACTTACCTCCTCTCTTCCCACTCCCGTGTAGCGGTGGGATATGGGGTAATAAGGGGTTAATGTCACCTTGCTATTGTTAGGTGACATTCAGCCGGGTTAATAATGGAGAGGCGTCAATAAAACGCCTATCCATTATTAATCCTAGAGTAGTGAAAGAATTAAAAAAAATAAAGACACAGCCAGAAAAATGTATTTTAATAATCTTAATTTAACCATACTTGCCATACTCGATCGCCTGTAAAAAATTAAAAAAAATAATAAGTATACTCCCTGTCCGACGCAGTCCAATTAAAAACGAGTGTCCCACGACGATCTCCCCTATAGAACAGTGACATCGGGTGATGTCACTGCTCTATAGGACCTCCAGTGACACAGTGACAGGAGACAATGGCTCCTGCAGTGCATCACTGAGGTTACCTGAGTTCAGGGTCTCGCTTTATGGCATTGCTGCGTGGGAACTTTCTCACACAGCAGTGCCACAAGTGAGACTAGGGACTTTTTTTTACAGTGACGGAGAAATACAGTGCGGAAGGATACCTTCCGTCATTGTATTCCTGAAGCCCCTGGCTGTGTGACAGCTCTCCAGCGACCAAACAGCGACGCTGCAGCGATCGGCATCGTTGTCGGTATCGCTGCAGCGTCGCTGAGTGTGAAGGTACCTTATGTATATCTGTATGTATTGTATGTAATGTATGAATGTACTGTAAGTATGTTATATGTTGTATGTTATATGTTTTATGTTCTGTTGAATGTTGTATGTTCTGTTATATGTTGCATATTATATGTTGTATGTTATATGTTGTATGTTCTGTTATGTTATATGTTCTGTTATGTTATATGTTCTGTTATATGTTTGTGTTTTTTTTTTTTTTTTTACTCTCAACACATTAGCCGGATGATGGGACTACTACTGTCCCATCATTGGCTAATGTGTCAATCACTGTCATTGTAGCAGGCATAGCCCGATGGGACTGGTAGTCCCATCGGACGATGCCTGCACACACACACAAAGACCCCCGTCAGGCCTGCACAGACCCCGCCCGCACACACATACACGCACACTCTTCCCTCCTCCTGATCTGCAGCGTTTCACCTGCAGCTAAACCGCAGATCTTTTTTAGATCTGCGGTTTTACTGCGGATGTGCCCAACTCAATACAAGTCAACGGGTGCAGAAACGCTGCAGATCCGCACAAAGAATTGACATGCTGCAGAAAAAACATTGCTGCGTTTCTGCGCTTTTTTTTCCGCAGCATGTGCACTGCGGATTTGGTTTTCCATAGGCTTAAATGGTACTGTAAACCTCATGGGAAACTGCTGCAGATCCGCAGCGTCAAAAACGCAACGTGTGAACATGGCCTTATCATTCTACAGATGTAAACACAGCCTATAATGATGATTGTTGGAGAATACGTTTTTGCACGTTAAGTTTTCAGATATCTGCTTGCTCTTAGTGAATATGGTGACATTTATTACATTGAGACTGGTGGTAATCTACTGTACTACTTCCCACAGCTGAGAGTTTGCTGCTAGTGATGATGAATGTGCTTGGATAAGGTGTTATCTGATCATGCTAGGGTGCTCACCGCGTGTCTTCAGCGTGCTCGAAAAATATATGTTCGAGTCCCCGCGGCTGCATGTCTTTGAGCTTTTGGACAGCACAACACATGCAGGAGGGATTTCCCGTTTGTTAGGCACTCCCTACATGTGTTGCGGCTGTCTAACAGTCATGAGACATGCAGCCGCGGGGACTCGAACATGTTTTTCAATCACGCCAAAGTCATATGCTGAGCACCAGAGCATGCTCAGATAATCCCTTATTCAAGCACATTCGCTCATCACTATGTGCTACATATTTGTTTAAACCAAATAAATGTCTCACCGACCTGATCACACCGCTGCTTACCTACATTATTAATGAGCCTAAAATGCGCACATGAAAGCGGCAGCTACTTGCCTTTCTTAGATGATGATCGTCTGCAGCGGTCACACGTGTGCTGTGGAAACAATCGCTTCAAGATAACAACGGGACTACAGAACTGTTACCGTAATTTTTTTTCCCCCTTTACTCTTTGCACAGTGCACTCTTTTTTTTTTGAAACTTGGAAAATCTTAAGTCAGCAGATTTAGACCGATTTTCCAGTGCTGGGTACAACTACCATGCCCGCAGCTTTGAGCAGTGCAGCACCACATCTGTGCTGCCCGGTTATCTAGCATCCCATGTAGACAAAAATAAGTGCTATTCACCATCTGCAAGCAGAGATCTTATACTTAGGAGGAACTAAAGCTCTGGATATATTTGCTAGATGCTAAATATTTCCTCTGAGATCCCCCACCCTATAGCCGACGTGTTAGAATTGAAGCTGTGCAAGGGTGTTTTTTTTGTTTTCCCTTGTGTTCTTTCTTGTGTTCTTTCATATGTTCTCCAGATGCTCTGGAAGTTTCTTCAACATGGAGACACTTTTCAGCTAATAATTGTTTTGAGATGTCTGTTTTGACTCTGTTCACATGTGCACTGGAGGAGCCTTTGCATAATCTACCCAAGGTGCAGGACAATGTTGTGCAGCGTGTTGATGAATCTCATAACGGGATGTCGTCAGGTGCGTGATGCCCCCTGGTGACTGATCAGGTGCTGGCAGTTATAGTTTACACTGGGTGGTAATAAGACTTGTATCTTTTTCTTAAATGGCGCTTTCACCTCTTGTCTAAGTGCACACGGCACATTTCATCCTTTACATCCAGGCTGCTGATTTGTTTTGCAGGAGCGCATGGGTAAGATTAATCCTTCCTCTGTAACATTCTGCAGTCTCTCTGAATACTCTTGTGTACGCGTACCTGTAATATCCAGAGCTTCAAATAAATGAACAAAGAGGAGGAAAGTAACAAACCGGCACATCCTGATTATCCAGATTAGAGCGGTGATGAGTATCTATAAAAGATCGACTAGACGTCCGTCTCCGATGTGTCCGTCTGCTGGCTCCGATATGTCAAAAGAAAAAAGAAATCCGCTTACAAACCACTTCTGTATCATATCCACAAGTCATACAGGTTCTTCTTACAAAACTAGATTATCATCAAAAAGTTAATTTATTTCAGTTCTTCAATACAAAAAGTTAAACTCATATATTGTATAGTCATTACAGAGTGATCTATTTCAAGTGTTTATTTCTGTTAATGTTGATGATTATGGCTTACAGCCAATGAAAACCCAAAAGTCATTATCTCCGTAAATTAGAATAATTAGCAAAAACCACCCGCAAAGGCTTCCTAAGCGTATAAAAATTTCCCTTAGTCTGTTTCAGTAGCTCCACAATCATGGGGAAGACTGCTGACTTTACAGATGTCCAGGAGTCAGTCATTGACACACTCCGCAAGGACGGTAAGCCACAAAAGGTCATTGCTAAAGAAGCTGGCTGTTTACACAGTGCTGTATCCAAGCATATTAATGGAAAGTTGAGTGGAAGGAAAAAGTGTGGTAGAAAAAGGTGCACAAGCAACCGGGATAACTGCAGCCTTGAAAGGATTTTTATGAAAAGGCCATTCACAAATTTGGAGGAGATTCACAGGGAGTGGACTGCTGCTGGAGTCATTACTTCAAGAGCCTCCACACACAGATGTATCCAGGACATTGGCTACAGGTGTCGCATTCCTTCTGTCAAGCCACTCATGACCAATAGACAACGCCAGAAGCGTCTTACCTGGGCCAAGGAGAAAAAGAACTGGACTGTTGTCAGTAGTCCAAGGTGTTGTTTTCAGATGAAAGTAAATTTTGCATTTCATTTGGAAATCAAGGCCACAGTCCAAGCTGCTTGAGGTCTAGTGTGAAGTTTCCACAATCGGTGATGGTTTGGAGATCCATGTCATCTGCTGGTGTAGTATAAAGTATAAACGTAGGCACTACTAGAAAGGGGTGGTGCTCGAGTAGGGGCCCAAGCCGTATAAATGTAGTAATAAACTCTGCACACACCAATTTGCTTGCAGTGAACAAAGGGGGTGAATTTATTAAATGAGGTAAAGTACATACAAACGTTTCGGTCTATTCAATAGACCTTCCTCAATGTACCTCACTTAGTTTGGAACTAGAGTGCCCCAATGTATACGCTGGACAAACTGTCCCTGAAGTGGAAGAATGGCTCCTAGGGAAAGAGGAGGAGACCGCACAGTGGGAGGAAGCCAGAGTGCGCACAACGTGGACAAGCGGCGGATACTTGCGTTCACTGCAAGCAAATTGGTGTGTGCCGAGTTTATTACTACATCTGCTGGTGTAGGTCCACTGTGTTTTATCAAGACCAAAGTCAGTGCAGCAGTCTACCAGGACATTTTAGAGCACTTCACGCTTCACTCTGCTGATAAGCTTTTTGGAGCTGAAAATGTCATTCTTCAGCAGGACTAGGCCCCTGTCCACACTGCCAAAAGTACCAATACCTGATTTACAAACAACAGCATCACTGAGCTTGATTGGCAGCAAACTCACCTGACCTTAACCCCATAGAGAATCTATGGGATATTGTCAAGAGGAAGATGAGAGACACCAGACCCAACAATGCAGAGGAGCTGAAGGCTCCTATCAAAGCAACCTGGGCTTCCATAACACCTCAGCAGTACCACAGGCTGATCGTCTCCATACCACGCTGCATTGATGCTGTAATTGATGCAAAAGGAGCCCTGACCAAGTATTGAGTGCATTTACTGAACATACATTTCAGTAGGCCAACATTTTGGATTTTCAAATAGTTTTTCAAGCTGGTGTTATAAAGTATTACTAATTTACTGAGATAATGACTTTTGGGTTTTCATTGGCTGTAAGCCATAATCATCAACATTAACAGAAATAAACATGTAAAATGGATCACTCAGTTTGAAATGACTCTATATAATAATACGAGTTTCACTTTTTGTATTGAAGAACTGAAATAAATTAACTTTTTGATGATATTGTAATTTAGTGAGAAGCACCTGTATGTAGAATAATAGAGAACATGCAGTCTGATCCCACAGGCATAAGAGACACTGTCTGTAAGATGTGTGCAGTCATTACTCTGCATAGGAGCTGTTGGCACAAAATGGAAAGATGATTTTGTAAATATTAATTTCTTATTTTAGTTGCAAACATATTCATACCCCCTGTTGCATGAACGTTGTTCAAATTAGATCATCCAAACCCTCCAATTTCAATGGCGGCTTTCTGATCGTGACGGAAGCATTCTGACTCATGAATGAGCGTATTCTTTTCCGGGGTTGGGGGTTGTTGGGAGTCAAGGGAGCTGCCAGCCTAGCCTTTCCTAGTAATGGGGGCATCCTTATGCCCCTTATGCTCATGAGCTTGTGGTATCACTGCTCCATTCACTTCTATGAGCAATGGAGGTGACTGGAGCTGCAGTCGATCGTACTACTGCACTCACACAGGACTTTCAGGGGCCCCATCGATTGAAACCCTAGTGATGATAGCTATCCTGTGATCATCAGGTACTACCTGTGGGGGGTCCCTTTAATCCTTAAAATTGAGGCACCGCAGCTTTCATGCTTCCCCTTCGGAGTGGCTCCAGACCTCCTTGTTGTGCAGAGATCTGTAGCCGACCCCACTTCTTGCACAACATTTGGCTAAGGCTACTTTCACACTTGCGTTTTTCTGAATCCGTCGCAATCCGTCGTTTTGGGCAAAAAACGGATCCTGCAATTGTGCCCGCATGATGCGTTTTTTGCCCATAGACTTGTATTAGCGACGGATCGCGACAGATGGCCACATGTTGCGTCCATCATGCAACGGATCCGTCGTGTTTTGGCGGACTGTCGGCACAAAAAAACCTTGAAGTGAAGGATTTTTTGTCCGTCGCGTCCGCTATTTTCTACCGCGCATGTGTGGCCGGAACTCCGTCTCCTCCTCCCCGGACTGCAGAATGGGCAGTGGATGTATTGAAAAACTGCATCCGCTGCCCACGTCGTGCACAAATTTCACAACGTGCGTCGGTACGTCGGCCCGATGCATAGCAACGGACCCGTACCGACGCAAGTTTTTTTGCGTTTTTTTTCGCGCTAAAAACGCTATAAAAACTCATTAAAAACGCATACATTATGCATTCTATCATTTATAATGCATTCTGCATGTTTTGTGCACATGGATGTGTTTTTTTCCGCGAAAAAAACGCATCGCGGTAAAAAAATGAGCATGTTCATTATTTTTGCGGATTTTCTGCGTTTTTCCCGCAATTCTATGCATTTGGGAAAAAATGCACCAAAAACGCGTCAAAATCGTGTCAAAATCGCGGTAAAAACGTATGCGGATTTCTGGCAGAAATGCACGGTTTTTGTCAGGAAAATTTCTGCAAGAAATCCTGACGTGTGCACATACCCTAAAGGCCCCGTCACACTGGACGATATCGCTAGCGATCCGTGACGTTGCAGCGTCCTGGCTAGCGATATCGTCCAGTGTGACACGCAGCAGCGATCAGGATCCTACTGTGATATCGCTGGTCGGGGCAGAAAGGCCAGGACTTTATTTCGTCGCTGGCTCTCCCGCTGACATCGCTGAATCGGCGTGTGTGACGCCGATTCAGCGATGTCTTCGCTGGTAACCAGGGTAAACATCGGGTTACTAAGCGCAGGGCCGCTCTTAGTAACCCGATGTTTACCCTGGTTACCATCGTTAAAGTAAAAAAAATAACCACTACATACTTACCTACCGTCTGTCCCCGGCGCTCTGCTTCTCTGCTCTGGCTTGTGAGCGCCGGGCAGCCGGAAAGCAGAGCGGTGACGTCACCGCTCTGCTTTCCGGCCGCTGTGCTTACACAGGGCAGAGAAGCACAGCGCCGGGGACAGACAGCGGTAGGTAAGTATGTAGTGGTTGTTTTTTTTACTTTAACGATGGTAACCAGGGTAAACATCGGGTTACTAAGCGCGGCCCTGCGCTTAGTAACCCGATGTTTACCCTGGTTACCGGCATCGTTGGTTGCTGGAGAGCGGTCTGTGTGACAGCTCTCCAGCGACCAAACAGCGACGCTGCAGCGATCTGGATCGTTGTCGGTATCGCTGCAGCGTCGCTTAGTGTGACGGTACCTTAAGACACCACTGTGAAGGGAAATTATAGCACTAAATCCCTTTTTGTCAGGAGCTGTAGGGGGTCAGTAGGGTCCTAGCAATACGTTATCACTTCTCAATCTGAGATGACCCCTTTGCCTTTGCAGATGTGATTTTGTTCTCATTGTTGTTCTTTCTTTTCAGACATGGATCATCATCTCGCAGGAGAACCTGGGATTCAGAATTACACAGCTATGTGGGATAAAACTCTGGACAGCGGTCAGGCAAGATGTCTGAGTGACTGACGACATGGGTGTGAATGCTTCAAGCTACCCCCACTCGTGTTCCCCGAGGGTAGGGGGAAACTCGCAGACGCAGCAGACCTTTATAGGTAAAGTATCGCCATGCTATTCTCTTACTTACAACTGCTATCCTGTGTGTGGAGCGTGATTTCCCAAATATTGCCAGGGCCTGAAATTTCTGACGTTTTTACTTAACCCATTTTCTACCAATGTCCTTTTTTGGGACGCCTAATCTTTGGCTTCTAGCAACTAAGATTTTATAATTTTTATAATTGGGTCCAATTTTTTGTGTTGTGTTTGTAAAATGAATGTTTTCAAAATAGGAAATAATGTCATTGTCATTTTTAATTGAATATTGGGACGCATGCACGGTCAAAAATGGCGGACACGTCGCACAAAAAAAGTTACATTGAACTTTTTTTGTGCGTCACGTCCGCCAAAACACAACGTGTGCCCATCCGTCGCGATCCGTCACTAATACAAGTCTATGGGCAAAAAACGCATCCTGTGGGCACATTTGCAGGATCTGTTTTTTGCCCATAACGATGGTTTGCGACGGAGGAAAAAAGACGGAAGTGTGAAAGTAGCCTTAGAATGGTTGTCACAAACTAGCCAGTGATGATCACTGAGGGTCTGACCGATTCCAAGAATTGGGCTATGCCTGAACAGAGCGGGCACGTTTGTCTCCTCCGGCTTCTCAGGATATATGAGGGTCCTGTGCAAAGCTGATAACTTGCAAAGTTAATATAGACCACTTTTTTTTTTTGTTATATGCTGTTTCTCCTTAACTTTCATCACCTTCTAGTGAATGGGTTGTTCGTGGCTGCTCACTTCCACATCGGGAGGCGAGTGGTGCAAATGATGATGCATCCCCTTACATCCGGCCAAGACACAACTGTTGTATTCATAAAGTTAATCCATGTGTATACGTCCTAGTGAATATGTGATGATGCGATGTCCTCTGCCCAAGCCATCGGGGATTATATTGGGATGTGCCGTCATAACTGGGAAGTGCAGCTATCTCCCTTAAAGCGACTGTCCATAAAAATACAGCACATACAGTGGGGCAAAAAAGTATTTAGTCAGTCAGCAATAGTGCAAGTTCCACCACTTAAAAAGATGAGAGGCGTCTGTAATTTACATCATAGGTAGACCTCAACTATGGGAGACAAACTGAGAAAAAAAAATCCAGAAAATCACATTGTCTGTTTTTTTTAGCAATCTATTTGCATATTATGGTGGAAAATAAGTATTTGGTCAGAAACAAACAATCAAGATTTCTGGCTCTCACAGACCTGTAACTTCTTCTTTAAGAGTCTCCTCTTTCCTCCACTCATTACCTGTAGTAATGGCACCTGTTTAAACTTGTTATCAGTATAAAAAGACACCTGTGCACACCCTCAAACAGTCTGACTCCAAACTCCACTATGGTGAAGACCAAAGAGCTGTCAAAGGACACCAGAAACAAAATTGTAGCCCTGCACCAGGCTGGGAAGACTGAATCTGCAATAGCCAACCAGCTTGGAGTGAAGAAATCAACAGTGGGAGCAATAATTAGAAAATGGAAGACATACAAGACCACTGATAATCTCCCTCGATCTGGGGCTCCACGCAAAATCCCACCCTGTGGGGTCAGAATGATCACAAGAACGGTAAGCAAAAATCCCAGAACCACGCGGGGGGACCTAGTGAATGAACTGCAGAGAGCTGGGACCAATGTAACAAGGCCTACCATAAGTAACACACTACGCCACCATGGACTCAGATCCTGCAGTGCCAGACATGTCCCACTGCTTAAGCCAGTACATGTCCGGGCCTGTCTGAAGTTTGCTAGAGAGCATTTGGATGATCCAGAGGAGTTTTGGGAGAATGTCCTATGGTCTGATGAAACCAAACTGGAACTGTTTGGTAGAAACACAACTTGTCGTGTTTGGAGGAAAAAGAATACTGAGTTGCATCCATCAAACACCATACCTACTGTAAAGCATGGTGGTGGAAACATCATGCTTTGGGGCTGTTTCTCTGCAAAGGGGCCAGAACGACTGATCCGGGTACATGAAAGAATGAATGGGGCCATGTATCGTGAGATTTTGAGTGCAAACCTCCTTCCATCAGCAAGGGCATTGAAGATGAAACGTGGCTGGGTCTTTCAACATGACAATGATCCAAAGCACACCGCCAGGACAACGAAGGAGTGGCTTCGTAAGAAGCATTTCAAGGTCCTGGAGTGGCCTAGCCAGTCTCCAGATCTCAACCCTATAGAAAACCTTTGGAGGGAGTTCAAAGTCCGTGTTGCCAAGCGAAAAGCCAAAAACATCACTGCTCTAGAGGAGATCTGCATGGAGGAATGGGCCAACATACCAACAACAGTGTGTGGCAACCTTGTGAAGACTTACAGAAAACGTTTGACCTCTGTCATTGCCAACAAAGGATATATTACAAAGTATTGAGATGAAATTTTGTTTCTGACCAAATACTTATTTTCCACCATAATATGCAAATAAATTGTTAAAAAAACAGACAATGTGATTTTCTGGATTTTTTTTTCTCAGTTTGTCTCCCATAGTTGAGGTCTACCTATGATGAAAATTACAGACGCCTCTCATCTTTTTAAGTGGTGGAACTTGCACTATTGCTGACTGACTAAATACTTTTTTGCCCCACTGTATCCATCATCTACGCAGAGGATTCCAGAAACAATATTCTGTATAATGGTGATAAAGTAAGACTGTCTTTAGAACTTCTTACTAATGTCTCCTCCTTTCCCTTTTTTTTATCAGGAACTTCCTCCTACTCTCACCAAGGTTATGGCTACGATTCCAAGTTATATAGCCTTGAACATGGCCACGAAAAACCACAAGACAAGAAAAAGAAAACCTCTGGCCTCGCCACGCTCAAAAAGAAATTCATCAAGCGTCGGAAGTCGAGCAGGTCGGCGGATCATGCCAAGCAGATGAGAGAACTGCTGTCTGGCTGGGACGTCCGAGACGTTAATGCTCTCGTGGAGGAATATGAGGGGACGGCAGCCTTAAAGGAGCTCTCTCTGCAAGCTAACGTGTCCCGTCCAGAGACTCGGACTTTACAGAAAGATATGGCCGACCTGTATGAGTACAAGTACTGTACGGATGTGGATCTGATATTCCAGGAGACCTGCTTTCCCGTGCACCGTGCCATATTGGCAGCCAGGTGTCCTTTTTTTAAGAAGCTGCTGTCATCGTCTCCGGAGTACGGGGCGGAAATCATCATGGATATCAATACCGCGGGTATCGACATGCTGATGTTCTCTGCCCTTTTACACTATCTGTACACGGGAGAGTTTGGCATTGAGGACTCCAGGTTCCAGAATGTGGATATTCTTGTACAACTCAGCGAGGAATTCGGTACCCCAAATCCGCTGGACTTTGACATGCGTGGGCTCTTTGACTACATGTGCTACTATGATGCGGTGCTCAGCTTCTCCTCCGACTCCGAGCTGGTGGAACAGTATGGGGCTCAGAGCTGCTTGGAGGAGGAGCTGCAAGCCCACAAAGCCATCCTCTCTGCGCGTTCTCCGTTCTTCCGCAACCTGCTGCAAAGGCGAATACGGACTGGGGAGGAGATTACCGACCGGACATTAAGGACTCCAACCAGAATCATTCTAGATGAATCCATAATACCAAAAAAATATGCAAAAGTCATTTTGCATTGCATGTACACGGACGTGGTGGATCTATCCTACGTCTTGCACTGTAGCCCATCCATCGGGAGCCTGAGCGAAGTTCAGGCTCTGGTAGCAGGAAAGCCAAACATGACCCGGTCAGAGGAAGCGATGGAGCTCTACCACATAGCACTGTTCCTGGAGTTTAATATGCTCGCCCAAGGTGGGTACACGAGAATGGCCGTCCACAAATGATGACCTACTGACCGTACACAATGGGTGATGTAAAAGGCCAAATCTATCCTAGAAAGTTGCTAATGTGTAACCTAAAGTGCATCAATACATATGTCTGCAACGCAAAACATAAAGTGCCAGACTGACTATGCCTCAGCTATAGTGAAGGATTAATAGTGAGTGCTGCTCTGAAGTGTAATGCAGGATGTAACTCAGGACCGGGCAGGACAAGTAATGTATGTACACAGTGACTGCACCAGCAGAATAGTGTGTGCAGCTCTGGGGTATAATACAGGATGTAACTCAGGATCAGTAATGTAATGTATGTACACAGTGACTGCACCAGCAGAATAGTGAGTGCAGCTCTGGAGTATAATACAGGATGTAACTCAGGATCAGTAATGTAATGTACGTACACAGTGACTGCACCAGCAGAATAGTGAGTGCAGCTCTGGATTATAATACAGGATGTAACTCAGGATCAGTAATGTAATGTATGTACACAGTGACTGCACCATCAGAATAGTGAGTGCAGCTCTGGGGTATAATACAGGATGTAACTCAGGATCAGTACAGGATCAGTAATGTATGTACACAGTGACTGCACCATCAGAATAGTGAGTGCAGCTCTGGAGTATAATACAGGATGTAACTCAGGATCAGTAATGTAATTTACGTACACAGTGACTGCACCAGCAGAATAGTGAGTGCAGCTCTGGATTATAATACAGGATGTAACTCAGGATCAGTAATGTAATGTATGTACACAGTGACTGCACCATCAGAATAGTGAGTGCAGCTCTGGGTATAATACAGGATGTAACTCAGGATCAGTAATGTAATGTACGTACACAGTGACTGCACCAGCAGAATAGTGAGTGCAGCTCTGGGATATAATACAGGATGTAACTCAGGATCATTACAGGATCAGTAATGTAATGTATGTACACAGTGACTGCACCAGCAGAATAGTGAGTGCAGCTCTGGAGTGTAATACAGCATGTAACTCCGGATCAGTAATGTAATGTATGTACACAGTGACTGCACCAGCAGAATAGTGAGTGCAGCTTTGGATTATAATACAGGATGTAACTCAGGATCAGTAATGTAATGTATGTACACAGTGACTGCACCGGCAGAATAGTGAGTGCAGCTCTGGAGTATAATACAGGATGTAACTCCGGATCAGTAATGTATGTACACAGTGACTGCACCAGCAGAATAGTGAGTGCAGCTCTTGGATATGATACTGGACATATCTCAGGATCAGTACAAGTTCAGTATACCATATACTAAGGATCCATGGTATTGCAATGATAATGCGGCAGCGTTCTGAAGGCTCCGCTGGGTGCCGGCTCTTTCTGCTGGGTTTGTACAGGCGGTGAGCACATATGGGACTGGTTGACTTGTAATAGACAGACCACGGAAGGAGACGGACAAATAAACAGACGTCTGCTTCTGAATTCTTGAATGTTCTTTCTGGGCTTTTCTTGTGTTTTTAGCTCAGTCGGTGTTTCCTGTGTCCTCCTGTAAATCCTCCTGTCGCACGTTCACTATAAACATCCAGCTTTCCTTGTGGAACTGTGCTCATTTGATTATGTTTATGTTCTTTCAGATATTTATTTTTGTTTTTTGTTTTTTTCCTTCTTGTCTGCACATACTCGTGGGCTGAATCTAATCTCTGCTGTAGGTGATATAACACTATTACAGCTCATAACTAGTCTGAAAATTCATAGATTAGTGCAGTAAACCTGATACCATCGCCCCCTTTCCTTAAAGGGAACCTGTCACCCCCAAAATCGAAGGTCAGCTAAGCCCACCAGCATCAGGGGCTTATCTACAGCATTCTGTAATGCTGTAGATAAGCCCCCGATGTAACCTGAAAGATGAGAAAAAGAGGTTAGATTATGCTCACCCAGGGGCAGTCTGATTCGATGGGCGTCGCGGTCCGGGGCCTCCCATCTTCTTACGATGACATCCTCTTCTTGTAGTCACGCTGCGGCTCCGGCGCAGGCGTACTCTGTCTGTCCTGTTGAGGGCAGGGCAAAGTACTGCAGTGCGCAGGCGCCGGGAAAGGTCAGAGAGGCCTGGCACCCACTGCAGTACTTTGCTCTGCCCTCAACAGGACAGACAGAGTATGCCTGCGCCGGAGCCGCAGCATGAAGACAAGAAGAGGACGTCATCGTAAGAAGATGGGAGGCCCCAGACCGGACCACGACACCCATCGAATCAGGCTGCCCCTGGGTGAGCATAATCTAACCTCTTTTTCTCATCTTTCAGGATACATCGGGGGCTCATCTACAGCATTCCAGAATGCTGTAGATAAGCCCCTGATGCCGGTGGGCTTAGCTCACCTTCGATTTTGTGGGTGACAGGTTCCCTTTAAATGATGAATGCAGAAAACTGAGATCCGGGTTGCTGTTTGCGGCCCACGTTTCGATCCTGTGACCTGACGCGGCTGCAGTTGGTACCAGGATTGTGTCTTCTCTTGTACCAATCAGTGGTGATCTATCTCCTGCTCAGCAGCTGAGGGTGAATTATCAAATAACTGATTTATTTGTGGGAAGAAATGTGAATTTTTAGTCTTGTTCCATGTGCTCAAGTATTTTACGAATTAAATGCTTCCACTTTCTTTCTGTTCTATTTTTTTTTCCTCCATTTTCTTGTGTGAATGTCAATGAAATGTCACCATAAAATGTTTGGCTTTATTAAGATTGTTTATTATGTCATGCTCAAAAGGTTCACAGGGAGATTCTGGAGATCTGGGGGGGCGATGGGGAGATACCTAAGGGAGGGTGACAGGGAGATTCAATGGGCCTAAAGAGGGAGACTGGGGAGATTCTTGGGTCAGAGGGGGACGACGGGGAGATTCTGATGGACTAGGGACGTGACAGGGAAATTCTTAGGGCCTACAGAGAGACAGTGTGGTTCTGGGGGACTAGGACGGCGACGAGGAGATTCTAGGGATCTAGGAGGGGGACTGGATTTTTCTGCTGAACTAGTGGGGAGATTCTGGGGTCCTTAGGAGGCAATGGGAAGATTCTCTACCTGTGGGTTGACAATGAGACTGTTGGGGCTTAGGGGCTGACGGGGAGATTATGAGGTCCTGGGAAGACAACTGAGAGATTCTGAGGGCTTAGGTGGGGGTGATGGGGAATTGATGGCGGCAAGGGGGGGGTTGGCATTTTTGGCGTAGGGGAGGGCATCTGGGCATTCTAGGGGGAGGGCTTCAGGGGCAGAGGAGGGTGATGCAAACATTTTGAGGTGAGGGAAAGGCGACTGGGGGATTCTGAAGGCAGGGTGATGCAGGCATTTGGGGTAAAAGGAGGGTGGCGGGGCATTGTGAGAGCAGAAGACAGCGGGTTAGTCTGTCCGCAGGTTATTGTAGTCTCCCCCTACTCTGCCATATCAAGCGTTCTTGGGTATCGGGGAGTCGGTAGAGAGCGGTGTAAGTCATGATTGTGCTTCCAGACGGAGTTTGGCCATTTGTATTATGGGACACCGTTCTCTTGATTGTCCCATCAGTCCATCTCGGTGTATTAACCGTCTCCTATCTTTCAGGCTGCGAGGATATCATAGCGGAGAGCGTCTCTCTAGACTCATTACTCGCCATCTTGAAGTGGAGCTCGCAGCCCTACGGCTCCCGCTGGGTGTACCGCCAGGGGCTGCACTTTCTGTGCGAGGACTTCAGCCAGGTCATGACCTCAGACGTCTTCTACGAGCTGAATAAGGAGCATCTGCTGAGCGTCATCCAGTCCGACTATCTGCAGGTACCTCTGCCGCCCTGTGCCAGTTTCATATCAAGCTGATAATTCAGATGCTTCTTAAAGGGGTTGTACCATAAATGCCATTGAGCACTCGGTCATAGGATGGAGGATGATCTGCTGACTGCTGGACCCACACCCACCGGAAGAACAGGGTCTCCAGCAGTTGGCCGTCATCACCAGTCCTGCGGGATGTTCTGCTGGATTTCTGGTTATAAATTGCAAGCGATTCCAGCAAAGAGTTCATTGTAAGTCTCCTATTACTCTGACCCTCCTGACACGGTTTACTTTTCATTTCCTTCTTTCTGAAGTCAAGTGAGCAAGATATTCTGAAATATCTCATCAAGTGGGGAGAATACCAGCTAATGAAGAGGATAGCGGACCGAGGTAAGATGACAAAGAAAACACAAGCGCTTCATAAAATCCTTACTACGCGGAGACATTTTTCATGTCAAGAGATTGCATTTATAGCGTTACACCCAATATTGCAGGTTATCACCTACGCCAGGAGCTGCGTTCAGTGGCGCCCCCGGTGATCACTTGCAATGTTGGGACTAACACAACATATACCAGTGCATCAATGCTGAGGTCCGCAAGGGTGAAGGGGGCTCAGGAGCTGCGTTCTCTCCACACATGACAGATGCCGACTTCTGGGAGTGAAGGGGTTTACCATTTGGCTTCTCCTCGGCTTTTTAGATAGATTATTATATGTAATCTATGATGATTTTTGTATGAGGTATTTTTAGAATTTTAAAGCCCGACTTCATGCAGTAAGAAAAATGTTCCTTTAATTTCAGAGCCGAATCTGCTTAGTGGCACGGCGCACAGTGTGAACAAGCGCGGAGTGAAGCGCAGGGACCTGGATGTGGAGGAGCTGAGGGAGATCCTGTCTCCTCTGCTGCCGTTCGTCCGCATCGAGCACATCTTGCCCATGAACAGCGACGTGTTGAGCGACCCTGTGAGTATCTTACATGAGCCTAGTTTTAGGAGTTCGGTTATTTGCAACATTTCTCAGGAAATTACACAGAACTTGGTGTCATACCCACCAAAGCGCATGTCCTGTGCAGAATTAAGTACACCCCTTACATCTTGCTCTAGTCTAGATACTACTTTAGTGGGAGCTTTATTTTGTTGTCACCCATGTGGGCAGCTCAAGACTTTATTTTAGGGGAGACAACATATTATATGTGAATTTGTAACTTGAGGTTTTATATCTGGTGACTTGTGTACCATCATTTTTTTTTTTTGTTCTTGCATTTGTAGATGAAGCGGGGTCTGATCAGCACTCCTCCCGCAGATATGTTACCAACCTCTGAGAGCGGCAAGTCAAACTCTTGGTTACGCCAAAAGAATGCCGGCATATACGTCAGGCCCAGACTGTTCTCGCCATACGTGGAGGAGGCGAAGGTAACGCCAGGGCTCGCACAGCCCTGACCCCCATTTTATTTATTTAGCTGTTTGATGGGCCAGCAGCCCCCCAAGGGACCAGCCGTTCATTGTGAAGACCTTGAGAACCCTTTTTATTGGGAAAAAGTCTTTAATCTGTGCAGAAAAAAAACAAATCTTCTTTACTCAATTTTTGTTTCTCCTTCTTGCAGTCCGTGCTGGATGAAATGATGGTAGAGCAGACGGATCTGGTTCGTTTGAGGATGGTGCGAATGTCCAATGTTCCTGACACATTGTACATGGTGAACAACGCCGTGCCGCAGTGCTGTCACATGATCAACCACCAGCAAATGAGCAGTAGCCAAGCAAGTCCTCCCACCGTCGTAGCAAATGAAATACCAGGTGATTGATACTTGTATAATGGGGACCGTAGCAATAAAAATTCTGCCTAATGCATAAAGTACCGAGGCGGCTCAGTGATCTGCTCTAGGGTCCTGGGTACAAATGTAACTGAGTTTTTCAGGATGTCTGTATGTTCTCCTTACGTCTTCCCATTCCCATAAACAAAGTGGTGGATTCACTGGTTAATATGTAAAGGGTTACTCCTAATAATAATAATAATAATTAAACTTTCTCCTGTCCGCAAAATTGGGGACAATTTGCTGATAGCTGAGGGTCTAACATCTGGGACTCTTGGCGATCTTCAGATTAGGGTCCTCTGCAGCCCCATGCTGAATGACATGTGCGGCCTCCGTTCCATTCATTGTCTATGGGGATGCTGAGCACAGCGCTCCGCTATTTCTATCAGTCCCGTAGATGGTGTGGAGGCTGCGCATGGGCACCTCTGCTCCATTCAGGATAGGGCTGCAGAGCCCCGTTCTCAAGATCACTAGGGTCCCAGTCGTCGGGCTCCCCCCAGTGATCAGCATGTTATCCTTTATCCTCTTTATAGCGAAAAACTTTTAAGATAGAAGAAACCCGCAATATTCACTGACTGACAGATTCTGCTTGATTTTTGGCTAGTTCCTCCTCTCCTGGTGGTGAAGGAGATGATTCGACGGCTACAGGAACTTCGCCACACAGAGCAAGTCCAGCGCGCATACGCCTTAAATTGCGGAGAAGGTGCTACTGTCAGCTACGAGATCCAGATTCGAGTGTTGAGGGAGTTTGGGATGTCAGATTCTGCGGCCGAGCTGTTACAGGTAAGTGACATGGATGGCATTTGTATTTTTGCGCCTTACGACTTTTCCGGTGTCCCTGGCTTCTGAATAATTACAGTCCATACTTTCCTTTTTTCTTTACAGAATCCTCACAAGTTCTTCCCAGATGAAAGGTTTGGTGATGAAAGCCCGCTTCTGACCCTGCGCCAGTCTGGAAGATGTAGGATCAACAGCACCCCTGCTACGGAAACCATGTTTACAGACATAGACTCTTATGTGGCCTTCCATCCTCCGTTGCCCCCTCCGCCGCCCCCTTATCACCCGCCAGCTACACCCATTCACAATCAGTTCAAGGTGGGCTGGAAGCACCGCGTGCCTAGCCAACACCCTGCCCGCTCCTTCTCCTACCCCTGCAACCACACAGTGTTCCACTCCAGGACCATCCCTAAAGCCACACCACCTTCCTACCTACCTGGTGTCAAAACTGTTCCCCCTGATTGCACTAACAATACTGGCTTTGGAAGACAGACGGTAGCAGCGGCCGCAGCAGCTGCCCTGGCAGCGGAACAGCAAGCGGTGAGTCTGTTATCTGGGCAGTATTCTGTGGTTCCTCCCTCTTGTATTATTGGGTGCTTTTTATTGTTTTTTTTATATATACTTTCTGAAAATATAGATTTTTGTGAGACTCCATCTACGCAACTTCAGTGAGCAGTTTAATAGAGCGACGGCCGAGCATGAGCGACACCACACTATATGGGGGTCTTGAAAACAGGCACTGCAAGTTGTGCAGATGAGGGCTAACGGTGGACTGAAAACCTCAATTCTAGTGATCAGTCTGTACCAGTACATAGATGCCCATTGTCATATATTAGAAAGCCCCTCATAGATTTAGGTCTTTTATTATATTATTGTTTACAAATGATCCAAAAATGATACTTTTCTGACCCCTGCTGTCTCTACACCACTGCCTGTGTCCCCCACCAATGTCCTGCTTTTCTTCTATCAGGGGATAACTCATGACTCCTGCAGCTATGAATGCAGACCCGGGCTACGGTGCAGTGAAACGGCTTGATCTCATATTCACTTTTTCTTTTTTGCATGTAGACCTAAATTTCCAGTCAGTAGGGACCAAGGCAGCCCCCAACGTGCACAAAGTCAAAACGTGCATTTGAGGGAATACAGCTGAAGTCGTCTTGCAAACGACCCAATCTTATTATTCTACCTTTAATTGTCCTTATTTTTTTCTCTTTAGCAGTGCGGTGAACCGGTTCTAAACGAATTCATGCCAGATATAGCAATGGGTGTCTCCTCCATGTCCCTGAAGGATCGGAGGCTGCCGGAGCTGACCATGGACGCCCAGCTGAGCCAGCAAGTGACGGACATGATGCCGCTGCATCCCCAGCACCACGCCTACATCCCCAGCCGACACATGCACACATCACGCAAGAAACAGACTGCAGAACAGAAAATAGATTCCCGCGAAAGTCAACCGGAGTACCCCGACTTTTACAATTTCTCCAACTCTGCCTGCCGGCCGTCCACTCCGGTACCCAGCAGACACTCACCTTTGGCCACGCAGGGTGTTTATTTCGGCCCCGATTTGTACAGTCACAGCAAACCACCTCCAAGTGGATTAAAACCCTCCTATCTCTCCAACCAGATGTCTCCAAAAAAGCAAGACGACTCCAGGAGAGATTACCTGTTCTCCCAGGACAGTCACCCGCACAGGCAAAAGAATGAACCTTTACACCTTGATGTCTTAGAACAGCCACCTCAGAGACTTGACCTTGCCCTCGCCGCCCAGGAGGGCGCCAGCCATGGTTCTCACCACAGCCGGGGGCGTACGAAAATGGAATCTGACCTGACCTACGGCCTGACCTCTAGCAGACCCTCGCACTCTGCCTACAGCTCTGACCGACAAGATGAGCGTGTGTTCAGGAGGATCGCAGACAGCGACCAGAGGGGCGCAGACCTGGAGCGAGAGGACACCATGGGCAGGGAGCGACGGTCTCCCAATAAGCCAGACTTTCTCTACAAGAAATCCGCTCTCTGAGGAAAACCTAAAAAAAAGAAAATGAAATCACCTCTCAACATAATCTCTGTGCCTAAAACTTGTGGAGTACAACACTTTTCTGAGCCGTGTGAATCTATGCTTTACTGGGGACATAACCCGGCCGGCGTTGTTTTTCTGCGCTGCGCCACGGCGGCTGCATGCTCCATGGTGGCTTCCTTTATATACAATGAACGTTTCTTTTCTTTTGTTGGCACCTTGCTTTTATTTGCAGTCTTTTTGCACCTGAATACGTTCCTTGCCTCTTCTGATTTGCAGCGCGCCAGTTACTTACGGGAACAACGTATTTGTATGATTTTTTAAAATTTCTTGTCTTGGGTTCAGTGGATTTCACTAACGATATTTTAATATGAGACAGGAAAGCATTTATTGTAGTAATGAAGCGATCCAAAGAAGCACATGTAGGGTTCTGTGTCTTCGTGCCGAGGGCGAGATATGTTCTGATGTCTTCCTTTTTGGCGTTAGAATCGTGTTTTGTCCCTTTGCTCACGTCTTCATCTCTTGTCACGTCTGAGCAGGAGGCCATTCCTGCCGGCATACATGGAGTAGCAGAGCTGAGGTTGTCATTCACTTCTCTGATATTGGGTTCTTGTTGTACATGATGGACAGTTCTTGACCTCACGATACAAACACTCCGTATCTTAGCTGGTTGGACCGTCCTTTTTGTAGATTATAATCCCACAAACTCTTGATACTTGCTACAATGCAATTCTGCATCCTAAAATCCCAGCGCTCAATGACCGTGTTAGCTCTGCTACGTCTGCACAGCGCTTTGTCCTAACCGATAGGATATATGATTTGCAGAGAAGTGTAGTGGCCGCATAGAACATGCACTTTTTTTTTTACAGTATTGACAGTAAATTTCAAGCATTACCAATTTATTACAAAGCTTACGGCGCTGCTGTGGCATCAGTCATCTCTGTAGCTGAATACTCTGATTGTAGAGAATGGGTCGATTGCTTTCATACAAGGCGCTGCCGGGCTCTTTGATAGTGTGGACGGATGTCCAGGGTTTACAGATTTGATTTCTTTGTTGCAGGCTTATGTCATGTGGTTCCTCGGGGGCGGGGTTTCTATAAGGGGGTGTCAGCTTATTGGATAAACAAACCATGATGCACATTTGTTGCTGAACCCAATGGTCAAAAGAAAGTGGCAAATTGTCTTTGGTTCATCTGACGTTTTGGTGACTTTTTCCAGCAGTGATTTGTGCCGTATGCCGGGGTCCCCATACTCGTTGGATATTCTCTTCCTTAGAGGAGGACTGCATGGATTGCTGAGGCCACAGAATGCTGCTCTGGAAGGGGTGGTGCAGACGTATCTGATCAGCTGTAGGGATCATTTGGTCGTTTTCTGCAGCTTTCTAATACACCTACTCCTTTTTCCAAGATCTCTGCTTGCAAATTTTTTATTTATTTTTTTTCTCATGCAGAGGTACCAAAACTGCACTGGAAATCCAGTGTGTGTGAAATCACTCCTACATAGGTCACACTTATCACTGCAAATATCATTGTATCCGGTCCAGACAATCCCCTGTGAGCTGAAGCCATCGTCGGCACAATTCTCTCTCCTCATTTTGCTCCAGATGCAATGTACAAGCCCAGACTTTTGTTTTTCATTCTACTTGGATGGGATACAATTTGCGGCAAATCTTCCTTTGTGAAAAATATTATATCTATAAGCGCGTTCTGGATATTAGCAAGAATTGCAGTCACTGCAAGCAGAGATCTTGGTGGGGAAGGACCTGTAACACAAGGGGCAGATTTATTAAGTTCAGGTTTTCTGCAATTGTAATTTGTATTGATGAAAACAAAAAATGCGATCTACACTTCTTCCTACGAGCAGGTGATTTGCACCAAAAGTGTTAATATTTTTTGGCATTAAGTTGTTTTTTTTTTTATTTAATTTTTTTTTTTAAATATCTGGATTGTCAGTTGCACCTCCTACTCAATGATCCACGACCAATTTTTTTTTATGGTCGTTAAGTGCTGGATAAATGTGGGCCATGATAAAGTTTCGGGAGCTGTCGGCTGTCTCATGATATCGCTCCTGGATCAGGGGCCGACGACTCTTCTAGTAACACAGTGGCCGTCGCCGCACCCCTCCAGGTCTGCCATCTGTTAAACATCTAAGTTGCATGCGTCCAAGGGGCCCCTTCATCCATGGGACCCCCCCCCCATATTGGCAGCAGCCGCCGCATTTCCTACCTCCAATGAGCTGTAAGGGTACAGTCTGTTTTCTGTATATTCTGTGTTATCCAAGGACAAGCTGGGGGAGGGGAGGGGAGACGCCTCGGCTCCCATAGCAATACGAATCGGTGAGGAAGCAGCCTCTACCTATAGTCCTGTCCCTGGAGCAGATCCACTGCTCCCACAAGTCCATCACCTGCCTCAGTACTGATCGAGATATACCTCAGTGTCAGCTCCTGCGACCTGTTAACAGCGCGGGGGTCTCTATCCGAGGGAGACGGTAACCCTAATCGTGGTCCAGGCCGCCTCCTGGAGCAATGGCTCCCGTGCATGTGTATGTATGCAGCCTGCTGATATTCTAGTATTCGTATTCCACCTCATGACAGGGTCTTCTATGAGTTACTGAGTCATGGAGCAGGATCTATGGACGTCTTATGGTAGCTCGAGGGACTTGGGTTGAGTTTGGGTGAAGCAAACGTTTCCTATTATTATTATATATGATCTCCCCTGTGTCCAAAAGTCTTGTTTCCTTGCATGCCATTTAAAGGGGCAGCTGGTCACCTCTTTTCTGACAGGAGGGACGTGGCCACTGGCACCGTGTGCCCCCGATCTGTTAGTAGTCATTTTTAGTAAATGCATGAAATCACAATTCATGTTTTCTTAGAACTATGCATCATGTCGTCCCTCTGTTCTTCCTGGAAATGTATGAATTTCCAGGAGGAATAATAGAGGAACAGTTCCACTTCCAGCATTGATATTTCATGAGGAATTAAAACTATTTACTTAATCAGACATGTCAGGAGATCCGACGGGAGTCTCTGAAGAGGCGCACTTGTGGAATAATAGAAGCTTCTCTATACATCCGAGCAAAGTCTTGTCTAAACAGTTAGGCCTCGTTCACACATTGCTGTACACTTTCTCCCCTGTATGGACCAAATCCGACATCGAGAGCGGGCGCAACCCATGATGCCAAGCCAGGGGCTTTAGAGTCTTCTGTCCATGGTGCAAAACCCAGATGTACGCCCTCTGTGCCCGCTTTCTGCAGGGCTCCTGTGACATGGTCACGACAAGTCTGCTGTGCGTCATACCAGATCAGAGCATTTTCCTCCAAGGTGCTAACATTCCTGCATTGCCTTCACTCTTCCTGCTTCTGGAGGGGTTTATTCGGGCTCCAGTGTGTCACCCCCATGTAAAAGTGTCCGTCCACTCACCTGCTTTGATGACGCTTCTTTATTGTACATTTGTCACCCTGAGAGCTAAAGAGCTTGATCTCTATTGGACTCCAGCAAAATGGCGGCTTCTCCAACCGTACGTGTTCAATTCCAGTACCGTAACATGATGAATTATATAATTTTTTTTTTTGCTATCTTTCATGTTGACTTTAGTATTGATCCATTTGTGGCGTTTGTCGTGTGTGTGTCTTGTGACCTGGTGCTGTATGTGAACAGTGATTTTTAATGGAATATTTTTTGTGCCTGTCCCTTTAAACAAACAAACCCTGGCTTGTTTTGGTTTTGCAATGTCCCTTCTTTCCAAGACTGGGAAGTCCGGACTCTCCACATGACAATCAGGTCCTCCTGACAATCGTAGGCCGTTTTGGACTGTCGTAATCTCGTTGATAGGATTGTGCGTGTTTAGAGATGTGATCATGTATATTTCCCTACGGAAACAGGGAGGGACAAAAAGCTTAAATTATTGTGTACATTGTTTTCTCCTCCCGGTAATGGGCTGTGATGTAATGCACGTGGTATGGTGTTTGAAGTTTACTCGGAAGTGAAGCGCATGCTTGTCGAGGGACATGAAGACGTATTTTCATTCCGCCGCATTCATTCTCCTTTCGTTGCTCCTTCCTCCTCCGGTTATTATGTTTTTTTTTTTTTTTCATTTTTTTTTTGCACTTCAGCGCAAACTCTCATACTAAAGAAACCCCCCCAAAACATTCCAGTGAACCGATGTGGAATTTGCACAATGTTTTTTTTTTGTTCTTGGCAGACAGCTGGACGCGCCCTAGAAGATAAAGTCTACGTGTCAAAAAAAAAAATGCTAAGGGTTTTTTTTTGCACCAAATAATTCAATGTAGCACACGTGATTGACGAATGTTGCATCAAATTAAAAATGCCTTTTGTCTTGTAGCGCCTATTAGAGCGATTATCGTATGACCCACTAGTCGCTCGCAACTCTTAACATTTCTGAAAATATTTTTAACCTAGAAAAAACAAGCAGCAGAGACTGCGTGTAAAAGTTGCTTCATTTTTGTGCAAACGCAATCAATGTGTGACGCAAACATATGAAAAACTAAGACATCCCCGCCCCACCACCATCACCACCCACAAGAATCAGCATTAAAGAAAAAAAGGGAGATAAAAAGAATTTGCAGATTAAACAAAGAAAACTAAAAAAAAAAATGCAATAATGAATTGTGCTTTTATGCATCATTTCTTCAATATTGTTCATACTTCTGCTTGCTGTCAGTGAATTAGGAAATTCTAGTTTCTCTCCAGAGGGTCAAAAAGCAAGATTCGTGCTAGTGAAGTGTTTTGTGTACACTGACTACGGCTGGGGCTCGGGATTCGGCCTCATGGATGTGAACAGAGGATTCCATTATCTGAATGCATTCGGAGATTTTACAAAGTTCATTTCAAAGTTACAGAATTTTTAACGTGTAAGAAATTTTTTTTTTTTTCAGAGAATACGATCATGTAGATCTAGGGGTTAAATTGTTCTCATGTTGCTGCACATTTTTAACCCTTCATCTCCAGTTTCTTAAAGGTTGACTCTTAAATTGACAAATTTGCAATCAGTAATCATTAGAAGCAGCTTATCTAATAACTTTTTGCCCCCTATACATCTACTGTGCACACAGTTTTAATGAAATATTTCCAATCCTTTTGTGTTTAGAGCAGCTGTGAAGACCTTTGAGTCGCCATGGTAACAGACGACAAACACACCCTGTGCAGTCAGATCCTACAGTCACGTTTTCTTCCCATTTTTTAACCTATACTTGCATGGGTATATTGGCAAGGAGTAAGAATACATAGAAGGAAGTCAGTCTACGCAGGGTGTGTGGTTTGTTGCCGTGGAGACACACAGGTTTTCACAGCAGCTGTAGACACAAAATGGGAGGAGTTTTAAACAAAAAAAAAATGGTTAATCGTTCAGATCTGACGATTTTGCTTGTGATTGTTCTACTGTTGCAGTATTTTAAAGGGGAATGATGCATTTCCTTTATACTCATGTCATAGATTACATGGTCTGACATTATTACATGGAGGCAGCTTGGAAATTAATATTCCCCATTTTCTCTTTTCCTTCTGTGACTCTCGGTACAGTGATAACTGTACCTGCATCTTTATAGATGGGACAAGTCCTGTGTCGAAGCAGTTGGGGAATATTTTTGCTCCTTTTTGGGCACATTTACAGTTGTGATTAATAACCCAGTTACGATCGGGCACCGTCCCTTTAATTGTGCAGCTCTTGCATTTCTTTTGTTCACCTCTTTCTAGTATGTGGTTTGTAACACAAGTACACGGTATCCGTCCGCCTCTGCGCAGTCTTCTGGGCGGGGGTCTGATCTGTCGACATTCTCTGTTATCTGCCACCCCTGGTCTCGGCGGGATGTCGCTGCGTGTCTCCATTGTGAATGTCTGTGACGATCCGCAGTTTTTGTAAATCTCATTAACGAAGAAAAAAAAGTAAACTAAAAGTTAAGTGCCTTCACCGCTAAAGGCTCAGAAACTGCAATCTACCGCGCAGCGAACGTCAGACTCCACGTCCTATGCAAGTGTTTTCTACGACCTGCATAACCCGTAACTTTGTACGCTTTGTTTATGAATCTTGTACATAGCGGGGTTTTTAACGAATAGTATTTTTATTTAGGTACCTCCAGACTTGAATCCATGTCTTGTGTGACAACGATGATGATATGTAGTATGACGCCTCATCTCTCTTTCATTGCTGTTGTACAAAGGTTTTCTCACTTGTTCTATTTTTCTACAGTTACTGACAAGCATGTAACTACGGACTTTATCCTACATTATATTTGGCATTTCATAAATAAATGGCTTGTATAGAAAACACTGTCTCCGCACTTCTTTCCAGACCAGCTCTAGAATCCTCCCCTGCCCTCTGTGGGGCTCCTCGCTCCCCTTTGTCCTTCCCTGCCTTCTGTGGGGCTCCTCCCTCCCCTGCCTTCTGTGGGGCTCCTCCCTCCCCTGCCCTCTGTCCTTCCCTGCCCTCTGTGGGGCTCCTCCCTTTCCTGACTTCTGTGGGGCTCCTCACTCCTCTGCCCTATGTCCTTCCCTGCCCTCTGTCCTCCCCTGCCCTCTGACCTTCCCTGCCCTCCGACCTTCCCTGCCCTCTGTGGGGCACCTCCCTCCCCTGCCCTCTGTCCTACCCTGCCCTCTGGGGCTCCTCCCCTCTGTGGGGATCCGCCCTGACCTCTGTCCTCCCCTGCCCTCTGTCCTCTCCTGCCTTCTGTCCTCCCCTGCCCTCTTTCCTCCCCTGCCCTCTGTCCTGTCCTGCCCTCTGTCCTCCCCTGCCCTCTGTCCTCCCCTGCCCTCTGTCCTCCCCTGCGCTCTGTCCTCCCCTGCCCTCTGTCCTCCCCTGCCCTCTGTCCTCCCCTGCCCTCTGTCCTCCCCTCTGTGGGGCCCCTCCTCCTCTTGCCTGATTTACTTTGAACTGTAGTGGACATAATCTGCTCATGACCCAACTTCTTGCCGGAGGCTGAAGTTGGATTCTTATTCATCAGTTTCTTATTCGGCAATTTTTTCTTTTGTTTTTTTTATAGGTTTAACCCCTTAGTGACAGAGCCAATTTGGTACTTAACCCCTTTCTGACATCGGACGTACTATCCCGTCGAGGTGGGGTGGGCCCCTATGACCACAGACGGGATAGTACGTCCAGCGCGATCGGCGGCGCTCACAGGGGGAGCGCGGCCGATCGCGGCCGGGTGTCAGCTGCCTATCACAGCTGACATCCGGCACTATGTTCCTGGAGCGGTCACGGACCTCCCCCGGCACATTAACCCCTGGCACACCGCGATCAAAGATGATCGCGATGTGCCGGCGGTGCAGGGAAGCATCGCGCAGGGAGGGGGCTCCCTGCGGGCTTCCCTGAGCCCCCCGCAGCAACGCGATGTGATTGCGTTGCTGCGAGGGTCTTACCTCCCTCCCTGCCTGCTCCAGACCCGGATCCAAGATGGCCGCGGATCCGGGTCCTGCAGGGAGGGAGGTGGCTTCACAGAGCCTGCTCAGAGCAGACACTGTGAAGCCTGCAGCACTGTAAGTGAGATCAGTGATCTGACAGAGTGCTGTGCACACTGTCAGATCACCGATCTGTGATGTCCCCCCCTGGGACAAAGTAAAAAAAAATTTTTCCAAATGTGTAAAAAAAAATAAATAAAAATATTCCTAAATAATAAAAAAAAAAAAATATATATTATTCCCATAAATACATTTCTTTATCTAAATAAATAAAAAAAAACAATAAAAGTACACATATTTAGTATCGCCGCGTCCGTAACGACCCAACCTATAAAACTGTCCCAGTAGTTAACCCCTTCAGTAAACACCGTAAGGAAAAAAAAAAGAGGCAAAAAACAACGCTTTATTATCATACCGCCGAACAAAAAGTGGAATAACACGCGATCAAAAGGACAGATATAAATAACCATGGTACCGCTGAAAGCGTCATCTTGTCCCGCAAAAAACAAGCCGCCATACAGCATCATCAGCAAAAAAATAAAAAAGTTATAGTCCTGAGAATAAAGCGATGCAAAAATAATTATTTTTTCTATAAAATAGTTTTTATCGTATAAAAGCGCCAAAACATAAAAAAATGATATAAATGAGGTGTCGCTGTAATCGTACTGACCCGAAGAATAAAACTGCTTTATCAATTTTACCAAACGCGGAACGGTATAAACGCCTCCCCCAAAAGAAATTCATGAATAGCTGGTTTTTGGTCATTCTGCCTCACAAAAATCGGGATAAAAAGCGATCAAAAAATGTCACGTGCCCGAAAATGTTACCAATAAAAACGTCAACTCGTCCCGCAAAAAACAAGACCTCACATGACTCTGTGGACCAAAATATGGAAAAATTATAGCTCTCAAAATGTGGTAACGCAAAAAATATTTTTTGCAATAAAAAGCGTCTTTCAGTGTGTGACGGCTGCCAATCATAAAAATCCGCTAAAAAAAACGCTATAAAAGTAAATCAAACCCCCCTTCATCACCCCCTTAGTTAGGGAAAAATTAAAAAAATGTATTTATTTCCATTTTCCCATTAGGGTTAGGGCTAGGGCTACAGTTTGGGTTGGGGCTAAAGTTACAGTTAGGGTTTAGAATACATTTACAGTTGGGAATAGGGTTGGGATTAGGGTTAGGGGTGTGTCAGGGTTTAGAGGTGTGGTTAGGGTTACCGTTGGAATTAGGGTTAGGGGTGTGTTTGGATTAGGGTTTCAGTTATAATTGGGGGGTTTCCACTGTTTAGGCACATCAGGGGCTCTCCAAACGCGACATGGCGTCCGATCTCAATTCCAGCCAATTCTGCGTTGAAAAAGTAAAACAGTGTTTCTTCGCTTCCGAGCTCTCCCGTGTGCCCAAACAGGGGTTTACCCCAACATATGGGGTATCAGCGTACTCAGGACAAATAGGACAACAACTGTTGGGGTCCAATTTCTCCTGTTACCCTTGGGAAAATACAAAACTGGGGGCTAAAAAATAATTTTTGTGGGGAAAATAAAGATTTTTTATTTTTACGGCTCTGCGTTATAAACTGTAGTGAAACACTTGGGGGTTCAAAGTTCTCACAACACATCTAGATGAGTTCCTTAGGGGGTCTAGTTTCCAAAATGGTGTCACTTGTGGGGGGTTTCTACTGTTTAGGTACATTAGGGGCTCTGCAAACGCAATGTGACGCCTGCAGACCATTCCATCTAAGTCTGCATTCCAAATGGAGCTCCTTCCCTTCCGAGCCCTCCCATGCGCCCAAACAGTGGTTCCCCCACACATATGGGGTATCAGCGCACTCAGGACAAATTGGACAACAAATTTTGGGGTCCAATTTCTCCTGTTACCCTCGGGAAAATACAAAACTGGGGGCTAAAAAATAATTTTTGTGGGAAAACATTTTTGTTTTATTTTTACGGCTCTCCATTATAAACTTCTGTGAAGCCCTTGGTGGGTCAAAGCGCTCACCACACATCTAGATAAGTTCCTTAGGGGGTCTACTTTCCAAAATGGTGTCACTTGTGGGGGATTTCTACTGTTTAGGTACATTAGGGGCTCTGCAAATGCAATGTGACACCTGCAGACCATGCCATCTAAGTCTACATTCCAAATGGAGCTCCTTCCCTTCCGAGCCCTCCCATGCGCCCAAACAGTGGTTCCCCCCCACATATGGGGTATCAGCGCACTCAGGACAAATTGGACAACAAATTTTGGGGTCCAATTTCTCCTCTTACCCTCGGGAAAATACAAAACTGGGGGCGAAAAAATAATTTTTTGGGGAAAACATTTTTGTTTTATTTTTACGGCTCTCCATTATAAACTTCTGTGAAGCCCTTGGTGGGTCAAAGCGCTCACCACACATCTAGATAAGTTCCTTAGGGGGTCTACTTTCCAAAATGGTGTCACTTGTGAGGGGTTTCTACTATTTAGGTATATTAGGGGCTCTGCAAACGCAACATGGCGTCTCATCTCAATTCCTGTCAATTTTGCATTGAAAAGTCAAACGGCGCTCCTTCCTTTCCGAGCTCTCCCATCCGCCCAAACAGTGGTTTACCCCCACATATGGGGTATCAGCGTACTCAGGACAAATTGTACAACAACTTTTGGGGTCCAATTTCTTCTCTTACCCTTGGAAAAATAAAAAATTGGGGGCGAAAAGATAATTTTTGTGAAAAAATATGATTTTTTATTTTTACGGTTCTACATTATAAACTTCTGTGAAGCACTTGGTGGGTCAAAGTGCTCACCATACCTCTAGTTAAGTTCCTTAGGGGGTCTACTTTCCAAAATGGTGTCGCTTGTGGGGGGTTTCAATGTTTAGGCACATCAGGGGCTCTCCAAAGGAAACATGGCATCCCATCTCAATTCCAGTCAATTTTGCATTGAAAAGTCAAATGGCGCTCCTTCGCTTCCGAGCTGTGCCATGCGCCCAAACAGTGGTTTACCCCCACATGTGGGGTATTGGCGTACTCAGGACAAATTATACAACAATGTTTGGGGTCTATTTTCTCCTGTTACCCTTGGTAAAATAAAACAAATTGGAGCTGAATTAAATTTTATGTGAAAAAAAGTTAAATGTTCATTTTTATTTAAACATTCAAAAAATTCCTGTGAAGCACCAGAAGGGTTAATAAACTTCTTGAATGTGGTTTTGAGCACCTTGAGGGGTGTAGTTTTTAGAATGGTGTCACACTTGGGTATTTTCTATCATATAGACCCCTCAAAATGACTTCAAATGAGATGTGGTCCCTAAAAAAAAATGGTGTTGTAGAAATGAGAAATTGCTGGTCAACTTTTCACCCTTATAACTCCCTAACAAAAAAAAATTTTGGTTCCAAAATTGTGCTGATGTAAAGTAGACATGTGGGAAATGTTACCGTACTTATTAAGTATTTTGTGTGACATATCTCTGTGATTTAATTGCATAAAAATTCAAAGTTGGAAAATTGCAAAATTTTCATAATTTTCGCCAAATTTCCGTTTTTTTCACAAATAAACGCAGGTACTATCAAATAATTTTTACCATTGTCATGAAGTACAATATGTCACGAGAAAACAATGTCAGATTCAGTGGGATCCGTTGAAGCGTTCCAGAGTTATAACCTCATAAAGGGACAGTGGTCAGAATTGTAAAAATTGGCCCGGTCATTAACGTGCAAACCACCCTTGGGGGTAAAGGGGTTAATGACCGAGCCAATTTTTACAATTCTGACCACTGTCACTTTGAGGTTATAACTCTGGAACGCTTTAACAGATCCCGCTGATTCTGAGATTGTTTTTTCGTGACATATTGTACTTCATGTTAGTGGTAACATTTCTTCGATATTACTTGCGATTATTTGTGAAAAAAATGGAAATATGGCAAATTTTTAAAATTTTGCAATTTTCCAACTTTGAATTTTTATATTTTTTTTTGTTAGGAAGTTATAAGGGTTAAAAGTTGACCAGCGATTTCTCATTTTTACAACAAAATATAAAAAACCATTTTTTTTAGGGGCCATCTCACATTTAGGCTGCCGTCACACTATATCAGTATTTGGTCAGTATTTTACATCAGTATTTGTAGCCAAACCCAGGAGTGGGTGATAAATGCAGAAGTGGTGCATATGTTTCTATTAGGCTATGTGCACACGTTCAGGATTTCTTGCAGAAATTTCCTGAGCAAAACCGGACATTTTCTGCAAGAAATCCGCATGCGTTTTTCTCGTGTTTTTGACTTTTTTTTGCATGTTTTTTGTGCGTTTTTTTCCTGGAGCTTCCCAATGCATTAAATAGCGTGAAAAACGCGAAAAATCAACAAAATTAATGAACATGATGCATTTTTCACTGCGATGCGTTTTTTGTGTGGAAAAAAACGCATCATGTGCACAAACATTGCGGAATGCATTCTAAATGATGGGATGCATAATGTATGCGTTTTTATAGCAAAAAAAGCTAAAAAAAAAAACGCAACGTGTGCACACAGCCTTAGGCTGTGTGCACACGTTGCGGTTTTTTCGCGGTTTTTCCCGATAAAAACGCTATAAAACCGCAAAAAAAAACGCATACAATAAGCATCCCATCATTTAGAATGGATTCCGCATGTTTTGTGCACATAATGTGTTTTTTTCCGCAAAAAAAAACGCATACCGCACAAAATCCGGACATGCTCTATCTTTTTGCGTTTTTTTTGCGGATTTCCCACTCCAAAATGCATTGGGAAGTGTCCGGAAAAAACCGCGGCAAAAACGCATGCGGTTTTCTTGCGGATTTCATGCAGAAAATGTCCGGAATTCTCAGGAATTTTCTGCATGAATTCCTGAACGTGTGCACATAGCCTTATACTTTTCCTCTAATTGTTCCACTCCTGGTTTTGGCTTACAAATACTTATGTAAAATACTGACCAAATACTGCTAGTGTGACAGCAGCATTAAAGTCACTTTGAGAGGTATACATGATAGAAAATACCAAAACTTGACACCACTCTAAAAACTCCTCCTCTCAAGGTGCTCAAAACCACATTCAAGAAGTTTATTAATCCTTTACATGCTTCACAGGAACTGAAACAATGTGGAAGAAAAAATGAACATTTAACTTTTTTTTTTGCAAACATTTTACTTCAGAACCAATTTTTTTTATTTTCACAAGTGTAAAAAAATAAAATAAACCACAAAATGTGTTGTTCAATTGGTCCTGAATACGCCCATACCCCATATTTGGGGGTAAACCACTGTTTGGACGCACAGCAGAGCTCGGAAGGGAAGGAGCGCCGGTTGACTTTTTCAATGCAGAATTGGCTTGAATTGAGATCGGACACCATGTTGCGTTTGGAGAGCCCCTGATGTGCCTAAACATTGAAACCCCCCACAAGTGACACCATTTTGGAAACTAGACCCCCAAGGAACTTATCTAGATGTGTGGTGAGCACTTTGAACCCCCAATTGCTTCACAGAAATTTATAACGTAGAGCCGTGAAAATAATCCTTTTTTTCCCTCAAAAATGATTTTTTAGCCCGCAATTTTTTATTTTCCCAAGGGTAACAGGAGAAATTGGACGCCAAAAGTTGTTGTCTAGTTTGTCCTGAGTATGCGGATACCCCATATCTGGGGGGGGGGGTACCACTGTTTGGGCACACGTCGGGGCTCGGAAGGGAAGTAGTGACGTTTTAAAATGCAGACTTTGATGGAATGGTCTGCGGGCCTCATGTTGCATTTGCAGAGCTCCTAACGTACCTAAACAGTACTAGAGACCCCTCACAAGTGACCCCATTTTGGAAACTAGACCCCCCCCCCAAAGAGCTTATCTAGATGTGTGGTTAGCACTATGAACCCCCAACGGCTTCACAGAAGTTTATAATCTAGACCCATGAAAATAAAAAATCATATTTTTTTTTTCCACAAAAATGATCTTTTCACCCCCAAATTTTTACTTTCACAAGGTTAACGAGAAATTAGATCCCAAAATGTAATTTATCCTGTGTACGCTGATACCCCATATGTGGTGGTGGTGGGGGGGTACTGTTTGGGCGCACGGCAGAGCTCGAAAGGGAAGGAGTGACGTTTTGGAATGCAGACTTTGATAGAATGGTCTGCGGGTGTTATGTTGCGTTTGCAGAGCCCCTGATGTACCTAAACAGTGGAAACCCCCACAAGTGACCCCATTTTAGAAACCAGACCCCCCCCGAGGAACTTATCTACATGTGTGGTGAGCACTTTGAACCCCCAAGTGCTTCACAGAAGTTTATAATGCAGAGTCGTGAAAATAAAAAATATATTTTTTTTCCACAAAAATGATTTTTTTTAGCCACCAATTTTTTTTTATTTTCCCAAGGGTAACAGGAGAAAATGGACCACAAAAGTTGATGTCCAATTTGTCCTGAGTACGCTGATACCCTATGTGTGGGGGGGACCACTGTTTGGGCACACGTCGGGGCTCAGAAGGGAAGTAGTGACATTTTGGAATGCAGACTTAGATGGAATGGTCTGTGGGCATCATGTTACGTTTGAAGAGCCCCTGATGTGCCTATACAGTAGAAACCCCCCCAGAAGTGACCCCATTTTGGAAACTAGACCCCCAAGGAACTTATCTAGATGTGTGGTGAGCATTTTGAACTCCCCAAGTGCTTCACAGAAGTTTGACGCAGAGGAATGAGAGCGCACTCGGAGCCTGGGATTCATTTCTGGCAGTGCGCACTACGGGCAAGCGAACGCTGTCAATGAACACAAGGTGTGCGCAGCATGGTGACTGATGTACTCAAGGGTGAAACTACAATAGGTGCACAGGTTGCAACCACTCCTGGAGCGGACCCAAAAGACCCCTTAACCCACATAAAAAGACCACTACTATTAAACATGTGCAATAATTAGGGGCCCGGTTACTTTGGGGCCCACGGGACCCTAATTTGCTTAAAGGGAACCTGTCACTCCCAAAATCGAAGGTGAGCTAAGGCCACCGGCATCAGGGGTTATCTACAGCATTCTGTAATGCTGTAGATAAGCCCCCGATGTATCCAGAAAGATGAGAAAAAGAGGTTAGATTATGCTCACCCAGGGGAGGTCCGGTCCGGTCCAGGGCCTTCCATCTTCTTACGATGACGTCCTCTTCTCTTCACGCTCCGGCGCAGGCGTACTTTGTCTGTCCTGTTGAGGGCAGAGCAAAGTACTGCAGTGCGCAGGTGCCGGGAAAGGTCAGAGAAGCCCAGCACCTGCGCACTGCAGTACTTTGCTCTGCCCTCAACAGGACAAAATACGCCTGCGCCAGAGCGTGAAGAGAAGAGGACGTCATCTGATGAAGATAGGTGGTGCCGGACTGCGACGCCCATCGTACCGGAACCGCCCCTAGGTGAGTATAATCTAACCTTTTTCTCATCTTTCAGGATACATGAATGCCGGTGGGCTTAGCTCACCTTCGATTTTGGGGATGACAGGTTCCCTTTAAGGCCGGCGTAGGCAAATACAGTCCGTTTTTCATGGCCGTAACATGCAGTAATTGTCCCAAAACACTGTTCCGTATTCAATGCAAGCATGCGATTTTTACGCACAAATTTATCCGTATGGCGATTTTTTCACGCAGGCTTGCAAAATTGACATATCATGGATCCATGGGCTCAAATATTCTTAAAAACATATATACAGATGTACCTTTTCTGGGGTGGCCGGGGGCAGATGTTTTTAGCCAGGGGGGGGGGCTATAACCATGGTCCCTCTCCAGGCTATTAATATCTGCTCGCAGTCACTGGCTTTACCACTCTTGCAGAGAAAATAGCGTGGGAGCCCACGCCAATTTTTTCCGCAATTTAACCCTTTAATTTAATAGCTAGAGCGCCCAAATTTTACACAGAGACACTTGTTACATTAGTAAAGAGGAATATGTAATAAAAGAAGGGATATGAGATGGTTTACTGTATGTAAACCATGTCTCATATCCTGTTGGGTTTGTGAAGGAGATAGGAAAAGCCGGCAATTGAATTACCGGCTTTTATGCAATTTAGCGCTGTATTAAATATACATATATATGTGTGTCTCACTGATATAAATAAATATATATATATATTTTTTCTACCTATTCTATTCTGTCAGTGTGATTTTACTGTGCACCGCGCTGAATTGCCGGCTTTTCTATAGAACACTGCTGCATATTTCCGTGTGTAATCCGTCTTTTTCTCGCCCCCATAGACTTTCATTGGCGTATTTTTTGTGCAATACGGTGACAAACACAGCATGCTGCGATTTTCTATGGCCATACAAGACTGTATAATACGGATCAGTAAAATACAGCTGATAGGAGCTGGGCCATAGAGAATCATTGTACCGTGTGCAATGCGTATTCTCTGCACTCATACGTCCGTAAAACACGCTAGTGTGACGCCGGCCTAAGAAGAAAAATACTTTAATGATTGGTTGAGCAGCTCAGACCCCCGAGGCCCGGACTGCACAAGCGGTTTACACAAATGTGGGGGGACCGCAGTTGCCTGTGACCGTATGTGTTCCGTTGATGTCTATGATTTATGTATCTGACTTCTACCCGCTACAGAAAAGTCGCTTTTTTAAAAAAAAATAAAATGTGCAAAAAAAATGCCCCAATGTGCACGCGACGTGTGGCGGCAGATGTGGTGGTAGCAGCGCTGTGGTCAGGGTTCGGGCCCAGATTCTGGCCATGTAACCGCGTCCCGGTGACCACAGGACTTAACAATTCTAAACTAGTGGTGAAACATATGGTTATTTCCAGCAGTGTCGTCCTAATTAACGGGCCCAGCCTTACTGTTGGTACTAATGCAGACGTAGTGATCGGGATTGGTCAGCGCTGAGAAATCCAGCAGTAAAATGACATGTAAATGATCCCAGAAGTGCACTGGAGGTGTGGTCAAGCTATGAACGTGCAGGACACGCCCCAGTGCACTTGCGGAGCATTGTGCAGGTAGCTTTGCAGCTGGATTTCTCCGCTGGCTACATGGAAGGGATCAGTCTTATGTTCATGCTCCTGAATGTTTCCCTGTAACCATGTGCTCTGCATCCTCTGTACACAGATGTGCTGGGACTTGTAGTTGCAGATGTCTTACATTGCCTCCTGTAGAGGTTAGAAGGACTATAATTTCCATACCAAGATATTTCGTTAAGGAAATGCAAACTGTTGCTCTCTGTTATCACGCAGCACACGTGACTTTTGCCTCACAAGCTCAATGCTCGGCCAATAATAATCGCCTATAGACATCCATTAGAATGGGCAGCTGTCAATCTTAGGGTGACAGTCACGTGGTCAATTGGAGGCGGTAGCCATAAAGTAGAAGAGCAATACTACAGCGCAGGCGCACTACTGTTAGCGAAGAGACACTTTACGGTGGAGGCGTCTACCGGAAGTGACCTAATATAAGACCGGAAGTGATGAACATCGCTCTCTCTCGTTGCAGCATGGCAGCGGTGTGTCTCTGGCTCCATCCGCCTCCATCTACCCTGTCATGGTGTGTGCGCTGCTGGAATTAGCGGTCGGAGGGTGCTGCGCTGCTGGTGTTGGCGGTCAGAGGGGGCTTCATTGCTGGTATTAGCGGTCCGAGGGGGCTGCGATGCTGGTGTTGGCGGTCAGAGGGGGCTGTGCTGCTGCTCTGTTGGTGGTCAAAGGGGGTTGCGATGCTGTGCTGGCGGTCAGAGTGGGCTGTGCTGCTGCTATTAGCGGTCTGAGGGGGCTGCGATGCTGGTATTAGCGGTCTCGGGGCTGCGATGCTGGTATTAGCGGTCAGAGGGGGCTGTGCTGCTGGTATTAGCGGTCAGAGGGGGCTGTGCTGCTGGTATTAGCGGTCAGAGGGGGCTGCGATGCTGGTATTAGCGGTCAGAGGGGGCTGTGCTGCTGGTATTAGCGGTCTCAGGGGGCTGTGCTGCTGGTATTAGCGGTCAGAGGGGGCTGTGCTGCTGGTATTAGCGGTCAGAGGGGGCTGTGCTGCTGGTATTAGCGGTCAGAGGGGGCTGTGCTGCTGGTATTAGCGGTCAGAGGGGGCTGTGCTGCTGGTATTAGCGGTCAGAGGGGGCTGTGCTGCTGGTATTGGCGGTCTCAGGGGGCTGTGCTGCTGGTATTAGCGGTCAGAGGAGGGGGGGGCGCGGTGCTACTGGTATTATTAGTGGTCGGGGAGGGGGTGGGGGTCTGATGCATTACTATGGACTTCCTGCATGCTGTGATATTGGGGTGTATCGGGGTCCATCCTCCCACAAAGGCGTGCCTGCAGACCATTGTGAGCCGGCACGTAAGACCTGGAGGAAGAGCACATCGGAGCGGAGTCTTGCTGGCGGCATCTCCCAGTGAGATGTGTGCATTGACTCAACTCCCACAGCCCAGAGCTGGTGCCATCATGTCATGGTCGCTTCCTTGGACCGTTTTTCTACATTTAATGACTTACATTTTTTATTTCTTCCATACAGGTCTCCACCATCAAGATGGAAGTCGCCTCAAGGGTTCACGTGACCAAAAACCTTCACAAAAAGTAATGATGAATCCGTACCAAGAAAAATAAAACGGCAAAGCTGTCAATCTCCCTACAGATCTGCCCACCCGGAGCTGCTCACATCATAAGCATTAGGTATGTGATGAATCCCAGGAGCCCCTTATTATTGTGTGTCCCCCTCCCACAAAGGCGTGCCTGCTGTATACTATGAGCAGGTGCGTAAGAACTGGAGGCAGAGAAACAGATGGAGGATTTGATACTGCCGATGCCACGTGAGCGGTGTGCAGATGTCTCTCGTCTGACAGCTTTATATAGAGCCACAACAGAAGGGAAAAAAAGAGGAAAAAAACCTCTGCTATTCTAGACAAAACACGAATTATGGTGCAGCGGGCCCAAGTAAAGATGGCGACTACACAGGAAACTCAGGATCATTAATGCATGTACACAGTGACTGCACCATCAGAATAGTGAGTGCAGCTCTGGAGTATAATACAGGAGGTAACTCAGGATCAGTAATGTAATAATAAATTAATAAACTCTCCTTCATTCATGACTTCTTCCTTTCTAACTGTCTCAATCTCCTGGCCCTTACTGAAACCTGGATCCAGCAGTCAGACACCACCGCTGCTGCTGCTCTTTCATATGGTGGACTACACTTTTCTCATACCCCAAGATCAGACAACAGAACAGGTGGAGGCGTTGGTCTGCTCCTTTCACCCAAATGTACCTTCCAAATTATCCCCCATGTACCCTCACTTGTCTTCCCTTCCTTTGAGGTCCATGTGGTCAGACTCTACATCCCCTTCTCCATGCGAGTGGCGGTGGTGTATCGTCCTCCCGGCCCCTCTCATCAGTTCCTGGATCACTTTGCCACCTGGCTTCCACACTTTCTCTCCTGTGACACCCCCACCCTTATCATGGGTGATTTCAACATCCCCATTGCTTCTCCCCTCTCCCCATCTGCTTCTCACCTTTTATCTCTAACCTCCTCTTTCGGCCTCTCGCAGCATACTAACTCTCCAACACATGAAGATGGAAACTCCCTTGACTTGGTCTTCTCCCAGCTTTGCTCAGTGGATGGTTTCACAAACTCCCCTCTCCCGCTCTCTGACCACAACCTTCTTTCATTCTCTATCAAGAACTGCCATCCTGCTCAGGTCACCCCCACTTTCCACACTTATAGAAACATACAGGCCAGTAACACCCAGAAGCTTATGAAGAACTTGCAGTCATCATTGGCACCAATCTCCTCAATTTCATGTCCTGATTCTGCTCTGAAGCATTACAATGAAACCCTGCAAAGTGCCCTGGATGAAGCTGCACCTCCTATACATAGAACAACTCGGCACAGATGGCGACAACCGTGGCACACGTTGCAAACACGTTTCCTGCAGCGGTGCTCCAGGTGTGCCGAACGTCAGTGGAGAAAATCTAATCTACCCGAAGATTTCATCCATTATAAGTTCATGCTAAAAACATACAACTCTGCCCTTCACCTCTCCAAACAAACCTATTTCAACACCCTCATCACCTCACTGTCAAATAACCCTAAACGTCTCTTTGAAACTTTCCAGTCCCTACTCAACCCAAGAGTGCAGGCCCCAACCACGGATCTCCGCGCTGACGATCTGGCCAATTACTTCAAAGAAAAAATTGACCACATTCGACAGGAAATCATCTCCCAATCTCTTAATACCATGCACTGTCCTCCCTCCCCCACTGCATCTAGTTCACTTTCTGACTTTGAACCAGTTACAGAAGAAGTAGTAATCAGGCTCCTTGCATCTTCTCGCCCAACCACTTGCACCAGTGACCCCATTCCGTCACATCTCCAGTCCCTTTCCCCGGCTGTCACCTCTCACCTAACAAATATTCAACCTTTCTCTCACTTCGGTATTTTTCCCTCCTCGTTTAAGCATGCCATCATACATCCATTACTTAAAAAAACCATCCCTTGACCAAAACTGTGCCGCTAACTATAGACCTGTCTCTAATCTTCCCTTCATCTCTAAACTCCTCGAACGCCTGGTCCACTCCCGTCTTACCCGCTATCTGATAACTCTCTTCTAGACCCTCTTCAATCTGGCTTCCGCTCTTTACACTCTACTGAAACTGCCTCACTAAAGTCTCTAATGACCTACTAACAGCTAAATCTAATGGTCACTACTCCATGCTGATTCTCTTGGATCTCTCCGCAGCATTCGATACTGTGGATCATCAGCTCCTAAATATGCTCCGCTCCATCGGCCTCAAGGACACCGTTCTCTCCTGGTTCTCCTCCTATCTCTCTGACCGATCCTTCACTGTATGTTTTGCTGGTTTCTCCTCCTCTCACCTTCCCCTTACTGTTGGGGTTCCTCAAGGATCAGTCCTAGACCCCCTCCCCTTCTCTTTGTATACTGCCCCTATTGGACAAACAATCAGTAGATTTGGTTTCCAGTACCATCTCTATGCTGACGACACCCAATTATTCACCTGTTCTCCTGTTATCACGCCGACCTTTTTAGAAAACACCAGTGATTGTCTTACCGCTGTCTCTAACATCATGTCCTCCGTCTATCTGAAACTGAACCTGTCAAAAACTGAACTCCTCATGTTTTCTCCCTCTACTAACCTACCTTTGCCTGACAGTGCCATCTCCGTGTGCGGTTCCACCATTACTCCAAAGCAACATGCCCGCTGCCTTAGGGTCATCCTTGATTCCGAGCTTGCATTCACCCCCCGCATCCGATCACTGGCTCGCTCTTCTTATCTGCACCTCAAAAACATTTCTAGAATTCGCCCTTTTCTTATTTTCGACTCTGCAAAAACTCTTACTGTTTCACTTATTCATTCTCGTCTGGACTATTGTAACTCTCTACTAATTGGCCTCCCTCTTGCCAAACTCTCCCCGCTCCAATCTGTCCTGAATCCTGCAGCG